>NC_092345.1:27285260-27978179 GCF_963676685.1 Mytilus edulis | reverse complement strand
CACACTGTAAAAGTTTCCTTTGAGAAAGCGCAGTAGGGATTTTTTTTATTTTCATTTATGTTCTAAAAGAAATGCACTACGAAATAATTGTGGTCTCGGACCTAAGGAAGTCAAATATAAGGCTGATAAATTCTAATATTAATTGGTGTTGCTTAACTTACAGTGACAAATATTCTATGCATATCCAGGACGAGTACGAAAAAAATTCGAAATAAGTGTAACACATGAAAAGGATTGGAAATTGGAAATGCTACAACGATTGACTTATGTTGGATAGAGGCTGATAATTTACATCTCAACAGGCACTCTATAGATTCTTTAAATTACATGGAACTATACATTAGACATCTTATGTAGCGTTCTCATTCCTAACAGACAGGTCTCGATCGGCATATTTATGCATCCCTTAACAGCAAAACGGATGCCAATTTCATGGAGCCATAGTATTAAAAAAAATTAATTTCAAATACATATTCGAATCGGAAATGTACAATAAACAAATTAAGTTCAAAGCATCCGTTATGGTTTTCATGTCTTCAATCAAGTTTTCTTCTTCTTCTTCTTCTTCTTCTTCTTCTTCTTCTTCTTCTTCTTCTTCTTCTTCTTCTTCTTCTTCTTCTTCTTCTTCTTCTTCTTCTTCTTCTTCTTCTTCTTCTTCTTCTTCTTCTTCTTCTTCTTCTTCTTCTTCTTCTTCTTCTTCTTCTTCTTCTTCTTCTTCTTCTTCTTCTTCTTCTTCTTCTTCTTCTTCTTCTTCTTCTTCTTCTTCTTCTTCTTCTTCTTCTTCTTATTAAGGGGTATTTGGGGGGGGGGGGGGGTAGAAAGGAGGGAGGGGTTTTACTATAGAACACTATGGGATTTTATTTTCTAAAATTTTCAAATGAATATAATTTGAAAACTGTAAGTGATAGAATGAAATTCAAAACAGTGTGGCTGTGGCCATTGATTGACACTTTAAATTCATCCATTGACTGGGACAATTTAGATGAACGTTTGTATGTAACGACCACTGCTCACTATGTATTTTTTAAAGACACTTAAACTATGGGGTCACCAAAGGTTCTCAACACCTTAATAAAGTAATTCGAAAAATTAATCAGAAATAACACGATGTTTTGATTTATATCAATTATATAAATCAAAACATAAAGGTTATTCCTTTTTATTATACAATTAAAGGCGTTAAGAAACCTTTGGTGACCCCACAGTTTAAATGTCTATCGTAGGTACGTCGTGACCAGTGGTCGTTACAGACAAACGTTCACGTAAATTGTCCCAGACTGCAGTCAATGGATGAATTTAATGTGTCAATCAATGGCGACTGCCACACTGTTTCGAATTTCATTCTAGATACATGCCGTCTTCAGAAATAAATATAGGACAATAAAACAAATCACATGAAATATAGGGGGAGTCCTTGGGGGTCATCCCCACCCCCTTCAATTTTAGAATATGCTTTTATCTTGTAAACGGTCCAAATCCCCACCCCTAAACCATATATATTCTTGAATGAGATGATAACACAAATCAAATGAAATTAAAGGGAAGTCCCCGGGGGTCACCCCGACCCGTTCAATTTGAGAATGTGCTATTATCTTGTAAACAGTCCAGATCCCAACCCCTAAACCATATATATTATTGTAGGGGACAATAAAACAAATGAAGAGATATAAAAGGGAAGTCCCTAGGGGGTCACCCACTCCCTCTTTTTTGAAAACTTGTAAACGGTCAACATCCCCATCCCTAAACCATGTATATTCTTGTATGAGACAATAAAACTAATCAAATGAAATTAAAGGGAAGTTCCTGGGGGTCACCCTACTTCGTTCAATTTGAGAATGTGCTATTATCTTGTAAACGGTCCAGATCCCCACCCCTAAACCATATATATTCTTGTAGGGGACAATAAAACAAATGAAATGAAATAAAAGGGAAGTCCCGAGGGGGTCACCCACCCACTCTTGTTTGAAAACTTGTAAACGGTCAACATCACCACCCCTAAACCATATATATTCTTGTATGGGACAATACAACAAATCAAATGAAATGTAGGTAAAGTATCTGGGGTCAACACCACCCCTCCTGTTTGAAAACTTGAAGTTGTAAATTTTGGAGATCCCCACCCCTAAGCCATATATATTCTTGTATTGGACAAAAAATCAAATCAAATGAATATCGGATCAAATGAATGGCGAGTTATGGGAGCTTTGTTTGGGAGACTTCGTAACAGCATCCTGTTACAATTACTTCTTGTTAACTCTTATGTTAACTGATTATATTGTTTCAGATCGTCCGACGTCCGTTCGTTTGTGTATACACTTCAATCAGAACCAGTGGCTGCTTTCAGAGAAATTTTATGGACTCATTAACATCTAGTGGTGTGTTTTCGACCTCCTCTTTTGTTTCGTGTTTTTAACCGAATATACTGTGGGTTTCCTGTAGAAAAGTACGGACATTGAAAAATAACTAGGTATGTAATTTTGGGGCTGCATTTTTGTCTTTCGACCCAGCGATTGAGCCGAGTTTTAGTCGGAAGTTTTTGTCGAATATCTTTTTGCTCCACATACTTGCAATATCGTCCATATACACACTCAGATTAGAAATATTAAATTGCATGTTTTTGTGACTTATAGGTGTTAGTAATTTAAAAAAAATACGGCCTGATTTATACTAAGGAAATTTCATAACGATAAACAATTATGACAGTCAGTTACTAACGACAACCAATGAATCACTGGCTTCAGACTTGGGACAAGCATGACACATAAAAAATGTGGTGGGGTTAAACTATCAAATTATTATCATAACAGTATGCAGATGAGGAGAACATAAACTAGTTCGAAATGTCTTTCTGTCGTCATCTTTGAGATTCTGAAAACAATTCACGTGTTTGTATGTACTTCGGATATTCCTTTTAAGTAATTGGAATAATTTGAGATGCACAGACAAGAATGCGTGTTTTTCCTCCATACCTTTTCTTATTGATATCTGTGTTTGTGTTAGGTTAATAAATGCAGTCTTATTTATACACGTTCAATAATTTATATTATTTGTAAGTTTTTACCTTGATTTCATACTTTATATAAGTTAACGTTCTTTATTCTTCTTATGAATGCGAACCTAGGGACACAACCCGAAAGTGAATAGGTTAACATTGAATTATTTCCCCTTCACCACTAGAAAAAATATTCAAAAGTTCATGATTGGTGAAAACTAGTAGGTTTCTGATTTTTTTTTAATTGAAAACACTAACAACGAATCGATTCAGAAGTTTCAAATATTTCATGAGTGTGAATGTTAGAATATTAGTCAAAACAAATGAATCAAAGGTTTGTGTTTAAAAGTCCTGCATAGCATGATGCACATACAATATGATGATGGGTCTATGATTATAAAAGCAGTAACACCTATTATTGTTGTGGAACTCAATGTCCTTAGTAAACAGGCTATTTCACTTGACTTCACTTCTGTACAGCTGTGGACTTTAAAATATGCTGTACAATAGGTGTAACACCACTAATTCAGGCCCGGCCAGAAAGCACATACCAGAAAGTAGTACATATTTAACATAAAATAGTTCCTACACATGAGTGTAACTTTCAAAATATGTAGAATATTTAGGTATTTTTGGTATCAAATGAATGCTGAAGGACTGGTGATCATTGTAGAACACTTTTGGACTTTTAATTTTGAATAGTAAAAAAACTGCACCAAATTTTAAAAGGAGGGTACATTTTGTCTGTTTGTCAGATCTGAAGTACCTGTTTTGGTACATCTGAAGTTCCGGGAACCAGTTCTTTCTTATATGCAATGTAAGGTATGTTGATTTTTTCAGTACAAGACACCATAAAGTGTTGCTTTGAAATGCAATGATTGCCACTTTATTTGAACTTAAAATAAAAGAGGTGTGCCTGCTTGAAACGGAGGAATTTAACATAGAAAGCAATGGGACCATGAATTAGTGGTGTACTTCCAATACGGAGATTTCAAAAGTTAGAATAATTAGAAGAAAGGGATGACAATATCATGACCAAAAGTCGAAGAGGAAAATTCAAATAATAGAATTTAAGTCCTGTACTTAAATTCAGTTATCACGGTGCGCTGTACTATTACGTTGGTTGGTTATTAGTGAGTTTAAGAAAACTCAAATTTCATTAGTGGTTAGTGAACCATACAATTTGACGTCACGATCCTTTTTAAGAATAATGTTAAAATATGAGGATCCTCCTAAATTTGGAGTCATACATGTAGGTGCTAATGATTTAGGGAATATAAAAACTAAAGACTTAAGAGAAAAGTTGATACAAGCTATGACCTTTATTTCAAAGGACTTGCCCGACTCTAAAATTGTGTGGTCCCAAATGTTGCCTCGTTTAAAATGGAGATACTCTAACGATAGTAAGGCAATGAAAAAATGTAGATACAACAGGGTTAATAATGCAGTAGCTAATTATATATTGGAATCGGATGGTTATTATATATACGCTATCCAGACATTTCCAGGACTGAAAACATGTATAAATCTGATGGGGTGCATTTGTCTGTTATAGGAAATAACATTTTTTAAAATACAATACAAGATGGCATTGAGTTTTTCATGCTTAAAACCAATGGTAATGTGTTCCCCTCTACTGATATTCAAGTATGAAATATGTTAGATAGATAAAGGCAGATGTGGTGTGAGTGCCAATGAGACAACTCTCCATCCAAATAAAAATTTTAAAAAGTAAACCATTATAGGTTAAAGTACGGCCTTCAACACGGAGCCTTGGCTCACACCGAACAACAAGCTATAAAGGGCCCCAAAATTACTAGTATAAAACCATTCAAACGGGAAAACCAACGGTCTAATCTATATAAACAAAACGAGAAACGAGAAACACGTATATATTACATAAACAAACGACAACTACTGTACATCAGATTCCTGACTTAGGACAGGTGCAAACATTTGCAGCGGGATTAAACGTTTTAATGGATCCAAACCTCCCTTTTTCCGAAACAATAGCATAACATCACAACATAGAAAAACATACGATAAAATATTGTAGTGTTATTGCCCTAGTAATCCCTTAGGGAGTTTCCCCAACCTATAACACTAGTACTGGTAAAGACCCGAGAGACCTTGCAACACTGGTAGAGTCTAGAGAGATCCCAAACGGAAGAGGAGACACCTACGTCATCTGGAGCCATGCTCAGCCTCTTTCTCGTATGCATCCGACCGAAGCGGTAGATAAAGAAGAACCATAATTGGAACCCAGAATAAAGCCCTTATACAGATCAAGGTAGTTATATCTTCATATATATACTCCATACAAATCCCACTTTAGGGTATTACGTTGAGATCAGCAGTACAGGCCAAATAACACTTTACTGGTAGTTGCGGGTGGTTTTAAATTTTGGTCCTGCAGGGGCTTGATCGCCATTTTGGGCATCACTCCAAATTTTGAGTGCCTTCGGTCAACCTTGAGAAATTGGTATTTCGTCCTGAAGAGTCATACCAGGTCCCGTGTTTTACTTTCTGGGTGAAAGTGGGGGAAATTACATTGTAATTAGCTAGTTTTTGGGCCCGGAAAAACTTTTTAAAAGTTTGCTATAGTTTGATAGCGAGGTCACGCGAGGTTTGCTGCCGCGAGATTTGGGCGCCATCTTGGATTACGAATGTAAACAAACACGGTGTTTTTATGCATATTGTATAACGGTGTACTATACATGTGTATATTGACTTTTTTATATTGAATAAAGATTTATTGTTGCTTAAATTACATTGAATATTGAGTATTGCTTTGTAATTGATATTGGAATAAAGTAAAATAAATTTAATAAAATAAATATAATAAAAGATCAAGTCATTATGGAAAGAGCAAGAGGCTACACTATCAAGATCAACACTTGTTCTGAAGTGGTACTGAAGTGTATGCCTGGCATAGGGGATGCCATAGCAAATAGAATTATGGATATCAGGAGCAAGGGAATCCATATTGATAGGGAGGTTTTAGAGCAAATTCCTTATCTGAGAGTAACTGAGGGTCTTCTGGGATTGATTGATTTTGAATCTAGTCCCACTAGGGAAAATGCTGGAGCAGAGCACCCCAGTATTGCATTTGGAGACCACGACAGGCAGTCGACGCCTATTTTTAGCCCATTATGTGTGGAGACACATGAAAATAGAGACGCGCCCTTGCGCAAAGTATGTTCTGACCAAGCCATGGGTATGTCAGAGGCATATGTAGATTCACCATATTTTCGACCCATTCCTGCTCAAAAACACGAGGAAAACAAACAAAGAATTGCAGAAATGTGTCATTTTGGTAACAAGGTCAGTGAATGGATTGAAGAACACCATGCTAGTAGGGACACCACACAGACTAATTCCTATAAGCCTAATCCATACCTGAAACAGATTGAACAGCCTGATTTTGGACAAAGAATCTCGCCTATTGCATTGCAATCAGTCCTTGAGTCAGAAATAGAGAAAGTGTCTGGGGAAATAGAAAGTTTACTTGGTGAGCTGGGACATCTCAGTGATGTTTCCGATAGGGAAAGTCTGACACCTTCACCTAGAACCAACATGGTTGTTCAACGTCAACAAGAACAACAGGATTTTGCAGGAAGCCTGCAAAGAAAACAAGTCCTCGACCTGACTTCACAGAGCCAAGACATCAGGCAACATTTGACAATGGATTCTCAACAAAAACCAACTGTGGCTAATTTGCACCAATTAGATCAACAGGTCATCAACAGACCTCAAACGGTCAACAACAGTCATCGACAAGATATAACATCAGTCTCAAGTGATGATACGCCTAATGACCATGTTCTCCACTTCTCACCAAGAGTTCAACATGGCATGCCATACCGTCAACAAGATCAACAGGAAGCCGGCCGTCTGCAACAAGCTTCACCAGCCCATTACAGATTGGTTAATAGTAACAGTCCTGTAATACAACAAAGGGGTATATACCCACCTGAGACGCCATCAGTTGAATGTGTCAAACAGTTCCAACCACCTATTCAACAGGACAACTACCACCGTCAACTACAATTCAAAGAATATGATACAGTGATACCCTCAACTAACAAATATCAAGTTGGTACTAATAACATACAAAGCGGTGTCAACAGGGTTCAACCACCAACGTTACAATCACAGTCTTATGAACCGAGTCCTCAACAGGTACTCAAACCTCAGATTGGTTCCATCAACCAACCGCAAGGAGTCAACCGGGTTCAACAGCCTATGTTGCCAGTTAAAAAAGGTGTGCAAATGCAACAACAGGTACAAAGCCTACACCAACGTCTAGCCCAGCTTCAACTTGGGGTCAACAGCTATGCACAACCAACACAACAACAAAATCCAACTACTGCACCGGTTTCTTTACCTCAACAGCAGCTGCATCAACAACAACCCGCTTACCAACAACCAAGGTATCAACCACCAAATTTTGTACCAGGGACCCAACCACCTACAACGATTGGGCACCCAACTTCCATGTTTCAGCCTCCTAGGATTGGACCACCACCACAAGAACCATCACAATACTTAAACCACCAGAATATGTCTAGTATATCGTACCCAGTCATGGGTCAGCCTACCTTTTCAGGGCCTCCAGACATAAGTAATTATCAACCACAGTCACACACATTACCTGTGCAACAGCAACAACCTCCATCATCAGGAGCACCACCACTACATAGCAACCAACCGTCAGCAAGACGTAAGGAGTACGATAGTGATTATCATGAGAGACAACGTAGACGTGATCCAGGTCGTTATTATACAGCTGATTCGGACACGTCAGATGCTTCACCATACCGTCAGACCAGGAATAAGCGTAGGTCAGCACCTGCTTACATGAGTGATCATTCACACAGAGCCTTCTCACCTATGAGAAGTGCAAGAACCTCTCCAGCGTATAGTAGACATAGTTCTAGGAGAGGCCTTACTGCCAGAGAATCGCAATCAGAGTCTGAGACAGACAGTGGACATTCTAGGAGTCAGTCTAAGAAGAATAAAAAGATTGAGAAAAGACAATTTCTATCCTCGATTCCTAAAACACTCCGCTACAATGGGAAAGGCAACTGGAAAGCCTTTTACACAAAGTTCTCTGGCTACGCTAAGATTGCTGAGTGGACAGACGAACAAAAAAGAGAACAGCTCTGCTGGTGTCTGGATGATGCAGCCAGTGAGTATTATACCTTGATGCTGGATAACAACAAATCAGCTACTTTTACTAAAATTATATCTAATATGAATAAGAGATTTGGTCATCAAGAACTGCCAGAAACCTCCCAGGTTCAGTTCCAGACAAGTGCCCAGGGTTAAAAAGAAACCTTGGAGGAGTGGGCCGAAAGAGTGTTGTCTCTGGCCACTAGAGCCTATAGTAGATACAGTGAACAACTGATGAGTGAGCAGGCAATTATGAGATTTTGCCAGGGTTGCAATGATACCGTTGCTGGAACTGAAGCCTGTATCTCCAAACCAAAGTCTATGGATGCAGCATTGGACATGATAAGATGGTGCCAGCACACCAGAAAGGCAGTCAGTGCCATTCAAAAGCCTGGTAAACCAGTACATGAGTCTAGTTCAGAGAAACCAGGTAACTCACCAGTAGTTCTTGGTGTTGGCAGCTCCAAGTCCAGCATGGATACCCGTCTCTCTCGTATAGAGGAACATATTGAGAGAATAGTAACCAGTTTGGCTCAAGAAAAATCTGTCAGACAGGGAACCAGTCCAAGTCCTAGGTCACCAAACCAAGACAACAGATCCAACAATTATTCGCCTCGACGCAACTATGGCCGAGGGCGTGGCAGGGGAAATAATTCAGGTGACAGACGCCAGAACCAGGGGGGGTATAATAATGATTGCTATTATTGCCACAAACCTGGCCATTTCAAAAGAAACTGTCCAGAACTTAGACAGAATAACAACCGCCAACAATCAAAACAGTTGACGCCTAAAAAGAACACTAAGGAGGAAAGGAGGGTAGAGTTTGACGATGACAATTTTACACAGGATGACTCAGAGGAAAGCTCAACTAAAGGGGTTTCAGTAGGTACCCTTGGTACTGCACACTTGTTAAGATGTATAGTAAAAATACAAGATAAAGAAGTTAATGCTCTCATTGACACTGGGTCAGAGGTTACCATCGTAAAGGACAGCATTTTTGAAACTTTAGTTGAGAAACCCTACATAATCAGGGAATCTACCATGCATGGTGCAGGCAGAGACATGCTTATGACATGTAGAATAACAAATCCTGTAGAATTTTCAATACAACAGTTAACATTTAATGAGAGACTGTATGTAGCGCCTATAGACTGCGACATGTTAATAGGAGCAGATTTTCTGATAAAACACAGCGCCATTTTGGATGTACCTGCGAAAAAGTTGACTTTAAAGAACACTGTAGTAGAATTGATACTTGGCGGGGAACCAAAACTGGTCCCAATTGTGAACAGGGTAACAGTACATGAAACTATAATAATACCACCAAATACAGCGATGCGTATTGATCTAAATACAGAGGATGTAGCCTCTGACTACCTGATAGAGCCTAAAGGCAATTCCACTCTACTCATACCTAGAACAGTCTGTGCAAAGGGACAAAAACCAACACTATGTTTTTTAAACATAACAGATCATCCTGTAAAGCTTCCTAAAGGAGATGAAGTAGGATACACACAAGAAGTCAGTGTAATTCAATCCTTAGAGAATGAACCATTACCAAGTGTTGGTACTTGCACAGCGAACAATAAAACTAAGAACAGTTCCAAGACAGGGATACCAAGTCATTTAAAGGACCTTTATGAAGATTCCGGTTCTAACTTGTCTAAATCTCAACAGACCTTGTTAAGACAATTGCTTATCAAGTACAGTGATGTTTTCGCCAAAGAAGATTTTGACCTAGGTAGCTTTGATACTATAGAGCACACCATTGACACAGGGGATGCCAAGCCAATCCAACACAGAATAAGGAGGACCCCTGCTTGCTTTGTTGATGAAGAGGAGGCGCATTTACAAAAAATGTTGGATGCGGGAGTGATTCAACCTTCTATGTCGGAATGGGCATCAGCACCAGTTTTAATCAGGAAGAAAGATGGAGGGGTACGCTGGTGCATAGACTATAGGAAATTAAACTCTGTAACTTCCCGTGATTTATTTCCTTTGCCTCTCATTGACGAGTGTCTAGACACATTGGCCGGAAATATCTGGTATTCCAAATTGGATGCAAATAGTGCATATTGGCAAATTAACATTAAGCCAGAGGACAGGAAGAAAACAGCCTTTGTGACCAAGTATGGTTTGTTTGAATGCGTTAAAATGGCCTTTGGACTTTGTAATGCACCAGGGACCTATGCCCGAGTGATGAATTTAGTCCTTAGGGGACTTACATGGAAAACAGTCCTAGCTTTTTTGGACGACATCTTGGTTTTAGGACCTTCCTTTGAAGAGCATCTAAAAAATCTAGAGGATGTATTTAAAAGATTCAGGGAGTACGGCCTGAAACTTAAGCCCAGGAAATGCGCTTTATTTAAGACCTCTGTTGAATTTTTAGGGAGGAGTGTAAGCAACAAGGGACTTAAAATTGGACAGCAGCACTTACAACCAGTTAGTGGTTGGGCTGTGCCTACCTGCACTAAAGAAGTTGAAAGGTTCCTTGGCTTTGTAAACTACCACCGTTCTTTCATCAAAGACTATGCCAAGATTTCAGCACCCCTGTATGAAGTCACAGGGAAAAAGCCATTCTTTTGGACTCATCTGAGACAATTAGCTTTTAACACCTTAAAGCACAAACTACTTGTAGCTCCAGTTCTAGCATTGCCTAATACATCAGACAAGTTCATTTTGGACACAGATGCATCCCAAAATGCCATTGGAGCTGAGCTTATTCAGGTCCAAGAGGGAAGAGAAAGGACCATAGCATATGGTAGTTTTATAATGACACCTGAACAGAAGAGATACTGCACAACACGCAGAGAATTATTGGCCGTGATAAGGTTTACAAGGCAGTTCCGTCATTACTTGTTAGGAAAGGAGTTTACCGTGAGAACAGACCATAGCAGTCTCACATGGCTTATCAATTTTAAGGAACCGCAAGGACAGTTGGCCAGATGGCTAGAAGAGCTTAGCCAATATAATATGACCATTAAACACAGGCCAGGTCGCTTACATGCAGATGCAGACGCCTTGTCTAGACCATCAGACACATTACCTGAGTGTATACACTACAAACCTGATGTAAGCCTGAAACAGTTGCCTTGTAAAGGGTGTGCCTACTGTCAACGAGCACACAGAAACTGGGCCAGATTTTTAAACGAAGTAGATGAAGTAATACCATTGGCCAAGAACCGAAACAGACAGCCTCTTACAAATGTGTCCACAGCCATGGTGCACCTGTTTTCAACACCAGAACCTGAGACCTTGGCTCGACCCCAAGATCCAGACCATAATCAGGATGTCTTTGCTTTACCTGAGGTAACATGCAACCAAGACCTCACCGTCTCAGCATCTACTCAGAAACAGCATGAAGTCAACAACACATTGTTTTCGACACATATTGAATTGATATGTACACCAACAACAGCACAGATAATTGCTAGTGATCAAAACTCTTGCCACGTAGCAGCTGTAACTCAGTCAGAGGGTATCAATTTCTCCGGTTTTAGCACTGATGAGATCAAGACTAGACAGTCAGAAGATCCTGATCTCATATTGCTTTTAAGTTGGTTAAAAGATAAAGAGGAACCAACCCAGAACATTTTGTTTTCAGCCTCACCAGCAGTAAAAAGTTACTGGATTAATAAAGAGAAATTCTTTTTAGACGACCATGGCATACTAAAGAGTCATCCCAAAAACGAAGGAGCAGATGTAAGATTAGTAATTCCATCCAGCCTAAAGGACACTGTAATGGAGCTTTGCCATGAGCTGCCTAGTGCCGGACACCAAGGTATAGTTAGGACACTGGCCAAGATTAAGACCAAATATCAGTGGTACCGAATGACCTGTGACATCAAGAATTTTGTTGCAACATGTGCCACCTGTAACAAATACAAGAAACCCAACAGGTACGGGAGATGTCCTATGACTAATTACCATGCTGGTTCACCTATGGAAAGGGTGCATTTGGACTTTATGGGACCACTTCCCAAAACAAAGAATGGTCATGAGAACATCTTAATGATAGTTGACCAATTTACCAAGTGGACAGAGTGTATACCTTTGCCTTCTCAAACAGCAGAAGTTACAGCACGAGCTGCAATAAATGAGTTCTTCTCAAGATTTGGGTACCCTTTTGAAATCTTCTCTGACCAAGGACGTAATTTTGAAAGTTCCTTATTCAAGGCAGTTTGTAACCTGTTACAGATTCATAAGGCCAGGACTACCCCTTACAGACCCTCATCTAATGGTCAGGTAGAAAGACAAAATAGAAGCTTAATGGATGCTGTAAGATGTTTTGTTGACCAACAGCAAGAGACATGGGATGAGCACCTCGCTCAGTTAGCAGGGGCATTGAGGGCTAGTGTTAACAGAAGTACAGGGTACACCCCAAACAAACTAATGTTGGGTAGGGAGACAAACCAACCTGCAGATTTAATGTTTGGCAAGACAGACGAGCCTCAGTACACTGGAACTGAGGAGTACATAATCAGTCTTGAAAAAGCTCTCAAAAGCGCCCATGAGATAGCTAGAAATACCTTGAAAACCAGCCAGGCTAAAATGAAGAAAGATTATGATCTTCGGGTATTAGAACGGCAGTACGCGGCCGGTGACCTCGTGTACGTTTTAGACACAGCCAAGGTGAAGGGTAAAAGTAAAAAGTTAAGTTCTCCTTGGAAGGGGCCTGGTATGATAATAGATAAAATTACTCCTTTTGTGTATAAGGTAAAACTTCAAAGGGTGGTATTTAACACAAATCATGACAGGCTGAAGTTATGTAAAGATAGAATCATTCCTGCATGGCTGCAAACCTGCCATGAAGAGTTTACACAGGGTAAAGATGTCCTTGCCCCAAGGGTAAAAAGTAAGGCAAAGGAGTACTGTGTGTGCAGGGGCCCTGATACAGGTGAAACGATGGTGCAATGCGACCAATGTAAAGAATGGTTTCACCTTACATGTGTAGGTTTATCAGTAGAGGAAGTAGACACAATAGACATATATGCTTGCCCAAACTGTAAACTAATAAATAGGCCACTTTCTGTCCCAGATAGGGGCGGAGAGCAAAATGTACAGTAAGTCAGCAAAGTTAACCTTTCCCTTTTTATCATTTCAGTATGGCAACCTATAATCAAGGGAAAGTGGATGGCAATAATAACAAGGCCACAGTACCTGAGAGACCCAGTGTGGGTAGAGGGATGACCGTGGAGAGAGGTGGTAAGACGTACTACCGAGATGTTGTGGTATCCTCTGTGGAAGACGAGCAGGTGAGTGAGGATGTTCCTCAAGACTCACAGGATGGAGGAAAAACACCTCTAGAGGCCAAGGTGGCTGATGTTCCTTCTCTGGAGGATGGATTGACCAAGCTGGTCGTAACTCTAAAAGTGCCTGAGGTGCCAACTGCCTCCAAAGAACCACTCCAGTCTGGAGCTGACAAACCTGCATTTTATATATGCCCGCGTAGTCGAACAGAGGAAAGGACATGGGTCGTCAGTGAGTCGGACCAATATTGTCCAGTAAAGGGGTGTCCTGTAGTAACACGTAACGTGCGTAGGCACGTGATTGCAGAACACCTATCGGTCATGTTTGAGAACAGACAAGATCCGTCCCTGATGAGACAGAGAAGGTTTCACCAGTATCGTGGCCAGATGGTCATGGTACTGGCCCAGTGGCTCACAAGGAAGGAGGATGCCACATATGAGGACCTTCTGACCTTCTTGAGACAGAACTCAAGAGTCCCTAGTGGATACCTCCAGACTGGGGAGGAGATGCCTGTATTTCGAAGTGTTTGCCGGGAGATGGGATGGCCTACTTCCGCCTGGTTTGCGATCCAACCAGCCCTGAAAATAACCAGCCCTGTGTGTGTGCTGCATTGGAGGGTCATGGCAACCTTGGTACACAGACTGCCTCCCTCACAGCAGGACATCCTTGCTACAGAGCATTATAGACCAGAGGATAATGGTCTGGACCTGGCACACCTATTGGCCTGGAACAGACAATTCCTAGGGAAAGAACCAGTAGTGGAGGTTGTGCCTGCAGCCGATTCTCAAAAGGAGGTGAATGCGTCAGGCCAGGAGGAAGTTGTCGCGGCTCCTAGTCCGCAGACAGAGGCAATGCCAGAGAGTGATAGGCATATCATTATTCTGCAAACTGGAATAGAAAAAAGAATGGTACCAATCTGTTCTTTAATGGATTTAAGGAACATTGCACAAGAGATGTTCCCAGGCAGAGGGGAGGTCACCCTGAAGTTCCAGGGGATGATCCTTGATCCTCTCATTATGTTAAAGGACATTCTGCTGATGGATGCTAAGCCGACCATTGAGGTCATATTCTCTCACTCTGAAGAATCAACTCATCTGTGAGTGAACACTTCCTCTTTAATAGGATGATGCCCAGTTTGGGTTTGCTATTGAGACATAGCTCTGGGATGTGAGGTTTATGCAACATTTTTATATATATATATATATGGATTTTACAACAATATATGGAGGACCTTTATATTGTGATTACTTTACAGACAGAAGATTCTTGAAAGTAATATTGTGTGTATTAATATGAACTGTGTTACACAAGATTTAGAGGAACTATTATACTTGTGAATGGATTTATTTATATTCTGTGAATTGCATTTTTTATGCTGAACTGTGTGCCTCACATCCCGTGTACAGTGTATATACTCCAACCGACAAGATCTAGGAACTCCAACTTGACCACTGTACATAGTAGATTAGAAGTTTGTTAAATGGTGATGGTAGGATTGGACCCAAGGTCATCTTTTTGTGGTCAGGTGCTAGTATCCCAGTTATGGGAGGGATTGCCTTATTTCTGTCCTTCCTTGTCGGGTTGATGTATTTTAAGGGGAATTATTTAGTTAGTAAAATTGGAAATTTAGGGCGGTGTAATGAATTTGTCCTGAGGACGATACTTTTGTGATTTGAACCAATTTTTGTAATATTTTTATTCTACGGATAAGAATAGGTGAAGTTTGCATTGTAATTTTATTATCAGCTGTTTAATGTATCAGTGGAAGATAATGGATACATTTTTTTTAATTTTTTGTCCCAGTTATGGGAGTGCTGATTATATTTTTTCATGTAAGGGTAATTTTATAGTTTAAAAATAATTTTTGTTTCCTTAAATATTAGGATTAAGGGTAGATATTCCTAGCAACCTTGTGTAATGGGTTAACATTGAGAGACGCTACCAGTCTAGCCCTGGGGAGTCTTTACAGTTGTCTTTTGTCGGAACTGTGGTTCCTCCTTTTTAAGATGGAGGGGGGTGTAGTGTTATTGCCCTAGTAATCCCTTAGGGAGTTTCCCCAACCTATAACACTAGTACTGGTAAAGACCCGAGAGACCTTGCAACACTGGTAGAGTCTAGAGAGATCCCAAACGGAAGAGGAGACACCTACGTCATCTGGAGCCATGCTCAGCCTATTTCTCGTATGCATCCGACCGAAGCGGTAGATAAAGAAGAACCATAATTGGAACCCAGAATAAAGCCCTTATACAGATCAAGGTAGTTATATCTTCATATATATACTCCATACAAATCCCACTTTAGGGTATTACGTTGAGATCAGCAGTACAGGCCAAATAACACTTTAATATCAATTGGCAGACTTAACTCAATCAAAAAACGTATGATTACACAATGAACGAATAAATTTGATCTGCGATATCTGAATACAAATGCACAGTTAAATAAATATTAGTGACAAACATTCATGACCAAAAAGCTGACAAACAAATTCAAACACACTGAGAAATATTTAACCAATCAATGTTCACTATAGAAAAAAACCGGTTTTTTATAATCTTGAAGTTTATACAAATGTTGTAAGAATAAGTGAAAAATTGAGGATATTACAAATAATCAAAGCCGGTGTACAGACAAGATCCATATAAATAAAAAATAACAAAAAAGCATTATAAACAGTATCAACAGGTCGAATTAACAAGAAAATACGATTTGAGAGTACTCGCAGTTACTGACAGCTAGTTAAAAGCCAAAACCAATTAATAGTAAAAAATCATGCATCAGATACTAAAATCGACTAAAACACATCACAGGGATTTAGTATTTTAACGTCATTAATAGTCAAAGAAGACATGACTTGTGCAATGCCAAAAATAAATGTATCGACAGGTAGTAGTATAGTGAAGAGCGACTTCTAAGAAACAAAAGTTAACGTGTCTGTGTCTCTATACATCTCGCCTCAAAAGATAATGAAATTTAGTTATGTTTTAATTTGCTAATGACAAAATCAATATTAGTGCCAATGTGAACTATATTCAGAGATCTAATTACAATATTGGTACGATAACCCTTACTTATAAGTTTGTTTAAAGGTTCGATGAGTTTACAAGGATCACATAGTGATTTCCTCGCTTTAAGTACAATATTACCATAAAATTTAGGATGTGAAATACCATTTTTAATAAGCTTTCTACGGGTATAGCCAAATTTACTTATCAAATCTTTGTATCTATGAAAGAATTTAGTAAAAGTTTTAAGTAATTTATGGTATCGAAATCCCTGACACAACAATTTACCAGTGAAGCATTGATTACGTTCGTTAAAATCTATGACGTTTTGTTTTGTGTTATTGTCTCACTGATATAAATACAATATTGTAACATAAGACAAACTTTGTATGATTGATCTTATGTAAATTTTAATGTAGATATATACATTTTTTTACGATTTTTATTGAGAAACTTTACTTGTAGTTAACTTGAAGTTTGCTTTGATTATTAGTGGATGTATTTGGCTCACAGCTTGGCAGCGAACCTCCATTATATGGCGGTTGACAATGAATCATTATTTTGCTTCACTGTCAATCTGGCATAATTCGCTGCATCAAAAAACATTTTGTTTTATGAATAGGATCATTTACTACAGATCTAGATGAACAATGTAAGGGTTTCGATCCATCACCTGTGTTCCCACGGTGATTTCCAAATTATTTTAATCCTATCTTCAGTAACCATTATCTGTGGTAGTAATTTATATATATATATGACAGTACGGTTGCCATAATCAGCAATATGCGGGTAACCTCATTTTTCAGTTATATACAACATGTATAAATAATAAGAATAATAATATTAAAGGCTGTGGCCAAATACTGCCAATTTGTTGTTTAGTCTTAATTAGCATCTGGGATAACGTAAAAAAGAGAATTAACATCTCACACCAGAAGAAATATCACCTTTATACAAGATCACGTCATTCTGATCGAACATAGAGCAAACAATAGGTCCGAGAACACAATTATTTCGTAGTGCATTTCTTTTAGAACATAAATGAAAATAAAAAAAATCCCACCTGCGCTTTCTCAAAGAAACTTTTACAGTGTGTTGTACTACTTTTGGGACAAATTATATCAAAATTATAGGAAACTTCATCGGCTCTAACTCAACATATGGACAATTTTATGTTTAGGGCGTCTTGAAATCTTTTGACAGCTTCCGAAGTGCTAATTTTCAACCTTTTTCAGCTGGACCAAATCACTACTTTCCTTTAAAATTCCGGACCCAAATTTTTTAACAATGTAATTTCACCCCCCTACTTGCAATTTGAGGCATTAAACATGGAGAAATAAATTTGGAAGGGGTATAAAAATTAATGGCAAGTAACCCACTGTCAACACTAGGGACTATATTCGTGAACAACGGTAGTCGACAATTGTGGTCTCGGACCTAATAGGATAGAAAGAGTTGACAAATCTTAAAAAAACTTGGTATGACCAAAGCTTAATAAATTATAACACTGCTTACAAAGTTTCATGACAATAGGATGTATATTATAGACAATAAGTTAAGTTCTATACTCATCTTTGCGCGTAAAATTTTGACGTTAAAATTGAAAAATTTCAACTATCAACTTTTGGGCCTTTAAAAATTAAAATATTGCAAAAAAATACTTTTTAAATGCCTTAATATATAACTTATCCTGTACTTAAAGCAACAGAGTACTCATTTGATTTATCAGACTTGGCATAATTATTCAAAAGTAAAATTTATATGAGCCTGGGCCTAAAAATTGAGGTTTTTCAATGAAGGGGAGCCTTTCATGAAGATGTAATATTTTCCAGCAATTTTAAATTTGCGAAGCTTTTTGGTTATAAATGATCCTTACATATGTATTGAAAGTACTTTAAATGGAAAGAAAAGTTACAAATAACATATCATATTAGTTTAAAAGATTCTTAGGCCAAGTAAGACTGGAAAAAATTTAGGGTCAATTTAGGCGGTGCCATATATTTACATTGAAAAATGCATACTGAGGCTATAAAAAATAAAAATTTGTGTCTTTTTTATCATTTCTATACTCATGTGACATGATACAACAAATCTGAGCATAAAAGACTCTTGCAATTAACTTTTCTTACAAACAGTATGGTCTGATACAAAGATTTTTGCCTTTTTAGGGAAAAAATTGCATGCAATTTATTCTCAACAGGCTTATATTTAAATCACTTGCTATCCTACAGAAGAAAAGAAAGATATTATGTGAAATGGAACCGGTACAATAGACATTATAAAGTGCTTTTGATACAAATTTAGTGAGGTCTTTATTATGGACTTCAAATTTTATGTACCAAGCTCCCCACTTTTTACTTCATCCAAACAGGGCGTTAGACAAGGGTCATTTATGCAACACATATTACACATATTGTCTGAGATAATCTTCTTTTCTGTAGATTCAGAGTTCATAAATAAATAAAAGAACTAGATAAAGGCATAGAAACACAAATATTGACACATGAAAACCTGTCAGATAGAAAGTCAGGATGCCATTTATGCATCAATATTGAAAAAGCTATAAATGCCTATTTTGACCATAAAATGCCAAAATTGGTCTTTTTTTCAGAAATTCTATAAAATTAAAGTTTAAATCTTTTAGTTTCATGCTATTTGACAAATTGACACCATCAAAACATTTAGGGAAGTTGCCAAAGTACAGATTCTATATTTACAGATTTCACCTTATAGGATAGAAAGAGTTGACAAATCTTAAAAAAACTTGGAATGACCCTTAATAAATTATAACACTGCTTACAAAGTTTCATGACAATAGGATGTATATTATAGACAATAAGTTAAGTTCTATACTCATCCTTGCGCGTAAAATTTTGATGTTAAAATTGAAAAATTTCAACTATCAACTTTTGGGGCTTTAAAAATTAAAATATTGCAAAAAAATACTTTTTAAATGCCTTAATATATAACTTATCCTGTACTGAAAGCAATAGAGTACTCATTTGATTTATCAGACTTGGCATAATTATTCAAAAGTAAAATTTATATGAGCCTGGGCCTAAAAATTGAGGTTTTTCCATGAAGGGGAGCCTTTCATGAAGATGTAATATTTTCCAGCAATTTTAAATTTGTGAAGCTTTTTGGTTATAAATGATCCTAACATATGTATTGAAAGTACTTTAAATGGAAAGAAAAGTTACAAATAACATATCATATTAGTTTAAAAGGTTCTTAGGCCAAGTAAGACTGGAAAAAATTTAGGGTCAATTTAGGCGGTGCCATATATTTACATAAAAAAATGCATACTGAGGCTATAAGAAATAAACATTTGTGTCTTTTTTATCATTTCTATACTCATGTGACATGATACAACAAATCTGAGCATAAAAAGACTCTTGCAATTAACTTTTCTTACAAACAGTATGGTCTGATACAAAGATTTTTGCCTTTTTAGGGAAAAACTTGCATGCAATTTATTCTCAACAGGCTTATATTTCAATCACTTGCTATCCTACAGAAGAAAAGAAAGATATTATGTGAAATGGAACAGGTACAATAGACATTATAAAGTGCTTTTGATACAAATTTAGTGAGGTCTTTATTATGGACTTCAAATTTTATGTACCAAGCTCCCCACTTTTTACTTCACCCAAACAGGGCGTTAGACAAGGGTCATTTATGCAACACATTTTGCACATATTGTCTGAGATAATCTTCTTTTCTGTAGATTCAGAGTTCATAAATAAATAAAAGAACTAGATAAAGGCATAGAAACACAAATATTGACACATGAAAACCTGTCAGATAGAAAGTCAGGATGCCATTTATGCATCAATATTGAAAAAGCTATAAATGCCTATTTTGACCATAAAATGCCAAAATTGGTCATTTTTGCAGAAATTCTATAAAATTAAAGTTTAAATCTTTTAGTTTCATGCTATTTGACAAATTGACACCATCAAAACATTTAGGGAAGTTGCCAAAGTACAGATTCTATATTTACAGATTTCACCTCTTAGGATAGAAAGAGTTGACAAATCTTAAAAAAAACTTGGTATGACCAAAGCTTAATAAATTATAACACTGCTTACACAGTTTCATGACAATAGGACGTATATTATAGACAATAGGTTAAGGGAACTATTTTATTTAAATAGAGTATTAATACTTAATACGTTTTGGAATGCTATTCAGTAGTTACTTAGGGACAATTGCATGTCTAGGTTTTTAACCAATCAGCAATGGGGTTTCCCAGTCACTGCCTCTTCTGCTTCTCGTTTACTAATTGTTTTTCGAGATCATACTAATTAACCAATGAGATTCATAGCTAATTTTGAATTAACCAATCAGCGCTTAATTAGTAGGGCCTTAAATTTGTTTTATGCACACAGACTCAACTATTCCTGAAGCAACGCTTGCTTGCAGCAGCCATTATTATTTTCGGGGGAAATATTTTCTTTATTATGATCGTATATTAATTTACATCATACAATGGATTAATTAATTTCGTATTGGATACAGACACAAAATTCTGCTATTGTTTAAACAAATGATTTACAAGAATATGTACATGTGCGCGGTACGAGTATTAGAAATAGTCCGACGATAATCTATGATTCGTATACTGCTGGACTAGGCATCATCGTGACTATTTATGACTGCTTAATCTTTCGATACCTGCAAAGATGTTCATATGTTACATATATGAGGCTACAAACTCGTCAATGAGACGGAATTGACCATTATTACTTGCTTGTTTGCTGTGTGGCTGTTTACCTTTGCGCTCATTTATGCATATTATTCTCGGCGGAATATAATAATGTCAAACGATGAAGAAATCACATTTATGGCCTCGTCCGACAGACCATCTGATAAAGTGAGAACATGGGCCGGCTTCATGAAACTCAGTGAACGTACCACTGATACAATCCTAGAGCTAGGATTCGAAAACATGGAAGCGGTGTCACTAATTAAGGCCGTCGATTTGGCGGAGACGAACATGCCGATAGGACAGCGCAAACTGTTATTAAGAGCGGTCAATAAAACTTTCCGAAAGGACAATAGTGCCGAGATAGAGAAGGTGGACATGCAACCGTCGAAACGTATGACATGCGCACAGGATGAAGGCGAACACGGACATGCTTCCGGTGTAAATAAAGATGGCGGCGCACGCAGCCTAATCCAAGATGGCGGCGCCCATAGTGTAACCCAAGATGGCGACAATCAACAAGAAGACGACTATATCCGGGCGGTGCTTCAGCAGTTATCAGCAAGCCAGAAAGAACATGCACCTGATCCAATTAACGTCAGTTATAACCCGAACATGAACAATGTCAATTCTAATTTATCTTGGCAAGACCCTCAGATTTATTTAAAATCTGCCAACATGGACAGTAAAATAGTGTATAATGACATTTCAGACTTTGTTTCCTATGATATAGGGGGGACCAGCATGTCTGAGGAGTGCCTTATTTCAGATACTTCAGGGGGGCAACTGGTTTTTAAATCTGGCCCTTTAAGACCAAAACTTGAGTCCCTGTCTCTGTGTCAGTGGTCGAGGGTAAATCTGTCTATCATGTACAAGTTACTGAGCACAGGAGAACTGACACAGACACAGGTTCTTGACTATTTATCTTATACCATGAGATTTTATCATTTAGTTTCATCATGTGAATTTGTGTCAGTGCTGTTTTTTGATAGGGAATACCGCAGACTCCAAAAACAGCACAATTTTAGGTGGGGCACTGACATCCCTCATTTACAGTCAGTTTATCTTCGGCCAAAAGCCTTACTCACTAAACCTCAGGCTTCTGGTCCATCTGTTAAGCTTGCATCTAAGCAACAACAGGATAATTCCAAATAGGCATCTCATTCTGCAGAAGGTGTTGAAATTTGTAAAAAATTCAATAGTAGGAAAGGTTGTTTTTTACAAAACTGTCGCTATTCGCACATTTGTGCCATCCAGGGTTGTGGTGCTGAACACCAAGCATTTGCTCATTCAAAAAACTGGATGTAATGGTAAAGCCAGTGCGTGACCTTGTTTATACTGTTCGGCAAGAGGAACTTAAAAATGATTCTGATAAAGAATTTCTTTTACATGACATTAAACATGGGTTTGACTTTGTTCAGGATATTAATTTGGCTCCACTTAACGTTTCAGCAAAAAATCACCCTTCGGCACATATTGCAAGTCCTCTTTATGATAAAGCACATCAACAGATTTTAATTGAAATTGAAAATGGTTATTATGAGTTGGCAACGTCAACACCAAAAATTATCAGTCCTTTAGGTGTCATTTTAAAACCAGATGGGGGTGTAAGGATAAATCATGATTGCAGCAGACCCATAGGCTCAGCTGTTAATGATTTTGCAGGGGATATGGATAAGCAAAAATTTCAATCTGTTGATGATGCAGCAAAATTAGTGACAAAAAATTGTTTCATGTCCAAAGTTGATTTAAAATCGGCCTACAGATCTGTGGGTATCAGTCGCAGTAGTCAACAGGTTACAGGTTTACAGTGGACTTTCCCAGACGGTCAAATACATATTTTTATAGATACATAATTACCTTTTGGCTCTAAATTAGCACCTGGTATTTTTCATAGACTTTCCCAGGCTATTCGCCGCATGATGTCACGCAGAGGCTTTACCATTATAGCATATTTAGATGATTTTTTCATTAGCGAGAGCACTAAGCAGCGCTGCGCACATGGCCTTAGAGTTTTAATTTACTTGCTGCGCAAATTAGGCTTTGCAATTAGTTGGTCCAAGGTCTTGGACCCATGCCAGAAATTAGTATTTTTAGGTGTGGAGATTGACTCCACAACATTTGAACTAAGATTACCTAGTACAAAGCTAGAGCAGTTAAGGCAAGATTTGGCAGATTTTCAGCAGCGCAAGCATGTTTCAAAGAAACAACTGCAGTCCCTGGCGGGCAAGCTAAATTGGGCTTCTTCAGTGGTTCGCGGCAGAAGAGTATTTCTTCGGAGAATCATTGATGGCATTACGAAGCGCAAGCCTGATTGGCATAAAATGCGATTATGCGGGGATATTTTGCATGATATTCACTGGTGGTACAATTTCATGTCCACTTTTAATGGGAAATCCTTCTTACTTAACACGGATCCTGTCACTTCGGTTTATACTGATGCTTGCAAAACAGGTGCAGGTGGAGTTTTTGGTACCGATTGGTTTTATGTAAATTGGAAAGAGGATTTCCCATTCGCGCAAACTTTGCATATTATTGAGCAAGAAGCATTTGCAGTGGCTTTGGCGGCCAAGCGTTGGGCTAAGTGCTGGCAAAATAAGCGAGTATATATTTATTGTGATAATTCATCAACAGTTGGTTGTATCAATAAGTGTACCTCTAAGAACAAACTTTCGATGTCATTTTTGCGCGAATTGTTTTGGCTGTCTGCTACTAACAATTTTCAACTTGTTGCAATTCATCTACCAGGGAAGCACAATGATATGGCTGATGCTGTTTCAAGGTTGCACGAGTTAAAGCTATGTCAATTTTTTCTGAAAGAATGCTGACCAACTCCGTTGTTTGTGCATCACCTTGTTTCTCATATGTCCTGTCACTCCCTTCGTTTTCTTTTATTTAGGCTCACAGGCGCCCTTTGAGTCAGTGTTTTTTTTCAGATGTAATTACCTTGTGCTGAATTCAGGACACTGAATTCTTGCAATACTGTTCAGAATAATTGAATACCATGAGAAAACTTTATTTATTCAAAAAAGGGTGCCATTATATATTAACCTGCCTTCCTATAAACAGCATGTCACGCATGTACTAGTATTTGTTATGACCAAGTGACCTATTGCATGAACCTAATCACCTATTTTAACACAGGTTTGGATTATTTTGGAGTAACACAGTTTTTCAACTTGATTTTGCTTTCTTTATAAATATGTTTATTGCTATATTGATATGCAAAGAAAATATTAAACTGTGATTCTTTCTCCCTATACGTGCTATAACCAGTTGGCATGTCTTGGTCCCTTGACTGAACTCTGTTAGGTGTAAATCAGGTGCTTTCATCTGCACTGTAACTCTTCAGCATTCGGTCAGGGCACCAAAGATATAGCATACTGGTTATTGGTACAACTGACATATATACAACATAATAAGGGAGGATCTGGTAGGACAGTGTTATGTATTAATGGAACTATTTTATTTAAATAGAGTATTAATACTTAATACGTTTTGGAATGCTATTCAGTAGTTACTTAGGGGCAATTGAATGTCTAGGTTTTTAACCAATCAGCAATGGGGTTTCCCAGTCACTGCCTCAACTGCTTCTCGTTAACTAATTGTTTTTCGAGATCATACTAATTAACCAATGAGATTCATAGCTAATTTTGAATTAACCAATCAGCGCTTAATTAGTAGGGCCTTTGTTTTATGCACACAGACTCAACTATTCCTGAAGCAACGCTTGCTTGCAGCAGCCATTATTATTTTCGGGGAAAATATTTTCTTTATTATGATCGTATATTAATTTACATCATACAGTGGATTAATTAATTTCGTATTGGATACAGACACAAAATTCTGCTATTGTTTAAACAAATGATTTACAAGAATATGTACATGTGCGCGGTACGAGTATTAGAAACAGTCCGACGATAATCTATGATTCGTATACTGCTGGACTAGGCATCATCGTGACTATTTATGACTGCTTAATCTTTCGATACCTGCAAAGATGTTCATATGATACATATATGAGGCTACAAACTCGTCAATGAGACGGGATTGACCATTATTACTTGCTTGTTTGCTGTGTGGCTGTTTACCTTTGCGCTCATTTATGCATAATATTCTCGGCGGAATATAATAATGTCAAACGATGAAGAAATCACATTTATGGCCTCGTCCGACAGACCATCTGATAAAGTGAGAACATGGGCCGGCGTCATGAAACTCAGTGAACGTACCACTGATACAATCCTAGAGCTAGGATTCGAAAACATGGAAGCGGTGTCACTAATTGAGGCCGACGATTTGGCGGAGACGAACATGCCGATAGGACAGCGCAAACTGTTATTAAGAGCGGTCAATAAAACTTTCCGAAAGGACAATAGTTCCGAGATAGAGAAGGTGGACATGCAACCGTCGAAACGTATGACATGCGCACAGGATGAAGGCGAACACGGACATGCTTCCGGTGTAAATAAAGATGGCGGCGCACGCAGCCTAATCCAAGATGGCGGCGCCCATAGTGTAACCCAAGATGGCGACAATCAACAAGAAGACGGCTATATCCGGGCGGTGCTTCAGCAGTTATCAGCAAGCCAGAAAGAACATGCACCTGATCCAATTAACGTCAGTTATAATCCGAACATGAACAATGTCAATTCTAATTTATCTTGGCAAGACCCTCAGATTTATTTAAAATCTGCCAACATGGACAGTAAAATAGTGTATAATGACATTTCAGACTTTGTTTCCTATGATATAGGGGGGACCAGCATGTCTGAGGAGCGCCTTATTTCAGATACTTCAGGGGAGCAACTTGTTTTTAAATCTGGCCCTTTAAGACCCAAACTTGAGTCCCTGTCTCTGTGTCAGTGGTCGAGGGCAAACCTGTCTATCATGTACAAGTTACTGAGCACAGGAGAACTGACACAGACACAGGTTCTTGACTATTTATCTTATACCATGAGATTTTATCATTTAGTTTCATCATGTGAATTTGTGTCAGTGCTGTTTTTTGATAGGGAATACCGCAGACTCCAAAAACAGCACAATTTTAGGTGGGGCACTGACATCCCTCATTTACAGTCAGTTTATCTTCGGCCAAAAGCCTTACTCACTAAACCTCAGGCTTCTGGTCCATCTGGTAAGCTTGCATCTAAGCAACAACAGAATAATTCCAAATATGCATCTCATTCTGCAGAAGGTGTTGAAATTTGTAGGAAATTCAATAGTAGGAAAGGTTGTTTTTTACAAAACTGTCGCTATTCGCACATTTGTGCCATCCAGGGTTGTGGTGCTGAACACCAAGCATTTGCTCATTCAAAAAACTGGATGTAATGGTAAAGCCAGTGCGTGACCTTGTTTATACTGTTTGGCAAGAGGAACTTAAAAATGATTCTGATAAAGAATTTCTTTTACATGGCATTAAACATGGATTTGACATTGTTCCGGATATTAATTTGGCTTCACTTAACGTTTCAGCAAAAAAATCACCCTTCGGCACATATTGCAAGTCCTCTTTATGATAAAGCACATCAACATATTTTAATTGAAATTGAAAATGGCAATTATGAGTTGGCAACGTCAACACCAAAAATTATCAGTCCTTTAGGTGTCAATTCAAAACCAGATGGGGGTGTAAGGATAATTCATGATTGCAGCAGACCCATAGGCTCAGCTGTTAATGATTTTGCAGGGGATATGGATAAGCAAACATTTCAATCTGTTGATGATGCAGCAAAATTAGTGACAAAAATTGTTTCATGTCCAAAGTTGATTTAAAATCGTCCTACAAATCTGTGGGTATCAGTCGCAGTAGTCAACAGGTTACAGGTTTACAGTGGACTTTCCCTGACGGTCAAACACACATTTTTATATATAAAAAAATACCTTTTGGCTCTAAATTAGCACCTGGTATTTTAACACAGTTTTTCAACTTGATTTTGCTTTCTTTGTAAATATGTTTATTGCTATATTGATATGCAAAGACAATATTAAACTGTGATTCTTTCTCCCAAACCTATACTCATGTTTGCGCGTAAAATTTTGACGTTAAAATTGAAAAATTTCAACTATCAACTTTTGGGGCTTTAAAAATTAAAATATTGCAAAAAATACTTTTTAAATGCCTAAATATATAACTTATCCTGTACTTAAAGCAACAGAGTACTCATTTGATTTATCAGACTTGGCATAATTATTCAAAAGTAAAATTTATATGAGCCTGGGCCTAAAAATTGAGGTTTTTCAATGAAGGGGAGCCTTTCATGAAGATGTAATATTTTCCAGCAATTTTAAATTTGTGAAGCTTTTTGGTTATAAATGATCCTTACATATGTATTGAAAGTACTTTAAATGGAAAGAAAAGTTACAAATAATATATCATATTAGTTTAAAAGGTTCTTAGGCCAAGTAAGACTGGAAAAAAATTAGGGTTAATTTAGGCGGTGCCATATATTTACATTAAAAAATGCATACTGAGGCTATAAGAAATAAAAATTTGTGTCTTTTTTATCATTTCTATACTCATGTGACATGATACAACAAATCTGAGCATAAAAAGACTCTTGCAATTAACTTTTCTTACAAACAGTATGGTCTGATACAAAGATTTTTGCCTTTTTAGGGAAAAAATTGCATGCAATTTATTCTCAACAGGCTTATATTTAAATCACTTGCTATCCTACAGAAGAAAAGAAAGATATTATGTGAAATGGAACAGGTACAATAGACATTATAAAGTGCTTTTGATACAAATTTAGTGAGGTCTTTATTATGGACTTCAAATTTTATGTACCAAGCTCCCCACTTTTTACTTCATTCAAACAGGGCGTTAGACAAGGGTCATTTATGCAACACATTTTGCACATATTGTCTGAGATAATCTTCTTTTCTGTAGATCCAGAGTTCATAAATAAATAAAAGAACTAGATAAAGGCATAGAAAAACAAATATTGACACATGAAAACCTGTCAGATAGAAAGTCAGGATGCCATTTATGCATCAATATTGAAAAAGCTATAAATGCCTATTTTGACCATAAAATGCCAAAATTGGTCATTTTTGCAGAAATTCTATAAAATTAAAGTTTAAATCCTTTAGTTTCGTGCTATTTGACAAATTGACACCATCAAAACATTTAGGGAAGTTGCAAAAGTACAGATTCTATATTTACAGATTTCACCTCTTAGGATAGAAAGAGTTGACAAATCTTAAAAAAAACTTGGTATGACCAATCAGCAATGGGGTTTCCCAGTCACTGCCTCATCTGCTTCTCGTTTACTAATTGTTTTTCGAGATCATACTAATTAACCAATGAGATTCATAGCTAATTTTGAATTAACCAATCAGCGCTTAATTAGTAGGGCCTTTGTTTTATGCACACAGACTCAACTATTCTTGAAGCAACGCTTGCTTGCAGCAGCTTAACAGTTTAAATGTCTATCGTCGTGAACAGTGGTCGTTACAGACAAACGTTCACGTAAATTGTCCCAGTCAATGGATGAATTGAATGTGTCAATCAATGGCCACACAGCCATACTGTTTTGAATTTCATTCTTTTAATACAATGAAGGTTTGGTACCGCTAAAATAATTTAAAAAAATGTTGCTATTCTCTTTTTGGATAAAAAATACATTACAAGGGGGGAAACATTAGCTCCTCGTACTATTAGGTGGAAAATTGGCCTGATCCTGGTGACCCCCTATAACGTTGAGGGGAAAAGTTGGGTCATGCCAATAT
This sequence comes from Mytilus edulis, assembly GCF_963676685.1. NCBI lineage: Eukaryota > Metazoa > Mollusca > Bivalvia > Mytilida > Mytilidae > Mytilus > Mytilus edulis. Next base: position 27,949,315 of record NC_092345.1, on the reverse strand, counting down.
TTCCGGGGGTAAAATTTAGATCGAGCCAGGTTTTCCCCCAGGAAAATTGGCATGGGGGAAGATTGGCTATAGGACACCGGAATTAATTGATTTCCATTGTATTTTTTATAGACCATGGCGAAAGGTTTATTAACTAACACGTTTAGCGGTTGTCCTTCAAACAGTCGTTTCTTATTGGCTAAATACCCCAAGGGTGACTGGGGTATAGAAATATGGTCACTTGGTCTTCTCCCGACCGGCAGTAAAACGCTTGCTGAAGTGGGGCGTCCGTTTGGCTGTGCGGGATGTATCAAGTTCGCAGTCACGTCCGTCAGAAGGGGACGTTAAATCCGATGCCTCGTGTAAAGAGAGTGCCACGCTCTTTGCACGTTAAGAACCCTTGCAACAACTCTTTGAGGGGTCCGTAGGTGGCCTGTTGCAAGGCAAAATTTCTGTCCCTATCCAATATACCCTCATTTTCCAGTGGTAGTCCAAATTTCCCCGACCATCATCCTAGATGGCCTCTATTACAACAACCTACCTATTGTATTTATTGTGAACTTGTTCTCGTCCTGAATATGCATGAAATATTTGCCATTGGACGTTAAGCAACCAACAATCAATCAATCAATCTTATTGGCTAAATAGACTAATTGATGAAGGTAATGATTATACCAATCAGTACCTCAGGTATTTTTAAGGGTAAACATCATTTTGCTTATTCATAATTTGACGTAAAACTAAAAGGTGTCATTCGTTTTCCTTTATTTTATGTCTTATAAGTACTGTGTTTTGCAAATGATTATATCAGCCTGTAAAGTTAATGACGTTGCTTTTTTGAAAACTTGTATGAAGTAAAGCAACTGATATTAGTCTAATTTTATAGTTCAAATTGGCAGGTCCAGTACGCTGATCTTACTAAAAAAATGCAAATATATTTTTATACAACACATATTGTTTAGTATGCATAATGTGTGTTCTAATTATTTTTTGTTGTTGTAAATATCTGTTCTACCGTTAAATTGCTTCGTCTATACTGAATTATGTTTTTTATTGTGCTTTTAGTCCACTTATTGAGAACAAATGCAAGGGAAGGTTTAAATCTAAAAAAATACTTTAATCTAAATAAGGGCAACAGAAGTATAACAGTAGTATACCGCTGTTCAAAAGTCATAAATCGCTTGAGAGAAAACAAATACGCGTTACAAAATAAAACCGAGTGAACATATCAAAGAAAGAACTTTATAACAAAGGAATGAAAGCATATTTCAAATTAAGGAAGACCTTTTCAGTGGAAAGCCCAAAACCTAGTACTTTATTACACATCTATAACCATACAATCCGACCAATCTTGTTGTATGGATCTGAAATTTGGGGTTATATACCACATAAGAAACAAATACATTTGGATAAATTTATATCAAAAGAAACTGATCATCTTGTACTAGAGAAAATTCATACTAAGCTTTGTAAATTTTCACTAGGAGTTAATATAAAAACATCAAATATGGCATGTATAGGAGAACTAGGTTCACTCCCTACACTGTATTATGTAATAATGAATATGGTAAAATATTTGATCCATCTTATGAAAGATATTGAACCTTCAAATATTATTCTACGGGAAGCCATAAATCTATCTCATTCTATAGACAAACATAACCAGGAATCTTGGATAGGAAACATTAAACATATATTTAAATTTCTAGACTTAGAATATCTATTTGTTAACCAGTCAAACTTTAAACAAAACCATATTCTAAAAAAAGTAAAAACATCTTTAACCATTAAATTTAAAGAAAGCTGGTTAGCTAGTTTAGAAAGCAATTCTGGGAAGTGTACTAATTTACAATCTGGCAATAAATTAAGAACTTACAGAAAATTAAAAAATATTTTTATGTTTGAACCATATTTAAAAATGAATTCAAAAAAGGACAGGCAAATAATCACAAGATTTAGAACTAGCTGTCATGATCTTGAAATCGAAAGAGGGAGGTATATTGGAACTAAAGCTGAAGACAGAAAGTGTAAGCTATGTAAGAACGCAGTTGAAGACGAACTACATTTTCTTTTAAAATGTCCTGTTCTAAAAGATACTCGATCTCAACATCTATCTAATTTAAATTCTAAATTCAATTTTTTCAAGATTATCTGATGAAATGAAATTTGTTTGGATTCTTTCATCTGAAGATTTGTTTGTTACTTCAAACTTATCTAATTTATTGCACTCCCTTTTTGAAGAACGAAAGAAAATTATAGCAAATATTGTAGTTTAAAAAAAAAAATATAGAAGAAAAAATATAGATAGATATATATATATATATAGGAATTAAAATTGATCAGGAGTTGTCTCCCATAGACCTAGAACTATCCTAAAGATTTATGTAATTTCTCCAGGTCACAGTGGCACCCATAACAACTATGTTTTGTCAATAACTTGGTTTATATCAGGTTAATTAGTGTAAATGTGTATTCATGTGGTTTTTTGTTTAAATGAACTTTAATCATTCTAATCATTTTCTGTGCTTTATTTTGTAATTCATTTGATTGTATAGCTCAAATTTTGGGCACCATGATTGGTTAATAAATTATCTTATCTTATCTTATCAACTACAAGAGGAAAACAACGAAACAACAGAAATAAAATTGAGAATGGAAATGGGGAATGTGTCAAAGAGACAACAACCCGACCAAATAAAAAAACAACAGCAGAGGGTCACCAACAGGTCTTCAAGAAACACTGAAATGCAATAAAAAACAAACGACATTGCGAAATACGAGTACATATAGAAACGAACTATTAGATAACAACTGTCATATACCTTACTGGGTACAGGATATTTTAAGGATTACAGTACAAACAAACGCAAGAACACCCAGTACAGTGAAACGCACAAATAAATAATATAACAGTACATTTCAACATTTCAAACCAAACATATGCATGTGTCTGTCCGAAGTCAGGATCATCGATTATTTGATGTCGTAACTTATTGGTTTTTTATTAGGGGAATTTTGTGTTGAGGGCATGTCATTAATACTTACTTTCAATCCCATATGACATTCAATATACTTCGTTTGTAGCAACAATCAAGCAACAATTGCAATTGGAGTATAGAATGAAATTCAAAACAGTGTGGCTGTGGCCATTGATTGACACATTGAATTCATCCATTGACTGGGGCAATTTACGTGAACGTTTGTCTGTAACGACCACTGTTAACGACGTACCTACGATAGACATTTAAACTGTGGGGTCACCAAAGGTTTCTTAACGCCTTTAATTATAAAATAATTCGAAAAATTAATCAGGAATAACCTTTATGTTTTGATTTATATAATTGACATAAATCAAACATCGTGTTATTTCTGATTAATTTTTCGAATTACTTTATTAAGGTGTTGAGAACCTTTGGTGACCCCATAGTTTAAGTGTCTTTAAAAAGTACATAGTGAGCAGTGGTCGTTACATACAAATTGTCCCAGCCAATGGATGAATTTAATGTGTCAATCAATGGCCACAGCCACACTGTTTTGAATTTCATTCTATACCTCTCAATAGATACGATATTCCAGAGCTTGCATTTCCTATCACGAATTCTTCCTTAAAGATTGTCAACGAAGAAGATATTAAACAAAACGTTCAAAGTTGATAGTATTCCTTCACTAAACACGAGTTGGTTGACTATTATAAAAGTTTTGTTTAACAGATAACGACTGATATGTCTCATTTGTCGTTAAGGGAAAACGATACTATTTATTCTGCCATAGGCGACAATACTAACATTTTCTAATTTTACCACTTTTTATAAGAAAAACCTGGATAAAACAGTTATGTGTGGTGTTAGTACTTTATTACTTTATTTTAAAAATTGAAGCCAAATAGTATCATGACCTATTTCCAACGGAGCTTGTTTATGTTATCCATGCCCACCGTCATTTTGCAGCAAATTTATAAAATTTTGAAAGCCTTTTCGAATAATTCTCTAGAAAATATTTCAATAGGTTTTAAAATTTGTATTGTAGATATAAACACTGCAGTTATTCATAGATAAATAAAAAAATATATTGTACCCTTACATCCAATCACGGTGCTCCTAAGTTGACTTCCTTCACCTGTCCTGGGTACACAAAAGGCCAACCTAATGCTAGGAAAATGTAATACTACTGTTTTCCCTATACACAATCCCGTTCCTCCCATCAAATTTGACCTTCCAAATTAACATTTAATCGGATTTGGACTTGCATGAACAACTCGACGGGTGCTACGTGTGAAGAAGGATCGGCATGCCGCTCGATCTACTTACCTTCAAGAGCTCCAGAGATCATCCCTGATTTTGATTGGGTTAGTGTTGCTCAGTTTTTATTTTTCGGTGTTGTGATTTGTGATCTGTTTGTCTTTTCGTTTTTTTGTCGACATGGCATTGTCAGTTTGTTTACGACTGATCAGTTTGAATAGTACTTTAATCTCTCTTTTGTTATACAACATCTAATATTTTTGATTTATTTTCATGGATTTTGACAAGCGGGACATTAAAAGCTAACATTTTCAAATTCACTGATCTCTGAATTAACCTACGTTAAGGGAGGTTCCTGTTGGAAATTGCTCTAATGGTTAGTTTTTTATGTTTTAGTTTGTCCTGTGTCTTTTTATGTTTGTAATATTTCTAACTCTGTCGATGTGATTTTGCTACCCTCATGATATTTGTTTATCTTAATCAATATTGCATAATCGTTGTTTAGAGTGTGGAGCAGGATTTGCTTACCCGTCTGGTGCATCTGAGAACACCCCCGTTTTTGTTGGGTTCGTGTTGCTTTCTTTAGTTTTTTTACGGTGTGTCTTGTGTACTATTATTAGTTTGTTTGTTCTTTTCTTTTTTACCCATGGTGTTATCAGTTTATTTTCTATCAATGAGTTTCAATGCCCCTCTGGTATTATCTGTCGCCCCTCTTTTATAGCTTGTACTATAATATAGGGTTATTGCATGAATATTGGGGAATATTGTCCCGAGTAGAGTTTTATATTGCACGAGCTTGCGAGTGCAATATATGTTCTACGAGGGACAATATTCCCCAATATTCATGCAATAACCCTTTTATTGTATAGCAATATAATATTTAAAAGTAAAAATTGGTTTAAACTAAGATTTTGTCGTTGATGACGTCATGAATTTTGAAGATTTATTGCACTAGTGCAATATTAGAATTTATTGCACGCTAACTTTTGGTTACGTAATGTGGGAAATATTATATTGCTATACAATAATATTATTTATGTCATCATTCTAGATTTTCAACTTATGACTGCTTGTTCTGAATTTGCGCTTGTATTTAGTTATATCTGCGTTTTCTTATTTTTATAGGAAAACAAATATAAATTCCAAGCGTCTGTATCACATTTTTCCTATCATGAACGCTCAAATCCAACAGTTTTAGGTCGAAGAATTTATAAACACACTATGCAATGCTGTTCTCATTTTTGTCTGTCGTTGATTGATGTTTGTCAATTTTATGTTTGCTTATTGTTTCAACCATTCGTCGGGAATATTTTGTTTTATTTAATCTTTTCATTTTTATTTTCATGTCGGGGGGTCATCATAATTATTATGGTTTTTGTCCATTGTTAAAAACTATGTGATGACCTATGATTGTTAACATCCTCGTTTTTTGTTCTCTGATGAAAAGTTGTCTGATTGGCCTCTTAACATATATCTTTATCATATAGAATACGTAAAAAGATATGTGAAATGTATCGTTAATGGTGTGATAAATCACTGTTTCAGAAAATGCAAGTTGATATTCCTGTACGTGAATTTTTCCGTATTCTTAATACGACAAAAATAAATATATCAAAATAGATATAACAAAATCCTGCAGGTATTAATATAAATAAAATAGTGTAACAAACTTTAAAGGTTTTTGTATAACAAACTTTAAAGGTTTTTGTATAACAAACTTTTCTCTGACTGTTTATGGCGTCTTTACACTAAATCCATTGGATGTTGGATGTGTACGGATTGATAATTAAGTCTTAGATGCATGATTCTCTTATTAGTTGTTAGTGGCTTTGGACTAGCTGTCAGTTAACTGCGAGTACTCTCAGATCTGTAACTAGCGTCTGTTTGTTGTTGGGATGTACAAATATCCGGCCACGTCCACTTGTATTTTTGTCCATCTAATGAGGTTAGCCTTTTTAAACTGATTTGTAAAGTTCGTTCATATGTTGTACTGTTATACCACTGTCCCAGGGTTGGGACCCCGCTAACATGTTAACCCCGCCACATTATGTTTGTATGTGCCTGTCCCAAGTCAAGAGCATGTAATTCAGTGGTTGTTTACATATTTGTTTTTCGTTCATTTTTTGAACATAAATAAGGCCGTTAGTTTTCTCGTTTGAATGGTTTTAAAATTTTAAAATTAATATTATAAACAAAATCTGAAATGATATAGTAGGATAAATAAAGGTAACAGTAGTATACCGTTGTTCAAACGTCATAAATCGATTGAGAGAAAACACAATCCTGGTCACAAACTAAAATCGACGTTTTCATCAACTCTAAGAGGAAAAGCAACGAAACAACAGAAACACTGAAGTGGAACAAAAACAAACGACAACACACACAGAAACGAACTATAAGATAACAACTGCCATATTTTTGACTTGGTACAGGACATTTTAAGAAATAAATGGTGGTTTAAACCTGGTTTTGTGGATAGCCAAACATCTCGCTTTAATGGCAATGTTAAATATACCGCTTGAATGACGTATTACATGACAGGAATACAGTACTAATAATGAAATAACATGCAGGACAGATAAATACACAAATAAACAATACAATAGTACATTTTGACATGCTAACCACAGAATAACAACGACAGGCAAAATAACACAGAACAGCGTAAAACAACCTAAAACAAAATCTTAATAGTTTTATCCTTCATGTTATATTTGTTGTGGCGATCAGATGGCTAACACAGAGAGATTGTAACCTGTAATTAAAAGTAATCAAATGCATCGTGTTTGTACATTTCATCAATTGATCTAATGTACTAAATTTAAACTGAAAGACTAACATTTTTATCTATTTGAACTAAAAAAAAAAGTCTTTGAGCTTTATAACAGTATTGTATTGTGTTTGCGTTTAATAACTAAATATTTCAAGCAAAATAATTTCTTTTGAATTAAACAACCAAACTAATGACAGGTTAAATGTTCGTCTCTATTTGAAATTTGAGAATGTAGCATCATTTAAAAACTTGATGTAAGACAAACCATAACAAATAGTTAGGACTTCATTATGATTTTAACATGTAGGTTTACGACACTTGGTATAATGCCACGCGTCCTATCTCGTAGCCTAAACAGATAATCTTCTTTTGTTTGTTGTAATGCACTGCAATAATAGATTCAAGCCCATCACGATCAGTAAGTAAGACTTTGCTATCTTTCCCGTCATGTTGTATCAACGTCAGGTTGATGACGGCGTCACCAACGACAAATACGTTTTGATTACTGTCCACTGATATACCTCTTGTTAGGATAATAAAATCATCATCGAATACCCAGATTTCTTGGCCTGTCATACTACAACAGTGTATTGTATTGCTGGCTTCGTCTGTATAATATATCCTGTCACTGGTCGTTGTTATATTAAACACCCCTGAAACATCGATATCCATGGTATTTAATGTCTTCCCATTCAAGTTCATAACAACTATGCCTTGTTGAAATACAACAACATACAACTTCTGGTCCTGGTAAGATATTCCCCAGCAGTTACCACTACATTGTACCTTCTTTCTGTCACTATTACCAGTAGTGTTTATAATCTCCATGTATTTTTCATCTCCATACGTGACAGCTATACGATCGGTATCTATTGCCGTAAGACTGAATGGTTTATTAGAGATGGGAATGTCACGAATATGTTTGCCATTGATATTGTATTCCATTAATTTACCACATCCTTTATAGTCTGCAACTATAATTCGGTCGTCTGGTAATACAATGCAGTCAGTTATTGGTTGTTCTGATCCTTTGATATCAAACTTCTGTTTCAGCTTCAGATTGACATTGTGAACACTTTGCGATAATCCATGTACCTGTATCTGAGCCTGGTCGGTTTTTGCATCTTTTAATTGCAGGTCGACCATTGCTTCACTAACTCGAATTTCGCCAAACTGTTTTACCTCATTAGTTAAGGAACCGATCACGTGATTGACCTCTATCTCCATGTTGTTATTCTTATAATCTCTTATCTCTTCTTTGAGCGATCCGATTTTTTTACACAATGCTTGGTTTAATTGACGCGTTCCTAGAAACACTTGTAGATCAGATGCAAAACGTTTTATTTGAATTGTCTGTTCTCTCAGTTTTTCTACTTCTGTCTCCATTTGCCTCAATTGATTTAGAATTTTCACGACTTTAGATTTACAGTTTTCATGTTTGGATTTCAAATCTAGAAGCAGTTTTTTCTCGAGTTTATCCAAGTATTCATTTAGATTCTTTCGTGTTTCTGTAATTATTTTTCGTATTTTTTGTTTATCTTGCTCAACATTTTTCAACGCCATTTCTCGGTCACTGATACAGTGCTTCACGTTGTCTATCGTTGCTGAGATAGTTCCTTCTAAGTCTAAGAGTGCACTTGATTGTTTAGCGTTATTTGCTGCTTCATCAATGGAGATGACATCAGAAGAAGAACATGATTTATGTTCCAAAGGAATACAGACTACACATACTGCAATATCGTGTTTCTTACAGTAAAGATCTAACTTTTTGCCGTGAATGTCACAGTTCAGATTTACTGAAATATTTTCTATTTGACGATAGTCCTCAATAGAAATCATCTTGTGATCTCTAGATAGTGTCATAGACTTTTGGTATCTTTCACAATCTTCACAAAATCCTTCTTCACATATTGTACACCATTTATTTGCATTTTTCGAGATGTCCTCATATCCACATGAACCACACAATATGTTCAGTTTAGATGCCATACTTTATTCCTAATCAAATATAAAATGTGAAGATAAATAATTCATTTAGATAAATTTTGATATAAATTCTTTGCTAGTGGATTATGTATGCAAGTTATATTTTGACGCCCTCTAATGGTTAGTTTTGTATGTTTTAGTTTGTCCTGTGTCTTTTTATGTTTGTAATATTTCTAACTCTGTCGATGTGATTTTGCTACCCTCATGATATTTGTTTATCATAATCAATATTGCATAATCGTTGTTTAGAGTGTGGAGCAGGATTTGCTTACCCGTCTGGTGCATCTGAGAACACCCCCGTTTTTGTAGGGTTCGTGTTGCTTTCTTTAGTTTTTTTACGGTGTGTCTTGTGTACTATTATTAGTTTGTTTGTTCTTTTCTTTTTTACCTATGGTGTTATCAGTTTATTTTCTATCAATGAGTTTCAATGCCCCTCTGGTATCTGTCGCCCCTCTTTTATAGCTTGTACTATAATATAGGGTTATTGCATGAATATTGGGGAATATTGTCCCGAGTAGAATTTTATATTGCACGAGCTTGCGAGTGCAATATATGTTCTACGAGGGACATTATTCCCCAATATTCATGCAATAACCCTTTTATTGTATAGCAATATAATATTTAAAAGTAAAAATTGGTTTAAACTAAGATTTTGTCGTTGATGACGTCATGAATTTTGAAGATTTATTGTACTAGTGCAATATTAGAATTTATTGCACGCTAACTTTTGGTTACGTAATGTGGGAAATATTATATTGCTATACAATACTATCAGATTATTACATGTCATTTTTCATATCACATGTATTATCAGCCCTAGGTTCAATATCAGCCCAAGAGCCGCATGGCTCGAGGGCTGATATTGACCGAGGGCTGATAATACATGCGATATGAAAAATGACATGTTATGATCTTTTTATCATATGCTTCAACAGTAGAGAAAAATAACAGATTTATATATTGATCCTTTTACGTGGTTCCCGAAGTTTAAAGAGTAAAAACATGAGTTCACGGCCGTCGGACCCAAAATTTGATACATTCAATCTGAAATCTTTCTATTATATGCCTCAATAGAGAGAGAGAAAGAAAAAAAAACATATAAATATGGACGAATCGACAAAAAAAATAAGTCAACAACATACATAATGATCATTGTTTGGAAAAGTCAACTTTTTAAAGAAATTTTCTAAATTATGTTTCAGAAAAACTTAAAAAATGCATTTATTAAATAATTTGTTTGTTTGTTTTTTTTTTTTTTTTTTTTTTTTTATTAATTTAAACAATATACTTTCCAGTATTCAAGAAATTATTTTGTACACTACTTTGTAATGTTTTTCACTGAAAACGTAACATAAAGGTGTATTTTCCGGAATTGGCCGAGCATTACCGGAATGCCATGTGATAACGTTACGGAAAGGCATGTGATAACAATCGAAGCATGTGATAAACTTTTCATATCAGCCCGCTAAGCACCAATTCGAAAAATATGGAATTTACGTCAATTTAATGCTATTATCATACGGTAAAATTTATATGTTATTTAGTCTAAGTATATGATAATATTATTTATGTCATCATTCTAGATTTTCAACTTATGACTGCTTGTTCTGAATTTGCGCTTGTATTTAGTTATATCTGCGTTTTCTTATTTTTATAGGAAAACAAATATAAATTCCAAGCGTCTGTATCACATTTTTCCTATCATGAACGCTCAAATCCAACAGTTTTAGGTCGAAGAATTTATAAACACACTATGCAATGCTGTTCTCATTTTTGTCTGTCGTTGATTGATGTTTGTCAATTTTATGTTTGCTTATTGTTTCAACCATTCGTCGGGAATATTTTGTTTTATTAAATCTTTTCATTTTTATTTTCATGTCGGGGGGTCATCATATTATGGTTTTTGTCCATTGTTAAAAACTATGTGATGACCTATGATTGTTAACATCCTCGTTTTTTGTTCTCTGATGAAAAGTTGTCTGATTGGCCTCTTAACATATATCTTTATCATATTGAATACGTAAAAAGATATGTGAAATGTATCGTTAATGGTGTGATAAATCACTGTTTCAGAAAATGCAAGTTGATATTCCTGTACGTGAATTTTTCCGTATTCTTAATACGAACAAAAATAAATATATCAAAATAGATATAACAAAATCCTGCAGGTAATAATATAAATAAAATAGTGTAACAAACTTTAAAGGTTTTTGTATAACAAACTTTAAAGGTTTTTGTATAACAAACTTTTCTCTGACTGTTTATGGCGTCTTTACACTAAATCCATTGGATGTTGGATGTGTACGGATTGATAATTAAGTCTTAGATGCATGATTCTCTTATTAGTTGTTAGTGGCTTTGGACTAGCTGTCAGTTAACTGCGAGTACTCTCAGATCTGTAACTAGCGTCTTTTTGTTGTTGGGATGTACAAATATCCGGCCACGTCCACTTGTATTTTTGTCCATCTAATGAGGTTAGCCTTTTTAAACTGATTTGTAAAGTTCGTTCATATGTTGTACTGTTATACCACTGTCCCAGGGTTGGGACCCCGCTAACATGTTAACCCCGCCACATTATGTTTGTATGTGCCTGTCCCAAGTCAAGAGCATGTAATTCAGTGGTTGTTTACATATTTGTTTTTCGTTCATTTTTTGAACATAAATAAGGCCGTTAGTTTTCTTGTTTGAATGGTTTTAAAATCTTAAAATTAATATTATAAACAAAATCTTAAATGATATAGTAGGATAAATAAAGGCAACAGTAGTATACCGTTGTTCAAACGTCATAAATCGATTGAGAGAAAACACAATCCTGGTCACAAACTAAAATCGACGGTTTCATCAACTCTAAGAGGAAAAGCAACGAAACAACAGAAACACTGAAGTGGAACAAAAACAAACGACAACACACACAGAAACGAACTATAAGATAACAATTGCCATATTTTTGACTTGGTACAGGACATTTTAAGAAATAAATGGTGGTTTAAACCTGGTTTTGTGGATAGCCAAACATCTCGCTTTAATGGCAATGTTAAATATACCGCTTGAATGACGTATTACATGACAGGAATACAGTACTAATAATGAAATAATTTCATCAATTGATCTAATGTACTAAATTTAAACTGAAAGACTAACATATTTATCTATTTGAACTAAAAAAAAAGTCTTAGAGCTTTATAACTGTATTGTATTGTGTTTGCGTTTAATAACTAAATATTTCAAGCAAAATAATTTCTTTTAAATTAAACAACCAAACTAATGACAGGTTAAATGTTCGTCTCTTTTTGAAAATTGAGAATGTAGCATCATTTTAAAATTTAATGTAAGACAAACCATAACAAACAGTAAAGACTTCATTGTGATGTTGACATGTATTTTACGACACTTGGTACAATGCGACGCTTCCTGCTTTGTAGCCTAAACAGATAATCTTCTTTTGTTTATTGTAATGCACTACATTAGGCGATTTAAGTCCATTACTATCAGTAAGTAAGACCTTGCTATCTTTTCCGTCATGTTGTATAAGTGTCAGGTTGTTGAAGTCTTCACCAACGACAAATACGTTTTGATTACTGTCCACTGATAACCCTCTCGGGAAAGAAATAGACTTATCCTTGAATACCCAGATTTCTTGTCCTGTCATACTACAACAGTGTACTGTATCACTGTCGATGTCTGTATAGTATATCCTGTCACTGGTCGCTGTTATATTATACACACTGGAAACATGAATATCAATGGTATTTAATGTCTTCCCATTCAAGTCCATCACTACTATGCCTTGTCCAAATACAATAACATACAGCTTTTGGTCCTGGTAAGATATTCCCCAGCAATTATCACTACATTTCACCGTCTTTCTTTTACTTTTACCAGTAGTGTTTATAATCTCCAAGTATTTTTTATCTCCGAACGTGACAGCTATACGATCTGTATCTATTGCCGTAAGACTGAATGGTGCATTAGAGTTGGGAATGTTACGTATGTGTTGACCATCGTTATTGTATTCCATTAATTCACTTCCATAATAGTCTGCAATTATAATTCTATTGTCTGGTAATACAATGCAGCCAGATATATTTGTTACTTTGATATCAAACTTCTGTTTCAGCTTCAGATTAATATTGTGAATATTTTGCGATAATCCATGTATCTGTATCTGAGCCTGGTCGGTTTTTGCATCTTTTAATTGCAGCTCGACCATTGTTTCATTAACTCGAATTTCGCCAAACTGTTTTACCTCATTCATCAAGGAACTGATCACGTGATTGACCTCTATCTCCATGTTGTTATTCGTGTAATCTCTAATCTCTTCTTTGAGCGATCCTATTTGTTTACACAATGCTCGGTTTAATTCACGCGTTCCTAGAAACACTTGAAGATCAGATGCAAAACGTTTCATTTGAATTGTCTGTTCTTTCAGTTTTTCTACTTCTGTCTCCATTTGCCTCAAATGATTTAAAATTTTCACGATTTTAGATTTACAGTTTCTATGTTTGGATTTCAAATCTAGAATCAGTTTTCTCTCGAGTTTATCTAAGTATTCATTTAGATTCTTTCGTGTGTCTGTAATCGTTTTCCGTATTGTTTGTTCATCTTGGTCAACATTTTTCAGAGCTATTTCGCGGTCTTTGATACAGTTCTTCACATTGTCTATCGTTGTTGAGATAGTTCCTTCTAAGTCTAAGAGTGCGCTTGATAGTTTGGCGTTTTTTGATGCGTCATCAATGGAGATAACATCAGAAGAGGAACAGGATTTATGGCCCAAAGGAATACAGACTACGCATACTGCAATATCGTGTTTCTTGCAATAAAGATCTAGCTTTTTACCGTGAATTTCACAGTTCAGATTAACGGAAATGTTTTCTATTTGACGATAGTCCTCAATAGAAATTATCTTGTGATCTCTAGATAGTTTCATGGACTTGTGGTATCTTTCACAATCTTCACAAAATCCTTCTTCACATATGGTACACCATTTCTTTGCATTTTTCGAGATGTCCTCATATCCACATGAACCACACAATATGTTCAGTTTAGATGCCATACTTTGTATCTAATCAAATATAAAATGTGAAGATACATAATTCATTGAGGTAAATTTTGATATAAATTGTTTGCTAGTGGATTATGTATGCAAGTTATATTTTGACGGCCTTTTTTATTGATTGAGGAATTAATAATGCCCATAGAGACCTGTCGACCTTCCGCATAAAATCTGGAAATCTTAGTCAAACATAGGGTTCGAACCCTGCTGACAATTGATAAATAAAAAAAAAAATTTAGGGGACTGATTTTTTTTATAACACTTTATAAAAGTTTTGTGTCCGAAGAACTTTTCTTGATTTCACTACATCAAGCACGTTTAGTTTCAGATATTTGAAAGTCAAGAGTGTCTTATCTGTACCAAAACAGACGAAGAAAAATATGTCCAACTAGTTGTAAAAATGTATGTTACAATACATTACTTTCTTACCCTGTCACGTCCTGTGTGTGTTTTTACTATTAGATGTTTTTTCTGCTTTGTATCGATCTGACTAGTTGGGCCTTTTCAACTTTTTTCTTATTTTGTGCTCTCTTATGTTAGTGGAGGGTTGAGCGCTCACAAACATGTTTTTCCCCGCCACATTCTTTTAGTGCCTGTCACAAGTCACAAGCATGTTGTTCAATGATTGTTGTTGGTTCATGTATGTCTTATTTATTTATTTTTAAATTTGTTTTGATATAAATAAGGCCGTAAATTTCTCAATTTAATTATTTCATATTTTTCGTGTCAGGGCGACTATACGGTAAGGGTTATTCTATTGTTGAAGACTGTACGGTTATTTATAAGTGATAAAATCCACTTCATTTTATAGGACTACCTTTTTTATATGGCAGTTTCAAAATCTTGAAAATCATTATCTCTCGAAAATAATGAAAAGAAAACCTTTTGAATTTGCATTTATATTTCGAATAACACAGTTGAACAAAAAGTTTTATAAATATACATTTGTACGATTGTTGTGTTGATATAACATTTAATCAGTATCGTCGCCGATATTATTTTACTTTTAAATTTTCAACTTAGTTACTTGTCTATTGTTTATGTTTCATTGGTTTTACTACTGGCTGTTGAGAAATATGTTTTTCAATCTTTTATTAATAATGTTGATTTAATCATTTGAGTCTGGACTCGTGTGGAGATAAGCAATGTTGTGTACACAATTCTTCATTTTTGAATAGCTATATATGTGGGGGGGGGGGGGGGGGGGGTTGTTATTTTGTTGTTTTTGTTTTTGTCGTTTACGCGCAATTTTGTTTTATCGATGTTAGAGGCAACAAAAAATCCTTCAGTGCCAATATCAATAGCATTTCACCTTTTCCTTTATTGTTTGTTTTACAAAGGTTATAAATTTGATAAAAAAAAAAAAGAAAGAACTATGGTGATCTATGAATCAAACGTGTCGAGCCTCGTTCCATACCGATGAAAACGGTGGTAAGCATTTTATATTACACGTCACATACCAACATAAATATCATTTGTTGTTTGCGAAAACAACCCCAGAAATTTTAAACGTACTCGAGACAAAAATAACCAGCTAAAATAAAAGGAGGTCACATGTATTGTGAACAAATATGGCAGTGTGTCATAGTCATGCACCAAGCTGTCGTCCTCAATTCCTCGATTATGACACCCCCGAAACCTACTTATAATTAAATGATTACTTCCTTGGTCATCACAATACTGGAATAAATGTTAACTACCCCGAAACGCTCGTAACAAGCCATACCTCCCAGTGGCGGATCCAGAAATTTTCATAAGTGGGGGCCCACTGACTGACCTAAGAGGGGGCCCGCTCCAGTCACGCTTCATTGATTCCCTATATAAGCAACCAATTTTTTTCCCAAAAAGGGGGGGCCCAGGCCCTCTGCCCCCCCCCCCCCTAAATCCGCCTCTGCCTCCCCCTCTCCCGTTTTGCAGGGATCCTGGCTACTGTTCAATCTTGTGTAGTATTTTTAAAACAAGTTACCAGAATGGGGATCTCAATCGAATACGGATAACAGTTCTGTTGGTATCTGTTACTAGTATGTTAAAATGTTAACTCTGTCTCCATTTTCAGTATTTGAATGTTTCCAAATTTAATCAAGACATTAATATGGAAGGAGTGATCTTACCTTGGTCGATCGTGTTTATATGGAGCTGGAAAGTCAACAAGGAAACTAGTTATAGTTTTAGTTTCACTTTGTTCATCAAAGTTCTTATGTACGTTAAGTGTGCAGATACTTTATAACTGATATTTACCTGTGAATATAAACTACAGCAGTGAAAGAAAAACTTACTATACTATCTTTCCCAACTTTCGTTTCTGTCGCTAGTTACAATTTGTGTCGGCCAACATAAGTCACATGACCTATTTGTTTAGGTATTTAAAATGTGAAAGACGCGGGTAAATTTGAAAATTAATAAACAACACGTTTGACATATACATGTATATGATAAATTCTCAGATTTCTTTTGATATGAAAGAACACTTTTAAATAAGAGAATAATAAAAGAAATATAAACGGCCCGGTGATATGTTTCTAAGTGTGTTGTCGTATGTTTTTTGTTGCGCGAGGCAAACAAAAAATTTGATGTAAAATCATTGAAATATTCTTCTTAAGGGGTGCAATGTAGGTATTTCAAACTATTGTGAGGTAAAATTAGCGAGAGATTAAAGTTTAAAGCAGAAACCGTCTAAATCCACGCTGACAACAATCTACAATCACTAGCGATTGACTGACGGATGGACGGACAGAGGTAAAACAATATGTTCCTGTTCCGCGAAGAACCTTCGAGTTATGATGGCAAGGTCGCCTACAAATTAGAAAAATCCTCAATCTCTTTACACCCTTAACTTACGCACTAAGAGATTCATATTGCATAATTATTTGAGTTCATAAAGCTACAGTTATAAAGCTGCAGCCCAAAAAAACAGAAGCTGAAGATCATGCGAACATTTTATTTTGATTCTGGGTTCCTATGCAAACCAATCTATAATTAAGACACCAGCACTTCTTGTAAAATGATCTATATATCAATATCAGGTAACAACTATCTCAACTAGTCCTTGAAAGACATGGTGCTGGTAGTTGTCACAAAAATAAATAGCCCTTGTTACGCAGAGTGTTCGGTTTAGTAATGGTAACGTTACTCGACGTAGTTTTCAATTATTTCAACCGACTTCTTTACAAAACGTCAAACCTTTGCACTATTTTTAATACAGCATTTTGATATTTAACTACTCATATGAAAAAAGAAGACTGTCAACATGACTGATTATATGTTTTTGACAAATAAACTTTATTTCCTCATAATCTTAACTTATATAGAAAGTATGTATTTCAAATATTTGTCACTGCCCAAGCATGTCAATAGACCACTTTCGAGTTCATCCGTCACCGGAAAAAACTCATCGTCATTTGTGCGTTTAGGGGCGTCGTCACTTCCTTCCAATGTTGAGCGAGTGGTTGGAAAACTATAATTCTATATTGTACGAATTATTTGGCAAATATGAATTCTCAAAATTGACAATCAACACTGCTGTCATTAAGGAAATGTCAGTAAGTACCTACAGAGCAACCATTATTTCTAGTTTATCCTGCACAAAGACGATCACTAAGACGCTTGATGAACGTAAATAGTGCAGGGATACAGGCGAGCCCCTCTATCTGGTAAATGACGTCATAAAGGCGTGTATAATTGACGAGTTTTTGCCGGTGACGGATGAACTCGAAAGTGGTCTATTGTTGCAAAATCCTCTATGATGCTCAGGACTCCCTTATCACAAGTATGTAAGTCTATGCATATTTATCGCGTGGAAACAGCCAATACCAAAGCTGTTTAGTGCTTTAATAGTATAAATATAGTACAAATTTAAGTATCTTTTATCCGTACTCTAAACATCCCCAATATGCGTTTTTCAAGAAGATTATAATGAAAAATAATCATCCTTGGTGTCAATGGCAGCAACAGCTACAATATATCATCTCTTTGCTTGATCTATAATTTCAATTTCATCCTAAAATTTTGGAATGAAAATGGCAGTTTGGAATTGTTTATTAGAAATAAACATGTGTTCGTAAAATTCAATAAAATCATATTTTCATGTAGAGGTGGCGAACCTTTTCAATAATTTATATGAAAATATTGTAATATCGAAGTGCTTGCTTTCATTTTTGTATACTCGAATTTTCAAATCTTACAGCACTATGGAATTTCGAAAATGGCCGCTAAATTGCGAACTGACATGCTATTTATCGTGACCGTTTCACACCATGAATATGATGATATTATATCCAACCTGTACAAATTTCATCGAAATATATTCAGTAGTTTCTATGTTTTCTTCGTTTATATTTGGATTATTAGTTATTTTTGTTACGTCTTACACGGCAAATATGGCATTATGAACACGTAATCATTGCTTTATTATGTAATAATACATAATTAAAATCAGGTTTTCTTTAATTTCGATTCAAATGATGAATCAAGACAAGTAATTATTTAATAATACGCAGAATTTTGTTTTTGTCCTACTTATTCACCAAGAAATGGTCAAATGAAACATAGACCCGTGAGTAACGTCATTATAACACCATCCCCGACAAACTTGGTTAAGACGATGGAAATGTAAATAGAGTTTGACACCTTCCTTTGGAGTATATAATATTCATAGAACTTTAATCAATCATAGGTCAGTTGATTAGTAATCACGTTGATTCTGTTAACTTGACTGTTTTTACTTTGAATGTTAAAAAAGATGGAATGGGCTCTTCTGATACTTAGATAAGTAGATGACAACTCATGCTTTTCAAATTTTAGGGGGGGAGGGGCGCCCACTAAGCCCCGCCTAAATTCGTCCCTGCTTCGGTGTTCCTGTTGTTCCTTTGTTTTCCGCTCACAGTTGATGTGTTCCTTCGGTTAAAGTAAGTAAGTAAGTAAGTAAATTGTATTTAGAGTCGGGCATGATATGTACAATTCAACAAGGTAAACATGAGCTGTGTATAGCTCTTAACCAACTTGATATTGGTATTGGTTTGTACACCGGTATACTACTGTTGCCTTTATTTACACATGTTACAACTAACCATTTAATTGAAGACTGATTCAAAAAGATTAAAAAACCGATCGCAATCAATTTGACCTTCAAAAATGTACAGTAGGCTATGAAAGATCCTGGAAAGCAAAACATCATACAGTTCAAAATAGAAAACCAATGATCTGACTTGTGCGTATAGCAATGAATGAAACAAAATGTATGATAGGCTTTCACCAACGACAATTGAGCACTAGGCTATTATTTCCCTGTTTTGGATAAACTTGTGAAATTTGGCGGAATAAACATATTAAGAAACACAATATGTGAAAGAACTATAAATATGATTGCTGAGCCAATTGATGTACGAAATTTTTGATATAGTATAGAACAATTGCTTCATGATATATCTCTACCCTTTATGATATGGTTATTGTTATCATAAGGCAGCTGCGGCGTTCCACAGTAGACAGTTGTGGCTAGAGTGCATTGATATCAATTTTAAAATGCGATGTTCTAGACTGCTAAAGTTTGGTGGTCTGCGTATGTTTAAATAATTACATTAGATGTATGTTTCATTATAATACGTTATTCTGATTGGCTAACTGCACATCACGTGTTATTCCTTAAGCAATTGCATTACTCAATAAAACTTATCATTTATGACAACACAAGGTCCAACAATAAAGTGCACAGGTGAATTAAATAAAAAATTGATAAAATTCGTGTTTTCATGAGCCTAGCAAAAAAATGTAATAAAAAGTATTGAATACTTCTTTTTTGTAACTTCGTAGGCTTGTAAAAGCGTTGACAGTGCGCACATTTTTAGAATGAAGCGCGAAAGCGCTTCATACAAAATGTACTTCGGTCAACACTTTTACACCCCAATGAAGTTACAAAAGGTAGCATTCAATTCTTAAATACAACAACAATGCACTATGTCATGTCAGAGTAGGTGTACTAGTTGAATTGGCGATGTGACACTAATCGTATTATATCACCGGACGCGTCCATGCAAAGAAGGATAACTCTGATTCAATTTATTACTTTTATTAAAATCTACTTTAGAATGAGAAAAAAGTTATTTGGCGAATTTGGACCGCTTTTCTGGATTTACATTAAGAAAGTTAAGTTTGATGTATGATTGAAAACATTATAGTAGAAATTTTACGGTTAGAAACAATTTATTTTTTGCTCTGATTTCCCAATTTGATTTTTCCCTGATCTTGAAAACTTAATTCATTTTAAGTTCTCTATAGTTGTCTATATACGTTAAGGCATTATGTTTGTCTTCCTATAGAGGCTTTGTATGCCTAATATTCTTATATACCTAATACACTTTAAAAAGTACTAATAGCTTAAGTCTCTCATGAGAGTAGATTGATGTTTATCCGATTGTAAAATGGGTCTTATTAAAAAAAACATATTACTTTAATTGCATCTCTCTCATTAACATAGTTTGATGTTTGAGAGACAGTTAAGCTACAACATCTCCAAAATATATTTAAACAGCTCATTTATAGGCATCCACACTTGTCGTTACTTTTTTCTGACTTCAGTGTTGCAAATTGAACTTTAGAGGCCATCTTGTGGGTTTTTTTTTTTCATTATTTTAAATGCTTTCGGCAATTTCAGGCTATTGATTAGACTGCCACTTTTGAATTATGTGTAGAATAAACGGGCATTTGACATATACGATGTATAAGCATCGTATATATATTTAATGATTTTGAAACGATACATGTTTTGTTATCAATAAAGTCTTCTCAGAATTTTAAAATTAAAAAAATTAAGAGGTACTATTTTGTTGCACATTTTTCTATCATGTTATCCCTCAATCACCGGTATACTACGACTGGATATACTACGCTACTACTACGCTAGTTCAAAAACAAGAAAGTAAATGTTTTTTAAATAAAAGATATGTCCTAAGAAAATAAATAAAAGGGTAATAAAAAGGATAACTATCGCTTTTAAGATTAAAAAAAAAGGTTGACGAATTTCATTTATAGTGTTAATTGAAGATAGGGTAAACGGGTTTAGTCAATGTCTTCTAATTTCTAAACAAAGTCGGGCATTGTTGAGAATGTCAATCAAGTTGTTTTTTGTAAAATACAATTCACATCAGAAAATAAACAAAATTGCTAAAAGAGTGGACAGTTAGTTCCTTCTTGAAATAACTGTTATATTTGGTAAATGACATCGAAGAACTTGATCCATGTTTCTTTGCATAGCATCAATATTGTCTTAGAAATAAACTCATCAAAGATACCAGGATTGAAATTTAATTTGTACTTGTGCTAGACGCGCGTTTCCTCCACAAAAGGCTCAGCAGTGATGCTCCAATCTAAAAAGGTTTAAAAGGCCAAATAGGGTACAAAGTTGAAGAACATATAGTCCAAAAAGTTTTGCCAAATACAGCTAAGGGAATCTATTCCTGAGGTAGAAAAGCCTTTAAAAAAAGTATTTAAAAAATTCATCATAGATACCAAGATTATACAACAAAGTCACAATTTAAAGACAAGGGAATTCGTATAATAGCTTTGAAAATTTATGTTCGGGAGGGTTACACTTCTATAAAAGGATATTTCAGACTTTTTTGAAATCGCGAAAACACGTTATTCCCCTTTGACTTCTTCATAGAATGTAGATTAAGTTTTCTTTCATTTAAGAATTGAATGTTTCATTTTTGTATTGGGTTGTAAAAGCGTTCACCGAAGTACATGTTGTATTCCGCGCTTCTCTCTAGAAATGTGTGCACGATCAACGTTTTTATTCTGATGTGTTTCCCTCAGTTTTAGTTTGTATTAACCCGGACTAGTTTTTTGTTTTTTACAAATCGATTTATAAATTTCTGACAGCGGTATACTACTGTTGGCATTATTTACAATCGAAAAAAATAAATAAAAAAGGGCTTCAATACTTTTTTGTTGTTGCTTATATCATGAAAAAACGATTTCTAACAAGTTTTTTTTTTATTTGCATGTGCACTTTATTGTGAAAGCTACTCGTACCATCATAAATGTTGGATTCTATTTTGAAATGTAGGTTAATTTCAGAATAACGCGAAATTGCTGTTAGCCAATCAAAATAACGTATCATAATGAAATATACATGTACCTAATGTAATTATTTAAAACTAATAGTGTACACCAAGAGAGCATTTTGATGCATTGTTTAAAAAGTTTGTTTTAATCGGACATTAGATTGAATGTATATATCCAGGGGCCGTGTAAACGAAGCTGTCCTAGGACTACGACATGTCTTAGAATGGTCTTAGGACACGTCTTAGTCCTAAGTCAGGTTAACGAAAGTCTCCTAAAATAAGATATGTCCTAAATTTGGTCCTTAAGTTAGGACATACACATAGATGTCTTAGGATAGTCCCAAAGGTTACAATGTCCTAAAACGTAATAAAAACAACAAATATGGCATAAACTCAATCCTAAAAATACTAATACAATATTAAACTATCATACTGTTATAAGAATCAAATTAATAAAACATTTGCTTTTTTTCAATTTTTGTTAAATATTCAATTGTATTACATTAAATTATTTCGTGCTGCCTTTTTTGAAGCCTAAAAAATACAATCAGTGAAGCAACGTTTTTGCGACTAACCAAAACGGTGCAATAATAATTTAGATATAGGAAAAAATGACTTCTTTTTTTTAACTAATCCATATTCGATACATGAAATAAAATCGAGTGGAACTAAGGACAAAACTAGTTTATGTACTAAAGTTGCAGCACGAATATTGCATTTAACAAAGTTTTGTGACTATTCACATTTGTTTTCGTATTAAAATCATTTATATCTTTCTTCATATTTTTGAATAACGTATTTATTAGTATTACGTTAAAACTTTAACTTTCATTTTGCGTTAACTGTTTTCTATATAAGAGTCATCCTCCCTCTCTTTACATATAGATACTAAAATACAATTCAATCTATGTCATACAAATCTCTACATATATTTTCAATTAAATAAATGTGTTAGGATGGTCCTAGGACCATCGTAGTTAGGACAGTCCTAAGAAAGCTTTGTTTTACATCCTAAGACATGTCTCAGACACGTCCTAAGACCATCCTAAATAATGTCCTAAGACATATCTTAGGACATATCCTAGGATACTTTCATTGACACGTCTCAGACACGTCCTAAGACCATCCTAAATAATGTCCTAAGACATATCTTAGGACATATCCTAGGATACTTTCATTGACACGGCCCCAGGTTATTTTGAAGACTAATGTTCTGATGTTTGCTCTTTAATTATGAGCTTCAACATGTTCATGCATTATATTTTGTTAATATCCCGGATGTTTGTAGGTTGCCTAAAATATAAATATGGAATTCTGAATTTATATTAAAATTATTAATGTTTAATTGTCTGAATGTATTATCATTGTTTCAATTTAAATAATTTCATCAGACATTTGTATACTATTTACTACAAATTGTGTGATATAGAAAATAAATTATTTTGAGTTTGATCAGGATTTTACTTGTAATATACTTCGAATTTAAGCACTGTTATATTATTATAAAGTGGTGACATTTAAAAGCTTATCAATGATAAAAACACAGTAAATAATTGATTTTCACAATTAATAGCAAAGAAAAAAATAAAACATACATTTATCATGAATTTTGCCATGCACAATTAAAAATTTAATCTCACAACATAAGCGTTTTTTCCGTAATTGTAAATAAATGTTGCTATTTAGAATCTCAAACTTGAATTTTCTTTATCCAATAGTTGTATTTCTTTTTTCTTTCTTTTTACAAAGCTTTAGATGTGTTAATAAATAATTGTACCGGTCTCAATACGAAATCTACTACTTCTAATATTTCAGCAACTGGACTAGAATTCAATATAGTTTTGCATATTTTGAAATGCCTGTACCAAGTCAGGAATATGGCAGTTGTTTTTCATTCGTTTGATGAGTTTAAGTTTTTTTTAATTTTTTTATTTATTAAGGACTTTACGTTTTAGATTTTCCTTGTAGTTCTGTATTTTTTCTATTTTACTTTATATTTATATAGTCTGATATTTTCAAACATCAAATAACCTCAAAACTTGAAACATGGAAAGTGTTTTTGGAAATGCAATTTTTCACTAGATTGTTTGCCGTTTGGTCTACTTTTGTTTTTGTATTGTATTAAATGAAACTGAAAGAAACATGATCAAACATTTGACTTCGGAAGATAGATTTGTGACTCCTGGTAGAATAGGGGAAAGACGAAACCATGCTTTCATTTGATCAGGTCTGTATTGTACAATTCTTCAACTTTGTTTGATTCCATTCATTCGACACTTGAAAATTTGCATAGATAAGCCGTTTGATTTACGACTTTCGTATTGGATTTTTGCATAATTAGGTCCGTCCTAGTCTTTGTGGATTTTGTTCTATCAGATGTTTCTGTTGATATCAGTGTTAGCTTTGAACCATTAGGGGCTTTTTCTAATTAATATTGATTTTGAGAGACAGATTTTGAGAGTTAATTGACAAAAGAAATCAACCATTCTGTGTATATTTATCTTTAACAAACTTTAAGGTTAATCTCTTGGGATACAAACAAGAATGACACTTTCTTAATGGTTATCACATGAAGATTAGGGTAAATCGCAATCAAAAATTGGGAATTTTATTTATAATTTTTTTAGATTAATTAAACTAAAGATATCTTGTGTCTTCCATTAAATTGGAATTAATTAAAGTAAATATATATATATATATATATATATTTATATAAGTACGTCTGAGTCAGTGACAACTCTACAACAGATTTATCCATCGGATCACCAGCAATGATGGTGATACATGGCTGTGTACATTATGTATATACAACTCGTCTAAACATCAACCCAACAATATGGGTTCGTCCTCAGTCAATATACTTCTTTCAGGTCAATATATCCTTGTATCGACCTCATACAAAGGCTATATTTGTATACTATTGCTTTAAATAAACATATATACGGAGTTGCGCTTCCATAGACGTTTAGTCATAACCAGCAATTTCGTAAAACTAAATCAGCTAAAAGTGGCACACAGTTATCTTCAAAGCAAAAAGAAATGTCATCGAGCAAAATGTGTAAAGACAAATACGGAAATTTCTAATAAACAAAATGTGAAATGCTCTTTTAGGATTGTCAAAATTTAATTTGATATTTTATTGGAGTTGAAGTTACACCGATTGCATAAAAAACTTAATGTAAACGGTTTCATTTCACAGTTGTGTTGGTTCTTTTGGGTGCAGCTTCTTGTCAAAAGGATCACCAACAAAACATCACCACCAATAAGTATGAAAGACAGAGTCCTCCTGTTTGTTTCTGTATAGATATTAGTATGAAATGGAAGTACTATCCTGACAATATAGTATTTCGAGGGTATGATGATTGGCATGAACATATTTTCTTGCTAAACTTAAAATTGGTAACCGTGCTATTGTTGCATTAGTTGATACTACAGGTTTGTTTATTCATCAATGAACAGTTTTGAAAAAGATATAAATCATTTCCGTGTGGAATATAAAAAAGAAGATGTGGTACGATTGCCAATGAAACAACTGTCCACAAGAGATAAGTACGGACTTCTCAGATGATAATACCCTCGGATACTAAAACTACTAACATTCCCCTAGCAACGTTATCGACCCACTTTGTTTTATGAATTATATTGGAAATACTGATTATGGTATGCAGACGATGTTTCGCATATGATTTCTTTCATACATATAGGGTACCAATGATCATCAAGGCTTCTCGCATTCGATAGTAAATCTCATTTCACAAAAAGTTCATTTCATTGCGCAGGATGTATAAATACGCAGTCGCGTCCGGTAGAAATGGTGCCTCGTATAAAGATAGTGCCTAACTCGTATTTCTTGAATGGAAAATAACAATTGTATCAACTCTTTGAAACGCAAAATGTCTACCATATCAATCTTATCTTACCTTCTTTTTTTTTTCAGGACTTCTTTTGACCGGGCCAGAATTAGTAGTGTTACATTCTACAAAGTCCATCCGAATTATGTTGCAAAGAATTCCGCTCAAACCGGAATGAGAAGCCGTCTTGCTACAGTGTGTTGAAAGCTATTTTGCTCTGTATCGAAGGCTTTGCTTTGACTTTGAGTAAAGCTCTTTTACTTTACTTTGTGTGTGTTTTTGTTGTTGTGCGTGTACTGATTTTGTGTCCTGGATAGATACCCATATCCTTTGTTTTTCTTTTACCAAATGTTTAGCAAAACTTTTATTTTCTTATTTATTTTCGACTTATACATATACAGAAATGTGTCTCTTCTTCTTTTTTGTTAGTTGCAGCATAGATGGTATTACATCTATGGTTGCAGGTATTTGATGTAGTAAGTTTATTTCTTTCTTCCATGATATTTTCATATGATATTGAGAAGCGTTGTTCTAATACGAATCCAAATAAATAAAGTACAGAGTTGTGTACATCTTTTTCCAACGATGCGAACTATTTCTTTGAAGATACATCAAAGAAAATCATCCTGTTCAGTATATCAATTTTAAGAAACAATAAGAAAGTAGTTCACACCTGGATCAGTTATGTAATGAGTAAATCATACAGCTTTTTAATGTTGCCACTGTTATTAAGTCTTTGATCTCTGCTTGCTTCCTCGTTTACTTTAAACATCAGGAAATTTACTTAAACATTCTCATTTCTACGGAAGCCAGTTAGTACCATTATGAATAATTTACATAAGATTGCGTTTTGGAATCGCTTAATAAATTCAATTACAGAAAACTTATTTGCTAGGGAAAAAATTGAATAAAACAAAGTTTTGTATCTGTCTTGACTCAGTGAAAAAAAGTGTTTGATAAACTAACACAATCGCAACTAGTCTCGTGTCTATCTTCATCGGGAATGGTGCACCCTTGCACTGCATACCCAGAGGAACGTCCAATGTTATAATATTGTGTCAAATAACATCTAAATACATGTAATTGGTTTCTAATTGATATTTGTTTGTGGAAAGGCATGTTTATTTATTGAATAAAATTAGCTTTGAGCTAGCTTTCAAAAATGCAAGTCCTCTTAGATCGGTAATCTATTTTTTTTCTTTTCGTGTAGCTATTCGTGCTACATGTCGATCTGATAAGTTAAGCCCTTGATGTTAAACTGATTTTTCTAGTTTGTTTTTCTGTTGTGTTTTAAATCGCTGTTCCAACTTAGGTGAGGGATAAGTTCTTACACGAATATTCAATACTGGCATGTTATGTATGTGTCTGTACCGGTAGCAAGTAATGCAGTGATTGGCGTTTGTTTTTCATTTCTAAATTATTGTATCAGTGTAAATGGTATAGCCAGTTTTCTTCTTTTTTTAATTATTGTATCTCATTTGGTCAGGCTGGGTCCTAAAGCTAACTATATTTTATGAAATGTACTCTTGTTGAAGGTCATCTGGTGACCTTTAGTACCTTAATCAATGTCATTTGGTCACTGCTAAATACTTATATCATTGACATTCATAAAACGTATCTTCTTGTTTGTGTATAGAATGAACTTCAAAACAGTGTGGCTGTGGACATTGATTGACACATTAAATTCATTCATTGACTGGGACAATTTAGGCGAACGTTTGTATGTAACGACCACTGCTCACTATGTACTTTTTAAAGACACTTAAACTATGGGGTCACCAAAGGTTCTCAACACCTTAATAAAGTAATTCGAAAAATTAATCAGAAATAACACGATGTTTTGATTTATATCAATTATATAAATCAAAACATAAAGGTTATTCCTTTGGTGACCTTACAGTTTAAATGTCTATCGTAGGTACGTCGTGAACAGTTGTCGTTACAGACAAACGTTCACGTAAATTGTCCCAGTCAATGGATGAATTTAATGTGTCAATCAATGGCCACAGCCACGCTGTTTTGAATTTCATTCTATGTACTAACAAATATAGGGAACATTATATTGACAACGATAATAAATAAGAGTAGACATTGGATGGACCATTACGACCTTCAACGACGAGAACATGTCCAATACATGAATTGTCCTGTGTCAAGTTGTATGTGAATCCAACAAAGAGAATGATATAGAACACATATAAGGAAATGCGAAAAACAATAGAAACAGTTTATCAATAAGAATACTATAGTCGATGATGAGAACCCAATAGTCGGTGACGAGAACATACAAGTCGGTGATGAGAACCCAACAGTCGGTGATGAGAACACAATAGTCGGTGATGAGAACACAACAATCAGTGATAAAAACCCAATAGTCGGTGATGAGAATCCAACAGTCGGTGACGAGAACACACTAGACGGTGATAAGAACACAACAGTCGGTGATGAGAACCCAACAGTCAGTGAATGAGAACATAACAGTCGAAAGTGAGAACTCAACAGTCGGAGATGATAACACAACAGTGGAAGTGAGAACCCAACAGTCGGTGAAGGAACACAACAGTCGAAGATGAGAACCCACCAGTCGGTGATGAGAACCTAAAAATCGGTGATGAGAACCCAACAGTGGGTGACGAGAACACAATAGTCGGTGATGAGAACACAAAAGTCGATGGTGAAAAGTCCACAGTCGGTGATGAGAACCCATTAGTCGGTGATGAGAACACAACAGTCGGTGATAAGAACACAATAGTCGGTTATGAGAACACAACAGTCGGTGATGAGAACCTACAAATCGGTGATGAGAACCTTACAGTGGCTGACGAGAAAACAATAGTCGGTGATAAGAACACAAGAGTCGATGGTGAGAAGTCAACAGTCGGTGATGAGAACCCAGCAGTCGGTGATGAGAACACTACAGTCGGTGATGAGAACACTATAGTTGGTGAAAAAGAAAATAACAGGATGTTTTAAGACCTAAACATCGGAAGAGTTATATGGCTGTAAGGGAAATAGTTTTGTTTAGCCAAATTCGTTTAAAGTCGCATTTACCTAAGCGATTAGGAACCTTAGTTCTCTTATAAATTCATAATTTCCGACGGAAAATTTAAAATATAAGATATTGAGTTAATGTTAACCTTGGGGATTAACAGCGAAAATATCCAATAAAATAACCCAAGTAACGCATTACAAATATGGAACATCCTTTATCAGATCAGTGAAAACAAAAAGTTTGGAAAGTCTAATAATAAAAATTAAAATAACAAAAATACAGAACACCAAGGACATTGAAAACGGAGAGTAAAAATGGCATAATCAAAGTTCAAACACTTTAAACGATGGTCAATAACTGTCATATTTCTGGCTTGGTACAGGCATTTCCTTTGGTAGAAAATGGTGGATTAAACATGGTTTTATAGATAGATAAACCTCTCACTTGTGTCATAGTCGCATGAAACAGCCTCAAATGACTTTAATTTCATATAGAGTTTTTGTAACGCCTTTACATATAAATAAAACGATATGGAAAGAGTGCCAATGAGACAACTCTCAACCAGATACCAAATGACGTAGAAGTCTTTCTAAATTAAAAAAAAGGAAAAAAATGCACGCCCAATTACAACTTCTGGAAATAGATCAATTGTAATTTTACAAATGATTCATGATTTAAATCCATAGCAAACAATAAAAGTAAGAATGTCCAAGTTCTTAATTAAACTTAGAAAACACTAAATATTGTCGGATAGTCTATTTTGGCGTCCATACATTTGAGAAACCTATAATACGTGATCAATCATTTTCCAATGTTTGCTGACGATCAAAACATATGATTGACGTTACAACAAATAACTTAAATGAACTATCACGAGATCTCTACAATCACGTATGCAAATTTAATTAATTATGTTAACCAACACGAGGAAAATAAATCAAATTTCAAACCAGTGGACTATGTGACAGTTCATTTTTCTGCTTCACGTGCATTTTGATATTTATTTGCAAATTTTGGACAAGTTTCACATTTTGAATAAGACAATATTTCAAAAAATATCTTATTACAACCAAGAAAATATGAAATTTATTAAGTACGTGCATAATTGGCCATTGCACAAATCATCTCTTTATAGTTAATTAACACTATGATGTCTGCAGTTAAATACGGTTAAGAAAATAATAAAATGCATGCTGTGGCTCTTTTCACCTTTCTTCCAACAAATATAAATAAATAAACTTTTCTTTCATTTTAAGAGTTAAGTGCCTTTTTTCTTCGCTTCGAAAGCGCATGTATAGATACAACTAAACTTTAATAGTAATCTCTTTCAAACATTCTTCAAAATGCGTTATTTGAATGAGGATTCTACCTGAGACAGCAACCCAAGGGTACAAAACTTCAAACATCTTCAGATACAGCGAACTGTTTTTCATTTGAGTATGAATCGCCTATTCAAAAATTCAGTTTTGTGCAGATCGCACGAATAACTGAGTGCAAGTATATATTCAAGCGAGTCCTTGTATGTTATTGTTAATTCGAAAGAGATCAAATATGCTCTCTCAATTATTCCATTTTACGTAATATGTTGTTGCAACATAACAATTAAATCAATTAAGGGAGCTACCATTTGATTTTTATGGGGGGGGGCTAGGATGAAATTTGAAAAAAATAGGCAGGACAGGAGTTTTGAGTTAAAAAAAAAATGCAGGATGACAATTTAGGTAAAAAAAAGTCAGGATAGACCAATAAAAAAAAAGGCAGGACCGAATAGAGTGAAAAATAAAAAGGCAGGACAGAGATTACAACAAAAAAAAATGCAGGACAAAATTTTTCATCCTAACCCCCCCCCCCCCCCCCCCCCCCCCCCCATAAAAATCAAATGGTAGCTCCCTAACAAAAGTCTCCTATTTGGTCTTTTTCAGTTGGTATGCCGCTCTCAAACATATCGCTTTCATTGTGACTCGTGTTATGATGAGATGCTGTATCTAGATTTTTTTTCAAAAACCAAGAACAAATAGAAGTATTTCCTCCTTCATTCCCGCTTTTTAAATATTTTAACATTTTCAAGGCATGTCACTGTTACTTTTGTATATAATTTTTATCAGTTTCAGCATCTTGAAACTAACCACGTGACTCCTGGAGGGTGGAATATTTGTCATTAAATACAATTTCAGGTAGATCAGTTTCATTAACTATTAGTGTATTGGACGAGTACATCTATATATCTTTAAGGTAATACATATATAATAGAAAATCATTAATGGCCTTCAATTGAATATTTATGAACTGTTTATCTAGCAATAGTAACGGGGTTCATGTTTCGCGTATACAATGAAGAATTAACTTTATGTCCATTAAATGGTGAGAAAATCTCCAAATAACTGCCTGTAGGTTAACATCACGTTTTATTTCGTTCTGAACGAGATATCTTTATACAAACTACAAGTTATAAATCACTATTCAGTTAAACAAGTAGTAAAGGCGTTCTGGTGAGATTATGCGATCATTTATGTTTGCAATTCTTTTACGAGCTATAAAAATCTCATTATAAGAGGCATCAATTTGTCGATTTTTGTATGATACAAAAGTTAATTGGACTATCAGGAACATAAATCGAATACACCGTCCGTAATCACATTTATGTCAATAAAAAGATAGACGAAGGTGGTCCGTATAACTATCTTTTGGTAATAAATTTTAAATGAAGCTGCTTTAAAAAACAATTTCAGAGAATTAGTTTCTGGTCAAAAAATTAAGCGGTTAGTAGTAGTTATTCTTTGTGTTATTTCGTGATTGTATTATCTGTACATTTTCAGGATTTTATTCTTTGTAGGATTTTTTTTCTATATATTTGTTTTTTTTTTAAATATTATATTGATATATTCGAGTCTAATTGTTACTAGATTTTGGTAAAATTTAAACCCCCATAAATGTAAAAAGGCCATTCTAATCAGAAATCAAAATTAATGTTCAGACATACATTATTTTATATATAAATGTAATATTATAATATATAAGAAAAAAACAAGACAAAATTGTCTCTAGTTTGAATTTACAGTATCGTTCTATTATACTATATAAGTATTCATGTTATATTGATAAATGTACAGTTGTTGAAAAATCTATAAAAGTATATACATTACTAGTATTTAAAACTTATGTATTCGATTCGTCTTCAAATGTTTGACTTTGACCCAATGTAAAATTTTTGAGTCAAATTTAAATAAAGGCCATTTTATGACATTAAAATATTTTAATAACTTATTGTCGCCTTCTTGTAATGTTAATCTGGCAAAAAATAAATATATTATCAGGAAACCATTTCTCCAGTTTTGAACAAATTTTTAAATACACTTGATATGTCCACTAGTTTTCATTCACAGGTCGGCGCTTTTATAAAAAAAAATTGTTGATCATGCAAAAAAAATAAAAAATTCAATCAACCATTGTGAACAAGATTCTAAGAATTGATTTGTTAAGAGAAAAAAAATATAGGTGATCCTGATTTCCATTGCAATTAAATTATAATGATTTATTCTTTTCCTATAAAAGCAACTACTATTTATATTGGTTTTCCCCTTGAATAGATAGTGATAAACTTTTAACTTTACTTAACGGAATCAGGATCTGTAGTTATTACTTTTTAGGATTTCCATCATAAGAGACTAGAAAATAATAAATATAAGTGTGAAACCTGGGAACAGTATATCTAATATATATGTTCCTGGTGAAACCTAAGAGCAAATCCCATTTCTTTTCAGAAAACTATGGGGTAGCGATTATGATCAATAGACCATATTATTTAAGGTTTAAAACAAACCAACAACAAAAACCCCTACCATACACGTGAAGTTCTCATAATTTTCTGTCATATGTTCTAAAGTGATAAAACGTGTTTTTTGTTTTTTTTTACCATAGCTCAATTATTCAGATTATTGAATAGATACCCGTTTTAAATGATACATGTATAGGAAATAATTATTAACGCATAGCAAATCTATAAGGTGGAGTTTTCATATTTTACACTATTCCAATCAAAATAAATTAAAAATGAAATTATAAGTGAAGTCATTTCTAGATTTCTAGACCTCTTAACAAGGTATGAAGAAGAAATATCAAGTTTCAAAAAGTTTGATTTTATATTTAAAAGAGAGGCGAAAGATATCAAAGGGACATTCACACTCATAGTCGAATATAAACATTAAAGAAAAAAACAAAAGACAAACAATCGTACACCAAACACAACAAAGAAAACTAGAGACTAAGTAACACTAACTCCAGCAAAAACTTGTAGTCATTTCAGATGCTCCGCGGGAAGAGTGGACATATCTTGCTCCACAAGGAATATCTATAAGAAAGTGTTATGCATATGGAACTCGCGTTTCAAAATAGCCCCTTTCTGGAATAAAACTGACGGTCACCTTGTTCATTGCATCAGCAACAGAATCTTATAGCAAACGACCTTTAAATATACTTGAAATATTTTCATCTCATATAAGTTTAATCAGTTTATCAAATAAAAACGAAAATTGTCATTAATCCGCTTGAAATAGCAATAGGCAAATATAAAAATGTTCTCACTGTAAAAGTACTCCGGCAAGCTAAATAAAAAATAAAAATAAAAGTATTCATTTCAATTTTAAGCACCACAAAATTTCGCATTCAAAGTCATAACAATAAAATTAATAGATAAATCATTTAGATTTTATGAGATTTATAAGCAAAACATACGTTTAAATTATGCTTTAAACATGTTAAGGACATTGTAAAAAATTTGTCGGCTCGTTCATCCAAAAAATTTGAAATACATTATTTCACGTTTTTCTACAAGAATAAATTGTAATTGAAAATTGTTCCCTATTATAATTTATTTAACATTACCATCAAGTATTGAAAAATATGCCAATAAAATGAAATAAAGCTATATTCAACCTATAGAAAAATGAGATGTTAAGCATAGTGTAAACTGGCAGTTGTTGCTTTTTAATGAGCATTCTTGTCATATTAAATTACTTAAATCGCTTCAACACAAATCATTTCCAATTTGGAGATGAACGTGTTAAAGTTTGATAGCAAACAGATGCGAAATTGAAAATGTTGACAGTAGCTGCTGTTTTACGTAACTTTAAATCTTTAAAACAATTTTGAACATACAGTTTTGTAAAGTTTCTAATCAGAACTATTGAACAAATGGAAAGTTATTTATGTCAAATCTTTAAAACAATTTGAACAGACAGATTTGTAAAGTTAATAATCAGAATTATTGAACAAATGGAAAGTTATTTATATCAAAATGTTCTCTATTGAAAACTAGTTGAAGTAGTTGCATAACAACAGGGAAAAAAGAGCAATTGGAAAATATATTTGTAGCAATAGAATTTGATATAGCCGTCAACAATAGTTGTTTGTAAAAAAAGAAAATTGCAATTCAATATTTTGCACTATTATATATGTGTTGATATGTTATATTCGTGAAAAATTTAAAAAAAAACGTAAAAATCCCAGTTCGGAAACGGATTTTTTTCTTTCTTTTTTAATCGAGGTATTACATTGGTTTAATTACAGCAATTAATTTTATGTTAATTTTAATATATGCGGATTATTAGATTTGGTATAAATGACGTCGCCATCGACTGTTTTAAAAGATTGAAACAGTATAACTACACAACTACGGTCACACAAATATAGTGAACTCTGTATACGGTATGGATCGTGTCTGTTCTTTGGTTGCTGTCTCGTCATTGTATAATAGTATACCACATCTCATTTTTTTATATATTCATATTGTCCATGGTATGTGTATGTAACACTTTTTAAGCATGTCGGTACGCGTTTGTGTTGATAATTCTAAAATCAACAATTCCAATTCGGAGAATGCCTGTATCAAGTCAGGAATATGACAGTTGTTTCCAATAATTGCGTTTATTGGTAACGTTTGGTTTTGTCAGCTAGTGTCTATGGACTTCCCCTTTTGAGTCTGACTTGAAGTACATTGTTTTTTTATGTTTTTTTATCCTTTGGAAAATGCAGTAGTTTTCGTATGATAGTATATCGACTTAATAAGTTGAAAGTTTGAACTCTTATTTCAATAGCAAAAGTAATCAAGGATGTGTATCGTTACTAAAAGATAGTCCCTGAATTAACCACGGCACGTGTTCCTAGTGATGAGAGTATAAAAAGGGTTAACAGGACCAAAGAGTAACTTACAAAGAAACTAATTCAGTTTTGTGTCTCAAATACCTGGTATTCCCTACTTTTAAAGGTACATCCAAAATAACGCAGTAAATTAAAACCACAAAGGTGAAAGCTGAATTTAGTATACATTCTATAAATATTTCTCATTTCCCCTGAAGCAATTTTTTCAGTAATAACATGATATATAAATAAGAAGATGAAAGGGGAAAAGGTAACAATTATCATAGGATTTTTCAAACACTTTTCGCTTTATCCGAGGTTTTCTTATTGATTGTGTTCGTTTGGTATCAGGACCAACAATTCCCGACCTAAATCTTTTTATTCCTACTTTTACTATTACTTAATGCTGAACAATAGTAAACCTAGAGAATAAACCAACATTCTAAGATCAAAGGAAATCCGTCAATATTAAATTATTACCCAGTTTCTGACCGGAAAGAAAACAATTTATCATTCGTCTTAATTTAGAAGGACTGTATCGATTTGAATATATTGATGAAAGTCAAAATCGGTTTGGCGCCTAGATTTCCGGATTTTTCCAT
Organism: Mytilus edulis; assembly: GCF_963676685.1. NCBI lineage: Eukaryota > Metazoa > Mollusca > Bivalvia > Mytilida > Mytilidae > Mytilus > Mytilus edulis. The sequence continues at coordinate 27,913,646 of NC_092345.1, read as the reverse complement.
GCTCATATACATTTGCATTTTTACTTGATTACAGTCACATTAAATAAATAAAATACAAGTGTTGATGTTTTGATAGGAGAAGGGGTATATGACAACAAAAGGATTTTTCAATCTTGATGAAGAGATAAAATAAGCAAAACATTCACTTTTCTGTGTATTGGCTTTGTACGTAATGAATGAATAAACAAACACACAAAATTCATAAACACGGATGAATGAGTAGTGAATTTTGTAATATCAATTTAATCAAATCATATAAATCAAAGATCAATTATCCAAAAAGGTTTCCAAATATATGTATGCATGTTGGAATCCATTTATTATGCTAGAGAACTACAATGTACTTTAAAGCATTTCAATGCTTATTAGAAAGGCCATTTACCTTATTTATAAATGAGAATAGAGGGTGTTTGATCATTAAGCATCCGAGGATGGAAAGCGTGTTTAACGAGACGGGCCCAACATGTAAAAACCGTATAAATTATGCTGACCTTTTCAAATTAGCGTTTATCTCGAAATGTTTCGGTATTTTTCATGTAAAGCTTACTTTTGGTCAACACATGCAATCTAATCTTGTCAATTTCATATCTTTTTGATACTGTATATACTATGATTTATGTATTCAGATTAAAATACAGGGACAAACATTGTAATGTCGGTGTTTTATTTTAAGATGTAATGTTGTTGCAAACTCACGTAAACACCAGTAAATGAGTCATTTACTGCAGGAGCTAACATTCTTTATGCAAGTTTCTAAGCTGTCCTATAATATTGAATAACAACCCTCTTTTGTTTGTATATCTGTTCTTTTTATCGGGTGATTGCTTCATCCTGGAAGCCATGGCTACCGTTCTCCTATTCTCCACAATTTTTTACCACTCCTTGTATAGACTTAGAGTTGGTAAAATAGTCGGTTTTAACATAGAACATGCAAATACCCATGCATCTTGATCTGTCGAACGTGGAGTTACATTATGAACGTTGAGCTGCCGAATAATTTCATTGCATGAACATTTAAATAAAAAAGGTTGGTTACATTTTCGCGATACTGTATATCTCATTTAGTTTGATCTGCAGCAATCAGGTCGTTCTCATTCTTGAAGTAAATTGTTTAATCTGAAATAGAAAAAAAGGTTGTGAATTCATAACATTAAATTCAACCATTAACTACAATGAGGGAGAAAGCTTATGATCATGTAAAGTTAGTATTTATAAAAAAAGAAGATGTGGTATGATTGCCAATGAGATAACTGTCCACAAGAAACCAAAATGACACAGACATTAACAACTATAGGTCACCGTACGGCCTTCAACAATGAGCAAAGCCCATACCGCATAGTCAGTTATAAAAGAGGGGGGCAAGGGGTTTAACTGTTATGCTGTTATGGGGCAATTTAATTCTTTGTTATCTGTTATTCTGAAAATATATTTGCTGTTAGCTGTTATTGTCTTATTCTTTGTTAGCTGTTATAAGCCTTTTAGTTTTTTTGTTATCTGTTATTGTGATAATGTATTTGCTGTTAACCGTTATTGAAAATTGGAATTTTAGCATTTTTTTTACAGCAAATTTTCGGTAGAAATTGAAGATCATTGGACATTGGGGTCTACCACTACTACATATGTTGGTCCCGTATCCGGAGAAGGATACCATTAACATATACCCATCACAGAAGTGAGGTCCAGGACAATTCCAGTATATCTTATGATTATCCTTTGTAATAAATTCCATATTTTTTGGAACATTTTTTTAGAATTATCTTATTTTTTTGTATGAGGATAATGTTCCTTGTTTCCCGTACCAACAAATTAAATCAGAACAAACATACGGCCAGGAATATCTTACAAGAATCTCAATTAAGGACTAGGTCCTTACAACCAGTTAACCTTTTATATAATATCATATTATATGGTACATTGACTTAGCTCTGTGATTCTTTTCAAAGCAGAACCAAACACATTGCACAATGAAAGTTCCAACCATGTACTGGTTTCCGAAGCTGCACATAACTCATTACAAACAAAGATTTATTTCGTATTCAAGCCATTGTTCCCCTAAACTATGTATTCTAGATCTACTTACAAGTACACTTGGTGCAATCAAAATCCTGATAAAAAATTGTTCAAATTGAGCCCTTGAAAATAGTGGAACAAATTACTTTTGGAGTGTCAAAATTAGTTCGAGGTACTTGATAGATTGCATGCTTTGGTGCTTTTGATTTTTCTACCCAATATACCACTTTGCCTCATAGTCTTATTAAGAAAAATTCACACACCTCATTAAATGGGCATTTTAAAAAAGTCAAAATGCAAATATATATATTCAAACTCTTTCAGGTCATTTTTTAGTAGCAACAACCACAAGAACTATGTCAATTGGACCTGATTTGATACCACAACTCTGCCCTTGAATTTTTACTAGATATCAATTTTGTCTCTTTGACATATTCCTTATTTCCATTCTCAATTTTATTACACACTATTTAAATTACAAGCATGTGTGAGTTTCTATAACTGTATAAAAATAAATGCTGAAGAAAGTATTCTATATATCAAATAAACAGCGCATGATACGCCCGTTGCCCTTTTTGAAATATTCGATAACTTCTTTATGTCATATCAGATATTTATAAAAATTCAAAGGGAGCCTCAGTCAATATATATAAACAATAAACCAAAGTTTCATGAGAACTGCTGAAAATGTTTTAATGGATAAAACCCCTTAACTCAATAACATAAAATCTAAAATTAATGAAAATAGAAAAGGCGCTTACAACAATAGCTATAAACAATTCAGCAAAGTTTCATGAGAACTGCTGAAAACGTTTTTGTGTTAATGTCTGAAAACTGGAAAAATCCCCCCTTTTTAATTTATAAAACCCCTTAACTCGGAAACGTAAAATCTAAAATTTATAAAAATTGAAAGGGAGCTCATGTTAATAGATATAAACAATTCACCAAAATTCCTTGCAAATTTTTGAAAGGATTTTTGAGATTTTATCAAAAAACTGAAAACAAATACCACCATTTGTATTGAATAAAACCTCATTACTCAGAAACTTAAAATCAGAAATTTATTAAAAACGAACGGGAGCTCACGTCAAAAGATATAAACAATTTCCCAAAGTTTTATGCAACTGGTTAAAAAGTGCATGTTGGAGTTAATGTTCGACATATTGACGACAGACGGACAACAGTATTCCATAAATTCATAATACGTCCCGTAAACGAGTGTATAAAAATATATTGAGTAGTAAACACATTTTAGATACATAATTTTAAAAACATGTTCATAGAAAATGGAATTCATTACAAAGGATTATACCCGTAATAAGAAATACTGGATTTGTCAAGGACCCGACTTATTTAATATTTCATTTGCTGTTATCTGTTTTTGTCCATTTTAATTCCTTGTTATCTGTTATAAGCCAAATCAATTTGCTGTTTTGCTGTTATTGTGACCCCCCTTGCCCCCCTCATAAAAGGCCCCGATAAGACAATGTAAAACAATTCAAACGAGAAAACTAACGGCCTCATCTATATAAAAAAATGAACGAAAAACAAATATGTAACAATTTGATGACTTTTGAGACATTATTACCACGTAAAGTTATCATTTGTTCCAAGTTGACGTTTGGAACATTATCACCACGTGGAGTTAGGATTTGTTTCATGTTGACGTTTGGAACATTATCACCACGTGTAGTTAGGATTTGTTCCATGTTGACATTTAGAACATTATCACCACGTGAAGTTAGGATTTGTTCCATGATGCCGTTTGGAACATCACCACGTGAAGCTAGGATTTGTTCTATGATGACGGGTGGAACATCACCACATGGTGTTAGGATTTGTCCCATGTTGACGTTTGGAACATTATCTCCACGTGAAGTTAGTATTTGTTCCATGTTGACGTTTGGAACATTATCACCACGTGGAGTAAGGATTTGTTCCATGTTGAAGTCTGGAACATTATCACCATGTGAAATTAGGATTTGTTCCATGTTGAAGTTTGGAACATTATCACCATGTGAAGTTAGGATTTGTTCCATGTTGAAGTCTGGAACATTATCACCAAGTGAAATTAGGATTTGTTCCATGTTGAAGTCTGGAACATTATCACCACGTGAAATTAGGATTTGTTCCATGTTGAAGTCTGGAACATTATCACCATTTGAAGTTAGGATTTGTTCCATGTTGACGTTTGGGACATCATCACCACGTGAAGTTAGGATATTTTGCATGTTGACGTTTGGAACATCACCACGTGACATACGTAATATTAAGTTATGACACAAATGAAAAAAATATATATTTGCCTCATGATAATGTTACAGTATTACCTTCAATAAGCACTATTTTGAAAAAGCTTTCGAAGCTAGCAAACGTGTAAAAACGTTTTCGTTATTAATACAATAATTAAACAAACATTAATTTTTATCAGTATATATGAGCTGCAAAATCCCCAAAAGACTTAATTTGAGTTGATCTGACCTGAAAATTTGAATTTCCAATTTAACAATATGGCTGCTGTTAATTGTTATTTGGAGACAAAATTCGAATAGTTTGTAGAAAAATTTCCCCGAATACCATTTTAATTATAATATCATATGGTTATTCTTACGGACCACATTGGATCCCCCTGTTTTTGTTGGCGTTCCATTAGCATTTGTTCCTATTTGATAGACCGAGAGCAACATTTTGTGATAACAAATACACAAAAATGAACGAAAGTCTTGCTCAGATGTATGAACATAACTTCAAATCGATTGATATCCACATCAGAGAATTGAGGAACGCGCCCATGCCATAACTACGGTAGGCAGAGCTCCTCGAAAAAAATCAGATTTTGACATTTAATGAAGTGATTCTTAATAGTTTTTGAGCGTATTTTCAACAGAATATACAATATTCCTTTCGTAGCTAAGTTTTAGTGGCGATTTAATGTACATTGATGTGAATAATTGAGATATTCAAAGTCTAGAAGTCGTCTCAATTTTTCAAAATGGCGGATGGAAATGTAGATCCAAAAAGTTCGACCAAGTCTTATGCTGAAGCAGTTTCTCCTAAAGACAAAACGTCAAATGATCAGTCAGTAAGTGAAGTTAAACCAATCTTCATCTTGGAACAAGACTTATTTGGTTCTAATAAGCCCTCACAAGACCAGTACCTCACTCATCTCGAGCTATACAGATCTGTTGAACATCTTGTAGACCCCAGTCATTTGAAAGCTTTACAAAGGGTTAGGGGATTATGGAGATTATATTTTGACAATCAGGAAGACCGAGATAAAACACTCACAAATGGTCTTGTTATTCGTAAAAAGCTAATACAAACATATGCTAGAAATCCCAAAACTGCTGAAAATGAAGATCCTAACAATGTTCGAGTAAGAATAAAAAATATACCTTGCTCAGCAGATGACGGTCAAATTCAAAGAGCCCTTGAATTTAATCACTGTGTAGTACATACATTATTTCGTGAAAGGCTACGAGTCGATGGACGCGTAACAAATTGTCAGACTGGCGATCGCATTGCAATATGTGACCCAATACCAAATCCTTTGCCAAAAACTTTATTCATAGGTAAATACAAAGCAGTGGTACTCCATCGAGGTCAAGTTGACACCCGTACAAACATTAAATGCAATAAATGTCTACAAGAGGGACATAAATCTTATGAATGCCCAAACGATTGGGTGTGTCGAACATGTGGTGGCAGCGGTCATAAAGCAAGCTATTGCACTACTTGCCCAGATGATTGGGTATGTCAGACATGCGGGAAGTCCGGTCATACAGCAAAATACTGTAATGCAGACTCCGATTCTTCTAGTGAAGATAGCCAATCTGAATCAGAATCAGATTCAGACATTCCCACACATCCAGAAAGCTGTCAAAAGGATGCGTCACAAACAACCCAAGCAGCTGAAGCAGAACAAAAAACGCCTAGCTTTACTTTTAACAAACAGGCAAGCAACAATCTTGAAAATCATTCAAACCTAAGTGAAAAAAAGGAACAACGACATGTCAAAAAGGCTAAACGAGCAAAAAATAAAAAGGACAAACAAAATTCAAATAAAGATCAGCCGAGCATGGAACGCTTCCTAGCAGAAGCCTTTAGAACTCCATCAAATAAAACCAATGAAGAGAAAAAAACACGTACTAAACAAACAGCAAGTACTCCTACTGATGAGCTTCACAAGAGAGAAGAACCAGTGAAAAAAAACAAAATCCTAAGCTCATCTTAATTAAAACTATCAATTACAAATCTTCATGTTTTTAATATTGTATATATTGTATATATTTCTTTGTTTACTTTGTATTATAAACATAGACTGTGTTTATCAAGTGAACAAAATTGTAATTTGTGAATGTGATGTCTATATTGTAGATAGCATACATTCAAAAGAGAAATATCAGAATAGTTGTTTATTTAAAAATGTAGTAAATACAGCATATATGAAATTATTTGTAAATGAAAAATGTATAGACTATGAATATAAAGGTGGTAAATCTTCTTGGATAAAAAATATTGTTCCATGCACATCTAAAACAAATGAAAATTGCTTAATTGGTTGGAGCACTAAATTAACGAAATGCAGTATTCATAGACACACTTTAATCCTTTGTCATAATATATTCTTGGAATCAAGTAAAAAACAGCCAGTCTTGAAGTATAAAAGTACAGTTTCGGTAAATGACAATCTTCCGATGTTCTTTTCTTCAGGATACGAACATATTTCTACACAGTTATTTTTTATAAACATTAACGAAACAGCCAAAAATATCCAACTGTTCTTGAACTTAGATATCACACACTTCTTTGTTGTGCACATATTTCCAGAATTAAGCACTTCTAGTAAAGTCATTTGGCTAACAACATTCTGTGACACGATTAATTCCATATCTGTAAAAAAATATAAAAGTTGTAAATACAAAAGAACCACCCGCGCTATCAAAATTACAGTAAATGACAATGCTAATGTTTACAAAATACAAGACGTTTTCAGAAAGTCAGTAATGAAACTAAAAATAGAAATTAACTTTACCTGTGCTATTTATAGGTCTAAAAATAACTACATGTTTATCTGGGTCACGATACATAGAACAGGTTTATACATTTTGCTAGATTTAAATAAATCGTTTAAGAGATCAACAATTAAACTTCTTTAATACTATAATGAAAACAAAAAACTTCCACATTTGCTCACTTAATTGTCAAGGTTTAGCGAGAAAGGAAAAGCGCTTTAGATTATTCTCTTGGTTTCAACAGCAGAAATGCGACATTTTAATGGCACAAGAAACTCACTTGTCAAAAGATTTGATAAAGCAAATTAACAATGAATTCCATGGCAAACATCTTCACAGCCTAGGCACAACAAATTCAAGGGGAGTTTCTTACTTTATTAATAAATCACTAGACTTTAAATTAATTAATGAATTTTGTGATAAAGAAGGGAGAATTATTATAATTAATATAGAAATTCAAGATAAGATTTTTACCTTAGTAAACTTGTATGCACCTAATGAAGTTCATGCAAGAAACCAATTTTATAAAAAAGTAAGTAAATTAGTTGAAGAACACACTCTTGGTGCTCTAATAGTAGGGGGAGATATGAATGATTTACTCTCAGCTTTAGATACAAAGAACAATAAATTACATAAAAACTTAAAAAAGCCAGTCAATGGTTTAAAACAATTAATTAAAACACATAAATTGATAGACATTTGGAGACAATTAAATAAAGATAAAAAACAATTCACATGGAAAAGAAAAAATTCTACAAATGAAGCTAGTAGAATAGACTTCTTTATAATATGCACACAAGCACGCCTAAGTACTGTATCTGCTGATATCAGGCCTGCACAAATTTCATTCACAGACCACCAGGCTATTTCGCTTAAATTAGACATTTATGCAAATAATCGGGGTAAAGGATATTTTAAAATGAATAACAGTATATTGACTGATACTCAGTACAATAAACTAATAAATAAGTTAATTGAAAAGTATGAGCAAAATTTTAATCTTACAAATGTCCTAAATCAGTGGGACCTGCTAAAAACTGACATAAGAGAGTCTACTATCCAATACTGTAAATCAAAAGCCAGAGAAAGGAAAAATAATATTTTAATAATGGAAAACAAACTAAATCTTTTAAATGAAAGATTAGACAAATTACCTGATAGGAAAAATAATGAACTTTTTAATCAAATAAAAAATTTAGAAAAAGATTTAGAAGAGATATACTCTTTAAAAGCCAAAGGAGCCCAAGTTAGATCAAGAATAAAATGGGTAGAGGAAGGGGAAAAAAATACTAAGTACTTTTTATCTCTAGAAAAAAATAGACAGGCTAAAAAATCTATTAATAAATTAATGACCAAAACCGGTGAGGTTACTGTTGATCAAAGTGAAATTTTAGATGTAAGTAAAGAGTATTATAAATCTCTGTACAAAAGTACATGTCCCGAAACTGAAATTTTAAAGACATACATAGAAAATACCCCCATTGATCATTCTTTAACTCCTTGTGAAAGCAAACAAGTGGATGGTAAATTAACTTTAGAAGAGCTAACATCTTCTATTTATAATATGAAACTAAATAAGACTCCAGGCAAAGATGGCTTAACAGTTGAGTTTTATCGACAATTTTGGCCAAATTTAAAACATATTGTATTGAATGTTTCTAATACATGTTATGATAATGAAACTTTATCTGAGACCCAAAAGATTGGGATAATATCATTGATTTTTAAAAAAAATGACCCTTTGTCCTTAGATAATTACCGTCCAATTACTTTATTGAATACTGATGTAAAACTTATTACATATACTTTAGCACAAAGACTAAAAAAAATCTTACCCCTAATTATACATAGAGATCAAAATGGTTATGTTAAAAATCGATATATAGGATTTAACGTACGCCAAATTCAAGATATTATAGATTATGCTGAAAACTTTAATATTGATGGAGCTATACTATTTATTGACTTTTCTAAAGCGTTCGATTCACTCGAATGGGACTTTATGCTGGAATCATTAAAAAAATTTGGATTTAATCAGTCTTTTCAAAAGTGGGTCAAAACACTTTACCATGATATAAAAGGATGTATTTTAAATAACGGGTGGATTTCTGAACCCTTCGGGATTCAACGGGGAATTCGACAAGGATGCCCTTTAAGCGCGTTATTGTTTGTTTTATCAGTTGAAATACTGGCTTGTAGGATAAGGGATAATAATGATCTGAAAGGGATACAAATAAAAATTGATAAAAATACTCACAGCCTAAAAATCTCACAGCTAGCAGATGATACAACTCTCTTTCTAAGATCTAAAAATGAAATAAAAAATGCACTTAATTTAATAGAAACTTTTGGATCTTTTTCAGGGCTTAAACTTAATAGAAATAAAACAGAAGGTATATGGTTAGGTAAACTAAAACACTGCAAAGACAAATTTGAAAGTATCAATTGGAAAGATACGGTGAAAAGTCTTGGCATTTATTTTGGCCTGAACAAAAAAGAATGTGAAACAATAAATATAGAAAGACAGTTTGAAAAATCAGAAAGGATACTAAATGATTGGAAGAAAAGAAAATTGAGTATGATAGGAAAAATAACTATAATTAAAACACTAGTTATTCCCAATATAACATACGTTGCTTCATTGATAAATCTAAGCAGTGAAATTATTAGTCAATTTAAAAAAATCTTATTTAATTTTTTATGGGAGGGTGGTAGCGAGAAAGTTAAACGCTCAGTGTTAAGAAAAGATTATATTGAAGGGGGATTAAAAATGACAGATATTGACGCATACATTGAGGCTATTAAAATAAATTGGGTTAAAAGATTAACTGATGAAACTTGTGCTAACTGGAAAATCATACCTACTTTTTATTTTAGAGAGTTTGGGGAAAATAATTTAATATTTAAAATGAATCTTAATACTCATAAGTCACTAGAAAACCTTAAAAACTTACCTACATTTTACTTTGAAATTTTGAAATGTTGGATTAAAAATGGAGGTGGAAAGACGAAAGTACCTGATAATTATAGAGATATAAGAAAGCAAGTTATTTGGGGAAACCAATATATAAAAACAGGTGGTAAAAGTTTATATTATAGTAATTGGGTAAAGGAAAACATAATTTTTGTAAATGATGTAATTGATGATAAAGGAGAAATTTCTCATAAAATATTAGATAAACTTAAAAAGAAACAAAATTGGATTTCCGAAATATGTTCCCTTCGGAAAGCTTTACCCAAAAGTTGGATCCAAAAATTAAAGAGCAATATATCAAAACATACTAAAATCAACATTACACAAGACATTAAAATGTTAAGTAATGGATTGTATTATGATCTAGACAAAATTAAGTTTAAAGAAATTTATAATATTATTATCAGGTCAAATAAAGAGCTTCCAGTAGGTTTTTGCTCATGGAAAAACCAACTATCAGGTGAAAATGTTATATATTTCATTAAGAAAAATTTATCTTTCACCTTTCTTTTTTTAAAAGATAATAGATTAAAAATGTTTAGATGGAAATTACTGCATAATATTTTAGCTATTAACCATAATTTGTATCGCTGGAAGGTAGTTAATAGTGAAAACTGTGAACTATGTTCTAAATCTGATAGCTATAATCATTTTTTCTTTGAATGCACATGGGTAAAAAATTATTGGACATTTCTACACAAAATATTTATGTATCTTAATATTGGGCAACATGTTTTTTGTCTACAAAATCTTGTAGTAGGGTACAAAATTGAAGATATGGATTATCATGTACTTAATCATATTATAACAATTGTTTGCTTTGTGATTTATAAATGTTTTTATTTATCCGAAAAGAGAACCAAATATGTGAATATGATGTCAGTCCTAAAAAACGAAATTGATACACAAATTTTATATCATCCGGAAAATTCCTTTTTGAGAAAATTTCAAAGAAAAATTTTAGAAAATTGATTCTTTGGCTGTCATATTTATAGTTGATTGACCTACATTTTTGAGAATCACAAAAATGTCATTGAAATAAAAAGAAGACAAATTTCTAACGAAATTGCTTTTTACTTTTTTTGTTTGATTATCATATATAGTATATCATTCAATGTTTAGCGTACTTGAAAGATAAGACACTATCTAAAAACTACCATAATTCAATTATACTGACCTCTTAATCCGATCGAAACCATGCTCTTTCACTTTCGATTAATCCAAAACTAAAAGCTAAACAAAAGACGGTCAAAGTTCCGTTTTTCTTTTCATTGTGAAGTAAAGTACATGTTGTAGACAGCTATTACTCTGTTAATTGTAACTAACACGCAATACTACATGTATGTAAAATTATAAAAAGTTTACCAATAAAATCCCCTGGTTTTAATTGGTAATTAACCATACAGGGCAGAACCTTAATGCCATTGTTGTAACATTAAGGAGATTTGTTAACAACTATTATAGTAAAATAAAGTATCTGAAGTTGTAAAAAAAAAAAAAAAAAAAAAAAGATATCCACATCAGGCTCTTTTTAGTACCCATATGTAGATTGTATTAAATCACCTATTCTGATTCTTAGAGAATCTCATTGTTCCCTACTTTCTTCCGACATTTTCTTTGTCAGCTGATCGCCACAGTGGTATCACCTTTTACATTTGACATCATATATTTATTAGAATTAGACTAATTAACGGATTTGTACTAACATGAGCAACACTACGGATGCCACATGTGGAGCAGGGTCTGCTTACCCTTCCGGAGCAACTGAGATCTCCCCCAGTTTTGTTGGGGTTCGTGTTGCTTAGTCTTGTGTTTGTGTATTATTGTTTGTCTTTTTTTCTTTTTTATCCATGGCGTTGTCAGTTTATTTTCGGTTTACGAGTTTGAATGTCCTTCTGGTATCTTTCGCCCCTCTTTTAATCAATGCCTCCTTTTTTTGTTTTGTGTGATGATATGATTATTGTTCAATAAAATGAATAATAAAAAGAATGTATTTTGAAGTGTCACGTGCGCTTTACGTCATTCTTTCACTATTGTTAAACAAAATGGTCGAACTCGAGTCTTTGTTTACAAACATATGATTAGGAAAACGTCTAGATTTTGGGTTTAGCTATCCAATTTATCATTCTTAGAAAACAAAGAATCTCCATTTTCTCTCTTTCACTGTTACAACTGATTAAGCAGGTGTATCATTTTAGCGAAAGAAAACGGAAATTCATTAATCAAAAATATAAACGCTAAGTCAGAAGCTTTATACAGATATTGAAAATTATGAATTCATATTGCATTTGTACCTCAGATGCTTTGTTTTAGAACTTGTGATGATATTTTCTTATCCGTATTGACAGCGTTCATTTCAAGTATCAATTCTAGGTCTGATAGAAGACGTAACTATTACCTCAAGTTCAGCTTTTGCCAAGCGCTTTTGTAACTTTGATTGACAGAATATGACGCCGTCGTTTTGATTATTGTTACAATTATCGGGATCATTTAATAATTTGATTGCATTGCGTATTAGATATTTTATAACATTGTAATTACATACAATTAGATTGAAACACAGTGCTATCCAACTGTTCACTTCGATAATGCTTAAAAGTGACGGTTTTGAGGTTTGAAAACTAAGGATCATTTTATTTCTCTTTCATATAATATTTGACAGTAAGGGTAAATCCTTTTAACTGCATGCCCTAGTTCTAAATTGCGATCAGAGAACTGCTCTAATTTAAGTCATTTGAAGCTCTTTTGAATCATAACAGATTCTGCCTGAGTGTTTTACGGTAATACCATAGAACAGTTTGGGGAGTTCTACTAAAGAAATGAAACAATACTGCCCTAAAATTGTTTAGAACAGTTCTATGACAGATAGGTCTGACAGTTAAAAAAAACACACTATAACTGGTTAGAACTACAAAGACGCTTTTGCCCTTTGCTTAATCTTAAGCAATTTAAATTATATTTTAACCATAGTCATGTAAAATTCAACATGCAAACTTTATACAGCCATATCTGTTTCTGTATCTGTATAAGGAATTCCCTCCTTCAAAGGAGCACTCCATAGCGAATGCTGCTTTATTCTACAGGAAATGATTTTTTACTGACTGTCGTTTTGGTTTTAAAAAAAAATTAGATACATGGAATCGTTTTACTTGTGTTGTTCTGTAAATGTTACCACGTACAAATCATTGTAAATGATTTCTTGTCATATCATTCATGATAAACATGAACCTATTTGTTAATAATCGATGCTCTTTTCATAAAAACAAATACTTGAAAGAATTTACTTCCAACTTGTATATAAAAACTTGTCAAATCTGACATAACCCTTAAATCTCTTGAGGAAAAATAAACCATCAAGTTCCGATACCTTTATCCCTTTCTGGCCAACGCGTGTATGATAGATTAAGAAAATTATTCAAACGGCGTTTGAATATTTTGATGAATGTGCGTAATGACTAAAAATGACAATGATCTCTTTTCAAGATCAGGATCATGAAAACGTTTGATGTTTTCCTGCACCTTTAGTTTCGCATCTGTATCACATTTTGATTTTTGGCTCTGTAACTGTTTCTGGAGGGGTTTTAATAAAAACACGCTGCTCAATACTAAATTCTCAATAGTATTGGCAGGGATGATATATTTATACCATTTCTCAAGTATCTTTGAAGTGTTTTTGCTGCCCAGATGAACATATAGAAGAGAATTGATAACCATTCTGCTAATTCATTTGAAGACATAGATTAGGAAAACAGGTCTTGAAAGTTTACATAATATAAATTCATCTTGAAGATACATGCTAACTCGTTCAAAGAATCTTCTTAGCACTACTGCAGGAGTCGCTTTTGATGTTTTTATTCTCTGCAGAGTATCTCTACCACAAATTCTGCTTTTTAACGACAAGAGTCACAATAGAAAAAACGAAGCCATTACTAATTCGACCCCCTGTTCATACTTTGAAGATACATCTGAAAGAGATATACATATAAGTGGAGAGGACACATAAATTTGTTAGAGAAATAGTTTTATCCTTAAGTATTGTAAGACAATTGTTAACTAACGACACTTCATAATTGTCCAATATGTAAAATTAAGCCAATTTTTTTAAAAGTATCGCTTTCCTGCATTAAAGTTTTTGATAAGTTAAATTAAACCGACTTTTTTCCGTTGATTTTTAACTGATCTAGATTAAAGTTTGGTTGAGGGGATATCAAAAAACTATTTATCCCTGTCATACTAGTATAGATATTTGCTTGTCCCGGCCTTGATAGAAATTTCGTCAATAAGTCTGTTTTTATTCTAACATTGTGTGTAAAATCGGAAATTTTGGATCAATGCTGGTCACCTTTAAAAATTTCTGTTAGTTTGGACTTTGGAAACATTGGTGCAAGGATGGCAGTTTTGTATTAAATGCAAATTTTAGTTAGAACAAGAGCACGATAGTGTGTTATGAATATAAACCCTGCATTGTTCCAGACTGTCAGAGCCGAGTTATTTGCATGCTAGTTCACAAGGTAACAAACATTTTGCAGGCAAACACGACACCCTACCCGGGCAAATAAGAACATCTACAATTAAAATGTGTTTTCTGTAACAAACAAGTGTGTATACGAAATATTTACATATCAAATCGACAAAAAGGCGCTTCGGACAAATGATATTTATAAAATGTTATTTTCATTTTTTACAGCGCTGGTTGATATAAGCTTTAAGTGTTCCTAGTGAATCCAGAAAAGCGTTTTTACTTATTTGTTCCCCCTAGAAATGTATGTTCTATCAATTTGTATTAAGAAAATTATGATCTGCTCTATTTGAATTTTTACTTACTTTCTATCATGTTGTATATAAAAGGAGGATTGGATAAAAAAAAAATGGAATGTCGAACCGACATTTGATGTTAAGTGAATGTCGTGGGCCTTTGAATGTCAGTGTTTCGTCTTTTGTTCGTGTTAAACACGTACATGTATAGGAGTCAGGACTCTCTAAATCATAACAATTATCAACCGTGGTGGGTCAAACTTGTTCTGCGAGTGAGCTAGATTTTATCAAAATCATTAACATGGCTTCGAGTAAACGTGTACAATTTTGTGCTTTGCTCATGTTAAATACGCAGGACTCTCCGCCTTCTAAATGATTTTCAACAAAGGTTTGCCGAAACTTTTGTTCTTTGAGCGAGCTATATTTATAACAATCTTGAAGATGACTTATAGTAATAGTGTACAATTTTGTGCTTTGCTCATGTTAAATACGCAGGACTCTCCGCCCTCTAAATGATTCTCAACAAATGTTTGACCAAACTTTTGTTCTGTGAGCGAGCTATATTTATCAAAATCTTGAAGATGACTTAGAGTAATAGTGTACCATAAGGACGCGTCAAGAACTGGCTTATCTGTTATTTTTCTTACATAATAGTGATTACTTAACAGTTCATATCTGAACAAATCTGAAAGAGAGATTCTTCAGATCCCGATTTATCCGATATCAAGGCTATTATTCAGAAACATGTCAAGACAATTTTGAATAATTAATCATGTTTTATCTGACTTATTGACCAGTAACTTGTATTAAATCTTGTTCTGATAAATAAATTTGCCATGAGATGTTTTCAAAGAAACCCTATAGTGCTCCCCATTCATCATTCTGCCACGGTTAAATTCAGGGGAAAGACAAAAAGGCACTTTTCATTGTACAGTTGGAAATTATCATATATTAAAAAAAAAATTGTGGGATTTTTTTTTCTATACATGCGTTGCCCCTTTTTAACCAACATTTTTTTGTTAATGCCGCGTGTCCACGAAAAGAGAATTGAAAGGTTATAATGAAAATGTAAAAGTTTTATAAATGTTGCACATACACAACTGAAAATGTATGCGGATGATACTGTTCGTCGAATTTGAAAAGGGCTAAATGAAAATATAGCATTTATCTTTAACTATTCACATTTTCCTGACGTTTTAAATAACTAACAAAAATTATAAAAATAGAATGTTAGCTGCAGATGGATATCTTTTTAATTTTTAACTTGCACTATAGATGAAATAGATCACAGTTGTCTTTGGCGAATTTCTTCGATCTGTTAAGTGGTCACTTTCTTTTTCTTTGAATGCAAATCAAATAAATAAGATTTAAATTTTACCCTATAATTACAAATTTCAAGTTCAAATACATCTCGATTTTTGAAAGGGGCTTTTGAAATTTGATCCAAGTTTTGGCTGAATAAACTTTAACAAATGTTAAATGTAGATAAAAGCTACATTTTAAAATCGTTACGATGAATCTATCGTTTCTCAACAAAATTATACAAGTTTTACTCCGAAATGTAGATAATAACTGGGCTTTTAATTTATTTCTCACTTCGATGAATACAATTTTGCGGATTCATTTCACTATAAGTTTGAAAATTTAAACATTTCCTTTGACTGTCGGAGCGTTACAACTGAAATGTATTATCGCAACGGTAGTTTTATGATTGGATTAGAATATACGCGAAGCCACGCCTACCTTCATCTTTGACATTGACTTATCGAAAAACTCTAAATTTCAAAATGGTAAAATCAAAATGATGTTTAATTAAAGAAATCCATTTTATGTATATACCTATCTTTTATGTTGATGTGTAGAAAATTCTTTTTAGATGCTAATGTAAAAACATCAATATATTAGGTTACAATTCACCTGATTAATGTATTTTTGCGGTTATCATTACTTTACCTAAGACGTCTGATTATTGACCGACCTTCAACAAAAATGTAAGTATCAATTTTACATCGCAGTTACGGTTAATATTTTATTTTTTATTTTCACAGTTAATAAAATAATAAATATTAAGATAGTAATTTAAGCTAAAATATAATATTTTTCATCCCGAATCGTAGTTTTAACTGTAAATAAACAAACATTAACTAATTAATAATGAAATTTTCATCTCATTTGCATACTATTCCCATAAAAATAATGTATTCTATTATTTCTTTTGTAAAAAGGGCAAGTTCACCTTAAAAGCAGTAAGCTTATTGATTGTAGAAAACACGAAATAAAATTATTAAAAAAAATGAAACAGCTGGAGGGGGCTTTCAATTTATTTGTAAAAGTACAACATAATCTTTAGGCCTTTTTCAACACGTTGACGTATAACCTCAGGTAATATTTATATTTTTAACGTGAATTATTAATTTTTGAAGAAAAAATAAAAAGATATATTCTTAAACAAAGGTCATATAAATATATACTAGCAGTAAGAAAAAAAATATCAACAAACTGATATTTGAAAAAATAAATAAATAATAGCAGTAAATAAATGTATATTATATGATTCCGCTGTTTTGTTTTATAAATTATATAATTTAAAAGGATTTTCTTTGGTCGTCATTTTTTTTAAATTCAAAAGTGTTGTCTTCAAAACATAAACTTTAACAAATGGTTCATATATGGAATTTTGTCTGAATAAAAATACGTACAGGTCTGATTCACTGCCAAAGCATCTTATAAAGCTACCAAATACATTAAATTTTCTTTTGCATGAAAATCGAATTAGATGCAAACAATTTGCAAATGACTCAAAACTATCTTAAATGAAATGGCTTTTGTAACGTTTAATATAGTCATGCTTCATTTATTGGTAAACCAAAAGGATATCTATATTTCTGGTAATATATTTTATATAATATCTAATCATGCAATTTATTATAGCTTAAATTTAACAATGAAATGTCATTTTCCTAAGAAAATTTAAACGTTAAAATAAATTTATGACAAATTTTGTGTAAATGTAAATAGCTAAAACTCACATATTAAAATAATATTATGTATTTGCAATAATGAATTTTTATCAATGTCTTTTTCAAATGATCTTACAAGTTGATTCACTTTTTTTTTAACACAGTACGAAAATGTGTTAGTCTGTTGTTGAAATCACAGGTGTACAAGTCCTCTATTAGATTTATTTTTAACTTTTTGATCAAACATTAAGAAATCGAATTACTATACAACAACTACTGATATTGAAAATAAAAAAAAAACTTACTACTTTAATCGCATTCCTTGAATAATACTCATTTTCAAATGTGCAGATTAGCAAAAGGATTGAACTCTGAAGTTTTGACATAAAAGGGAAAAACTAAAGAACAACAATTTGAAGGTTAACTGTTGATTTTGCAACCTATTGTCCATTTTAGATGAAAATTCACTCCCAAAGTAAATCTTGGTCAATTTTGACAAAGTTAAATTTTCAATTGGATTTCGTTTATTATTCAAGTGTAGATCGGTCGGAAAGCGGAGAAGGACACTGCTTAGAATCGGAGCTTATAATATAATCATTTGAGTTTATTTAAAAATATAAATATTATGGCATTATTTAAATAATTGTATTTTGCCCGCATTATATTCAAGCCTTCAAGTGTTTGCACCATCTTAAATTATTATGTTAGAAAGCTTTAAAGATATTTTTTTTGTATAAAACGTAAATATTGAATGCAAATCTTCATTTACATCTATTTTTTATCTAAAACCAATTCTCCTAATTTTGAAGATTTGTCTGTTTGTGTTTTAAAAAATACCATTTCTATATATAGTCTTGAATAATGTTGGCAGTGAAGATGCAAGTAAAATTAACTAAGAACATGTTTAACACTGTCACATTCTCTATGGGCCTGTCACAAGTCAGAAGCTTGTGATTTAACATTTTGTCAAACTCTACAGCTGTTTCTCATTGTTAAAGCTCGTACGTTTGCCCTTATATGGTTGCTTACATTTTCATCATTTGGACTTTGGTGGATAGTTGTTTCATTTGCAATTATATCCTACCACATCTCTTTATTTGTACAGTGGTGTTAATAAAGCTGGTTCAAGCTGAACTTAGTGTTAATAAAAATGCTGCAAATTCAGTTATTTCAAGCTGAACCGCTTGGTGCTAATAAAACCGCTGTAAATTTAGCTGTTTAAGGTGAACTTATTGATAATAAAACTGCTGTTAATTTAGCTGTATAAGCTTAACTTAATTTTTTATAAAACTGATGTAAATTTAGCTGTATTAGCTGAACTTAATGTTTATTAAACTGCTGTTAATTTAGCTGTATTAGCTGAACTTAATATTTATAAAACTGCTGTTAATTTAGCTGTATTAGCTGAACTTAATGTTTATAAAACTACTGTTAATTTAGCTGTATTAGCTGAACTTTATGTTTATAAAACTGCTGTTAATTTAGCTGTATTAGCTGAACTTACTGATAATAAAACTGATGTAAAATTTAGCTGTATAAGCTGAACATATTTGCAATAAAACTGATGTGAAATTTAGCTGTATAAGCTGAACTTAATATTAGCAAAACTACTTCAAATTTAAATGTATAAGGTGAACTTAATGTTAAGAATACTGCTGTAAATTTAGCTGTAAAATCTGAACCTAATGTTAAAAGAAACAGATGTAAATTTAGCGGTATAAGCTGAACTTTATGTTAATAAAACTGATATGAATTAAGCTGTATACGCTGAACTTGGAATTCACCAGTAATCAATACAAGCCGTAGTAAACTATTTAGTATATTTTCTGGCTACATATGTTTGATTCAGTGGATCCTCTTCTGCTTGGTTCTTAATGATCCAACTTGACTGCAACTTCCATATGGATTTGCATAAAATTTATCGACTTTATCAACTAAGTTTTTGTTTCACATATTTCGGAAATTCAAAACACAATTTATAAATGACGATTATCGAACGTATTATGCAATAAGACAAAAGAGACCGTCGTTTTTGCCATGACATTACGATGAACTATAACAGTTATTTTAAAGCCGTTGCAATTAACATTATTAATATTTTGAAACATTAACAAATCACCCATGGTTTGTTATTAGTCTTACAAGTATAAGAACTACGATATAGGAAAATTTTATAAGTATAAGAAACAATTTTAATGAGTAATGTTTAGTTGTTTTAACTATTGATCATTAATTGTACTAGTATAAAGTTTTATACTGTTAGTGTCTCAGAAGTCAGTATTTATGGCTGGATATTGATTGTTTTATGTGTAAATATTATAATTGTTGTATATGTTTTATGGCAATCAATATGTGACACTTTAATAAACAAATTTATATTAACATTGAAAAGTTTACCTAAGATAAATTTGGCCATTATCTATAGCACCATTTTGGTCATGTAGCTCTAGTTTTGGAATATATACATCCTATATCATAGACTCTAAAATATTTGAATTTTAGAGTTATTGGTGAAGGTAAATTAAGAAAAGAGCTTCGGACACATTCAATTTACAAGGTGTTAGTTTCAAGTTTCTATCTTGTATATTTCTATAAAGAATTGAGAGTGTGATAGGTGCAAGACATCTGTGTATTGCTTTTCATTTAAGAGGGCAAAAATAAAAAGAAAGCAAAAGCAAAAAATAATAAAAATAAAGTACGTATAAAGAAATGAAACAACTACTGATTTAATTACTATAAAAATGAATATTAAGATGTTGAGGTAACAACAAATAGCAAGGATAAGTGAAATCTACAACTAATCAAATTGTCAATTTCAAAACAAACAAAACAGGTTCTTTCTTTCCTTGGTTTCTGTATTTATATTAAGCAGTTATAAGATAAAAAATATTCTTATATCTACTTAATTCAACATACTTTGTCTAACTTTCCTGGAAAATCTTTATCTAACTTTTTCAGAAATTTAACGAATTCTAATTTGGAATATTAATCTTGGACTTCCTCAAAGTCTAACTCGGGCGTTATACAAGTCTGAGAGAATTAATCTTCAACTCTATAAAATTTAATCTGGATCATATCAGATCGATCTACTGTTTCTGTTTGGAGACTTTTCAGTTTGGGATATGTCAGTGATTTCTGTGGAATTTTCGCTCTTTTGAAAAGCCGTCAAAAACAATCAATTGGAAATATGGTTTTCTATATATTTGTCAGTTTGAAGGGGAATGATTAATGATCTTACCAGATTTTTACGTTTCCCCGTATTGATTGTTTGGAAAGATCAATTTCTCTTAAGCCCTTTGTTGAGATTCACAGACATCTCAGAATTGTACCGTATAATTCAAGCATAAAAATATAAAGCTTTCTGAAACGCTGTTTTACAACATATATATATATAGTATATGTGCCTGTCCCAAGTCAGGAGCCTGTAGTTCGGTGGTTGTCGTTATTGCTGTGTTACATATTTGTTTTTCGTTTATTATTTTGTACACAAATTAGGCAGTTGGTTTCGTCGTTAGGATTGCTTTACATTTGTCATTTTGAGGTATTTCATAGCTGACTATATGCGATATGGGCTTTTGAGCACATGGTTGAAGTCCGTATACGGTGACCTATAGTTGTAAATTTCCGTGTCAATTTGGTCTCTTGTGGAGAGATGACTCATGGGTAACCATACCACAATTTCTTTTTTATATATAGAAATAAGAAGATGTGGTATGAATGCCAATGAGAATTTCTTCAAATGTCACAAAACTACACTAACAAACGAAAACACTGAACAACAGGTTCCTGACTTAACGCTATTCTCCTTTCTTCTTCTACATACCATTTGAATGTTATGTTAAGCATACGGTACTGTGACAGGTTTTACCAAGTATTGAACACTATACAATGCTTATTGAGTATAGTTGTCTCACTTAATATTATACTGCAACTCCTCTTTTTTAATTTTCAAATCTTTCTGAATATTACATTTTGATTATCTCTTTGACATTTAATTGGTGTTTTTTCTCTCTTGCATACTTGTAAAGCAAAACTAAGAAAAGTGTAAACATTGATTCTTGAAAATGCCACTACAAATTCCATATTTTAATCAAAGATAATAGCATTCTTTGTTTTCTTGTAACTGAAAGTAGAAAGCATAATGGACAAGCAATTGCAATTATGAGTGAATTTAAGGACTTTAAATCTATTCAATAGTACCTTAAAAATATGCCTACCAACCGTCTCCTGTCAAGCTATCATGAAACTGCGTTGATTATATACCGAATACAGAGAAAATGAAATGCTAAATATTCATGTGTTCCCTCATAATGTTTTAATACTTCGATACACATAAAGTATAACAAAGATGTAGCAAGTTAATTATAACGATTAAGTTTATTCATTGCAAAACGTTTTACGCGCAATTGACTGTAATGAAAGAAACAGGTTTTCCTTTATATTATTTTAATTCTATACAGTAAAGAAGCTGTTAAAACTGTGAATTTATTGAGCATATATGGGAATTCATCTTGAATGTTTTGATCAGTTTATTGGTCGGCATCATACCTTTCTTTTTTGGTATCCGAAAACCGTGACTACACTAAATTTATGATTAGAAATATTGGTAAAAATGTCTGAGAGATTTATTACTAGTTTTACGTTCAAATGGATATTTACTCTTACTGAAATACACAAAAATAAAGAATGATTCACAAAAAATATCTGTGTTCACGGATAGTAGATGACACACGCGCGTTGGATTGTTTGGTGCTCAATGCGCGCACACATAAGAACCGAATAGTTTTAGTTGTATTTTAAATGACAAATGTCAGACCTGTGCTTGTATTTTTCAATCCTTTATAGCCAAACAGGCACCCTAAGCAATATTTTTGGTAATGACTATTCTAAATCCTGAAAGTCAGACATATATATTATAGTCCAAATTAAGACAGGACTAGTAAATTCTACAAAATTATAGATGAATGTTTAAACGACAACTTCTAAAATGCTTGTCGATAATTTGGCAGAAAAGACAAGTTGATAATGTATCAGGATAACATAATACTGTAATAATAAACGTTAACAAAATTTCAGAAGTTTCTTAAATAAAGGCAACAGTAGTATACCGCTGATCCATGGACAAAAAACAAAACCGGAATAACAAACTAAAACTGAGGGAAACGCATTAAATATAAGAGGAGAACAACGACACAACATTAAAATGTAACACAAACACAGAAACGGACTTAGCATAATCTTTTGAGAATAACAAATATAACATCAAAACCGAATACAAAAATTAAAACATTTAATTAAATTATGTTTCTAAATCAAGGGTGGAAGATTCCAAAGGGAATAGCTGCTCGTTTAGGTATGGTTATTGATACAAAAAGAGGTGCAACATATCTTTCAAAATCAATTTGCACACAAGAACGCATCATTTGATTATATTTTAAACTAGCTATTTATTTGACAGTACTTATGAAGGTAGTATTATGAAACTGCTAGGTGTTGCTTTGCACATATAGCTTGTGAACACTATAGAAGAGTGTTGTGAATCTAGCTTCGGAATGATATGTATTGTTCCAGATTCTAGAGTGATAATGAACAGGAGAGTGTTACGACTGAAACATTGGACGTGATCTATGTTTTAATTTTCATAATAGCTATTTTTTAATTCCTAATGACCAATGAGGGAATTTCCACTGCATTGAAAAGTACACAAAATACCGAATTTCTATCAAATTCAAAAAGAATAGTCCATAAAATCAAACGCTATCATGGGTGTTTCGTTTTCATTACTTTTTTTATGAAAAGATGTACATGTTAAGTACAAGTCTATAGTATTTGGGCAGAGAAATGATGTATATAAAAGTGAATGATCAAATTTGGAACTAAAAGAATTAAACTTTAAGGATTCCTTATCAATAGATATATCAAACATATGATCTACTAAGAATATCGTGCTCTTCAAACATGCAATATTGGATGCACATGTCCCTGAGTTCAATGTACTTGTTATACGTATTCAAGATATCATTCACCCTTCTGGTTCATGTTCTTTTTAACGAAACAAACGCTTACTCATTGTATCTTCGTTGTAAAAACCTGGACATTTGATTTTCCTCATTTGGACATTTCGATCGTATATTCATTATATTAAAGGACCAACACGACAGGGAGAGAAAGATTTTAAATAAAGTTGTTAATAAGTTTAACAAAAGCCGTTAAAAGATTTTACAAAAGTACTTTTTACTATACTTATATAAATAAAGGCAAAAGTAGTATACCGCTGTTCGAAAGTACTACTAGTATATCGATTGACATAAAAAAAATAATAATAAAAAAAACCGCAGTTTAACTAGTTTTCATATATCTATTCCCTCTCTCTTTTAAAGTTATCTCGTGCAATGGAAAAACAAAAGAAAGTAAAAAATAAATTTGTTAAAAACAACAACACGTTTCAATCCAAAATAATCTCATACCAGACAACAGAACCCCAGAACACGCAAGAAAAAAAATATCAATAAACAATGCCATGATATGAATGGATTAACGTATTTTTATTACCGTTATAAAAAGGACTATTTTGATGTACTTTTTGACTGATTGATATTTGTTAAACACAATGTCAGATTAATTAAATGAAACGAAGTTTCAGTTTTCAGTTACACATAAAATGTTTGGGAAAAATTGGAATACTCAGTAACAATGATTCATTACTGTTTGCTTGCCATCTTTGTTCAAATACCACAATTCAGGATGGAAAAAATAAGAACTTAATTAATTAGGAATTATCGTCAATTTTGACCGTGCAATATGAAGGACGACATATAGACTTTCAATACAAAGAACTGACTATTTGGGGAAGAGTTCGAAACAAAAACTCGCCCAATATTGAAAGGTCAAGACTACGACTCGAATTGGCTGTTGGCATGCTCTGATGCACTGAGTTCATTTTGTACTGTCGCCGCAACGTATGACCAAGTAAGTTGAGGTGACCACATTTCAAAACTTCAATCGGTCTTGTTGTATACTGAGTAAATAAAACAAGTTAACAACACACTGACATTAGTTGAAATGATAAAACTTGGAACTTTAAATTGATTTAAAATGCTTAATGACACAATCCATAGATACTGTAAACTGGCTCCTTTAATTGCTGGTGTACCGAAGTTCTATGATTGAAGGGAACATATATTTTCAATTGGGTTTGTCACTTGGTCCCAAATGGTTCAAATCCTATACCGAACTGACAAAAATATGAAACCTTCAAACATACTTTAATAAGCTGTAAATAGTCTATCAAACATAAATTATTAAGAACGATATTGAAACCTTCAAGAGCAAACAGGACTAAAACTTACTTGAACTATAGTAAACGAATTTTAGTCTGAAACGGACAATTTGACCTCAACATCTTCCGAAAATACTGAACACAGATTATTAAGTCATGTCCAGTATTTCAGCCAATGTTCAGATTAATTGACTGCGATATATTTAGTACTGTTCAGACGAATCACATGCAGGCAATTCAGTTCTGTTCAGTAGTTTTTCAGACAATCAAGTAAGTTGTTGATGTGTACAGGTAAAAACAAATCCTGCACAATCGGAACATATACTAGATTACTGCATTAATGTTTCATTTTGTCAAAGATTTGCTCAATATTTTGTAAAGAAACTTAAACTTATCAGCGCAAGCGCGGATATGATTGTCACTTTGAACGAATATTTAGGTGGTAACTACTGATGCAGGTGGATATTGAGATGTGGATCGAACACAAAGTGTTTTATGGCGTAGTTTATATTTTGTTCACCCTTTAATATTCATATTTACTTAATTTTTACTTTATCGAGAAAATGTATATAATAAACAGTAGGTTTTACCAACGACAAAAAATGTTTAACATCGGTATACTACTATTGCCTTTGTTTTTGGTGAATTCATTGTCAAATACATGATATTCTATGCGACTGTCATAAAAGTAAGAGGTTTCGCTAGCTATAAAGCCAAGTTTAATCCGTCGTTTTTTTACATAATAAAATAATTGTTCCAGTCCAGAAAAATGTTCTCTTCGTTTAATATATTTTAAGCTTTTGATTTTGCAATTTATAAGAGATTTTCCGTTTTGATTTTCCTTGAATTTCTTTTTTTTTAATTTTACGCTATACGTCGATTTTATTGGCGTCTTTGATGTATTAATTTGTATATTGGTTTTACGCTGTATGTTTTTTTTAATATGTTAGCAAGTTATGTTGTATGTTTTCACATGTTATGATGTATGTCAGTATGGGTCTCTGAATTATAAAGAACTGTCATACAAGTGGGAGGTCTAGCTACTTATAAAAATGTAACCTACAATTTCCTTGGAAAATGTCTGTACCTAATCAGGAATAATGCAGTTGTTTTTCATTTGTTCCGTTGATTGTTAATTTTTGATGGACTTCTCTTTTTTCAATTTGACTAGGTGTTCGGTACTTTTTTGTATACTTTTGTTCCTGAGACAAAGATTTCATGACAATTGAGGACGTGTGGACATGTTTTTTGACACATAACACTTTCCAAAAATGACTCAGGGATAAAAAAAAAAAAAAAAAAAAGCTGTTCGATGCACATTTTAGTACCCCAACAATCAAAGCTTCATATCGTAAAGGTTATTTACAAATGACGCTGATAAATTATTTTTGATGAAGCGTGCCTCAAAAAGTCCTATTGTTTTAATTTGTTTGTTGTATATCTAAATGATGTATAGAATATATAATCACTGAACTCATCAAACCAGTTATATTAATAAAACTAGATAATATCGGAACAATCAAATTAAATTTTGCAAGTTCAAAACGTTTTGAACTCATATGATATCGTTTAGTTCCATATAGTCATAAAGAGCATACAATAAATAAAGTACGATTATTGGTAAGTGCCACAGACGTAATTTTTTATTTGATAGACTGCATTTGCCGGATATATTAGGTTTTAGTTTGATTGGAGCAGATATTATATAAATACGATGTTTATTTGATGATATTTTACAAGACATCATGACCATATAAGGTTGCTTGTTTTTTAAATAAGGCAATACGACATTGCATCCATGTATAGAACCTACTCTGCCTGTTGGTGTATAATGAAAGAGCAAGGGTGTCGAATACTGGTTTAATCAAAAGCTCAAAAAGTCAAACGAGTAGAAAACAACTGTCGTATTCCTGGAAAGTACAAGCATTTCATTATGTAGTAAACGACGGCTTAAACCTGGCTTTATAGCTAGCTAAACCTCATACTTTTATGACAGGGGCATACAAGTGAGAGAATTAGATAGCTATACAACCAGGTTTATCCAACATTTTCTACATAAGAAAATTCCTGTACCAAGTCAGGAATATGACAGTTATACATGCTTTTGGTTTTGCCATTTGATTAGGGACTTTTGGTTTTGAATTTTTCTCGGAGTTCAGTATTTTTGTGATTTTACTTTTTATATTTCATATATTAACCTAAGTTTTTTGTTTTTATTATTAGCTTGGTTTGACTCCTTCTAATCCTTTGACGCGATTTGAACATCTGTAAGCTACTGTCGCCTTTATTCTTATAGCGGTTGTGCAATGGTAGTCCTACATAACATCATGTTAAGACACCACAAGTTGCTGTAGACACTAAATATATGCAGTTGCACTATAAGTTAATATTTACAGAATGTGTTAAATTCGTACAAATGCTGATCCTTTATTGGCTGAAAGACGAAAAATTTGGTTACTTTTTATGCCTTTTATTTTGTATTTATGAAATCAACTTATGAAGTATAAAAGCAACCCACGATTAAACTATAGAGCTATAAGCTTCGCGAACATAATTCATAAACACATTTTTCCCATTGCTTGTGTACGTCTTGTAAACGATTATGCTTTTTAAAAATCGCAAATTGTCTTCATTTGAACAAAGTAGTTGGCAATTTAATTTGTAACGATAGATAAATGATATAAATATTAACAAGAATTATCATCATATAATTTACATATGATATACAAACAAAATAATGATTTTAATTCAATGAATATTTTACAAGCTTACTTTATTGGAAATCGTCACCTTTGTGTTCAAATTGTAGATTTGTGCATGACGTATCCAAGAGGAATGATAATACGTGTATCTCATTGGACAATTTCTGCCGAAGGTTTGAGTTTCAAGTTTTAACTTCAGAGTTAAAAAGATTGGCTGAATATACCAAATGGATATTCAAACTTAAAAATTGACGAGCAACAGACCATGCCATGGTAAAATAAATAAATGCAACAGTAGTATACAAATGTTCAAAAGCCATAAATAGATTGAGAGAAAAATAATCCGGGTTACAAACTAAAACCGAGGGAAACCGAGATAAAAACGACCAAAAGACAAACAACAGAAATAAAACACAACTTTGAATAGAAAACTAAAAACTGTTCACAAAATGTGAATAACATTTGTTTCATTTCATGATCTGTTAATAGAATAATTGAATACTTTGTGTTAATTCTTTTTTATATCAAATGACAGCAAGTGACCATCAGATTTTGCTAGAAATGCATTTTTTATGAATTATAAAAAGGGTATTTGAGACCAGCCAAATTGAAGGTAAAAAGTGATATTGAATGAATGGTTATATCTAATGAAATTCACAGATATCGCATCGTATTAACCTTAAGCTAGGAAATATTCAATCAAATTGAAAGACAAAGTTCCACTCTTTGATCACATGGATCTGTATGACTACAAACCGTTCTGAATTTACTTGTTTTTAAGAAGTGCGTTTTGCGCTCATGGCCAAGAGGTTTATTCAACTAGTTGCAGCAATGCTTCCAAAACAATGTTCTTTTATAAAAAATTAAGATAGCCCCAACAAAATAAGCTACACAAAGTAAGGTACCACAAGGTTGTAGTGAATGTTTCAAAAACTACACAAAATGACTTTTAAAAGAGAAGTTACTGGTAGTTCCGTTACACAACTTATCAATATAGACAGACATAATACCAATATTCTGATTGGGTGATCAAAGATAAAAGTTATCGATAACAAATAACGCAAAAGTACTTTATGTGGTTGATTTTTTACAATATGACATATTATATAGAATACAGCTTTACATAATTTTAGCTCCAATGTATAAACATTGTACTTTTAAGAAATTGTAAAATCATAGCTCAGTATGACATATTTACTGCATTACAGCGAATATGTACATTATCATGCGCAGAACAAACTCTTTGGTATTTTTAACATCAATATCAGCTTGTTCTAATCAACCACTAAAATAATTCAAGTAGTTCATAATTGTACATGTCAGAATAAAGTGGTTTTTCCAATGATGAAACCATTTTCTATTGCTTTCAAGGTATTTCTATTTGACATAAATTGTAAGATCGGATGTACTATTTCCATTCTCAAATTCAATAAATGATACGCATCATTGAAATTCTTTTAGTGGATTAAGTTCAAGATTAGTAAACATCCATGCAATAGTATGCTGTTTTTCTCCCCTATAAATGAAATGGAAACGTACTATTAGAAATTTTGTCGGTTAATATAGATGTATACTGGTATGGTTAACTTAGTCGTTGTTAATGAATAATAACCGATGTTACAAGAAGTTAGGAAAAGGAAAAGGTTGGGGGCGGGGTTATATTTTTCTCGTAAAATAACATTTTCAGGTCTCCATGGCCTTATGTTTTTGTTAATTTACTTTCAAATGTGAAATTCATATACCGAGAAAGCTCTACATTGAATATGTTTGGTCAAAATAAGATCCTATGTATTTTGGGGCTATTTTTATTCCTTGGATTCAATAGTCTCTTGTTTCCTCATCTTAAAGATTTGGTACAACATATTCATATAAAGTCACATATGTCACTTGGTATGCATATCTTATTATGTGTATTTAACTCTTTGCACTTTCTTATCAAAACAATCAGGCGTTTTTTTACTGTCGTAGTTTCGTATAATGAATACTCATACGTGTTTACATTGCATGTCTTCTATAATATTGTTGTTTAATTATTCAACAGATGCTATTGTTAGTGTCAATTAGACAACTATATTCAAATAAAAGGAATTAATTAACGATACACTTGACTGTAATTATATGTATTACATGTTTTGATGAGTTTTCAGAAAAATTCTTTAGAAGTTTGAAGCTTTCTGACGTTTTTAGTTATGATATTTGAATCAATCTCTGTTTTGTTAAATGTAATTGCATAAACGATTATCATTGCAAAAAAGAACAATCTAAAAAATATGAAATGTATCGATATTTATGTATACATGTACCATAGAGTACATATTGAATATCTACAAACAATATTTGGAGTTGTGGTGTTGTTGTTAAGCTATTTGGTTGGTTGTGTTGTTTGCACAACAATATGTCATATTTTTGTATGTCATATTGTTGTTTTTGCTTAAAAAGTTGTTTGTTTTTCATGTGCACTTTGTATAGAGCTTTGTCTTTCAAATTGTATCGTACAAGCGATTTGGTTGATGTGTTTCCTTGTTGCCCGGATTTGTTTTCCCTCTGTCGATTTGTGACTTTTGGCAGCGATATGCTACTGTTACGATTATTTAGCTAGCTATAAAACCAGGTCGACATAAGACAATGACTGTACCAAGTTAGGAATATAACAGTTGTTATCCATTCGTTTGTTTAATATGTTTGAGTTTTTGATTTTGCCATTTGATAAGGGACTTTCCGTTTTGAATTTTCCTCGGAGTTCAGTATTTGTGTGATTTAACTTTTTGCTAATAATGAGAATTTTGTCCTATATAATAAATATGTGAATCATTTAAGATTAATACCGGGATATGGTTCCAGTACCTCTCTGCACTAGCACGATCGATTCAGTCTGGCTATAGCAAATGCCTTTATCGTATAAACTTCAAAATTTCTAATTAAATGAAATATTTTTTTAAGAACCTGCAGTAAATACAGTCTGTATGTATTTTGCTTTCCGATTGAATTTTTCTTAGGTTTTTGGATGTGTCAGACACTTAGGACACTCTTCAGGGTAAATTGCAGGAGCTTCTTCCAGAAAATGTAAATTGATATAGATAAATACCATTCTCTCCTCCCTACAGAGGAATCCATGAATAAATAAACTTAAAAAACACGACAACAAAAATGCGAGAAGATACAACGGTGGCAATAAAAAACCTTAAGTCGAACGAAAATAGAAAACACCAAGGTATAAAGAAAAACCATGAAAATACAAACAACATTGCATAGGAAACTAAAGCATGATCTACACGTGCCCCACCAAATACAGGGAGTGAAGCCATGTGCTCGGAAGGATAAGCAGGTAATGGAAAGCTGTATTTTTAATCTGTGAAATTCTATATAAAGGATAAAATATATTGGGTCAAGCTACGTATTAGTATTTGGGGAATCAAATATCAAAATTAGGAGGATAGTATCCGGACAAAACAAATCTCCATCTGCTGATCTAACTTGATTGTACAGGTTTGGTTGATGATTTTTGGAGTTCTTTTTCAGTTTGGTACGGAGTATCAAAATCTTTTGTACCTTCAAACCGTTTTTAATCAGGCTTTCAACCCTTTTACGTTGGTCAAAACTGGAAACATATATGTAAGAAACATGTATTATAGATCAGTTGCTATTTCGGATGATTTCAATTATTAAGATTTTTTTTATATGTACTGGTAATGTTCCTTTTTAAATCTCATTTTTGTTATAATATACAGTAACCTATGTTAGTACTGTGTGTTTTTAAATTTTGGTACATTTATATCTTTCGGAGTTAAGTTAGGCATCCATTTCGTTGAACATAGTATATTATAATTCATTGGTCAGCCTAAACTTGCCTCGGGTGTATGATTTTCTCGCACAGTTGAATAAAATTGAGAATGGAAATTGGGAATGTCAAAGAGACAAAAATTAGGCCAAAGAGCACAAAACAAAAGACCTATTAGTGGCCTTCGGTTGTGTTCTGCTCTTTGGTCGGGTCGTTGTCTCTTTGACATATCTCCTGTTTTCATTCTAAGTTCTAGTAATACATCATTCTGTTAATATATGTACTCTTCTGTTAAAATGAAATATGGGCAAAATGGGCGTCTTCCGTAACGATATGTTTTCCTTTTGGGATCTATATAAAGTCAGTTGATATTACATTTACCAAAAGTAGATATTAAAAAGATAAGTCGCATCAGCAATGAAAAGTAGGATTTGGATTATTTAGGTTAATCTTATGGCATTTAAAAGACTACCATGCTGCAGGTTTTTGCACTTTAAGCAATAAAACAGATTACCTTATTTTCAGGTGCAGTGTAACTAGGTGCGAGTTTGTTTAAAGGACAGGCCACTTAAGGCCAAATTGAAATTTTATGATTGCACTTCAGCTTTTCAGGACAGGAGTTTTACATATCTTTTCATTGACATGTCAAACACGGTTGAAAATACCCCAAACAATTTAATTGAATATTCCATCTCCTTCAAATCTGCATTATATTTCCAAAACATTCAATGATAGCTTTCAAAAATCTTCTGAAATGTGGTTATTTGAAAGAAATACGCGTGTCATCTTCAGACTTGTAGATAATATACACTTTTCGAACCTCTTTATACTAGAGAGTGACATATCAATGATCTTCGTTAAAAAAATGTTTGTCTCAAGTTAAAATGATTTGAAAAGGGTGGAGAAATTTACATTAAACAAAATGAGAAAGATGGTCTTTTATTTAAATCTTTGTCGTATTTTGAAAAGGTTCGGCAGTTTGAGATGGGTTCAGGTCAAATTAATGTCGTATTCATCAATATCAACAGTTTTACCTGTCTAAAATGGAAAACACATATTCAAAAACGCAGAAGGAACCCGAACCCTGCTGTTTATTTGTGATCAAATAACCACAACTGCTGATGACAAAAAAATTGTTAAGAGACAGGAAATCGAAGCTTGTCAAGTATTTTGAAGATATGAAAAAAAATAAATGAATTGCTGAACTATTTATTTTTCAAATGTTTGTATATTCAGAAATCAAAGTTTTATGATTTAAATATTAGATACTTAACATAAAAACTTCATATTGTTGTAAGCTAGCAACTTCGGATGGTCATTGGTTTTGATACTCTATACGTTGAATTTTTGTTTCAAATTTCCGGTTATCAAAATGAAATGAAACTGCATTGCAAGGAACACTGACATTTTGTCATTTCTTTATTTTTTTGTTTTCTGTATTTTAATACTTTTAAAGGCTCTTTTAATAATATCCCTACTGAAAAAATTGTTTCAAAGCAGAACACTACTTAGTATCAGCTATTTCAATTAACAAAACCAATTGTAAATTGATACATTTTTTTAATCTCTGAGGTCACAGCAGTTACCGTCTGCTGAAATTTTCTAGTAACCACATATATGCAAAACTTGTGGACTGTTTCGCACTGGGGATTGATATATGAAGGTTATAAAGTTCAAATGTCATTTAATAGTACCCTGTGGAAAATTGCTCTTTGAACGTCTCTAAATACGCCAACAAACAATTATGACTTATTAGTTTCGTATTTTTTCAACATTTTAAAAGGAGGCTTGCATAAATAGAGTTGTATTATGATAGAGCTATTTTGTGCGATAGTACCACTTGGGTCGTAGCGGCAGTTTATATCATTTTACATTTGATTGACATGAACATTGTTTGGATGGAGGATCTTTTTACGAATTTACAGCCGACACAATCACTTTGTTATTTTTCTTGTAACGATGATATTTATTTGAACTTGGTACAAGACTAGTTTATAATTTTCCTGTATATAGAGGCGTTCGTCGCCGTGTAAATTTGTCTTCTACATCATCTCTATTCCCTGTATTTTATAGTTCTTTATTCTATTAACGTTTGTAACTATTTAAGAGATTTTTCCCACAGTATAAAATTGTAACAACACAGAGTGTTCGACAACAAAAAACGTAAACAACTGTGCATATGAAATAAAATAAAATAATATGTTCTCATTCATTTCGTTTTATTTTTTATTTGAAAACTTTTTCAGAAAACAAAATATTCCCGTATAAAAGCACTATCTTAATGTCGAAAAATGGTCTCGGATTATTAAAATAAGGTTTATGTTTTGAAATAATAAAGTTATACTTGCAGTTTTAAAGACAACAAGCACATGTGAATGAAATATATATAAAGCTTCATTTTGTGTATGATTATTTTATTTATAAATCAATAAAATAACTTGAACACTGGATATATGAAGTTAAGAATATTATTTTAGTTATGTGAAAAACAAATAACGATACAGATTACAAAATTATATTTCTAAATTTGAAATATAGGATACTCTTCAGTATTAACTTCATAACTGCATATAATTCATATGTTAAAATACTTTAAAATATAAAATGTTGCTGATACAATTTAGAAAGAATTTTAGATGAAATGAAAATAAAATTTTAAACTTTGGAATAATCGCAGGAGCGAATATGTAAAATATTTTATTATGTATTTATTTTTAACAAAATAAATTTATTGGTTTCTTGTTTCTTTACAGTGTACATGTAAAGTCAGAACATTTTTTCAGACTACGGTAAGTAAGTCTTTTATTCACATTTCAAAAACAAAAATTTACACAGTTACTGTGACATTTTTGTTTTTGTTTGTAACTATATATATTTTTTTTAAATTATATCAACTCCTCGTCTTATTTAGGTGACGTCTTTAGCGGAAAAGATATAATTTGGATAAACAAGACTTTTATGATGAAATGATACATGCAAACTTTATTTTACAATTCTTTTGTCAATCAATAAGTTCTTGTTTATTTTCCCTTTTTCGGATAAAATCGGAGTCACTACCTTTTTTCGATTTTAATGAAAGAGTCGTGTTAAACAGATACCAAATTAATTATGCTTAACATCTTGTGTCTGTCACACCATGAAAGAAGTAAAATGAAAGTCTATATATACTAGTATGATCACACTAACCATTGGTGAAACTGTTGTTTTAAATTATACTAGAGGGAATACGTCAAACGAAAGTTTATTTTTTTTATAACTTTTAACTTACTTTTCACACACATTTAAAACCCACAAATTGTTTTAGATAGAAAATAGGTATGTAAATATAATTAATATTTATTCTCTGACTTACAGGCAGAACTTAATTTATTGCTTTGATATCGTAGATTTGTAAAAATAGACTGCACTTTGAATTTTTATAAAAAGCCAGCTAAAATAAACAGAACAACTTGAAGACAGAATATATAAGACCCTCCCGGGTCTAAAAATGTCAAGATATTTTTTAATATCTTGAAACTGATACTTTAAAAAAAATGAAAATACATACTTTTTAATCCACTGCCAATATTTAGGAATTTAATTGTATTAATTTTCGGAAGATTATCAGAATTTGCCAGAGACTAATAAGGTTACGTTATCTATGCAAAAACCAAATCGATACATTAACACAAAAGATTAGGGAAATACTAATTTGCAGATTCTTTTATTCTTATTAGATATGTAATACCAACTGTAGCATCAAATTCTGATGCTGTACGCAGGCGCAGATTTATGGTAGATACTCTGTTTCTTAGGGAAACAATATCAAGTGAAGTCTTAAAAATGTTGGGTTTTTTTCTATACCAAATTTGAATATATAGAAAATTTCAACATTCATTTATGGAATAAATTTGATTTGCTAAACTCCATCAATTTTCCCCTGGCAGCCATTTTTCCATCAATGATGTATACATAGTGATAATGTTCCACAACAGCGATTTTTAGCAAAAGTTCTGCCAAAGGGCGGTTGTCCTAGTGACGAGTTATTCTCATGTAAATGTTTGAACGAACTGAACTTACCTTTCGCCACAGAAAAATAATCCAAATAAATGTACATATATGACTGAAATAAAGGTATTTTAAAAGAAACATATCACCGCATAAGCACTGAGTACTTGCAAGAATCACAATTTTTTAGCAATAGTTTACTTTATACCTC
This sequence comes from Mytilus edulis, assembly GCF_963676685.1. Classification (NCBI taxonomy): domain Eukaryota; kingdom Metazoa; phylum Mollusca; class Bivalvia; order Mytilida; family Mytilidae; genus Mytilus; species Mytilus edulis. Next base: position 27,877,975 of record NC_092345.1, on the reverse strand, counting down.
TACTAGTAACGTCTGAATCCGACAACAAAATAAACCATGGGGAATCTCTAAGTCTACTCGACTTCCAAAATGACAAACGACCTTTTATAATAATAATTTATCATCTTGACAGATTCGAAAATAACAATTCCCCCTATAAAAAAAATCCCGGGAAGAACAAATCGTATCTTGTGCAAACAGATATAATTAGGAGTCTGAGTTTAAACACATTTATTGTAATCATTTTCCACTTTTATTATCGTCTAATTTACATACGAAAACATGATGAACGAGAAATCGAGTTGTATCGACCTCTGCTGAAATTGTTGTCTTTCTTCAGATTATAAATCATTCGGAATGCATCGGACTTATCTGAAGGGTTGAGAAAATACGGTCTTCTCATCGGTCATTAATCTACAATTTCAAATTAAAATAACATAAAATAACTTCATTTACAAGAATTTTCAGTCGAAAGTAATTTATCATAGTGTGCAAATAATTATTTTATAGCCTTAAGTGGTTTTTAATGGACAAGTAATGACCAGTTTTAGCTATATAAACGACTTATCCAACTGTCTAGAACAATTGACTAAACGTCCTAACACTAACACATGATATATTTTTTCCTACACTGTGTTTAATCCTTTATATCTGTATTAATTTTCTTTACATATTAAATTTGGCCGCAGTTCTTCGTCGGTTGTTCAGGAATAAGGATGTTTCAAATGAAATTCGCTTTGGAAATTATAAAATAGTTTTAGGATAAATAGGTAAAATTTATTATTGTTACCCCTCGACAAGAAAGTATTCAAATGAAGACGGATTTAACATAACTTTAGTGGACAATATGTCCTGTTTCATTTGAAACATTTAGATTCATTCGAATGACTGGAATTTATCTCATCAAACACACCGGAACACTGCGCAATTTAAAAGTAAATTGAGGAATACTTCTTGTTCTTTGTATGAATATTGGGAAATTAATTGTTGCTTCCGCTTGTGTGTAAAATTGCGCTACTTCATGTTAGAAGTGAAACATCATATTTTGAATCTACATGATCTGCTTGGATTGAATTCACCACATAAATTCCTGATCTTGAAATGCGAAATTTCAAATTAGAATTAATTGCATAACAGTGTGGTCGACAGTAAAACGTTTGTAGGTTGTAACTTGTTTGTCAACGGCTATGATTTTATGCTCACCCAGTCTGTCAGAGGCCTTCCAGTGGGGATTGAAATATTCACTTGTTACACATTCTGATACATAAAATGAAACTTTCTTTTTACAAAGCTTGAAAGGAATTTGTTTTAAATATTTATTATAATCATCACATACAACCGTGTCATTTATAAGAATAATAATGTTCAGAGATGATATTATTTAATAATAATAAAACAAATAGGTTTATCCATTGTAAAAAAAACTATTAAGTTGATGGGGTTAATTCACAAAATATCTCATTGATTAAGAGCACAACTACTTCTACGTTGTGATCATTTAAGAATGGCCTACTATTTATTCAATGCGTATACATGTGGGTTTTGTTTGTGAAGAGTTCTGGATAATTAAAAAATCATTTGATTTCTTTGTTTAATACCATAAAACGTTTCATTCTTTCAGATATTTGTCACTTTGCCTTATCTTCAAGTCCAACACAATTTCTCACGTTTCTTACAAAACTTATATTCTTGTGATGTATTCTTTTGTTGAAAAAAAAATGTATAGATATAGATAGATATAGGAAGATGTGGTATGAGTGCCAATGAGACAACTCTCCTCCCAAGTAATAATTCATAAAAGTAAACCATTATAGGTCAAGGTACGACCTGCAACACGGCGCCTTGGCTCACACCGAACAGCAAGTTATAGAGGGCACCAAAACTACTAGTGTAAAACCATTCAAACGGGAAAACCAACGAGAAACGAAAAACACATATGAACTACATAAACAGACGACATCATGCAATGTAACTTTTAAAGCCAATTAAGTAAAAAAAATAATCTGAAAGAACGTTCGATATCATATTAGGAAAATTGATGGTCTAACCATAACAAAAAATCAAGTAAAGAATTTTAAGTATTCAACCTTTATAGCTTGCTGTTCGGTGTGAGCCAAGACTCCGTGTTGAAGGCCATTTATATTTATTTTCAAATAACAAAGGTTATTCCTGATTAGTACTTTTAATTATTTTATTTAGGCGTTTAGAACCTTTGGTGACCTCACAGTTTAAATTTCTATGATAAGTACGTCGTGAGCAGTGGGCATTACAGACGAACGTTCACCTAATTTTCCCCAGTCAATGAATGGCCATAGCTACACTGTTATGAATTTCATTCTATTGGATTTACTAAAGTGATATTCGTTGAGATACATGATATATAGCAATGTTGTTTGAATTTTTCACTGATAAACAATTAAGTTTTCGAGGAGTATTAGTTGTAGACTTTTAAGGCGATTTAAAATAAAAATGTAAGATGCCATACACGTTTCTCATTTTCATAAAATATGTGAGTTGTCTCCCATTTGTGTAAAAAAAAATGACGTTTTTTAATAAGCATTCATTGAAGAGGTTAGCAATACTATTTAAATGGCAAAAATTTTTATACAACAAACATTTGCCTTTTGAAAACTAGAAATTACTGATTATTATACTAACATAGTTTGTTTAAAAGACACCAACGGGATAACTGTCCACATTAAGTGGATACAGATGTATTTCCTGATATTGTATGACCAGACTGTTAGTCTTGTTTATCATACTTTTCGCCTTTGTATTGTTTCATTTTCAAGGCCATTGTTGTTAATATGGTTTTGTTGGGTTTAACATTTGCACGTTACGGGTATGTATATTTTTATTTGGACTCGAATGACTATCGTGGAGATGATAGGTTTGTCTCCGCCATTTTGATGGGGAGTTAAACACACGACGTCGTGTTTGTAGTATTCCTGAGTTAATTGTTAGAGTGCTTTACTATAGTCATGACGGTATTTGGAATTTTAAAGTCTGATTGTTTTAACAGAGTTAAAAACATTATATTAACTCTCTCAGAGAAAAGACTAGTATCATTGACAGATTTAAAATCGCCATTTTCCCATGCATGGAAATCAAGAACACTACGATAGTCTTTTTTGCATACCTCTAGGTCAATTGTTAGAGCGCGTTATAAATGCTGCCAGTGTTTGGAATTTACATATCTGCATTTTTTTCAGAATTAAGAATATTATCTTTTCACTCTCCGAGAAAATACTCCAGTATCACTGACAGCTTTAACTCACTATTTCCATGGAATTTCAGAACACGACGTAGTCGTTTTTGCAGCACTTTTAGGTCAATTGTTACAGTGTTTTAATAATGCTTTCGGTGTTTGGAATTTACAAATCAGCTCTTTTTTCAGAGTTAAGAATATTATCTTTACTCTCTCAGAGAAAAGACTCCAGTATCCTTCTGCATTTGATACTGAACATTGAATAAACCATTATTAATCATAATTTGCAGCTGTTTTATAAATGTAAATGTTGAGATAATAGATTGAAATATAATATGTCATTTTCCCTTTTGATTGCGTCAATCACTCAACAGTCGTTGAAAATAAGATGCATAAAATGTCGATATACTGCCTCTATATCTCAGATTTCTGTTGGCTAAGGGTTTGAAACATATGCTAACATGCTTCGTTTTGCAAGGTAGTGTCTGTAAGACTTTACTATGTATTCTTATACAACAAGTTAATATATGAATAATTACTTGCACGTGTAGGAGTTCTTGTTTTTTAGCTGTATTGTTTGGCTCTGTATTGACATCAATCTTGTCAAGTTTGTCCTCGGTATGGTATTATTTTGCAGACAGAAATATAAACAAAACAAACAGACAAAAACATTCAACTAAGATGGCCTAGTGGATCTCACTTCTTTGTTTCAGTGGAACTACCCAAACATTTTAACTATTTCTTTGTAGGATCATTCCATAATGTTTTTTACTATTCAGTTATTGCCTTCTGTGCTGATTTCCAAACCAGACTTATTGCAGATCTTGTCTTGCGTCTGATTTTTCTTAAAGTAACTGTATATCTGTTATAAGTTCAAATATATTAACAAAAAACACGTCAAAACTGATAAAAATTGTTATTTGATGACGAAATCTACCATAAGGAGTTGTCTGACAAAATGCTCAATATGTTAGAAGGTAGTATAAACCTTGACATTCTGAACATTTGGTCCCAGACAGATTTTCAGTTGCTATACCAGATATAAGCAATATCTTGCAATTGTCCATATGATCCGATCTTCTCCATGCTGGTTTGACGGTGGATACACCTGACACCTTCTAAATACCAGTAATCAAATGATGATTGTGGCCAGCTTTGGTTACGTTTTCCTAAAGTTCCAAAGTAGAAGATGTTTTAAAAATCTAACGGCCGACGATAACAGACAGACGATTGACACAGAGTGATGCTTATAGATCCCAATGGTTCTTTGAGACAGATAATTTAAAACGAATTGGGCATGTTTTTCAAAGGATTTCACAAGAAATTGCTCATCGTTTATTAACTTCTCATATAATTTACATAACTAAAAACACCCATTATTTCTTTTTAATTTTGGTTCATTTGTATGTTTCGGAGTTAAGTGTGGCATCTATTTTGCGAGATCTAGAACATTGATATTTAGTAGTCAGCTGAAGTCCGACAACAGTTGTAGGATTTGCTGGCTTCGTTGAAGACTCATTGGTGGCATTTTGTTGTTTTCTGCTCTTTGGATGGATTGCCTCTTTGACACTTTCCCTGCTTCTTTTCTCTATTCTGTAGAACTTTTTAAAGACAATTACAAATAAATATTTTGATTCATTATAAATATCCTAGCTTGATAGATTAACCCGTTATTTTCATTTGAGATTGCATAAACAAATTATAGATGTTAGATTCTGTATGGCCCGCCCATGAAATACTAACTGCATTTGTGGCCGTGAAATGATTCCCAGGCACGAAACATGAATATTAATATTTACATCGTGTAATTTCAGATCAAATGCAGTTGTATATATATATGGTGTAAAGTTGCAAAATGTAAGCCTGTTCACTGAATCAAATTTCCTGTAAAGTCCTAGGTGTCACTTCTTTATGCTTAATGGCAGGTCATTAATAATAAGATGCCAAATATCGCCAGCTGTTCAAGTACTGCCTAAAATATGTGTGTTTTGAAATTGTTTAAAAAAAAGAAAACCAACAAGATTTTTTATATATTTAGAAGACAACACAAAACCATACGGGAAGGTCACAAATTATGAATCCGGTAAAATTACCTTAACTGACAATGTACTGCATCTGTATATTCACGTTTTGAAAGGCAGTTGTATACTTGTATAAGCCTCACAGAGACAATGATCTACTAAATAACGCAGGAATACATGGTGCAGCTCCTGTTATTCCATATTAAATTTTCTTTATATATCAGGCTGTAAACTAAATATAATTAACGACAGCTAAGAAAATCTTGAGAAGTTCAGCATGCACAATATTAAAATTTGGTCTGTTCTTACTCGCTGCCAAAGTTCTTTGACCCGTTTAGTACGTCAACATAAATATACTTCATCCATTAAGCTGCATACCTGGTTCGTTACTAAAACTTAATTTTTTACCTTGTTCAAAGATTTCCGAATACTGTAAATTACTCTGCAGGTTCTCGTTTGGACCACATTAACGTCATTTTAAGTGTTGGGAACGGTTGTTTCAACTTTGTATTTTCATAGGTTTTCGTTTTGGTCATATAGTTGTCTGTGTTTCTTTGAAAAGAGTCTTTTGACTGTTCAAATGGTATATACGACTGTCACGCTGATATGAAATTAACTTTAAAAGAGATGCAAAAGATACAAAAGGATCATTCAAACAAATAGGTCGAAAATAAACAAAATGCAATGGCAAAAAAAAAATCAAAAGACAAACTACAGAATTCAAAACGTAATATGAAAGATACTAAATATTGTGCAAAAAAACACGAAAACGACAAAAACCGGGATGATCTCAGGTGCCCCAGAAGGGTGAGCAGATTCTGCGTATGGTATGTCACAGAACAGACGTATGCTGTATTGTCGATCTCGACAGATTGAACATAAGTTTGTTTTCTACTTTATTTGTTATTTGTTGAACGAGCATGATGGTAATACAAATACGTGCTTTAAAGTGAGTAACACATATGATAGCAAGCTTCCAATTGATGGCAACCAATTTTTACCGTATGTTCTAGATCTAATAAAGTTTAGAATGGAAATGGGGAATGTGTCAAATAGACAACAAACCGACCAAAGATCAGACAACAAGTCTGATTTAAATGCTACTAGTTGCGTCTTACATGTAACATGGTCAAACTGCCTACTCGATTGTCAGTATTTCGATTTCATATTTATGCAATCATATATGAATAAAATGAGATATGGGGTAAACGTTCAAGAGACACCAACCCAAACAGAAAAATGAAAAAAAGACATAGATGGCAACATACAGTCCTCGTGTCGATTTTACGAGTCTAGGCATTTCCAATCTGGTTTTACACCCTGTATTAATATAACATCATTGGCCCATGCAGGTGAGGTGAGTTTGGTGCGTCCATAAACATGTTTAACTCGTCACATTCTTTCAGTGATGTGCCCGTCCAAAACCAGGAAGTATGGGCAACTTTGTAATTCCTAATCTTCTAAAAACTAGTGCCTTGAGGAAGACTGACTAAAGCACATCTGTCTCTGGGACATTATTAGGTGCCACGACTCTTCAAGACTTTCATAGCCAACGCATTAATCTAAATCACGACTTTTAATATCTCTCATAGTATTTTTTATCAGGGCTCCTAGTATTTTATTCCAGGGGAAGGGGAGCCTGACATTCAGTGGTTGGCGCTGGTTGCTGTATCTGTTTTTCGTTTATTGTTAACTGAATTCGATAACTAAGCAATGCGGAACATATATTCTATGGTATTGTTTGCCTCTGATCTAAATTAAACAATTATAGAACAAACCACTTATGATATTTAAATTGTGTCAAAGAAAATTAAAATATGATATTGAGTTATTCCCCTTTGTCCCTGTCATCCCACTTGTTGACAACAAAGGCTTGAGATAAAAGGTATTAAACAGAATCAAGGTTTCATATTTCTTATTCATTTTATTGAATTTCTTGATGTATAAACTATTAGTTTAACAAGTTCACGAATACACCATCTGAAATATACCACTCCTATTCTTATAACAGCTTGATAAAATTCAGCTATGAAACAGACTTAGCGATTTCTTTTGTGCAATTTTAACCGTTATGGTTGAATGCAATTTCCCACTGATGGAATGTTGTACTTTTAATACAACTGAACATTTGTATTAACGTTTGAGTTTTTGAAGATAAATATTATTCTCATAGTGTGAAATATTTATCATTTCTGTGAAGTTTTTCGTTTCGTTAGATGAGAAAGGCGCTCAATTTGCTCTGTCAAAAATTATGATAAATCCACAACGAAGGATTTTTTAACAAATGAGTTTAAAGATGATAATTACACGTGGAGAAATATCGTTTCAAACACTGCTTCCGCAAAGATGCATACAAGATAGATGAAAAATCTTCAAATTAACCTTTCGGTGTAGAATTTTCTGATAAAAAATGAGCAAATATTTTTTTTATGTGGCTGTTTTATAGCAACGATAATCCAAGGAATACAAAGTGATGCCTTTTCATCCACGATTAGTATACCAATAGATTTCTGTAAACTAAACCGGAAGAAGTGAAACTGACATTTAGAATGACATGAAACTGATCAAGACGAGACGAGAACTGACAGAGTAATTTACAAAATTCGGAAATCTTTCCAAGGTAAAAATTAAGTTTTAGTAACGAACCAGGTATGCAGCTTAATGGATGAAGTATATTTATGTTGACGTACTAAACGGGTCAAAGAACTTTGGCAGCGAGTAAGAACAGACTAAATTTTAATATTGTGCATGCTGAACTTCTCAAGATTTTCTTAGCTGTCGTTAATTATATTATAGTTAGCATAAAGGCTGTCAAAATTGCTTGATGTACATCTGGTCAAAAGTTGAGCAAGTAAAGTATGTAAAAAGTTTTAAATATTTTTGACACTTCAAAAAAAAATATCTGCAGACACAAATAACATTTGTTTTACCCTCGAAAATTATTATCGAATTTACGCATCACTGATAGTTTACTCCCAAAATTATGTCAGAGAAAGTGCCATAAAACACCAAGAAATAAATTAAAAAATGTTTAGGTTTTAGACTAAGTTACTTTTTTAATTCAATGTCCCAGATATAATTTTTATTGAAATGTACTGGCTTTTAAGAATGTTGTATACATTTACATATGCGGTAAGCCGCCGCCTTGTACTTTTAAAAGTCTCGCATAGATTAGAATGAATGCGATCTCTAAAACATCAAAAACCTGTCACTATTTTAAATCGATTTTGCTGTAAAATTTAAAAATTTATATATTTGTATAAAAGGGGTTGAGCATCTGTTCAATAGTACAGACTGCTGCATTTGCCTGCGTATATATATGTCAAGGGCATATATTATTTTACTGGCAATGACGGAGTTGCATTATAGAATAGCTCTATTCGTGTAGTCAGAGGTAGGAAATAAACCTTGTGCATACAATACAGCCATTATAAAGAGGTAAAACACACACTTGACACTTTTCATTTTTGATACATTGCTAAAAATACCAGCGTAACACGTGGTTTTGACCTTTAGTCCTCAACGGTGTCTTTCTCCCAAGCATTGTGCTACAATCTACTTTCTGAAACTAATCTGAAATCAATATGTAATTTGCTTTAATAACATGACATCTTTGTTCCGACTCTTTACTTTATATATTGTACAAACAGGTTGTCTGATACTTTATATCATCACTGCTTACTATACTAAATCGGATTGGATTTTATTGTCAATTAACTTTCCCATAAAACAAGCTTTTTCATGCGAAAAATCATAAATCACAGTCCCCACGTGCCTATTGCCACTTTCCATCCGGGCTTTTTAAATCATCGATAAGGAATGCACCCCGAATGTTGCAGATGCGTTTTAATTCATGGGATAATAAATCAGACAGGGAAAGCTTTATATCGTTTCAGTTCGCACATGCTTTCATGTAAAGTGTTATTTTATTACGATTTAAGTAGAAATATTCATTTAACTGCTCTTTTGTAGACTAGTAAATTTTTGTTGGTTGGATACCAATAAATTTGATTTAGGAGATCGTAAATCACAACAAAAACGGTTTCTATTTTCAAATGTAAACGTATTGTTAAAGGAGCTGTTGGGTGCATTTATCGAATTTTAAAATGATTAAAAGGATGAGAAGGAAAGTTTGTACCGTACGGGAACATTTATTATGCTTCACTTTATTCTGAAGTATCAAAGTATTCACCATTTAATTCCATTGAATAATTCACTATGGGAAAATGTTGCGAGTGTACGCCCCAAATAGAAATCGTAAATTGTAAATAAAATGATACAACCCGTTCCAAACAAGTTCTCGATTAAACTTTTAATATTTTCATATAAAATGTCCCCTAATTTCGTTTTCTAATGCATTTGAAACGTAGATGTGTTTTCTTCAAAACTTTATTATACATTGTAATCTGAATTAATGTATCTTACAGATGACTACAACATTTTGACGGGTTAAAAAATGACATTAATATGACAATTATTTGATCCGTTGAAGATGATATCTTGATATTCATTAAAATATGTGAGATTATTTTGGTTAGAAGGTGTTCAGGCAGATACCATGTCCGTGATCTTATTACTGTTCAAAAATATACAGTTGTCTGTACTTTTAATACAAGATTTTATCCTAAAATAAATTTCTGTTAATTTTTTTTTTTCTAATTTTTTTCAAAACAGATCTGAAGAAGATTAGAAAATAAAGTCATAAGGACATTGTTGATTTTGTCAATAAAAAATATTTTATTACTTTCTTAAAAAAAATTATTATTATTTTAAAGATGAAAAAGCAACGCCGCTTATATTAGAATTTATGACAAGATTGTAAGGCAGAAATTGAGAAATGAGGTCCATTAAATTTATTTAATAATATACAGAACCATGGTGAGGGTAGTGAAAACGCGTTCCTGATATTCACAATTACGAAAATTTCATATCAGCAAATTGCATCTTACTTTTCAAAATCAGTTGACAAACAATTCATTGTGAACCCTGCACAAAACGTCAACAATAATACGGTACAATGCCCGATCTTCAAGATTTTTTTTCTGTTTTTCAGTATCAACGTGTCAGACATAACCTCCACAAAAGTTAGACTTTATTTAATTCATTAACTAAATCACCAATCAATATTTGATTTAATAAGACTCCATTTATCTTCATTTTTCACATCACAAATTTTCAATACCTTATCAAATCAAAAAAGCAGATTCTTGAGTCTTTCCCTTTGTCATATAATACCCTAATCCAATATGGAGTTCAGATTAAGAAACTTAATTTGTGAACACTATTTACAGACCTCAAAACAACTGGACAAAGAGAGCTATGATTTTCTTCAGCACGTCCCTGTATCATTTGCCTATTTGTCATAATTAGCCGACAGTATCTTTATTGTAGAAAGTAGCAGTTGTCAGTGTAACTTCATTGTCTCAGTCCTACTATTGAAGCAAGGCAATGATGGATGGCTTTTTCATCTTATAAAAACCGAGACTTGTATATGCCTTTAAATGCTGTTACCGAACGGATTCAGCTGTCTTAGGACATGCGACACACAAATTGTCTCTACAGAGCTGTCTTATTAACGTCAGTGGTTGGCAGAGCTTTGTCCTCAGTCGAACTGGAATTATTAAGTTTTGGAAGTTTTATTTCCTGTTTTTTTGTACCTAAGAATTGTTTTTTAATAATTATTTTGAGACATCTTAGAAGCCTTATTTCTTGTTTTTTTGTACCTAAGAATTGTTTTAAACGAAATGTTTTGAGACATCTTGGAAGTTTTATTTCTGGTATTATGTCATAGGATTGTTATACATTTTTTTATTTTGATATATTTAAAATATGTAAATACTGAGTGCAAAAAGTCGTACCGAATAGCAACGCATAAAGTATGTTTGTAAATATTCTCAATAACTCTGATATCATTGGTATTAAAGTAAGTAAATTTTGATTAAAGTTGGCATATATAGTTGTTTTAATTTCTGTGTCATTTGGTCTCTTGTGGAGCTTCATTGGCAATCATACCACATCTTCTTTTTTATATGTACACAAAAATAGAGAAACACGAGCTCTGATGAGATCTTTAACCGACTATCATTTACAAATCATGTAACTTCATGCAAATATTAATAAATAAAAAGGCAGGCAAAGATTATTAAACAAAATTATTTATGATTTCTGATTATCCGGGGTCATCGTCTATATATTTGTGATTGAGATTCACTTTCAATTTAAATGAATTAAACATTTGATTTTTGAACTGAAGACTGAAAAGGAACTATGTCCCATTTTGGTGATTGGTTAAAAGACACGGATGTGGAAACTGTGTAAAAATCTGAATTCAATATGGAACATAAATGGCCAAAAATATTTTTTATTTTTTTTATGATTTGCCTTGTCGACTTTAATGAGTCATGAACCTATAAAACTGCAACTATTTTGTCTTTTTTTTTTTACTGTTTTCAACAGTTAAAGGTATAAAACATCAATTTAATTGTTTCTTTCGAAATTACAGAACATTATTAATATATTGTATTTTTTTTTTTTTTAAGTTGTAAATTTTTTTTTTTTTTTTTTAACAACATAATAATATTTATTCATCTTATCTTGCTTGTTACAAGTTTCACCAAGAGTCCAATTAATATATTGTATTGACTACACCATAAATTGGAAAGAAGAAAGATAAATTAAAGGTGATATTTGGAAGGAATATTTTTTTTAAAAGATCATTTGAATATGAAGTGAACTCTTAATATAACTTTCAAGTCTGTGGAAAAACATTAAATATAAAGTGAAAAATTGTTATGTGTGCAAAATAAAAACGATCCAGGCTCTTCTCAAGCAAAAGTACATTGTGTCAATAAACCTTCTGGTTCTATTTATAGTTCAGAATACTTCAGATTATCGCATAATTACCTTAATGAAGTGGATAACAACGTTAAAAGAAGAACGCAAAGTGTAGAAATGACCCCCTGTCATATCGAGGCTCTTGAAATACAGTTATAATATAATAATATCTTTATATGTCTGCTAATATGAAAAACGCTGTAAATTTCATCTATGATTTCGCTTTACGTTCGTAAGATTCAATTTGTCAAACTGACGGCATTCGCATTACAGTCAGATGTTTCTGTAAGCTTAAAAATCAGTAGATACTCAGAAAAACATACTTTAAAGATTACAATGTAACGTTATATTTCATAAATGACATATTTCCAGATTGAAAAAGAGTGCCTGCAACAGCATGGTACCGTCTTTGATATAGCCAAAAGAATAGCATGATATCAAAATTGACGTTACGCGCAGTAGCCATGAAACGAGTTAAAGAAATACCAGCTTAGCAGATAGCGCTAAGAGTTTGAAGTGTTTTTTCTGTATACTTTTTCAAGTTTGGATAGTAACAAAAAGCATAAAGCAAAAACAAACTTAAACCATCTGAGTCCAATGATTACAAAAACATTCACTACTTATCAGAGGCAAAGCTTTGGTTTTCTTTGATAATTTGGATTTTGTTTAGGGTAAAACCCTGTGACTATCTTTGTAATATCACAACTGAAAACTTTTAACCCATTCGGATGAGGAAAACACATATTTCTCACAAAGCTGACCTCGGGTTTCAGCTTATTCGATTTGTCTCGGCCCTTTTCATTTCGACGTATTATGTCTTGTTATCATCTATTTTGGTTTATCTCGGTCCTTTTCTTTATGACTTATGTCTTACCATCCAAATTTTAAGGACTTGTTCGAGAAAAAGAGGGAAAAGGATACAAAAGAGCCGATCAATATTACTTTTGAATTAAGTTTCAAGAGGATGCCACCAAATTACTTAAACATCGTTTACTTATTCAGTAAAATTATGTTGCGGAGTTACTAAGAGAACACGTGAAATCTTGGAATACTTAGTATTTTATTCCTTAAAGAGCAGCAATCTAGGTTTGTATTGACAAACATTTTATATATCTCATATACATGATAAATACATATACACATACATACAACTATTATGAATCAGATCTACTTTAACATTGTTAGGTTGATTTTTTAGGCACTTAATATATAGTATATGTTTATACTTCTTCTGATATCTGGGTTAAGTTGTATGTATACTAGTAGTATCATACGTTTTATGAAAAAAATGTTATTTTTTTACTAGGAGTTACACATGAACATGTACCTGCATTTGTTCACTCTTTCGGTAAAATTTATCTCATATGATAGACTTTAAACATTTTTTCTGACAATTTTTCATATTTCCGTACAAAAAGACAAAAGTGTTGGAAACGTTCAGATTTCGTAAAAGTTTGCAACTACGAACATTGTCAACTAAGCTTAATTAATTTGAATCCGAAATTTATAATTTGATTTCCAAATTTAAGCTTTGGTTAAGAATGTTGTTCTTTACATGTATAAAATATCTTTCATTTGCTTAAATGTAGCAACATTCTGTTGGATTTATAATTTGAAAGTGCATGGCTAAAGTATGTCCCACGTGTTAATGACGAAGTGCATCCATTGACACCAGTAAAACACATGGTCTCTAACAAAGTCGTTAACGAAAATACTGACAAAAAATCTTGAAGGGTTACGAACTTATGCTAAGTTGTCATGTTTTCGATTCCTTATGAAACTTCTGCGCAAACCCAACAAATCTAAAGATGTACCTTTGAGAAGCCTCGCTGTCAGATAGTGAAACAATGCCAACATGAGCACGTCATAAAACTATCAAATCTGCCAATCTCTCAAGATGAAATTTAGAGAAACCGTAGAGAATTGATCAAATTCAGAAATTATACACGGTAACAGTTATGATGTCATAAACTATTGTCCAAAACTGTTTTGTGTCTATTATCGTCAAGAGCCACATTTTCCAGAAAATGTCAAACATGATTTACGACTTTGTAACATATTCCAACTTTGACGAGCGTCCCTTCAGTTCCAAACAAAGTATTAAAGAACCTTTTGTTGTCGTCAAGTAGATTTTATTTTGTAAGTATTTCATAGATTCTATAGGAACTTGATTCCTGCATATATTATAGAAGGCTTTGAATATAGAGTTTGTGAAAAAGAAACTGACGTTTTTTTTTTCATTTGCACCTTCCGATCGCAATAAGGGGTTGACATTTTTAGCACGTTTCTATTCTGTATGCGGAAATGGTAGCAGAAGTAAATCTATTATGAAATCAAAACAAGATTTAGACGCTCATCCTCTAGAGAAAAGCTAATGCAGTGAGCATATTTTAAAAAGACTAATTGTTTTCAAATTAATCATATCCTTGCTTCTGAAGTTGTCAAGTGCATGTTTGCAAACACTTTCCTGACGGCGATTGATTTCAAGATGGACGAAATATGTAAACACCATCCTTTTTGAACAAAAACACAAAGGTTGACAATGTATGTGGCACAGTCTGTACTTTTCGAAAAAAGTATGCCGACAATTTTTTATAACATCACAAGGACAAAAATCACATTAAGGAGTGTCCTCAATCAGATGCTTTCCATCTATATGTAAAATTAAAGTGCATGAGAAAAAGCACGATTATTGGTTTAGTTTCGTATCCACTTTGATTAATTCTTCAATCGTGTTTCAGAATTTCCTCAAATTATTTTTTTGAATTTTGGTAATTACTGTCGCTAATTTATATTTAATCACTTTGAATGCCACTGGTATGCTTTCCGACAAGAAAACGGTTTTATTGTTGCGAGTTTAGTTCTTCCTGTAAAACGTATTTTGTCTTTTATCTTTGGACAAAAGACTAAGTTACAAAGAAAATATGCAAATTTGACAGTAATACCTTACAGCAATTAACAAAAGGTGAAATCGATCGTAAGGTATACAAACGCTATGATATAATTTGGATTTCCATTTGATTGGCAATTTCCTACTCCAAGTTCATTGAATCAAAAGCTACACACACGTATATCAAAAACCTTGTCTAAACCGCCATGCGTTTTACGGTTCAAAAATGCAACATGATTTGCGATTCGTATATTTTTTTAATTTGTTCGATGAAAACAAGCATTCGACTTTGAAAAAGAGAAAACTTTATTGCTATTTTGATAAAGGATTAAATTGAAAACACAATCAACAATCTGTTTGCATACAGAAGCCATTCGGATATATTTGTGTTCTATATCCTATAAAGAGAGAAATTTCAAATGTTTTAATAGCAAAAAAGCAAAATACCATTTTTTTGTTTTTGGAAAGATAAGAATCACAGATATCAGCTGAAATAGATTGTACATGATACCTTTAATTTAAACAATTTGTATTTGTTTTGTTTACTGCATTTAGAATATTAACCTTTATGTACTGAAAATTAATTAACGTATGACTATTTGCCTGTTACAAGAACATGAATTTAAATATCATCACCATCCTTTCTATCCTGCTTTAAAATCTGAATCACAGATTCAAGCACTCTTGGTATAAATCACCTACCTAAACTGTACAAAGAGAGATGATTTAATTTTAAAATAGCGAATTCCCCTTTTTTGCGTTGTTTTAATCATAATATCTTACTGGTTTTTAAGTTCTTTTTGTTTGTGCGGATTTTGTAAATATACATCTCAGTCCAGACAGAACGGGGACGTTAAATCTGATATTTCGTGCCACGCCTTCTGAAGCGACTCTATTAAGTGTTCGTAGGTGGCAAATTGAAAGGCTACATTTCGGCCCTAATCAGAATATTCTCATTTTCCGGTGACATTTCAAATTACCCTCCCTTCATTCAGGTCTGTCTTTATTTTAAGACCTATACATATTACATGTATACACATTACTAGTTTGTTCTCTTCTTGATCATGCATGGAATATTTGCCACTGGACGTTAAGCAAACAACAATCAATTAATTAATCTTTACAATTAAGTAGAATTGTATAGTTGTAAGAAAGATTAAAACTGCTATGTAGCCTTCAAGTATCGACATAGACAGATAATAGCTACAAATCATCTATTTTGTGTTAAATACAGTCTTGTAACATGCTTTGCGATATCTTTAATTTGATTAAATACTGGTGTAATTTAGCAGATTAAATGTTTGCATGAACGATTTCTTTTGGAAAACGTGGTGGTGTGTTAAACTATACTGCCACTATGTACATTCAGAAACTTATCCCTGAAGAAATAAGGCTGTATACTTAAATGTGTTATTTCGCAGATCGGCACATTCGAGAATGATTTAAGTAATAAGAAATTGTAAACAGTATCACAAATGGAGCCTTTTTAAAATGACAATAGCGAGACTACAGGTAGTCAGTAGAACTTTTGCAGTCCTAGCGTGTTTCGTCACTTCACTACTTATTAGTTTAGTTTAAACATATTTATTTATAGTGGATTGGGAAACAAGTTATTGCAACTTATATTAATCCCTCTCCAATTTGCTGGTGCGAGTACTGCCTTGTAGCGGCTTTAGTCGGCTCTTTTTCGAAATCTACATGCATGAGTGTCTTTTACGTTGAAGAGATATTGCTCACTCTTAACACAACACGGGTCCGCAATTTATCGTCCCCTTCCGAAGGACTATTATCGTTCCTCAAGTCCTCAAGACATGATACTCGCAAATGGTTTCAAGGGATAGCCTGTTTTGTTGTGTGTTTGGGATGTTGTCTCATTGACATATATACCAACATCTCTTTTAATTTATATATATTGAAGATTTGTGTTGTGAGTTTTGTCATACGGCTGAACAAATTTGAAATCCTTCGATTTGGTTCCATTTTCTTCCCGAATTGACTGTAATATAGAGGTATGGTCATCTGGACTTTTCCATACGATAGTAAAAACCATGCTAAAAAGTGGTGTCACTTTCGCTTTGGTGCGTGTGTTAATCTGAAGCAATGACCTGTTAAATCCGATGCCTCGTGTAAATTTAAAAAAAAACCAACTTGAAACCAAGGGACCCGTAGGCGGTCTGTTTTAAGCAATACATGTATGTTTCGCCTATCCATCAAACCCCCATGTTTAAGTGATTGTTCATTGAAAACTTTTAATCCGGGTTAAACCTGATCATAAGAATTTGCAGAGCATATACAAAATGTCTGGTTTATTTAGTAATTTATCATTTGACCTGAATATGCATGGAATATTTGCCGCTGGACGTAAAGCAAACCAATTCGCGACCAAAGTTTGGCATCGAAGACATAAAAAACTGAGTTTCATGTTGTAAAGTTTGCCCCTTTTAATAAGTTAATATTTTAAAACTTTGAATAACATGTTTGAGTATATCTATGTTAATATATGTTTCACGTGGAGTAATATACTCAGATGAGCTCCTTTTTTAACGCGAAAATACATGTTTAACGTACTACGACTCATGATCAATCTGTACATGCATATGCAACTATTTAAAAGAAGATTTTAAAATGCTATTTTAGTATGTTGAAGAAGAATGCAAATGATTTTATACTATAGATTCGTTTTTGTATACATTCTGCAACTTTAAGGGATGCAGGCATAAGCTCTTGGTTCAATGTAGCATTAGGGTTGTTTCTAACATCCTGACAAACCTCAAACCAATGTTCTGATATTAAATATTACAAAAATACTATTCTTAGTTTGAAAAAAAATCAATTGGTGTAATTTAATTCAACTGCAACACGTTTTACTGTTAATATGAATTCTTCAATAAAGGGGGCCTCTTTCTTAATTGATTTTTTTGCGTTGTAATTTCTTTGCAATAAGCATTATTTTTAAAATTTTGAATTGTCAATTTAGTTTGTATGCTGATAAGAATAAATTAACCGACTCAACTGACTTCTTAAAGTACACACTAATGTAAAATTTATTAATATTTGTATTGGGCTGTGTCGGTCATTGTTATTTAACCTAATAAGAAAGTCAAAAATTATATATTTAAATGAAATTGCTTTATTTGGAGGAACATATTTGTATATATCTGTGTATCTTTTTGAAATCTTTGTATATAATGAAGCACACAAATTATTTGTGTACTTATATAAGCTTTGCACTTTTACTTAAAAATATACTTCAAAGGAAATACAATTTATTTTAGGTTACAAAAAGTATACATTGGAATTTAAGTGGTTGCGCAAGAAAAGCCAATTAGGGCATATAAATATATAAGGGTCAAATTTTATTTTAGGACTGATTATTCAGCTGTGCAATTTAACTTAAATATATACTTCAAAGGTTACAAAATCATTTTTGATAAGACGTATACTTTGGATTGTAAATGGTACGGTGGTTGTAAAAGAAAATCCAATTAGACAATACTGACGAAAACATCGCCAATTCTTATTTTAGGACTGATCTTAAACGTAAAAATATATTTGAAAGGTAATAAAAGTTTTAAGGTATAAAGTATACATGGTGTTTAAAACGTATTACGATAGTTTGGAAAGGATAGCTTTTGAGAATGGAACCAATGCTGAAAGTAAAAAAAAAAAACAGAGCAAATTGCTTATTGAGGTATCAAAGTACGCCAAAACCATATTTGCGATCTCTCCGATTATGTTCATACAAAACTGTCAATACCTGCATGTACACATGTGTAGCCCCCACAAATATACATGCCCTCCCAATAATGAATGCCAGCGCAGACATCGCAGAGCAGCCGAATATGGCGATTGAATACTCGGTATATACACACGTGCAACAGAAATGAACCATGCTTAATCGGTAACAAACAATACTATTAGATACAAACTAAAATAAAAGCATTAGGTCTTAAAAGTAATTTTAAAGATGACCCATAACTAATCATTTTGTATTGTGGCACAACTATAGGAAAGACGTTGAAATAAATTTGTTTCGAGTTTACTACGGAAGTAGAAATTGAGTCTCGTCTATATTTTCTTGGAAGCATTTTTATGATTATGATGAAATTATGAAATGGTTGTAAAATATATAAGTCTATTGTTTGTCTTAGTGATCCTTAGTCATCGGTCAGTTGATTTTAATTTGAATATGAGACATTTCCGCAGCCGAAACACATTTCCATAGATTGAAAGTTCTTGTATACAAGTTTTTAGTCTAAGTATAGTCCCAGTGGTACTATAGACTTTTGTTACACTCTATGGAGCCTTGCTGGGAAAATGCTTTCAATGAGAGGATGAAATCGTAAAATTATTTATGGGTTTTTCGTGTAATTGCTAAATTGACAGAACAAATTCACTTCGTTGAATTGTTTTTAGTTATAATGCACTATGACGAAAGATTCTTTTAAATATTTTAAATATAATTGTTAAGCAGCTAGACAAAGATATATTAACAATTTGTGCAAATTCATCGACGTATATTCTTGGAAAATATATGATTTATATCCATGCATACAACTTGTACAAATAAATGGAAACAAAACAGTTACCGTATTAAAAAGGGGTTTTATTACTTTTTTTCAAATTTTAACTTTTTTAATTTCGTTAAACGAAACATCAAACAAAGTTTAATTTCATTGTGAAAGGGTAAAATCTGTCATTTTAATGCATAAGTCGAAATTCATTTAAAAAGGACTATTTACGTATAAAGGAAAACTTTTAAAAAATTTCTTTGATCACTGAATCAAGCCCTTTCCTGTCAAGTATTATAGTTAGATTTTTACAAACTCACCATTTAAAAATTCTGACTTATTTTCTAAATTTAAATGAATTTCTATGTTGAAATAGTTAAAACTCAAAACACCAAAGTTTAATCGAAATCCAATTTTCTAATTTAAAAGAAACAAATCCAAGTTATCTAACTGTATCCTGTTGATATAGAAAGCGGTTGATTTGATGTGGAGTTCTTATTTAAATGTTGGGCTCCGTTTAGGTCCAATAGTCTATGTTTACGTGGGGCGTTATATAATCCTGGACATAGCGTAGAATACCCACTTGAAAGGTATGAATGAACATAACCTGATCGTTTGTCAAACTAAAGATAATTTATGTGAAAAATATGAGAAGGTCAACAATTGATTGAAATTTTATTGCCTTAAATTTAAACAACAATACTATAACACTCAGTTTCCAGTATGTTTTTATTTCTATTTTTCAGATCATCAATTTTAACAGAGAAGTAAGCTGACAATTGATTGGTCAGATTAGTTGTCACATGACTCATCAAACAGATGATTGTAGAAATGATTTGTGGTATCATAACATGTCGGTTAGAGGCAATGCAATAAATTTCTCAAACGACGAGATGCATAAGACAGCTTATTATAATCAGCCACAAAATTTTCCACATTATTTTCCTGGGGATAATGGTTATGCATACGAACCATCGTTTGGACATACTGCCCCATCCCCAACCGGTGGGGATTATTATCCACCCGGATCATGTGGAATCCAAAATGACTTTATTCCGACAAGTGGAACTGAATTCAAAAATCCACCATGCAATGAGGATTATGGAAACTTATATTATCAAAATCAGAATATTCCACCAGGAAATTCACCTGTGAGCCATTCCTCTACAAAACCGGGCAAAATATTTCCTTGGATGACAGAAAGTAGGCAAAATTCTAAGCAACGTCAGAACCATCAGCAACAGCAACAACAGCAGCAGCCGACACCCTCACAACCTGCTCAAACTCAGCAGACGACTGCTTCAAACCAACAGACTATGTCAGGTAAGTGTTTTATTTGATTACGGTGATAAATGACCCATCAAACATAAAAAAAGATCCGCGTCAAATTTGTAATGATGTGTGCAGTTTCGAATAAAACACTCACCAATTTACGTTTATATGTTGACAGACATTAAGCAGAGCTAATCAATGAGTTCATCATTAATTTACTGTACTTTTGGGAATTGAAACGGGATAATTTTTGCTTATTTTTTTTACTACATGATGCGATAATTCAATTTTCCACCATGTCTGATTTCTTAACAAGAAAGGTGAGCCATTTCCATTACTATTATAATTCATATAATTTAATTAGCCGTAAATGAATCTAGATTTTGGAAAATATACAGGAATTTACTACTAATAATAAGGTAAAAGTTGTTAATATGAAACATCTTTATACATTTTTCGACAAATTTATATAAAGAAAAATAATGTACATTTTTACATTCGTTTTTCCATTTTATCTGATTTCATGTAATTAAATTCAGTTTTGCTAAATAAATCAAACAACTTCCATAAATATATATTTATGTATTTTTTTTTCCATCCGCATCTGATATATTTTTAAACAGTTTTAACATTAGCCAAAAAAACTGAGTAGTCTTGTTTTGATTTCATTTTGTCTTCAGTAAGATATATTATAAAATTTATAAATACAAAATAATTTGTTTTAAGTGTACTGTGAACTTTTTACGTTTTTGGTTGTTTTTATGTAAGCTTATTACTTGAGCTTCCTCTGTTGTGCAAGTAACACAGGGAACATCAGGTTATAATTTAAGAAATATTGGTATATAAAGTTTTACATCCCGTATGTAAATAGGTAAAAAAGGGACAGGGTTTATCCCTAAATTTATGACAGTAAGTTCAATATAGGCAAGTAATAAATATTGCATAAACATATTTTTTATATTAATAAATTATATTTGTTTAACTTTTATACTTTAAAATTGTAAAACTCATAAATTGCCTTTAGAGGTTTCTGTCTTGTATATTTTGTATATCGCCAATCTAAAATGAATTAATAATATCTTTTCGAATTATGTGTTATTTTATGCCGTTTTCCCCTCTGATGATGATATACACTTATTGTAACGGTATCTTGTTTTTTTACGTATCTTTTATGTTCGTTATCGGAGAAATCTGAGAAAATTCACGTTCCACATACACATTAAAATCATAATGCCTTATCAAAAATTCATTTTTAAATAATTATATTCATGAAAAAATAACTGTAAAACGAAGATATGGAAACACTTATTAAACTTGAATCTGAATTATTTCTAAGTTGCAGTTTACACATATTTTCAAAAACCATTAGAGAACAAAAATACAGTAAAGTTTGAAATTAAAAGTAAATATTATGATGCAATATAATTATCAAAAGTGCAACTGCTTGGCCTTGATCTAAGAAAAATGTAAGAAAACTATTACTTGTAATGGTTTATTATTAAAATCAATTTTTTTAACATCTGTGTATGATACAATTTAATGTTCTTTCAGTTATGTCTATTTTCTTGTGCAAATATACAAGTCGCGCATGTCAAAGGTCTAGAAAACAATTAATTTATAAGCTTTTAATTTTTGAAAATCAAATTGCTATTTAATCTTTCTTTTATGAATTGTTATTTAAGGCAAATCTATTTTCAACAGAAACTCAGAAAGATTTTTCAAGATTTATAGCCATAAAAATGAGTTGGAATTTATATGTTTGTTGTTGCTAAAACTATAAATGTAAATACAATAAATTTATTCATACCGCATTTTAAAATTGGCCATCAATAGAGCAACTGTATGTATACGTGTAAAATAATTTTCCAGTTCAATTCATAATCTTTGTTACCTTAAAAGAAAATTTGTTATTTTATATTTTGTTTGATGTAGCTCTTTAGATGAATCAGAACTCTTTACAAGAAAAGAGTCATAGTGCTTAATACCTAACTTATAATTTTAGCTATTCAGAAATAATTTAAAAACAAAATATATATATTCACGACTTATTTTAGTTTCAATCTACAACAATTTAAACTTGTTCTCTTTAAAATTATGATAGAAATTTGCCAAAAATATATATTATTTGTATTTCAGAGCCTACAAAACGAGCACGCACAGCTTACACAAGTGCCCAGCTTGTTGAACTAGAAAAAGAGTTCCATTTCAATCGTTACCTGTGCCGTCCACGAAGGATAGAAATGGCTGCCTTGTTAAATTTGACCGAAAGACAAATTAAGATTTGGTTTCAAAATAGACGAATGAAATTCAAAAAGGAGCAGAGACATAAAGGTTCTGATAAAAAGGATGGTAATATATCAGGATCCGAAAGTGATAGCCAGGGATCTATGGGTCCAGACGGAATGGGGAGCGACTGTGGAGGAAAACTAACACCGGACAGTCTATCACACAATTCCGCACAATTAACTAATCTCGGCCCCCAACAGCGACCTCACGAAAGGTCACCACAAGGACCTAGTCCTCAAATGAACTTGGATCAAATGAGAGGTCATTTTAATGATAATGAACATCATTTTCAGCAGTTTGGTCAATCCAGCACTCATTCACCGACTATGAAGCCATCTTTGTCACCCGGAATTAATTCAAATTCATCAATGGCGACTTCACATCCGTCACAAATGTATATGACAATGGGCGCACAACAACCTAATCATGGGGGTGGCTACAACGGTCATTATATGAACAATGGACAATTATATCATGAAATGCCCAGTATGGACGATCCGTACGGACAGATGTATCCGTCCCATATTCCGTGTTCTAATTCATATTCTCAGGGGCAGTATGATTACGTACCTAAATTAACTCATTTGTAGAGAGTAACAGTTATTACCCTGGAACGAGAAATAAAACAGTATAATTTACGGGTAAAAGTGTATTTTGACAATAATTATTTTCTCAAGTGTATTGAATGGCTTTGAATGTGTTTATGTAAAATTCTATGATATAATAATCAGCACTTACAAACATTACATCATGACAAAGCTGATTTATATTATTTACATTTGTCAAATAGTTTTTTTTCTGAATGAGTCAGTCAGAAAAGAAAAGTCAACAGTGGCGACATTTATTTATCTGTTCTAGGAGATGATAATGTCTTAATTGCGTGCCCCCGGAATCAGATAAGTGGGTACAGTAATTGAAACTGAATAGATTTGTAATATTTCATGAAGACTTATCTCAAAGATTGGAAAAGAGTAAATTGTTTTCTGTCTTTCCTAAAGCATTGTAAATTATTGTTTTCATCGTGATATTTTTTAATCAGTACCATCTAACCATTTGTTGCTTGTAATGTTAGCTTATTTTTCAAAATTCTGACTTCAAAATGCATTTAAGATTTACATAAAGCAATGCATGTGCCTTATCTTGACATTGTGGTGTCTATGTATTTGTTTTTTACCGTGTCTGTAAACACGAAAATGCAAAACCGTTTTGTGATCATAAGTTTTCATGCACCATGCCTTTGAAATTTATCGCTTCGGATCATTTTTCCTACTAGTCATAACACATTTTTTTTTACCTGAAATTGACTTTGTTCGATTAATGTATTGGCTTCGATAACCAATCGCCATTATATTGAGTGAAACCAATTAAAGAGTTATTTTATGATTTGGGAATTGGTTGACAACCATACATCGAGTAATCGGTTCTTAGCCAGTCTCAAAAATATACATTTGTAAACGAATGGGAATTAAGCTTGACGTTCTCTGCAGGATATGTCACTTTCATAGCGGGATGTGTCAATTTCAAGGTGATTATTGTGATTGGTTGGTAATCGATTTCCATATTGTTTTTGATGGAGAGAATGTTTTCTGAAGACCCAGTAGGAGAAAACATGAAAAGCTAATTGAAACCATCAATGCCAACCAAATTATATTCACATTTAAAATTAGGTCACAGGTGAATTGTACTTTTCAAAAAGTAAACATAATATTCTGCTTTTGAAGTTCAATATTTTATTGGACATTTGTGTAAAATAGAAAATAACTAGATTAATATTTCCCTGTAAAATATTTACAACGGTAAATCGATAACTTAATGTATTTTCCTTCTACTGGCTGTGCATTCGATTATTGCCTTGAGTTGAAACTTAATATTTTATTACAAAGGTGTGAAAATTTGAACATTAATAATTTTGTCAGGTTGGACATATTTGTATAAAGACATTTCTGATCGTATCGCATACATTGTTGCCGAAGGATGGTTGTAAGTTCCATTATTTTACAAAAATTAGACAGATAATCTAATGACCCATGACCTTGGCGCGTGGAATGACCATTGTATACCCATGAGTGGTCATTAGTGCTTAATATATCCAAGAGCAATTTAAATCAACATTAAATAAAAATATACATCTGTCCAAATTTTGAAATATTTATAATGCAATTGACGTAAAAGAAAGACAACTTCTAAAATGTAGAACGCCATTATATAACGCCTTGACGATCAAAGAAAATGATTCAGATGTCATTCGCATTGACCAATTATTATGCCATCAAGCCAACTGTCTCTATCCGAAATTACCAAGCGTATAATTAAAGAGGAAATTATTATCGAAATTTAAAAATAATAATTTAAGACGGTAATTAGACAATTTGAGAATTTTACTTAAACAAATTATTTGTCTTATCAATATAGTTGTCTGAAATATTTTTTCAATAAAATTCCTAAACGTGAAAAAAAAATAGAAATGTATTTCTCTTTTTTATTTCAAGCTGTTGAAATAGTTTAGGTATATAACTTGTATCTTTGTAGCATTGACCTTGGTGAACATTGATTTATTTTAAAACAGACAAAATTTCTTACGGATGCCAATTATTTTAAATTGGTACAAATTATCTAAATGTTAAAACGGTACATTGTTTATCTCAAATCTAGGTTACAAAAAAATCTTGACTGTATTTTTTTACCTTCAAGATTTTGGATCATGACCCGAAACGTCGCGTTACCAATCAAATCCGAGGTCAAAGGTCTCAGAGTTGTAGTTGGTGCACTATGTCTGATTAAAATGCAGTTGTATTCAATTACAACAATTGTTCGTGTTTTGAACTACAAAATAGATTTACATATCATTTTAGTGTGCATTGCTTGCTTTTAAGTTTTACTTGAAGGCAGTTTGGTGAAAACTTTGGTTTGAAGCTGCGCATTGATACCCGCATTGATTCCCGAACATTTTAATACATACTAAACTTTCAAAGCCTTTATTCTACATTGCTTTTTACGCTCAAATATATTAATTGATATAATATTATTAACTTCACTCTGAAAGCAATTTTTCATAAGCCCCCATCTCGCAGTAGTTTGTTCATAGTAGTCGGAGTTGTCATACCGAATCCGCTTTACGATTCTTATAACTTTCATCCCAAAATTTCTACATGTAACCTTTTTAAAAAATCACAAAAATGGTTTTGGCAACAAAACAATATTTGTGTAATTCAAACTTATCCAATATTTAGTTTTCTTTTTCAAAAACAACAAATATTCTAGTTTAAGTTTCCAATATAACCTGTCTTTGCACTTTTGAATAAATGTTTGTCAATATTATGTTTAAACGAATGAATGAATGAATGTGTGAAAAATGATAAACCAGCCTATCTCTCTAGAAAATTGCAAACTGCAAAATTGATTTGTATTAAAGAGTTCCCAGTGGATGAATAAATCTTTTAATGTAGATGTTATAAATGTGTTTGCTTTTGAATAACTGAATGAACATATATTATTTTGGTTAATCAGGGTAAGAACTTATTTAAAGGGTAAATTATTTTTTAATTGTGTTTATTTAGTTTTTTTACTCAATTGAAGATTTCAGTTTAATGCATTATATTAACTGCTGAATCATCATTTGTGTAAGTTGTATCATATATTGTCCCAAGATCTTTAATAACTTAAGAGAACTTGCTCAAAGTTCATTGCATGTAACAATGGTTTTATTAAATGATAAAATACTTGTATTGTTTACTTCTTTTCTTACTTTATTCAAATTCAAGCTCACTTCATCACCATTTGATATTTGGTGAATTGAAAAATTACAGAAGGTTTCTGTGATTTTTCAATTCACCAAATATCAAAATGGCGATGAAGGGATCTAGAATATGTGTTTTATATTAGAAGCAAAAATATTCTCCCGGAATTTCACGGGGTTTTCCTTAAATGGCTTTAGTGTCTCTGTGTTGTTGTTCTCTCGATTTCAACAGTGAAAAATAAACCAATTATCCATACAGTATGCATAGCTTTTATTTTCCTGTTGGGTTTGGGTTGCTCACCATTTCTTTGTCACTACGGAATTTAAATAACTGTCATACAAGTCGGAGATTAAGCTAGCTTTAGAGTAGGTTTAGCCGATCGTTTTCGTTAACAAAATTCATGTAAAAAGTCTGTTGATCGATTGCCATTTTGTTCTTCCAAAAATCGTTCCCCGGAAAAGCATACCAAATCTTCAAAAACAAACCATGTCATATTCTTTCATAAATACTTTCTGCATGATCATATCATCCTACCTGGACACATCGTCCAATCGCAAGCTAATCAATTTGTCTGACTCACGAATGCCGTGTGCTTCACGGAGAACAGTTGTAAAGTCATTTCAAATACGAACTAAATTTAGAGACAAGAACGACAACACCGAAGCCGATAACACAGTGATATATGTTGGAGATATAGCTTTCTATAAATATTATCACCGGCATAATTTTGATTAACAATAATACGTATGCTTATCCGGGTGTTTCGGATCATTAATAAAACGAGGAGATCCCTCGTCAAACTCAAGTCGAACACAGACGGGCAAAATCCTAGGCCTCGCTCAAAGAAGACAAACACAGATAAGAAACAACCCACACAAAACTTTTCAGAAACCTAGACATTAAACAAGACGAATCCAGAAAAATAAAAACAGAAGGTTGAGAGGTTAAACTTATATGTGCTGGAAGGGTTAACAGTTCGTGTTCTACAAAGTACCACTGGCAATTGCTAATTTCGAGAAGGACTTTTGTTCCAGAAACATAATATGTCTCTACCTCATAATTAAGAAATGAAAGGCAAAACGAAGACATTGTTAATTTAAAAAAAAAGGATATGATTGGTGCTTTCAAATTCAGTTAAGAAAAATAAATTATAAAATCGTTCCCCTGAAATCCCAACTCAATCTTAAATCAAACCTGTTAATATCCTTACATGGATATAATCTGCAGGATCATGTAATCCTAACTGGACACATTGTCTAACTGCAAACTAATCAGTTTGTCTCACTCATGATATGATGCGTGCTTTGTGGAAAACAGTTGTAAAATCATTACAGATGCGAACTTAATTAGAAACAAGGACTCCGAGAACACAGAAGCAGAAAAAGTAGTGCATACATGTTTGAGATAAACCATATATATTTGTAATTTTATCCATCTGAAGAGTTAAGCCCTTTCAGCTTTTTTATAGTTTGTTCTTATGTTGTACTGTTACACCACTGTCCCAGGTTAAGGGGAGGATTGGGATCCCGCTAACATGTTTAACCCCACCCATTTTGTATGTATGTACCTGTCCCAAGTCAGGAGCCTGTAGTTCAGTGGTTGTCTTTTGTTTGTGTGTTACATATTTCTTTTTCTTTAATTTTTTGTACATGAATTAGGCCGTAAGTTTTTTCGTTTGAATTGTTTTACATTGTTATTTCAGGTCTTTTATGACTGACTATGCGGTATGGGCTTTGCTCATTGTTGAAGTCCGTACGGTGACCAAATGTTGTTAATGTATGTGTCATTAAGTCTGTTGTGGAGAGTTGTCTCATTGGCTACCATACCACATCTTCTTTTTTATATAGCTTTCTATAGAATATTAACACCAGTAGAATGAAATTCAAAACAGTGTGGCTGTGGCCATTGATTGACACATTAAATTCATCCATTGACTGGGACAATTTAGGTGAACGTTTGTATGTAACGACCACTGCTCACTATGTACTTTTTAAAGACACTTTAACTATGGGGTCACCAAAGGTTCACAACACCTTAATAAAGTAATTCGAAAAATTAATCAGAAATAACACGATGTTTTGATTTATACTAATTATATAAATCAAAACATAAAGGTTATTCCTGATTAATTTTTTGAATTATTTTATAATTAAAGGCATTAAGAAACCTTTGGTGACCCCACAGTTTAAATGTCTATCGTAGGTACGTCGTGAACAGTGGTCGTTACAGTCAAACGTTCATGTAAATTGTCCCAGTCAATGGATGAATTGAATGTGTCAATCAATGGCCACAGCCACACTGTTTTGAATTTCATTCTATAATTTTGATTTACAATAATGATGGCTAAACTGCGCGTATTGGATCATTGACAAAACGTGGAGAGGAGAGACCTCAAAAACCATAAGTCAAACACAGACGGGCAAAATCCTGGGTTAAAGAAAACACACATCAGAAAAGCAACAATCCACAAAAAAACTATTAAGAAACCTAAACATTATGTGAGACATATTCAGTCTTCATATTTGCTTGCAATATCAAAATAACATATAACACACCTAAGAAACAGAGAGAAACACATCAACTATACGAGGGTAAACAAAAGAACAACATGAACATTGAAATGAACAAATTCAAACGCCAACAAACATAGAAATGAACTAATAAATATCAACTGCCATAAGATACGCTTACCCAAAATAGACAACACTGTTATTAGATTCCCTCTTCTCTTATTTGTTTTTACCTTGAATCGTATCTTCGTTATTGTCTATTGAAAGTTGAACATCGATAATCCTCTGTTGCCTCTTATTAACGTTTCGTTAAGGTGCTGATCGAGATAAATAATGGGGCTTGTAGATTTGCCTAAAATAATGTCAATGTGTATGTCAAATTGAGGAACATCTTAATTGATTGTCTTCGGTTTTTTTTATATGTCGTTATGTTTGTTATTTTTTATATATATATATATATAGAATGAAATTCAAAACAGTGTGGCTGTGGCCATTGATTGACACATTAAATTCATCCATTGACTGGGACAATTTACATGAACGTTTGTCTGTAACGACCACTGTTCACGACGTACCTACGATAGACATTTAAACTGTGGGGTCACCAAAGGTTTCTTAACGCCTTTAATTATAAAATAATTCAAAAAGTTAATCAGGAATAACCTTTATGTTTTGATTAATATAATTGATATAAATCAAAACATCGTGTTATTTCTGATTAGTTTTTCGAATTACGTTATTAAGGTGTTGAGAAACATTCACCTAAATTGTCCCAGTCAATGGATGAATTTAATGTGTCAATCAATGGCCACAGCCACACTGTTTTGAATTTCATTCTATATATTATAGAATCTAATGTGATCAAATATTTTGAAATTTTGTTCAGTTTTTCTCACAGATTGTCAAGAAACGAACCTAAGCTTTACAGCTTGACAATAGGCATACATATTTGTGATGTCGTTCAAAAGATAAGACTTGAAAACGTTACTGGTTTCTGAATAGCCATACTTCTTCCATTTAAACAAATAAAGTAAGTGTTGCTTAAAACTTGTCTTAACCTCCATATCAAAAGTAATGTCCTCTCAGACAAAGCTCAAAACAATATATGTGTGTAAATACATGAATAAAGTAATACAGTATTGACACATTCCTTTTGGAATAAAACATATTCTTCTTCAGTCCTAGATAAAAACTATATCCTTGACAATCATATGTGTGTTTTGTTGGCGTTATTGTCAAATTTACTATGAACTACAACAACTTTGTTGGCTGGCGTCTATGTTGAATTCGTTTGCATTATTTCTTACCTGTGTTAGTCAGTTGTGTTGTATGTCTGTTATGTATGTTTACATAGATTTAGCTTCTGGGTTCCAATTTTTGACCTATTAGCCTATTTAGTATTATAAATTTTGGGGTTGATCGCTTATGAAGGGATTTACCTGGCTATAAAATCAAGTTTTATTTTCGTATTTCTGATGTGTCGTTTTTCTCCTCTTATATTTTATGTGTTTCCCTTAGTTTTAGTTTGTAACCCGGATTTGCTTTTTCTCAATCGATTTATAAATTTCGAACAGCGGTATACTACTGTTGCCTTTATTTACTAATTAATGTTTTTAGTAAAATATGCCTGTTTCAATTAA
Source organism: Mytilus edulis (assembly GCF_963676685.1). Classification (NCBI taxonomy): domain Eukaryota; kingdom Metazoa; phylum Mollusca; class Bivalvia; order Mytilida; family Mytilidae; genus Mytilus; species Mytilus edulis. The sequence goes on along the minus strand of NC_092345.1, from coordinate 27,847,087 downwards.
GGTTCTTGAGGCTCCCACAGGGTACCCCTCTCAGGTCGCAAGGTCGCTTTTAAATTCGTCGAGAGGTCGTTTTCAAGGGAAATCATACAGGTCGCAGGTTTTTTTTCCCAAAACAGAGAACAGAAGTCAGTCGGAGGTAGTTTGTTTCCAAATTTTACAGGTCGCACGTCGGTTTTAGAAAGCCCTCAGGTCGGAAGTCGCCTCTAAAAAGCCCAGAGGTCGCAGGTCGTTTTTGACGCTGCGGGAGCCTCGTTCTTGAAAGTGTTGTGTTCATTCATTCCGTTGGTTGATAACGTTTAACGTTTAATTTTGCAGCTTTTATTGGTTTCACCTTTTTGAAGTTACCTTGGTAGTTTTGTTATTTTTTTTGAGTTTTTGCAAATTCTGATGTGGAATAAAATACATATCCCTACAGCTCTAAACTATATCATTAAAAATCATAGGTGAATTTTATATTCTTCGGATATTTCTAGCAAGGATAAAGACTGATTGTTCCCTCACGGGATAACCAAATTTCGCTATTGTTCTTACAAACACCGTTTTTCTGCTTTTGGGATTGTCAAATACCACAGTATACCACTTTCGATACTAATAACGTCTGCTTTATTCTATTTAATAAAATCTTCCCGAAAGCTTTGGTTATCAAACCTGGAGACATTGCATAGAGAGTGCTGGTGGTGAGCTCAGCTTTACGGGGAAATAAATGATTTCAATAATCTCACTATTCCAAATCTTAGTTGAAGGAAGCGTTTAGAACAAGGTTTCTTAAAGGTGAAGATGAAACCATTTATTCATAGGCTTAATGGTCGGATTCGTTATTGCACAATGCACTATTCCGTGTAGCCTTCGGTGAAATGTTGGTCTTCTTGTACCGTGGAGTTTGGTACGCTTTTCTCTCTTGATTTTTATTTCAGCCTGTCTTTAGTTTTTAGCTTCCAATTTACACAAGTGTTCATTCTAAAACTAAATACAGATTGAAATTATTTACTGGTTCGAGAACATACTCGCACCCTCTCGAAGCATACCTCACATCTTGGTTGACACACACAGCTGATTTGGTTTAACCCACACCATTAATCTGGTGATAAGTTTAATGTGAGGACGAAATGTGCATCTGGCGATACAAATTATAAACCATGGTATGTATTTCATGATTGTTTTTCCTCATCCGAAGCAATAAGGTATAACAGCTTAAATTGCCTTTTAATAAGTCTTATTTGGTTCCACCTTTTACGAAATTTTTAGTTTATAAAGCTTTCAAATTAGTATTTGATATGGCCTTCAATTGTTTTTATTCGAGCGCCACTTGTTATGTTTTGTGTAGAATAATACACGTCTGGCAAACCAGATAATAGCCTGGTATCTTTGATAAGTTTTTACAACCACTGGTTTGAAGAAACTGATGGTGAACATTGCTCGAGATTATTACCAGCCTTGTAGTCAACCCTTTAGTGTTGAAATGAAATATCATCAAAACAATATGGTATTTCTACACCTGGAAGATATTGGCTTACTTGTATTTAATACAAATTTTCAGAATATTTGTTTGTTAGATAGAGAGAAAAAAGAGCATATCATGGAAAAGAATATGCACAAGTATGTATAAGTATAAAATTATATTTACATATCTATTGTATAGCAAAGCAATAAGGAATATTGAATACACTCATTTGCTCGTTTTTGTCCGTTTTGGTGTTGTATAAAGGCAACAGTTGTATACCGCTGTTCGATATTCATTAATCGATACAGAAAAAACAAATCAAGGTTACAAACAAAAACTGAGGACAACGTATCAAATATAAGAGAATTACGACACTACAGAAACACAACACCGAAATGTAACACACATAGACACGAACTATAATATTACAATGGCCATTATCCTGACTTGGTACATGGCATTTTATGAAAAAAAAATGGTTTTGTCCTATTCGTTTGTGAAAGTTGTATTTTTTTCTCAGTTCATTTTAATGTTTGATTGATTTCTCAGTAATATTTGTCTCAAAATGATTGTCTTTCTGAAACAAAGGTAGTTTTAAAAGTGTTTGATAAAGTGTAAGCCCAGTCCCATTTGGAACATAAGGAATTTCTGATAAACAAATATTTTACTCAATCTTTTCTTTGCCTTTTTGAACTGTCATTTTCTTCAATTGTTTTATTCACCTTTGACATAATTGCACTAATCTAACACACCCACATATGAACGAACATATTTATGTAAAAGTATGTATTTGATATACTTACATAAGCAAACTCATATTATCCAATATACAAAAACAAGCCAATGAACATAAAAATATCAAAAGCTTTATTTCACGCAGTATATACCAAATTAACCCTATAAAATGCCTAATCAACTGATGATATACTACAAGGTATACAGTTAATATGCAAATTTGTTAAAACATTGTAATCTGTATCATTGTTTGTAAATTACTTATATAAGGACAAATATACGTGTCAACGACACTTACAATAACAAATATTATGATTCCAGTATTCTAATAGTTAGTTTTCCCTTTCTCCGTAGTCCTATTTTCTTTTCGATAGTTTTCAACTCAAAAGCTTGTTGTCTAAGTGCTCGTACGATTTCAATCGGCAGACAATTTTCAGAGCAGAAGATTCTTGAAATAAATAAATAAACAGATTTAAATAATATTTCAGTTTGCCGGACAAAAGATGATTTATTACACTAATTATTTCCGATATAACCTTATAGTATATCATTTGAAAACTATAACACGGAACCAAATAGTAATCATTAGATGTGTACTAGTATATATTAAAAGAGAATTCATTTGAAAGGAAGAGAAATGCATGTGCATATAGATATTCAATTGACAGGATGCAAAATTCATTCCAAAAATAATCCAGTTTTACTTGACAAGATATATGATGATGCTTGATTTAAATATACAATGTACATGGAAAGCCCATTTTAATCATGTTAAATATAGAATGAAATTCAAAACAGTGTGGCTGTGGCCATTGATTGACACATTAAATTCATCCATTGACTGGGACAATTTACATGTCACGACCACTGTTCACGACGTACCTACGATAGACATTTAAACTGTGGGGTCACCAAAAGTTTCTTAACGCCTTTAATTATAAAATAATCCAAAAAATTAATCAGGAATAACCTTTATGTTTTGATTTATATAATTGATATAAATCAAAACATCGTGTTATTTCTAATTAGTTTTTCGAATTACTTTATTAAGGTGTTGAGAACCTTTGGTGACCCCATAGTTTAAGTGTCTTTAAAAGGTACACATTGAGCAGTGGTCGTTACATACAAACGTTCACCTAAATTGTCCCAGTCAATGGATAAATTGAATGTGTCAATCAATGGCCACAGCCACACTGTTTTGAATTTCATTCTAAATGAAATGTATAAATTAGGCGATAATTTACTTGTATGGCTTAAAAAGGATATTCGTGAAGGACAAACTAATATTTGCTGCTTGAGCAAAGAGACTTTCATTAACAAGACGTGGACTTTCTTTTGATTACATGCATTTAAAATACTACCCTATGTTAATATCAGAAAAATAAGGATACACATGGTCTGCAGACCTGTCCGACTTGAACAGACACGATTTTGATTGCAAAGATCCGGATTAAGAATTCTAAATGAATATGCACTCTAATTCCACTAAATAAATTCGTAAGTTAATCTAGATTTTACAAAAAATACATACAACATGTTTGTTTTTATAAAAGAATTGGAAATTTTATACCAACTAGAGTAAGATCTACATGTATATATAAAAAATTCTAAATTGAAAACAACGTTCAAACCTATGATTGCTTTGTATAAAAACCGCAATTTGTATACGTGTGCATGTAAAACAAATAGAGGGGTCTAAATAAAGCACCAAAAAAAATATTTTCCAAAAGACCAAAAAAGTATAAAGTATATTTTAACAAAACGCATTTAGCTAACATGTCGAACAACTGATGTTCTTAAATCCTGCTGACTGCCATTGACGATTGCGTAATAAATTGATCACGTGATGAGTCGAAATAGGATGATCGGATCATATAAACCCGAAGGAAAATATAATACAAGCCCAAACGATAAATATAAACAAGTCTAAATTGAAAAGAACATTCAAACCTATGATTGCGTTGACAATTTCCATTCGGTACATGTTATGTCTTCATACAGTACTTTGATGTATTGTACACAGTAAACAATGGGACGCACGAGAAGTGTTTTCGAGACATTATCAAATTAAGAAATAATTCATGGAGTCTTGAATTTATACTGATTTTACCAAGGGTTCGCCCTTTATGCTATATATTTTACTACGAGCTTTAGCAAGGGGTACAATATCGGAACAAAGGGCCAACCAGTGGTAAAATTATTATAAATTCAAGCCCCCATGAATTATTTCTATTCTAATAGGACAAATACGGCAATTCTTTGGATCGAATTGCTCTAGGTGAAGGCTAATATTTGCCGTTCTCGTAAATATAGCACTGTTACATTGATGTTAAAGAACGATGAAAACTGAACTAGCGACATGCTTAAACTATGAGCAATAACGTATTTAGATAGGTTTGGATAAATTTGAAATGTTGATTTAATTTATTGGTAAAAAAAGGCTTCCTACACATTTTATCATCGTTTTTAACGTTATCTTATTGTAATGAGTTTAGGTTGCACAATCATGCATTTTCCCATAAAATGCTTATATTTCTACGTCATCGTTCAATGACGTCGGGTAGTTCAGTTAGAAAAAAACATATGACGTGGGAGTATGATCGGAATAGCCAAAACAATATATTCATATTTTACCACGGGTGTGTACTGAAAGTGTTTGAAGAACGTCATATTAGAATAACATATAAATCTATATGATAAATTAATCTGCTGCAATCGGAACGCTTTAATCGATTTGCCTTTACCGCAATGTATATATAAATACACTCGACATTCTTGTTTACTTATTCTCAAATCTGGTAACAAAACATGTTCCAAACTCTGTTATTTGTTACATAATATTGAAGATACAATTTCGCTTTGCCAAAAAGATGATAGCATATTATAATGCTTAATTGTTTGGTTGTTTTCAGTTGGGATTGACATACAAGTCGACTTTTAGTTCGGTATTTGTTATGTCTTTCATGTATGGTACACAGTAAACAATGGGACGCACAAGGAAAGTTTTGCGATACCATCAAATAACATATAAATCTATATGGTGAATAAATCTGCTGCAATCAAAACAGACAGAGCAAGCTATTTGGAATACCAGAGAAGTGTTACTGAGCGCTGTTTTGCCGTAATAATCCACGGTAAACTTGGGCTTTTGGAGTTCCAACTGGTTTAAACACGGTTTTAAGAACGAATTCATAGAAAATGTGAAACATGTATTCATCTGAAACTAATGTTGCCTCCACCACAATCAAAAGTAAAGTCATAAAAATACTGAAGTCCCAGGAAAATTCTAAACGGAAAGTACCTAAACAAATGGCAAAACCGAAAGCTCAAACACATCAGACGAATTGATAAAAAATGTCTTATTCCGGACTTGGCACAGGCATTGTCTTATGTGAAAGTGGTGGATTAAACCTGGGTTTGAATAGAAAGATTTGACTGTTCTTTTTATTCTCCCGTTGTTCCTTTTACCACAAACGATTTATATTGTTTCTCAATTAGTCTAGAGTATATCTTGGATTCAATCTAATCTGTTAAATGATTTCAAACGCGGTGGTTTACAATATGTTCCTATGTTGTGCTTTTACGCCATTTTTCTGGATTAGCGGAAGATTGAGCGCTCACAAATATGTTTAACCCCGCCATATTCTATACGTATTAGTCTCATGTTTGGAGTCTGTAATGTAGTGGTTGTCTGTAACATTAGAATTTTGTTTTAATTGTTTAGTCAGAAAAAGTACCTTTGTTTGATTTTGTGTGAATTGTTTCATATTTTGTCAATTTGGGTCTTTTATATAAAATAGTAGATGTGGTATGGTAGGCAATGGGGTGTTATACAACAGAGTTCAAATGTCATGGATATAAGTCACATCTTTTAAATTTAACTGATAAAGATTATTCCAGAAACACGTCTTGTACGCACGCATTTCATACGGTTTTGGGTAATGTTTATGTTACAAATTGTGAACATTGTCTAAACGCTTACTTCATATCAGATTTCTTAAAAAGAAATGACCTCCTTTGAAGTTACAATTTTGATAATTGTTCCGTTGTATTTTAATTTTTGCGTTTTAATTAATTCAGTGTAAATGGAGAACAACTAAACAGTTCCGTTGGTCCATGTCTTCTTCAGTATTCATACACACCAGACACGTGATCATATTTCATTTTTTATCGCTTTTATGTGCTTTTTCGACAGCATGATATCTTTATTAGTATACTGTGTAAAGAAAATTCATTTAGCTGCTTCTTTTATTAATCTATTACTATTAAGATTAATCTTTATTCATTATGCATAGTTCTCTTTATAATTATCTACGGGGAATATTGTAAAAATTAAAATACTATGTTCAATTAACACGAGACGACAAAACGTTATCCAATAATTGAAGAAATACCTGTGAAATGCGAAGAATGTTATGCAATTTCTTAAGAAAAATTCCAACAAAACATTATTCATTGCATAGTTTCTATATCAGTCTTGTAATTGATTGCAATGTTTTTAAATGTGTGTCTTTAAGTGGTAGTTTCTAAAAATCTCAATACTTGCAGCTTGTGATTACTGGGAATAAGTTGTCATCTATATATTATTTGTAACTTATAATAATTGCCTTTTGCACACACGGCATGTCATAAGAATTGATGGTCACTTTAGTTTTGTTGACTTATTATTGGCTATTTTAATCCTGAACATATACGTCATTTCGGGGCCTTGTGTAGCTGATTATGTAGTATGGGTTTTGCTCATTGTCAAAGGCCGTACTCTGACCTATAGTTGTTAACTAATATGTCAAACGGGAGATTGTTGTCTCATTTACCATTAAACCACCGATTATTCTTTTATATCTAAAGCGTATTAAGATTGTCTCTATTTGGCATGTTGTTGACTTATTATATAGATAAATTACGTCATTATTTTCAATACATCTTAGCAAAACCACTACTACATTCTGTAGGGTATCGTTAAAGTATTTTATCAGTTTCGTTACAACAGCAATACTATATATAGAAAGTAGGACAAGTAAATGTTAGTAAACATAGCAATATGTTTTTCAAACAATTTGTTCTAAAATGACTTTTCATCATGTGTCAAACACTAAGTACACAAAACACAACATAGAAAAAATAAAGACTGAGCGACACGAACCACCAAAACCAGGGGTGATCTCAGGTGATCCGGTACGATAATCAGATTTTGTTCCCCATATGGCACCGTTGTTTTGCTCATTTAAGTACAAATCCGGTGTTAGATCTAGGTCATATTCGAGGAAAGGAGGATAGTATTGCGGTGAAGACAATTTCAACATATCTGTCGTCATCTGTGAGCCACATGTGGAACAGGATCTGCTTACCCCTCCGGAGCACCTGACATCATCCCCAGTTTTTGATGGGTTTCGTATTGCTTTCTATGTTGTGTCTAGTGTACTATTATTTGTCTGTTTGTCTTTTAATGTTTTAGCCATGCATGGCGTTGTTAGTTTATTTTCGATCTATGAGTTTAACTGTCCCTTTGGTATCTTTCGCTCCTCCTGTGAAACAGATATTTTAAAAACTTCTTCGTAACGGTGGCTCTAAAATTAATCATTAGATGATTATAACTTCGCCACTTAAAAATCTAGGTTTAAAAGCTTCTTTGTAAACGGCAACCCTCTTACAAGGAAATAGTTATCAAAGGTATCAGGCTTATAATTAAGATACGACAGACGCGCGCTTCGTCTACATTAGACTCATTAGTGACGCTCAGATCAAAATAGTTATAAAGCCAATAGAAATACAATTTAAAGAGCATGTTGACCCAAAATTTCAAAAAAAAAATGTGCCAAATACGGCTACGGTAATCTATGAAGGGGTAAGGAAATCCTTAGTATTTCGAATAATTCATACATTTGTAAAAAGTAAATTTATGAAAATGACCATATAATTGATATTCATGTCAACACCGAGGTGCTGACTACTGGGCTGGTGATACCATTGGCGACGAAACGTTCACCAGCAGTGGCATCGACCCTGTGGTATAAATCGTGATAAAAAGTGCAAACTCTGCAATGATATATCAATTAAAAAACGTATACACCATATACAAAAGACTCATCAGCGACGCTCGAATCCAAAAAAGTTAAAAAGGCCAAATAAAGTACGAAGTTGAAGAGCATTGAGGACCCAAATTCCTAAAAGTTTTGCCAAATACAGCTAAGGTAATCTATGCCTGAGGTAGAAAAGCCTTAGTATTTCAAAAAATTCAAAATTTTAAGCAGACTTCAATGTAACTCGTGTATCCTGTATTTCAAGTGTGATGGGCTAGATGCATTCATCTTGAACTATTAGTGAGACAACAATATCTATATATAGTCCAGTCAATATATGAAAAAAAATATCAAACCCTAAACAAATTGCAACAGAGTATATTACAGTTGTTTTTAGTCAATAGGGGTGTTCTCTAGACCATATAAAAAATCTACAAAAATATAAATTGTTTTATATAATTTTTTGGGGGTTTAAAAAGGGGCATTTTTAAGAAATTCTGAATTTTCTGAATTTTCATATATAATTATAAACTAGTGGAAAAAAACCACTTAAGTTTGATTTCATATGTTAAATATGAATTTAAATTAATTATGAAATATGTCTTCGTCTTTAGAATCATTCATTTGAAATATAATTATGATTATGGAATTTTTTTTTGGAATGCGAAAAAGGGGGGGAGGCAACTGAACCGGAAAAAACATATTCTACTCTCTAATTTTAATATCACTGACAATAGTGGAATATGAAGTTTAAGGATAATTCTAGATTCGTTTCATTCTTTCTCAGAAGCTCCTACATAAAGTCAGCCTCGCATAAATAAAAGAGCAAGTTAATAATTAGAGGACCACATTAAGTTTCCATGTGTATGCCGATTGTTTGTTAAAAACACGTCATCCAAACGTAACACATATGTTGTCAATTAATAAATCATGCCTCTTGATGTCAATGTCAGCAATTTTTTTTTTTTTTTGAATCGGAGTAATTTTCAATAAAGTACGATTAATCCTTCCCTAAAACAAGATACTTGTACATAGGCTCATCATCAATTTATTTCATTTTGTCTTTTAGTTTAGAATGGTAATTACTTGTGTAAAGGATAGAAAACTCAAATGTTTTAATACTAGTGCAAGATGAAAAAGACTTAGATTACATGACTGTACTCTAACTGATATTTCAAATTTGTAAGTATAAATATCAGATGCATGCCGCCCCTAGAGTAGGTAGTTTCACAATAACTTTGAAGCCAGTCTTCGATTGCTGACAAGATAAATTGATGTTGATAATTTAAACATATTTCATGGAGTACTCGGAAGACCCAGTAAGTGTCAATACCTAATTCCTTTATTAAGCAGTTGATGTAATGTGATTTACACATGTATATACAAGATGTTGTTTGGGGCTTCAATTAAGGGTTAAAATTGGCATGGAGATAGAACAGGGTCTTAACATCATTTGAATCTTTGAAGATCCATGTAGCACGTGTATTCATAGACCAATTCAGTTGTTTAATTCTCATTTTTATCATCGATCATCATACGGAAAATTGTCATAGTTCAATTGAGGGTTCGACATTTTTGTCGCGTTTTTTTCATATTTACCATGGTTTGAATAATAAGTAATACATAACAATTTCACGAAAATATTGATGATCGTTCGAGTATGTCTTAAAATTAAATCAATTACACTTATGAAAAAATGAGACTCATGTTTATCAACGATCCCCATATTGGATTTGTCAACAATTGGCATAGTTTAATTGAGTGTTCGACAAAGTTTTTTTGTGACATTTTGTCCCATCTGAATGACAGATTTTACCAGTTCACACTGGCTTGTACTGACAGAGGATAGACTGTTAGATCATTTACTATTTGAGAAATGTTCTTTTTAAATAGTTGTTTCATACATGCATTTGTTTATTTGTAATCTGTTTCACTAATTGTATTTCGCATACAAGAATGATATACATGTATTAATTATAAACTGAACTAAGATGAGCATGATCCAAGTCATGACATTGCTTAACCAAACATTAAGTTTTCAGAAATATATAATTATTTCCAAAAGTGTCAATTTTTAAAGAATACTAAAAAAGAATATACAAGTTATCCTTGGTTACTAAAAGTCCACAAGCAGCAATATCGATTTTAAAATGTGAAAGCAATAATTTTAAAATTTCATTTGTCTTAAACTTTTCCATTGATTTATACCTTCATCAGGAATGTTCAAGTCCGAATATTTGAACGCCAAGAATGTATAAGCACCTAAATAGTTAAAGATCTATATAGCAAAACAGACTTAAAATAGTAATCAATTCAATTTAAGATCGAGCTGATAATATACTCGGGAATGGAAGTCCACTGGCAGCGGTATCGACCCATTGTTGTAAAACATCATAACAACACTGTATTAATGGTTGTGCTATCGAATTGCTTTTCTGGGTTAACCTTCATCGGAAACACTAAAATCTGAACATTTGAAAACCACGCATGTATAAGCAACGAGACAGACGAAGAACTATATGACCAAAAAGGATCATAAACTAAAAGGACAATTTAAGAATATCTCAATAACCGTTAAATGATACAAATCCATGTAAAACATAAACAACCAAGAGAATCCCAAAACTCCACCAGGAGTAGGCATTGATGTGTCAACAAGCTATGCACCTCCTACTATATATCCATGCAGATATCAGCCAACAAATGAATCCATACTGAGGTAAAATGCGACAATGGGAAAAAGGAAACTTTCAAAACATACCCTGATATTATGGTATCTAAATATCTTTAACGGCGAAAACATGTCTACCACTGTAGACTTATATGCAGTGTCGATTTCAGTAGTGTTTCCTCATACCCCTAATGGAAACAAATTGTGTGTCAGCATCATACCCCTGTTTGTAATGAAATTCGCATAATATGAACATGCACAAGCATAATTAGTTATCACAGGTACTATTACCATATGACTTTAGATATGCAAATCAGTTACGATGGAGGCAAAGGATAGATAATGATGAAAAGTGAAAGTTGGAATTATTAGTTTCTAAAAGATTTGTCCATCGGTATCCGTATCGAAACACAATCAGGATATGAAGCAAACCTCCTGATTTTGGACGTATCCTTAATATGAAGCTCGTGTGTATATATAAGAGACAAAAACTCATTTAATAAAATTGAGAATGAAAATGAGGAATGTGTCGAAGAGGCAACAACCCGACCATAGAACAGACAGCAGTAGAAGGTCACCAATATGTCTTCAATGCAGCGAGAAACTCCTGAACCCGGAGTCCTTCAGCTGGCCCCTACACAAATATCTATACTAGTTAAGTGATAATGGACGTCATACTAAACTCCGAATTATACACAAGAAACTAAATTTAAAAATCATACAAGACTAACAAAGGCCAGAGGCTCCTGACTTGGGACAGGCGCAAAAATGCGGCAGGGTTAAACATTTTTTTTTAGATCTCAACCCGTCCCTTATACCTCTAGCCAATGTAGAAAAGTAAACGTATAACAATACGTACAGTGAAATTCAGTTCAAGAGAAGTCCGAGTCCGATATCAGAAGAGGTAACAAAAACAAATAAACAAAATGACAATAATACATAAATAACGACAGAAACATTTTATTAAATGACATGACATCAATAATGTGAATGTGAATTACTTTTTCTTTTTTTTTTATGGAAAGGATTTGTATTATTTCTAACTGACGTTAAACAAAGAATTTGAATCTACGATTACCGATTTTATAGTAAACACTCTGTTGAACAAATGTAAAATTGAGAATGTAAATGGGGAATGTGTCATAGCGACAACAACCCGACCATATAGAGCAGACAACAGCAGAAGGCTACCGATGGGTCTTCAATGCAGCGAGAAACTCCCGCACCCGGAGGCGTCCTATGATGCATGCTTTTAACGTATTGTAATACTATTTTGTTTCTACTTCTTTATCCATTGGACTTTATATTTGGATTTGATTGAAACTTATTTTACATATAAAATCCCTATACGACATACAGCTAGGAAACCTTTAAAAGACCGACCTTTGGTTCATGTTGCTTATTCTTTAGATCTCTATGTTGTGTCATGTGTACTATTGTTTGTCTGTTTGTCTTTTTCATTTTCAGCCATGGCGATGTCAGTTTGTTTTCGATTTATAAGTTTGACTGTCACTCTGGTATCTTCCATCCCTCTTTGGTGATCATATAAAAAAGCAACATCACAAAAATACTGAACTCCGAGGAAAATTCAAAACGGAAAGTCTCTAATCAAATAACAAAATCAAAAGTTCAAACCCATCTAACGATTGGTTAACAACTGTCATATTCCTGACTTGGTACAGGCATTTTCTTATGTAGAAAATGGTGAATTAAACCGGGTTTTATAGCTAGCGAAACCTCTCACATGTATGACAATCGCATTAAATTCCATTATATGTACAACGATGTGTGAACAAAACAAAGACATGATAGGTAAAAGTGTCAAAAATAGGGATACAGCAGTCTACATTGTGTTATTACTTTACTCACTATAAAACATAACAAATATGCAACATAGAAGCTCAAAAAGCCATATGGACAAAGCTCATAAGCTAACATGAAAAACAATTAACACAAAAATTTAGAATAGCAATATAAAATATATATGATATACATGATGCATGGTTTTTTTACATTTTGTAACAACGTTTTGTTTGTACTGCTTTTATTGGACATTTATATTTTGATTAACACATATTTTACATATAAAAGCCCTATACAAAATAGTGCTAGGAAACCTTTAAAAGACCTAAGAACCATGTTTTGTCTTTTCTGTATCAAGGTTTTCACATTAACAAAAGTATTAAAAACCTACATGATATCCCAATGAATGAGATGCATTTGCTTCAGTGCTGAATTAAAAATCTTAATACAAGTTCATGTTGACAGGTACAATACTAAAAAAGACAGCAGCTGATTCACAAAATATTTGCTGTATGAAAAACCAAAATTCTTATATAAAATGTATATGAAACTGTGTGAATTATGCAAAAGAAATGGAAGTTTGAGAAATGAAATGGGAAAACCCCAAACTGATGAATTTGTGGACAACGTTTAATTGTATTGAGTGTTTCTCTATTTTGATAGTGTTTAGATACAATGTTACTTGTGTTAGTGTCGGTACGTACTAAATGTTATATCCAGGGTTAGCAAAGCTATCTTACGCGATCGTGAGCTGCACATTGGTCATCTTATAAAAAGGTAAAATCACAAAAAGACGGAACGTCTCTAATCAAATGGCAAAATCAATAGTTCAAACCCATCTAACGAATGGATAACAACTGTCACATTCCTGACTTTGTACAGGCATTTTCTTATGTAGAAAATGGTGGATTAAAACGGGTTTTATAGCTAGCTAACCCATTCTCACATGTATGCCAATCGCATCAAATTCAATTTTATGTACAATGATGTGTGAACAAAACAAATACATGATAGGTAAAAGTGTCAAAAAATAGGGATACAGCAGTCTACATTGTGTTATTACTTTAATCACTATAAAACATAACAAATGTGCAACAAAGTAGCTCAACAAACCATATGGACAAAGCATATTAACTAGACATTAACACAAAAATTTACAATAGCACAATAACATATATATATGATATACATGATGCATGTTGTTTACGTATTGTAATAACATTTTGTTTGTACTGCTTTATCCATTGGACTTTTACATTTGGATTTGATTAAAACACAGTTTACATATTAAAGCCCTATACGACATACGGAAGCCTTTAAAAGACCTCAGAATCATGTGTTATCTTGTCTTTATCAAGGTTTTCACATTAACAAAATTATCATAATGAATGATATGAATTTGCTTCAGTGCTGAATTAAAATCTTAATACAAGTTCATGTTGACATGTACAATAGGCAAAAAGACAGTAGCTGATTCACAAATATTTGCTTTATCAAAAACCAAAATTCTTAAAAGAAAATGTATATGAAACTGTGTGAAATATGCATTAGAAATGGAAGTTTGAGATATGAAATGGGAAACCCCCAAATTGATGAATTTGAGGACAAAGTTCATTTGTATTGAGTGTTCCTCTATTTTGATCGTGTCAAGATACAATGGAAGTAGTGTTAGTGTCGGGACTTGCTGTCGCATATTTATGACCGATAGCGAGCTTTATATCTAGAAAAGGATATCTTGGCATTCTATAGTGATGAGCTAATAGTCATCGCCAATTAATCACAGACAAACAGGCACCGACCAAAAGTATCAGGAAAATAAGTTTCTCTAATATTTAACCTTTCTCTACTAACAAAGCGAATTGTGTCTAGTTACTCTCGAACTTGGGAAAAATGGTTTTTAAGATAATAGCTTCGTGATATCCTCTTCACTCGAGACACAATTAAGACGTTTTGAACGTGTCGTATATAAATGTTATGTAACATGCTGATGCGTCCAAGTGGAAGAACCAACAGTTAGGTTTGTTTTAAGTTTTAGAGCTGACTTATCAACACTTATAGATTGTATAAGTTAAAAAAATGTTTATATGTGCTTGAATTTTTTTAATCAGTTGTGTTATGATTTTGTTTTATTTTGGTGTTTTAACGCCTCTTTAAAGGACTGCTTTGGGGCTATTTCGTGGCGGCCATGCATTTTTTGTTGATGAAGGAAAACTACCGACCTTCTATAGAAAAAATGCAATCCTAGTCAATTAAGATTGGAGTCGACTGATCCCGAACGAGCGGGGTTCGAACTCACAACCTCAGTGTTGACTGGATAGTGATAACAGTAGTAAGTACTTACACCACTCAGCCACCGAGGCCCTCAGTTGTATTGTGTGTCAGTGTTGTATGTTTACAAAGTTTTGGCTGACGTATCCCAATTATTGTCACATTGACATAAATAATGCTCAACAAATATAGCTGTACGAAATGAACGAGGTCTACTACTATTAATATCGTTGTATAAAAACCCAAACATATCAAGATTGATTACTGTAATAATAAACCCTAATATTGATGAAGCATGTAATCTAACTAGACATAGATTCCGAAGGAACATACTATTGAAATACTTTTACAAAAAAAATGTCACACAAAAAAAACCCAACTATTAACAAACTATTGATGGAAAATAAGGAAATATAAAAAAAAAAAGGAAAATCACAAAAATACTAAACTCCGAGGAAAATTCAAAACGGAAAATCCCTAATCAAATGGCAAAATTAAAAGCTCGAACATATCAAACGAATGGATAACAACTGTCATATTCCTGACTTGGTACAGGCATTTTCTTATGTAGAAAATGGTGGTTTTTACCTTGTTTTATAGCTAGCTGAACCCCTCACTTGTATGACAGTCGCATCAAAGTCCATTATATTGACAACGAAGCAAACAGACATAATAGATAAAAATGGCAAATTAAAATATAAATTTCTTAGATCTAAAATAAATAACCATATGGAATACTTCCTGTCTTAACCAAACAAAGAAACAAGAAAAATGTTAACCAAATTTAGAAAAAGTGATCATCGTCATTAAATGACTTGGAAGATATATGAAATTACCAAGAAATGAAAGAAAATGTAAAATTTGTAATATGTTTAATGATGATACCATGATAACACTGCCACGTATTGTGCAACAAGTCTTTTGCAAAATCCCTAAACATACGACTATATTGAGTGACAATTTGAATGTTTTAATCAACTAATAGAAGTTCCTGTGTATGTTTCTTGCACAAATTCATGATTGTCAACGTATATCTGCGTTTCCTGCTTTACCAAGTGTGTAGAATCTAGACGCTACGGTAGTTTTACATCCAAAATGAAGAGTTCAAGTGCTACCATTGGTCAAGAATAATGTATTCAGAATGGGTGTTACTTTAATCTACCGATAGATGGCACAACATTGTTATCACATTTGTTGGCTTAATCTGCCAAGGGTGGAGTTCAGGGAAGTGGATCATAACCCTTGGCTAGGGAAGCTGATATTGAGTATATATCAATTAGATAGCAGCAAAACGAAACAGATATTCAAAAGACATATGTATGTCAACATTTATGCTTTATACAATGAATAAAAGGTAAAATATACAGATCAAAATTGGAAACAGGGAAATAAAATGTCACAATCTAGCTTGAGGGTTGTACATTGTACCGTTGTTAACGAAAATGTACCAAAAACTCAAATGCAATATAACATATTTATAAAAATACATGTATACAAATAAAATATAATATACGCACAAACTAAAATTTTAAGCATTATGAACTCCAAAATTGTTTGTTAGATGCCAGCATGATTATCCCGCTGCTTTATTTGCGATTTGTTTATGTGTTTTAAAGAAGAGTGACGTAAGCAATAACTACTGCATCTATATGTGACGTAATTAGTTTTGTTCGGCAATCTATTGTGTAATAATGAAGGAGGCCATAGACATTCAAACAAAGAAAACTCGGCGTTTTGACATCATTTTGTGAGAAAAAAAACGTTATATCGTCAGAGGGACAAGTTCAGTTTGTTGAAGTGTTATTTTATTCATTCTTATAAGTATTATGGTAAAGTGATATACTATTTCCTAAGAGGCATCTTGAAAAAAAACAGTCTATTGTCTTAATAGATTTAATCGTGATACAAAAAAGTCGTTTACAACCGTTGCATGTTGGATAATAATCTTTCTTTTCAGTTTAGTTTTATACCAAGGTTTAGTAAATAGCACTAGGAATTTCGTTGTAACACATATTCCATTGATGAAACAAATTAAAACTTTAATCGATGGTTTACAATTTATAACTGTTGATAATTATACTGATATTTGCATCGGAATTTAAAGTTGTACATGCAATTTACCAAATCGTTTAGTTTGTAC
Source organism: Mytilus edulis (assembly GCF_963676685.1). Taxonomy (NCBI): domain Eukaryota; kingdom Metazoa; phylum Mollusca; class Bivalvia; order Mytilida; family Mytilidae; genus Mytilus; species Mytilus edulis. Next base: position 27,830,009 of record NC_092345.1, on the reverse strand, counting down.
CATATAATTGTCAAGGGTTATAGATGGACCCTAGTTTGACCATGGACTGTTTTTGAAAATTAAGCATGATATTTTATAATACATAATCATAACAATTATGCATATTCAGTTAATTAACAGAGATTGGCTTTACTATTAAGACAAGAGTCTGATCTTGGCAATTGACTTCATATCTTTGACATGTGACCATTAAGAGTCAAAAGATTGCCGTTCAATAATGAATAAAAACCCAAACCATATAGTAAGCTCTAAAAAGGTCCCCGATTTAATTGACGAAATATCTATCAATTCAAACAAGAAAACCAAAAGTCTTATTTGTGATAAAACAATTGCAGAAATCAAACAATGCTTCCGTTTGCTTTACATAAATGACATAACATAGAACGATCTAATGATATATCAGTAAGGTTGGTTTTCAATTGGCATAGTAGGTAGGACTGTTGCTGGAATGAGCGGACACTTTATTTTATAGTCGTACAGAGAAGTTCAATCATGATTAAAACTCGAAAGGGTTCTTACAATAACTCCTTGAGTGCACTCCAACCTGTGGGATCCAAGTTATGTTTCATTACCGAACTGAAATGCCAGTGTTATCATACATTCCTCAACTAGAACTAAAAGTTCTCTATTTCTGGACGAGGTTTTCGTTCGGATTGGAACGGGCCATGGAATTATACGGATGCATTGAGCAAACAAAATGCAGACCACTTTCTATCTTAAACTTGGCTAAGTAACGTTCATTTAATAATGCTATTGTTCCATCTGACATATATGATTGTATATTGTATTTCATGGCGTAGATATTTAATATTTTCATTCCAATAAAAATGCAATTTCATCTGATAAAAATAGAAAAAAAGGAAATATCATAATCTGAGTTTTAACGTTGGGGTGAGAGATACTTTAAGAAATACTATGTCATGCTGAGAAAGAAAAAGATGAAACGATTTTAGCCAGTCAACAATCTGCAATACTCAAAACTACCACTTAACGAATTATTCTGAATATTCAGTTATCATACTTCTATCTTAAAATTATAAATCTTTATAAACCAAAAAAGATTTACTCCTGTCAAAATATTCAGACGCTTTATTAAAACGATGATTTTATCACGAATTAGATCAGGTATCGTTAAAAGGTACTGGAAACTTGATTGACAGTTCCGGAAAAATGTATGTTTTCTCCTGCTGCGCTTCATTTAAAAAGTATAGGTGAAAAAATCAGTTGACTGTGTAAAATTAATGTATAATGTTTCATGCGTAGAATCATATTTGTGACTTATAAATTTGATTGGCATCTCCTAAACATGGGGCGCCAAATTTGACCAACTGTCTAGGTAATGTTGAATTCTTCTTTTTAATTTTAAAAGTATAGAATTTGATAAAATCAAACCCCTTCTCACAAATTATACAAGTACATGGGACTTCGTATAGCTGGGCTGTATTTACTTGATGTATCCGTCGCTATCCTTGGTAAAATACAATGTCATCGGTAACTCTATCTACAGGTCCTGTCAAATGAATCAAGACTTGGGAGTTGTGTTCTTTGATTTTAGTTGAGGTAAAGACGGCCAAGCAATGTTTTCTTTGCAAAACATGGAGCTGTCGTGTTGTTTTTGACAAACTCTCAAATAGGACAATGTAAATGATATGTCAACGGGAAATTTCTCGATTTAGTTAAGCTACCAATTTCTTTTCAGCACAAGACAATAAAACAGGGGTGGAATCAAAACAAACAATACAACATCAAGTGTCCGGAGTGTAATGGTGGTTATTGCTGGTCATTGTTTTTTTTTTTTTACCAAAAAATATACTTGAGATATTGATAAATGCACTTATATACAGTACAGGTTCTGTTAAACAAAGTAAGTCTGAGATAAATTAATAAAATTCAAATTGACCGTATATTAGATCGAGTTGCAACTAAGGTATGAACCAACCTATATCATGATTGCCCATTGTAAGATAAGAATAAATTTCAGTAACACTCATACTTCGATTATTGGTAATTTATCACAACAATGTTATGAAGCAAAATAGCCAATAAAACACGGATCGAAGCATTGATTTGATTTCTATTCAAGAAATTTGTGTAATTTGAATAAAAATGTACTGAACATTTTTCTCCGAAGATACAAAAATTTATCAGTTAAATTTGGTATGTTAACCTTGTAAATATTTTTTTCTGATAGTAACAAAATTCTTTTGTACAGAGTGACTGAACGATATATTATTGCAAATGTCTGAACATCGATTTGCAAAAAATAAACAGTGTTACTCGACGATATGGACGGTTATAAATATTGCATGTAAACCAATCGTAGAGTTGCGTTTTAACAAACGTATTTTGCATTCATCTTTCATTTATATTCACAAGTTTTAAGATAAATAATTGGTAAGTGTTATCTTTTAAAATAAAATGAGACGACATTGTTACAATTTTCATAACAAAATGAAAAAGACTTATTTGACGGTCCCTAAAAACATATTTCGACTAAAAGGAAGAAAAAATATATTGTATTTCATATTAGCCACGTAACCAATTGAAATGTGTTTAAAAAGGCCGCACCATTTAATTACAGATTCAATAGAATCGACAAAGAAAATGTCTTATAGACGGACCTATTCCTTAATTTATATCAATTCAAACTACAAAAATATCAATCATTTTGTAGCAGCTCAGTAGAATCCTTTAGCGATCTCGGAATATAATTGACCATTTGGGTAAGGAATTGAAGACCCTAATTTATAATCATGAAAATTGTTTCCCTCTTATATTAATACGAACAAATCAGAGTATTAATATTAAAAATATTGTTAAGGTAGCCCTTAACCATATTTTAAACATCAATACTCATATTTGTTCGTATGAAAACGACAGGACACAATACGTACGTAAGTTAAAGGTTGTATCTGGACCGCGACGGTTTCCCCCTGGTATTTTTAATATACATGTTATATATAAAACTTGTTTTCACTGTTTAATTAGTTGTCACTGGAACATGTGGAACGCAAAACAATGTATGACCGATAATGTCGACTGGCACCGGAAATCAATGGCGTGTAGAGTAGTTAGAATCATGCCCAACAATGGTTACAGGTAATCTGCGCACGGCTACACACAAAAGTCTTTCTTGAACAGTGTATTCAGAGAAGGTAGCAGTCTCCAGTTATTTGACGTTCTGATTTTCAACAGAATATATTTACATCTTACCATAGATCTACATCTATGATCTTACGGAGCAAAATGGACCCACGTGTGCTCTGATTTTTCTTTCACATTGAGAAGTCAATGTATAGGTTGCCATACACAATACCTTAAGCCTAGTACCATGCATATATATGTCATGTGGTATCCATAGATAGTATTCAAAACAAAAACTAAAATAAAAAATAAACAACAAAAACAAAGACAAAGACAAACAAAAACAATGCTTATTCATCAGTCTCATGTGATGGCACACTGGCACAATCTTTAACATAGTAATAACCAATTTCTGTATAAAAAAAAACTTGAAATTGAAAAAAGTGGTCACAATAGTATAGAGAATGACAGAAAAGAACATTACATGGTATTGCAACAAAAAGAGGCATCGTCAATGGCTTGTACAGGAAGGTATACTCTGAACACCCGAAGAGAGCAACTAGGAAGTAGTACTGCAAGATGTATTATTATAGGATTAAACGCCTTTTTAAAGGAATTTATTGGTGTATAAACTCGACTAATTCACTCACAAACAAATGATATGTTTGTGAGTGACTTTGTCCAGTTTATACACCAATAAAATCCTTTAAAAAGACGTATAATCCTTATAATTCTTTAAAATTGAAGATGGGGAATATATTTTTCCACACTCGTTACCTCTATCACACATAAATTGTATATTTATGTCATTGAATAGGCCTGGCGCATGAATATATTTGTTGGTTAACGCAAAAACATGAAATTTGATATATCTGATAAAAAAAAAAAAAAACCTGCAAAAACGGATGTTTTTGTGTTTATTATTTTATTTAACGATTAACGTGCAGTGAAAATAAATTCTGTTAACGTCGGTGTTATTATCGCCGCCATCTTGCTTACATTGGTTACTAAAAGAAGTTCGGTCAACGTCGTCTATCGAAAAATAACTAACGTCAAGATCAACTACCGGAAGTCCTCTCTACCAATCATATCAACGTATTCCCTAATATGCAAATCATATAAGAATTAAATATGTTTAACCCAAATTAGTTATCATAATCGATGACTTCGCCTTTTGTAAATAAACCCATCAAAGATACCAGGATTAAAATTTGATACACCGTTTTGTCGACAAAAGACTCATCAGTAACACATTGTACTCGAATGAAAAAAAAATGACAATATAAATTACAAAGGTAAAGAGCATTGAGGACCTAAAATCCTGAAAGGTGTTGCCAAATACAGTTACGGTAATCTAATTATGGGGTAGAAAATTCAGAGTATTTCGAAAAATTCAAAGTTTTGTAAACTGTTGTATTATGATGTAAACATAGTAGTGCTGACTACTGGGCTGTTAGTACCCTCGGGAATGAAACCTCCACCGGCTGTGAAAGCAATTTCGTGTTTTTTTTCTATACGCTGTTGTATTTAAAATTGTATTTTTTGTGACATTGTTGTTATATTCTAGCGAAGTTCTGACAATATGAATTATTGATGTTGGCAACTGTTTGCTTTCTCTTGATAACGCTGATGCAGCTTTTTTTTTTTTTGGCTCAAAACAAACTGCATAGTATGAATACAGTAGGTTCAAATATTTGTTCAAATATTTGTTCCGATCACTCAACATTGTAAGGGGGGGAAAGCTGCTACTTTTTATCTTATACAGACACATCTTATATAATTCATTTACAACACCCAGTTTTTGGTGGAGTTCGTGTTGCGTAGTCTTGAGTTGTCTATGTAATGTTAAGTTTAAACTTAATTAGATATCAGAAGATGTGGTATGCGTACCAATGAGACAACTATTCATCCAAGTCATAATTTTGTAAAAGTAAACCATTATTGGTCAAAGTACGGTCTGGTTCACAGCAAGCTATAAAGGGCTCCAAAAATGACTAGTGGAAAACTATTCAAACTATTGCAAACGGGAAAACCAACGCTTTAATCTATATATATATATGCAAATTTTTGGTTCTTCCCTCGCCGGGATTCGAACCCAAAAAGCAAATTTACAGATCTAACATTGTTTGGTTGATGTTTAGACGAGTTGTATATACATTATGTACACAGCCATGTATCACCATCATTGATGGGGTCCGATGGATACATCTGTTGTAGGATTGTCACTGACTCAGACGTACTTATATATATATATATCCAGTATATATGTATATACAAACGACAACCATTTATTGTCTTATTATCATTGTCTTTTGTGTTTTGCTATGACGTTGTCATTTTCTCTTCTACTTATGAGTTTGAATGGGGTTTTTTTGGGGGGGGGGGGGGGGGGTATCTCCCGCTACTTTTTTGCTGAATAGTATCGACTTATATTTTAATTTTTGATTAATTGTTTATGTTTCTATGGTATATATTTAAAGGCCACATTCTTTATTTCATTTTCTAAGTATTTAAACAATTTAGTGCAATTTGCTGTTAAAAATTGAAAATATTTTTCTTAAACATTTAATTGCTATTTTTGTTATAATTGTAGGGGATATTTTTATTTGCTTGGTTATGTACATTTATTTTGCTGCATTGCAACAATATATGTTTGTAGATGAATTAAAAATCGACAACACCTGTTCAATCGGTATTATTGAGCTATAATTACAAGTAGTACACAGACCACAAGAGGTCGGTGCCATCTGTTCCACAAAACGATACATGTATACGTAAAAATCTGTTGCCGTGATCAAAGAAACAATATTCATAAATGCAAATTTATTATGTACATAAAGGCGTTCAAATTTAAAGTACAAATTGCTATAATAATTTTAGAGTTACCTCCCATCTTCTATAAAAATTAATTTTAATAATTAGAGAGTATTATATTCTGATTGACTCTGAGGCATGTCTGCTTTCATTGATAAAGATGAGAAATAAAGCAGTTTCAATGGAATTTTTATAATTATTATATTTTCTATTGATTCACATTGTATCTGTTCAATTAGTTCTGTATGTTAAATGATGATGCATATCAATTTAATTATGTGCAATCGTATTCTTTAAATTAGCGTAGAATACTTCTTAAACGCAATAAAAGAGAGACGGAAGAACCAAAGGGATATTCGAACTCATAAATCGAAGAAATACTCACAACGCCATTGCAAAATATTAAAGAAACCGTATAAACACAGCATAAAAACTCAATACTGCGAATCAAGTAGCCAAGGGCTGTATTTTATTTTTACCAGAGTGTTTAACATATATATATATTCGTCTAGCTGTAGGCACTGAGGCTATGACGAGGACCACAGTTTATCAAGGCCTCTTACATTTGTACCACCATGATGAACTTTGTGTTATCTACGTACCATATCGTATTCACCGAGGTTGTTCTTTTATTGGGACATCTGTGTAATCTACTCTTCGTACCGTAAGCACCAATGTTTGATATTATGATGACCTCTGTATCACCTACGTTTCTCTTTGCAAAACCCTGTGTGAAATACACTTCTTACTGTAAGCTTCAAGGTTATGTCATCATAAGACTACCAGTGTTATCTACGAGTCTTAGCGTAAGCATCAAGGTTATGTCATGAGAACACCCAATCTAATTAAAAACCGAACTCTCATCGCTCCTGTTTCTGATATGTCGCGTGGGCTCCCACGCGACATATCAGAAACAGGAGCGATGAGAGATCGGTTTTTAATTAGATTGGAGAACACCAGTGTTATCTACGAATCTTAGCGTAAGAATCAAGGTTATGTCATCATGAGAACACCAGTATTATCTACGAGTCTTAGCGTAAGCATCAAGGCTATGTCATCATGAGAACCCCTCTGTTATCTACGAGTCTTAGCGTAAGCATCAAGGTTATGTCATCATGAGAAAATCAGTGTTATCAACGTGTCTTACCGTAATCATCAAGGTTATGTCATCATGAGAACTCATGTGTTATCTATGCGTCTTACCGTTAGAATCAATGTTATGTCATCATGAGAACACCAGTGTTATCAACGAGTCTTACCGTCAGCATCAAGGTTATTACAACATGAGAACTCCTGTGTTATCTACGCGTCTTACCGTCAGCATCAAGGTTATGTTATCATGAGGACACCAGTGTTATCTACGAGTATTAGCGTAAGCATCAAGGTTATGTCCTCATGAGAACACAAGTGTTATCTAAGCGTCTTACTGTAAGCATCAAGGTTATATCATCATAAGAACACCAGTGTTATCTACGAGTCTTAGCGTAAACATCAAGGTTATGTCATCATAAGGACACCAGTGTTATCTACGAGTCTTATCGTGAGCATCAAGGTTATGTTATCATGAGGACACCAGTGTTATCTATGAGTCTTAGCGTAAACATAAGGTTATGTCATCATGAGAACACCAGTGTTATCTACGCGTCTTACTGTAAGCATCAAGGTTATGTCATCATAAGAACACCAGTGTTATCTACGTACGTGTCTTATCGTAAGCATCAAGGTTATTTTATCATGAGAACCCCTGTGTTATCTATGAGTCTTTCTTTAAGCATCAAAGTTATGTCATCATGAGAACTCCTGTGTTATCTACGAGTCTTGCCGTAAGCATCAAGGTTATGTTATCATGAGGACACCAGTGTTATCTACGAGTCTTATCGTGAGCATCAAGGCTATGTCATCATGAGAACACAAGTGTTATCTACGAGTCTTATTGTAAGCATCAAGGTTATGTCATCATGAGAACACCTGAGTTATCTTCGCGTCTTACTGTAAGCATCAAGGTTATTTCATCATGAGAACACCTGTGTTATCTTCACGCCTAACCGTAAGCACCGATGCTGTGTTACTCATGAATTATACATAGATCTGTGATATCTACGGATAATGCCACTTAGGCTGTCAAAACACGTTGGGTTATATGTGCAATACTTGTACAGTAATTGGGATCATTACAATTATAAATAGTTGTTAAAAATTATCTTATAACGTTTATCTGTTGTTTTTTTTTTTTCTTAAAAAAAAAGGATAGAAGCAGTTCTTATTCTCTCACGAGAACGATTTTTCAAAATACGATTATGACGATTATTACTTTAATAGAATGAAATTCAAAACAGTGTGGCTGTGGCCATTGATTGACACATTAAATTCATCCATTGACTGGGACAATGTAGGTGAACGTTTGTATGTAACGACCACTGCTCACTATGTACTTTTTAAAGACACTTAAACTATAGGGCCACCAAAGGTTCCCAACACCTTAATAAAGTAATTCGAAAAATTAATCAGAAATGACACGATGTTTTGATTTATATCAATTACATCAATCAAAACATAAAGGTTATTCCTGATTATTTTTCGAATTATTTTATAATTAAAGGCGTTAAGAAACCTTTGGTAACCCCACAGTTTAAATGTCTATCGTGAACAGAGGTCGTTACAGACAAACGTTCACGTAAATTGTCCCAGTCAATGGATGAATTTAATGTGTCAATCAACGGCCACAGCCACACTGTTTTGAATTTCATTCTATTACCATTGGGTAAATAACGGGAACGACAGTCTGAATTTTCACAATTTTTCCCTTCCACTTTATAAATAAACTCATCAAAGATACCAGGATTGAAATTTTGTATTTGCGCCAGACGCGCGTTTCGTCTGCAAAAGACTCATTAGTGACGCTAGAAAAAAAGAAGCAGGTTAAAAAGGCCAAATAAAGTACGATGTTGAAGAGCATTGAGAACTAAAAAATCCTAAATGTTTTGCCAAATACAGCTGAAGGTATACAAAAGAAGATGTGACCTATGATTGAAAATGAGACAACTCTCCACAAGAGAGACCTAATGACACAGACATAAACAACTGTAGGTCACCGTACGGCCTTCAACAATGAGCAAAGCCCATACCGCATAATAATTTATTACTGAGGTAGAAAAGCCTTAGTATTTCAAAAGCTCAAAGTTTTGAAAGTTTTTTAACACCTTAGCCTATAGCACCAATATACATATACCATTATTCAAAGGATTCTCATGCAATTTTATACCATTTTTGTTTATTTTTATTAGACACAACAAACGTTTAATGTAATATCGTGACGACTTCCTTTAATCAAACTTTGAACGGAAATATTATCAAAGTATTATATCTAAAATCTTACAATATGTTGTTTTTATATTCTTTGAATCTTAGACAATAGCGTGTTTTGTTTCTTTAATTTCAATTAAAAGACTTTAATGGAAGAGGGAAATGTTCAGGTTTTTTTTTAATCGGAATAAAATTCCGTATTGACTTCAGCCACGCATACTTTAGTAATGGTCTTAAGTATTTATATCAAATTAAGATATGTTTTAGCAGTGTGTGTGAATCAATCCAGGCATAAATATCTCAAATCATTAAAAGCATTCAGATTAAATAGTGTGATACCGAGGAATCATGGACATAAACCACAGAAAGATTAACACCATGGAAATTTTTTAAAAAGCAATAATATTTTTGTCTGTTGCCGTAAATTTCGATCCTGTAAACACAAATCGTGTGTAAACACAATCTTGCTAGATATATCTACACATTGGAAAGGAAAAGACACCATTTATAACAAACCGTCATTGGTCAACAGAGCTGTATGAGGTCTGAATGTAAGGACTGAATTCCTTTATTTTCTAACTTTTTAAACCGTTTCTTTATTCATTACAACCTTTTTTCTCAAATTATTTGCCAATTGTAATTTGTTTAGCCTATATTTATCTATTTTATATTTTTTGCATATCATGGAGTCAAATAACCAGATATGCCAAAAAAGTCTATCGTCCAATTCGTCTAAGTAGATAATTATATTTTACTAAACAAAAATCGAATCCAGTTAGAGAGAGTCTAATGTCAATGGGAGGCTCCTCCAATACACTAGTACAATAACACAATATGATTTATTATCGAGCATTAGTGATGATAAAAAATAATATATTGAATTTCAAGTTATCTCCCTTCGTGCGATAAATCAATTAAAATGTTTTACCATAAATTTGTCACCTTAAAGAATTTTATCAATAAATGTTTGGGCAGTCCTAATTCACTTAAAATTTAAATGATTAAAAACGTGCCATGATCTTTTACCAGGGGTCAATCACATAGAAATTCAGAAACACCAAACAAATACATTTTGCAAGAACAAATCTGATTTAATATACAGTAAAATTATACACTTTTAATCTAACGAGATCTGTTTTTAAAACCAAAGACTCGCTTTCCTGGTAATTGCAACAATAATATATTATTTCTCCCAAAAGCATTGGTCTGATTCCTTGTTCGGTCTTGGTTTTACTTTCAATCGGTTAATTGTTAAAGCTTTTTAAATAACTGAACAAAATTTAATGTTTAATAATCGGAATATAGTTAAAAATATAGATATAAAGGTAAACATAGACATTCTTGGGTTTCTATGATTGATTTGATTTGATTTTTTGTGTTTTAACGCCACTTTTAAGCACCACATTTAGGTTATTTCGTGGCGGCCAGTTTTTATTGGTGAGGAAGCCCGGATAAAACCACCAACCTTCGATAGGAAAACTGACAATCCTAGTCAATTAAGATTGGAGTCGAGTACACCCGCACGAGCGGGGTTCGAACTCACAACCTCAGTGTTGACTGGCTAGTGATTACAGTATAGTAACTACCTAGACCAATCGGTCACCGAGGCCCCGGGTTTCTATGATCATTTAAACATATATTCCATTCCAAGGTTGAACTGGTTTGTAATACTGTTGATTTTTTGTTGTTGGTGGAGATTGAGAAAAACTTCATTGTGTGGCTTTGTCAAAGTATGTATATAAGCCCTAGCACATTCAGATTAACCTGTAACCACGAAAACAAATTAAAAATTGGAATCCAACGAATAATAATAATTTAACAGTAAAACCATAACAATGAGTTATTCCATCCGTCAATAGAACCCATAGGAGTCCGATTTACAGGATGTATAAATACACAGCCACATCCGTTATAAATAGAAATACTAAATCCGAGGAGAAAACCACCGACCTTCGGTAGCAAAGTTACATTTGACCGTTTCAGAATCTAAAGGACTATGGGTAATCTCATTGTTCGTACACCAAAATGAAAATAACGTTACGTCATTGGTTGAATTGTCATTGTTATGGCCGTTTTCAACCAATCACGACGTTTTGGTGTACATTTTTGAAAATATTACCCAGAATGCATTAGATTCTGAAACGGCGAGATTTCCAATCACTTTTAAAATATTTGAGTCAATCGCACCTGCTGGTCAATTACATTATTGGAATGGTTGGTTTAACGTCCACTGCCATGCGTTTTAAAGATATGCGAGACAATTATGATATATTTGACCTTAAACTAATTTTAAATTATATGCATTCTGTAAATCGACTAGGACAGTTGGTTTGTCACCGCGATGAGATGATATTTCGAGTAGGAGGAGATATATAAGCTAACAACAGATCACAGATCACAGGTGGCCTTTAGTATATTTATATACTGCAAGGATTCTTTAACGGACAAGAGCATGGTTTGTGTTGTAAAATAACAAGAAATCAAAACTGCAAGGAAAATTCAAAATGGACAATCCCTTAACAAATGTCAAAACCAAAAGCTCAAACGAACCAATAGAATGGATAACAATGTAATATTTCTGACTTGGTAAGCACTTCCCTGTGTAAAAAAAAATGGTATATTTTATAGCTAGCTATTTTAAAACCTTCCACTGTACGACAGTCGCATAAAATATGTAATTCCATTTTTAATGACTGGTCATGTCTACGTATTTATACATCCCACATTTATTCAAACTGATCTTTAGTGTTTCAGGGCTTATTCCAGTCAATCAAAACAAACTAAAGAGTTTCTAGATCGGAACTGTTTTGGATGCGATATCGTGCCAGTTTCTGGTCACAGCTTATTTACATGTATATAAAAAGAAGATGTGGTATGATTACCAATGAGACAACTCTCTACATGAGACAAAAATTACACAGAAACTAACAACTTAGGTCACCGTATATACGGCCTTTAACAATTAGCAATTAAAGCTCATATCGCATAGTCAGTTATAAAAGGCCCCAAAATGACATGTAAAACAATTCAAACGAGCAATTTAACGGCCTAATTTATTTACCCAAAAAAAATAACACGAACAAATATGTAAGACATATACACAAACGACAACCAATGAATTACAGGCTCCTGTCTTGGGACAGGCACATACATAGAGAAAGTGGCGGGGTTAACATGTTAGCCGGATCTCAACCCTCCACCTAACCTGGGATAGTGGTGTAACAATACAACATTAGAACGAATTATAAAAATCAGTTGAAAAGGCTCAACTCATCAGGGATAACAATACAAACAGTTCAAATACAGGTGGACGTGGCCGGGTACTTGTACATCCCATCATCAAATAGATCTGATAGTGCTCGCAGTTAATGGCATCTAGTTCAGAGCCACTAACAACTAATAAAAAAAATCATGCATCTAAGACTAAATTATCAATCAGTACACATCCAACATCCAATGGATTTAGTTTAAAGACGTCATAAACAGAGAAAAACATGACCTTGTGCAATGCCAAGATACAGGTATCAACAGATTGTAGATCCATGAATGTGTATATGTATATATATATAACAATAATATTTCGTTTGCTTTTAATTGCCTGATAACTAAATCAATATTAATACCAATAAAAACAAAAATCAGTTATCTAATTGCAGTGTTGAATTGGTAACCTTTTATGATAAATTAATTTAAAGGATCGATAAGTTTCCTAGGATCGTTGCTAAATTTCCGGGCACGGTAAACAACATTTTCGTAAAAACGAGGATGTGCTTTCTCGTCTGAAATAAGTTTTCTACAGGTACAACCACACTTCAAAAACAAATCTTTATATCTATGGAAGAATTTAGTTAATTCATGTAATTTGTGGTAACGAAATCCCAGGCTTAAAAATTTACCAGTTATACATAGATTACGTTCGTTAAACTCGAAATCGTCACAAATGAGGGACGAAAGATACCAGAGGGACAGTCAACAGACATGGGCATAGCGAACGGGTTGTGAAATATAAACACCGTAAGATGGTACCAAAGGAACATCACCATCCGAAAGGGAAAAATAACAATAGGGAACGAAAAATCGTACCCTGTCAAGGTAACCGATCAAATTACAGGATTGGTAGGGAATTGTTAATCTTGTATGATATTACCGGTATTGCTTGAGATGAACTTTTATAAAACGTTTACTTTTTAAACTTTTTTAGTACCAATATCTGCAGGATTCAAAACACCTCTAGAGTATATAAGTTCATTAACTAACGACAACGTGATTTTGAAGTTATGTTGCTTCATGTGTCTTTACGGAAGCGTATTAGCGCCACACATTTTACAAACCTTTGCGATATAACGCAAACCTTTGCGTAATAACGCAATTGTTTTGATTTCAATTATTCATTAAGTTTTGTATATATGTCCGTCTGTCACTCATTTCGGATGTGATTTACTAGAAGATAAAAAAAGAAACATACATACAAGGCCAAATCATTATAATAAATATGCCTAGGAATAATGGAATACTTGAAGTGCAATTATACACAAATTAAGACTGATTTGTGCATCAGAAAAGTATATAATTTAACATGAAAATAGATATAGTTTAGTATATAGTCATATTTAAATTGAAAGATCAAAAATAATGTCATACAATTGTTAAACCTCCAAGTCAAATAGACAAAATGATTTATTAATAAGGAAACATTTTTTTTAAATCTCAGAATATGATTTTCATTTCAATATAATGAAGTATTTTTAAGATGCTTGGGTAGCAATTTGAACAGAGAAAACATAATTTTATTAATAAAACATCTTCATGCTATACATTTATTGCCAAAGGGTAGCTTGTTTGAAACTAACCTACTTTACACAGTTCTCAAACGAGAGCTTACTTTGGAAGTATATTTATATTTATATTCGGTTATAGCTATATTAGCAGGGTTGATTTTTTTCTTAGGTATAACCTCAATATACTCAATTTTCTTTGTAATATATATAATAGTAGTAACATGGATATCGTTTTTGGGGACCTTTATAGTTTGTTGTTCAGTGTGAGCCAATGCTCCGTGTTGAAGACCGTAATTCGGCCTATGATGGTTTACTTTTACAAATAGTGACTTAGATGGAGAGTTTTCTTATTGGCACTCATACCACATCTTCTTATATTATTCTGTTCATTATTAGTCATTGATATGATCTAATTATTCAAGCATTTTACTTTGCAATGACTACAAAAGTGATAAATTTTAATATATACAGCCTCCTCCATTAATAACTACTGTTTCCTTTGAATCTTAAATAAGAAATAAGATAAAACAAATGTTTGCGTTATAACGCAAAGGTTTGCGTTATATATCGCAAAGGTTTGCGTTATATATCGCAAAGGTTTGCGTTATATATCGCAAAGGTTTGTGTTATAACGCAAAGGTTTGCGTTATAACTCAAAGGTTTGCGTTATATCGCAAAGGTTTGCGTTATATCGCAAAGGTTTGCGTTATAACGCAAAGGTTTGCGTTATTTCGCAAAGGTTTGCGTTATAACGCAAAAGGTTTGCGTTATAACGCAAACACAGGAAGAAAAATAAAAAAAAATGTGTGGCGCTAATACGCTTCCGTATGTCTTACCAATTTGTATCATAGCTATACCTTTAAGTTTTGGTAGAACGATATCTTAAGCCCCAGTCCCACTAGACCACGATCGCACCACGCTCACCGCGATCTAAATTAAATTCAGATCATGGTGAGGTCGCGGTATGAGCGGCATGAAAATGTAAATTTTCGTTGCTTTCACGATGCTACTACGTCCTCATTACGCTTCTACAACGATCCCACTACGATTATAACACGTTCTCACCGCGCTTATTCTGCGACCTTACTACGCTTATCAAGATCTTTCTACGCTTATCACGTTCTCACTACGACCATACCACGAGTTTTTTTTATTGCAACACGATCTTACCACGCTTCTACTGCGATTATAGCACGTTCTTACCACGATTGCACTACGTTCAAACCGCGATCTCACTACGCTCTCAGCAATAACGTCAACATCGTGTTCCATATCAATACAGTATCATTCTTTCAGTTCTATTTCTAATTAATACGTAGATTTCTCGAAAAAAAAATACAATCAAGCCACCAAAATCTACTAGAACACGTGGGCGTGGTGTTAAGGTTGATGTAGAGGCAGATGGAGCTCTGATAGTAACGAATCTTGATCAAGTAGAGATGTCGGACCGACCAATCCGACTTAAATTACAACCTATTGCTGGTCCATAAAGCTGAAATGACGATATTTTAGTGAACGATAGCAGATATGAAACAGATGTGTCAATAGATATAGGAAGATGTGGTATGAGTGCAAATGAGACAACTCTCAATCGAAGTAACAATTTTTAAAAGTAACAATTATAGGCCAAGATGCGGCCTTCAATACGGAGCCTTGGCTTACATCGAACAGCAAGATATAAAAGGCCCCAGAAATTACTAGTGTTAAACCATTTAAACGAGAAAACAAACGGGTCTAATCTATATGAAAACAAAAAGCATGGTTGGGCCGTTAGAGAAAATGGACAAGAAGTCCTAATTACATACAGACAAACAAAACCTGGAGATAATTAATATATTTTATGGGAAAATGACAATGAGAATAATGGTCGTAGTATGAACGTAGTCAGGTCGTGAGAAGAGCGTGATGAGGACGGCAAGGGCGTGCTAGAATCGTACTATGGTCGTGAACAGCGTGGTATAGTCGTAGTGGAAGCGTAGTTTGGTCGCGGTGAGAACGTGATGATCGTAGTGAGGTCGTAATAACGTCGCAATAAGATCGTAGCGCAGTTTCTCCGAATAGAATCACGCTTTCGCTACGCTCTCACTACGATGGTACAGCGACCTTTGCGATCTTACTACGATCTTAGTGCGCTCTCACTACGCTTTTACTACGACCTGATTTAGCCACGACCGCACCACGATTGTTTTGAACATGTTCAAAGTTGGCCACGCTCATCACGATCTTGAAGACCTCACCACGACCGTGATACGACCTTACTGCGATCTACACGATCGTACTACGATCATCAAAATTTGCATTTTTTTCACAGATCGTAGTGCGATCGTGGCCTAGTGGGACTAGGGTATTAATACGTATTTTGAAATTATTTTAATATCGTATTTGCCTAAAAAACGTGTAAGTGAAGTTTATTTTTATAATTGCTCATTTCTTCTGGTTCACATAAACATCCTTTTTTTTTAGCATAGTTTCTCTTGGTAAAAACCTAGTAAAGCTGTCGAATACAACGATTTTTTTCTGTTTTTCATGTTTTGCAGGAACAAATTTGTCGATTCCGCTGTTGTACACTAAATTAATCTTTGAATTCTGTCATTTGAAACATTTTGATTGTGTCTGTTACTTTTCAAAGTTGAGAACTATTTCCGGTGATAGTGCCAAATGTCTTGGGAACGCCGTAGGTGTAGTTTACATTTAAGCATTTATCATTTATATATATATTATATAATCATCGTCATACTCTCATTGCATTCGATGATATTAACAGAAGTGGTCTAAAACCCAATCTTTGTATATTGATAAGCTTAGTTTGGCGTTCATTTCGCTGAACAAGGACACTGTTGATCAGGGGCCAGATGAAGCCCAACTCTGGTTCCGAGATGTTTGCGCTGCGTTGGAGACCCTAAAGTGGACTTGGGATGTTTTCGGCTCAATGGTCGGCTTGTTGTCTCTTTGACAGTACAGTGACACTATCACAGTTTCCATTCTCTATCCTATTACCCCAACTAATGCCAGATAAACCCATGGAAGTTGCTATCTTAGTTTGTTAAATAAGACAAAAATTATCTGCAGAGGCAGGAAAAAGAAAATGTCCATAGAACAACTCTCTGAAACAGAAGCAAGTATATATCTAGACTTTGATGTTATGGAATATATATTGTGCATAGTTTTCGAATTATTCCCTATTCTACTGTCAGTCCCTAGAGGTAGCATCAGTCCAGTAACCAGTACGTTGGTTATGGGCATGAAGATGCGGATTTTGCTTTATTTAATTTTGCTGAAACATAATATTTCGAAATCATTTTAGATCAGTGTTTATATCTCCTTCTTGTATGTCCCCGATACTTTTTCGAGTTTGGCTTTACTGTTGGTCCGTTTAGGTCAGCTTTCAACGTTTGTATCTTGTTTTTGACTTTCGGCTATTTTGGCATCGAGCAACACCCAATAGACACTGAAAATTCAAACAAAGACTTAATAAAGTTCATTCTTCTGAAGCGCTTTTCTGGTTTTATCAACTCCAGGAATGTTCCAAAACATTAAACCAAGGATGTACAAGAACCGTAACAGTGCATCATGGCAATGCAGATGGTCCTGTTAATGTTATTGAGACAATATTTTTACCTATAATGATCTAATCACAATTTGGGTAATAAACCTTAAAGTTCGATGTTTCTGAACTTTTTGGGAAGATGTGGAATGATTGTCAATGAGACACTCATCCACCAGAGGTCACATGAGGTTAACGTTTTAATTAGGAACTATTGCCAACATAAGTCAAATGATACAAGTTGTTTAAATTTAAATAGTTTGACCAAACCATAAACTTGTTACCACAATATTAAAACTGTACACAATTAATTGCTTGAATTTATTATTTTTGTAAGCGGCTATATATACTGCTTAAACGTGCATGCACAGTTTTTGCGTTTTTTGAAATAAAACATGGAATAGCATATTGTTAATGTTTAAATGGATGACCTAACATACTGAAATGATAATCATGTGATTGTAACACCATATTCCAAACGACATCAATTTGGTAGAAATTACTATAAGCATCAAATGGAATAAAAGTTACATGGTAAAGTCCATTTGCCATTTTTGATAAAATCGTTTAAGTGTTTCCGATTGTGTTTTTTTTTTTTCTATTGAAATATTAGTTCGTTGGTTTTATGTACAACCAAATATGTGTATTTTTATGTATTTGATAGGACAATTTAATCACATTCGCCTATTAAAGCATAACCTTTTCATTAGATGTTATAGTTGTACAAAATACAACAGTCACGGCACGAGATTTGAGTCGTCATTCTCAAAAATGATCAAGCTAGCCATTCTGCATAGAGTCAACTAGTTTACTTCAAAAACTGCACCTATTATTCAAAACGATGACTGAATGAAGGTCTTTCTTTAACGATAAAACATTAGGGTACCAAAGACAAATATTGTTTATATAGAAAACATATGCAATGTTCATTATGGCTATTTTTGCCAAAACAATCAAACAGTTTTTAAGGATAATGGTATCATTTTGCATTTTCAGTGAGAACCACAATACAGAAACAACGACGGAATCAAAGCGAAGCAGGAAGTACTATTGATAAAATTTTAGATAATGCGAAAACAGCATGAAACATAAGCAAGTCTGTGTGTTGCATATTGCTACTTATCGGTTTAGCAGATACGGTTACTATGTATAATGACCCGCACGGGGTGCTCCTTGAATCAAAGGAGAAATTGTATTACATTGTTAATCAAATAACAGTCTTTACGCTACAAAAATCGATATATAATAGATAACATATGAAGTCTCTTTGTTTTTCTGATATTTCCACATATCAGACAAAGCTAGATTATTCTCTTATCTTTAAAATATTTGTTTTCAGCAATGACAAATGCTTGTAAACATATGCACTTTTAAAGTGTTCCACATTAAACAGCTAAAATTCAGTTTAGTAAATATTGTTCTTGTAAAATACTTGATATCCGGAAAGAAAAGCCAGTGCTGGGAAGGTTACATTGTTTTTTCTTTTTGAAATAACTTCTCCTGAGGGGGCGCTGGTATGTTCATATTACAAAACTGTATTGTTATCAACATTATGATTGTTTTTTTCTATTTTCATAGCTCTTTTTCTTCTGTTAATATTTTATGTATACAAGTATATAAAAATTATGCGGAATGAATGCCAACTGTCCATCAAATGAGCAAAACACGTATCGCAAAGGCTAGCCACCTACAAATAAATAACACAACAACGCTAAATGTTGGTTGTTTCATTTTGATGCTTTTATATTTGTCGTGAACTCCTACATTATGGGTTAAGTGGTTCTACACCAGGAGGTTGGATAGACTATACAACTAAACTGGTCCGCCATTCCATCTAAATCTTCGTTAGTGTAGTAATAAGTGAACACAACAGAGGTTCTATTTTTATACAACCTGCTTGGTTTACCGATATAAACATAAACTTAGAATAACATAGGATTAAATTTTTATCAATAATATTTTTGCTTTTGATTTACGGTTTGATTTCATTGAGATATAGTATTTATTGTATTATCCGTTTATTTTACGATCATATATATTGTGATTATATACGAGTTTACTGAGTTAACTGTTACCAGTAATTTTCCTGTAGTTTTGCTGACCAGGAGATGCATGGGGAATACATTACTCCTGTATTATTTTAGTGTTCCTTTGTTTTTGTTCTGTTTCAACTTTTACAAACATCAAAATAATTAATGTTCAAAAATTAACTAAACAAAAACTTTGGTCAAGTATTTTTTTTTTTTTGGGGGGGGGGGGGGGGGGGTAACAGATATGAAATGAATAAATTTATCAACAACAAGAATTTGAAGATATCTCTGCAAAATGCAAATTTGTGATCCGTTTGGAAATAGAAAAAGGAATATATAAATAAGAAAAATAACAGAAAATAATATTTTCCAATATTGTGGTTTAAATAAAAACACAAGATAAAACATACTTCTTTTTTAATTGTAAAAATTAAAAAGTCAAGAATTAGAAGGGAAAAAAAGTCTTTTCGTGAACTTCTTTTAATTAATTTACTCTATTTTTATCAAAAATTCTGCGGAAAATGGACTCATTGACTAAACAATCCATAAAACCTCTATGTAATTGAAGAAGTTCATGTTTATTGTTTTTATTGAAAAAAGATGTATCTTATTAATAGTTAATTTTAGTGTAAATAATGTACATTTTTAGCTCTTGTATGTTTTATGACATTGTTTTATTAACTATTTGAATGTTTTATCAAATGAAGAGGTAAAAATCTGTGCAAGGAGCAACAGATGCGCCGGGCGTATGCATATTGAATTTGTTGCAAGTATACAAAATGAAATATTGTAGAAGGCTTAAATAAGAAGTCAGTAAAAATGGACCTCTAAAATCTAGCAGGCAAATGAAATATTGCCCTTTTGACTTGAAATAGTATAGCTTTGGAACAGAAAATCATAAAATACAGAATCGAAAGGATAAACAATACAAATAATCCTTCTTCTATTTTATTCGTCCGAAGGGATTTCTGGATTTACCTTTATCAGGAACGCTCAAACCCCTCAAAAATGAAAACCAAGGATGATACCCGATCCCATGAAAGTGAAGCTATATGTCCAAAACGGACAACATAACTTTAGGAAACCCATTAAAGGTCAACTTTGTATGTGGGAGTAGGAACACTAGCTAGTTTCTTAATTCAAATATATCAACGAAGAATTATAAAGAATATATTAGAATATATCATATGTTATAAACAGTGTCAGTATTGACCTCTCCAAAAATTTGAAACCCAGGTATGTGTAAGGACCTGATCACTTAAAAGTAAAGCTATATATGATCAAAATAAAAAGCACAAAAAAAAAACTACGAGGAAAATTCAATCGGAAAGTCCCTAAAAGGGACCAGAAAATAATAGTAAATCCATTTAAGGTCAACTTTGTATGTTTGAGTTGGAACATTCGTTTCTTAATTCAAATAAATCAACGAAGAATTTAAAACATATATATTATTTATATATCAGTACAAAAACACTCAAATACTAGTTATACTTATTACTAGTATATCATACTTACTTAACTTTACTTTTAAACAATAAAATTTAGGGATAATTGAATATTTCAAAGTATGCAGTAATTTCGTGAATCTTTATAATCAACATTCATTCATATAAATATGTCTCAAAATCCGATTGGCTCTTAACATAGTCTATCTGACAGACACTGATACTACGCAAGAAGATGGAAATAATTATAGAAGTTTGCTTAACAATTTATCGAAATACTATCGGCATCAATTTAATATAACATGCTGATGGATACTTCAATGGGAAAAGTAGAACCATTTGTTAAAAGTGCAAGGTACTTAAAACAATTTATGGGAAGATCGGTGTCGAAAATAACAGTATAATAAGTTTTTATTGGTATTATAGACTGTACAACGCACATAAAATACTTCTAAAATTATCAACGCTTCGTGCGCAGTTACATACATCAACAGAATTTGCAAAGTCACGGAAACAAAAATATATCAGGAAAAGCCATTTAAATTGTTCAAAATAATTTTATTATAAACAAATATTCAATCAAAAGAATTCGTACGTATATAAAAACATCTGGAGAGAGAAAGATTCTTTTTATTTCTTCAAAACCTATGAAATTTTATGGTGTTTTACAGTACTGTTTAAGGTGTAAAAGTTTCTGTATTTAGAACTTATTAAAATTGTTACAATTTGGGATATAAAGAAATGAAAGGGGGATTGAATATTTTTATTACCGTGAAAGTCATAAATGTCCAGCTTGCTTCTGAATTTATAGTTTAATTGGATTCGTCATGTTCTGAGGACTTTCATGCTGTTTATGTTTTAAAATGTTACAGGTGTTTCTTGAAACATCATAAATTTTCAGATTTGGTCTTCAACTCATGCGTGAAAATATTGCTTTTTGAACATTCAAATACAATATTACTTCCGTTTAAGAATTTTTCCGCATGAAATGAACGCATCACACAGACGGAGAGTAAGAAAACAGTTTGGTGAAAAGAAATTTCCATATTCAATTCAACTCTCTTTCAAAACATTCATTAGATTATTTATCAAACAAAACTGATACAAAAATCTATCTTTTATCTGTTTATTCGTTTTATAAAAAAATACCTTGAAAACACCCAATGAATATTTTATGCTGGCTTACTCTTAATTAAGTCACCACAGTCGATTTGAATTCAAAACCTTAGAATAGTTTTAACATGACGGTTAGAATAACAACATTGACTATGAGAGCTTTCTTGTAACCGTGGAAGAAGCACTTATATGTTAAACATAGAAAGTCTTTGAAGTGGAGGATCTTTGATAAAAAGTCAATGGCACATCCTTGTAAGAATTGAATAGCTTTCTTTGAAGGTGAACACAAGAAATAGTCCATCAAGCCAAATGCATTTGGTGTTCTTTACATTTTATACGACATTAAACTTTGCGAAAAGGAAACATGAAAAACACTTGTACAATTATGTGTTGTCATCCTTCGCTTGTTTTTTAATATTTTGTAACAATCGGAAACTTTGTGATTAACTTAATCTTTATGCTGCATATTACATTGTTAATTTGAGAAGATAAAAACATAGCTTCAGAACATATTCATCGTAATGTATTTTAATCTGAGACGTAAAATTCACCACTTTTTCTCTGTATAGCAAATTTTGTAACATTTTAACACCCCCTTTCTGCTCGTGATTTCAACAATATTTATATAAATGCATCAGCATTGTATTTTAATTTCATAATCCTACTGGTCATGGGTGTTTGGTTTGTCATGAGCAGTATGGTAGGTTCTAATCACGGAACAGGAACAGTCTGCCTTACGAGTAGAAAACACACGATTTTTTCCCGGCTTGCTATGAATTAGTTTTCAGCTGTTATTAGTTTTTGTGTGTAAAGATGTGTTGACTTTTCGTCTCAGTATTCCTTTTAGTGCGATGGTGTTACTGCTACCTATCGTACTTATTATTTTCATTTTTCCCTGCCTCGCTTGATAGCTTTCTATTTTCTAACTCACCTTTTAGTATATAAGATTTAAAGATATTTAATGGAAGGTGTTTGTGAAATAAGTGCCTTGAAACACCAAACAAATGGATCGAGCACTCACACATACATGCAGGTTTTTTTTCACTTTACGATTTCAACTGTTTTTTTGTTGTGGTTGCAAAGTCGTAATTTTCAAAAGATAAAAGCATGAAATTAGAATTTTTTTTTCTAATATTGTTAATATACTAAATATAACAATTTTGATAATACTTTCTAGAAACATGATATGGCCGTTTGTCTATAGTTTGACAATTTGGTGTATCATTGTTGTTTTTGTTGTTGTTGTTTGATTGCTGTTTACTTAACTATGGACATCTACAATGTATGACTTAACTTGTTTCGATATCTTCATTTACTCAAATGTCCATTGTTACATGTGACTTTTATTAAACAAGTTATTATTTGTTTGTCAAGGTACACTACTTGATTGTTATAATATTTGTCTACTATTAAAGCCAATTTCGAGGGACAGATTAGTACATCTTTTAACATCTAGTCCTATACTTTCGAACGCCATCACGAGTTGGTTGACAGTTATGGAATAACCGTTTCACAGATGATATTGGATATGTTCCTTATGTCGTATCTACAATCCACTTCCCTTTTTCACCACGAATGTGACCTGCCGAATTAGACTATTTTCCGGGTTTTAATTACATGCAACACAACGGGTGCCACGTGTAGAGCAGGATCTGTTTACAATTCCGGAGCACATGAGATCACCCCCAGTTTTTGGTGGGATTCGTGTACTTAGTTTTCAGTTTTCTATGTTGTGTCTTGTGTACTATTATTTGTCTGTTTGTCTTTTTTTATTTTTTATTTATTTTTTATTTAATTTTCGATCTATGAGTTTGACTGTCCCTCTTTCATGATCGCAATGTAAGTGAACATATTATGAAATTTTTGCATTATTTTCCTTCTAATATTATGCTTTAAATTTCTCATAAAATCTTAAAAACTGTTGATATCTTTATTGACGGACAAATGTGAATGTTTTCTTTAATTTAATGAAAGCTCAAGGCTGATAGCTGACTGGAAATGAAGATTGCATGGATAAATTCATTTCAAGGTTTTCAAACACCTTAACGGAAGGAAACCTACTAATGAAAATGTACATGGAAAATGCAAGAAATATTTCAAAGGTTCCATGTAAAGAATTTTAATCAGCTGTGTTGCACTTCAATTGATTTCATCATGGAACCATTTTATCAAAGAGTCGGAACAGTTAATGTTTTCTTAAATGGTCTATATAGTTAATGTGTGCTGAAATGGTCGCTTCTCTTTCAATTATGTCAGTCATATGTATTTTAGATTCTTTGAGGACAATAATTTCAAAAGAATCCTTTAATATTCAACAAAAAGCGGATATGCGTATTTCCAAGAAAGTTGTATATTGTAAAATATGTGGTATTTCACAAAAAAATCAACAATTTTATCGTATTTTATAACGTTCTCTTTTTTTAAACAAAATTAACTCCAAGAATAACATTTTTATAATCATGTTAAGTATAGAATCATTTCACAAAATACTATACCGCCTTTCTCAGTCTAAATGTTGTTTTAGGTAATTGGTCTGTTGGCGTTCGTCCATAAGTATGTTGATGCTGAATTCCATGTAGACAGTGAACTTTCTGTTCTTTTTGCAGTGTCAGTTATATTTCGTAATATATATTGTAACCACAATCATGTACTCTTATCCCCGAGTGTGACTTACTGAATTAGACTTATCTCCGGGTTTTTACTTACATGCATGAGCAACACGACGGGTGCCAAATTTGGAGCAAGTTCTGCGTACCCTTCCAGAGCACCCGAGATTACCATCGGGTTTTGCTGGGGGTCTCGTAGTTCGGAGTCTTTGGATTCTATGTTCTGTTTTGTATACTGTTGTTTGTCTTTTGGTCGTCTTCTTTCGTGGATTTATCGGATACAGTGAAACCCATTTAAACCAAACCTCTTCGGGACTTAAGATTGTGTTCGCTTTCGGTTGATGTTCGGTTTTATCAGTTTCACAACGCATATAATTTGATATGACGGTGTTTTAGAACATGTTTGGTTTATACAGGTTTTCGGTTTAAGCAGGATTCGGTTTAGCCAGGTTTCACTGTACATTTCGACAAATAAATTTGAATATCATTTTGGTATCTTTCGCCTTTATTTCATATAAAACATAAACTCCAAAAATTCCTTGATAGATAAAATCAAGATCAAGTTAATATTTTAGAAAAAAAAACGTACTAGCTTGAATAAAATAAAATTAACGGTACCAATTTTCTTGCACCAGATGCGCATTTCGACAATACATGTCTCTTCAGTGATGCTCGTGGCCAAAATATTTGAAATCCAAAGCTTACATAAAAGATGAAGAGCTATAATCCAAAAGGTCCAAGAAGTATAGCCAAATCCGAGGAAGGTATACTGAATCATGTTTTGTGATCACTGTAAGGTTTCACTATTTTAAATGTATCAGTAACTTATTCTTTACAACTGTTATATCTCTCTGCAGTATATGCTTGGTTTAAAAAAAGACAAGTTTCTGTACAATATATACATGATTTATGGTACCGAAAGCTGCAATGGGTTGCCATTTGTGACACAGTCACATCCCGCTTGATTAAATACGGTGAATGGTACCGTGTTCTACCGATGTTTACCGTACTGTTTATATCAACACCAGCACACCTCGGCAGATTGTAGATGATGTATGGCACTGGAATCTGTCGATGTTCGCCGTATTGTATAATACCTTAATTTTTTTATTTTTACCATATTGTATGATACAGGAATCTGCTGATGCGTGCCCGGCGTTATGTATCAAAGGAAATGCATTACACTGACTTTTACCAAACTTGCTTCATGAAACGTTATTTTAAAGGAAGGTATAAAATACTTCATTTACAAATATCTTGAAGCGTAAATTCAAACATGAACTGCTAAAAACTATGAGTTGGTATAGTCGTATTAAATTTTGAACTGTTCATCAGTATACACGAAAAGACAAAAAACAGATGATTAGTAAAAGGTAATAATAATAAAACCGTTTTTTGTATAATTAATAGGTCGATATATATATATATATATTTATAGAATGAAATTCAAAACAGTGTGGCTGTGGCCATTGATTGACACATTAAATTCATCCATTGACTGGGACAATTTACGTGCACGTTTGTCTGTAACGACATCTGTTCACGACGTACCTACGATAGAAATTTAAACTGTGGGGTCACCAAAGGTTTCTTAACGCCTTTAATTATAAAATAATTCGAAAAATTAATCAGGAATAACCTTTATGTTTTGATTTATATAATTGATATAAATCAAAACATTGTGTTATTTCTGATTATTTTTTTCGAATTACTTTATTAAGGTGTTGAGAACCTTTGTTGACCCCACAGTTTAAGTGTCTTTAAAAAGTACACAGTGAGCAATGGTCGTTATATACAAACGTTCACCTAAATTGTCCCAGTCAATGGGTGAATTTAATGTGTCAATCAATGGCCACAGCCACACTGTTTTGAATTTCATTCTATCTTTACATTTACAGTTTCAAAAGTTACTTTAAAAACTTGACAATACATTAAGGGACATCAAAAGTTCGATGTAGGATAAAAAACTTAATTCATATAGTTTTGTTCACTGACCCCCCCCCCCCCCCCCCCCTACCCCCTTCTTAACTTAATTTGGAAAAAAATGATTGACCTATAAGGATATATATTAAATCGATGTCAATTAAACAAAACTTGCAACAATTTCGACCCCCTCCCCCTCCCATCCCTAAACTATTTGAATTAAGTTTTTGTTCATCCTTTATTGATTTTTTTATGTCGTCACTAATTAGAAATGCAAATCCGATCGTGCGAGCGTCTCATTGGTAGACACCCCGTAGTAGCAGTGGCAGAGAAATGGTTAAATACTTTCACAATTGTTTATACAATACCTAATTATATAATATAATTTACCCCCCTTTTTATTCGTATACTTTATTAAGCTTTTTCAGCATAGACCTAAAAATGTTAAATTTGTACTGAAAGGTTGTATATGCCCCAACAAAGATAAATGGTTTGGTGCCTAATATAAATCCACGAAGATTTTGTTTCACAACCTAATGATCAGTTAATGATAATTGACCTTTTAATGTCAGACTATACTGCAAAACGATAAACGAGGGGGATTAGACTTAGTCGTATAAATTGGACAGTTAGACACTTAAAGTATGCAGATGATCATAGCAATAAAAAAAAACTCACAGAGAAGAGATATAAAGAATATTTTTTTACTCACAAAAAAAACACAAAGTTTTGGTTTATAATGGGCAAAAGAAGTTAAATATTCTAAAGGTATTGAATGCATCATACGATGCAATGTATAGTGTTAGTATAGGATGTGTCAACCCCTTAGCCAGACATGGATAACGCATGAATTTTGTGTGTTCAGTTATTTTTAAAAAGGAAAGAATGTTAACATTGAAAGTGAAACAAAGGTTAATCATTTGATTGACTGATTAAATAAAAAGAAAAAAACACACACACATTCTTTTACAGGTAAAAACGACGATTAACATAAATTTTAATATTTGGTATGAAAATTACATTTGTTTGTTTATTTATATTTATATCTATGTTTATATCGGAGGTCTTCGAAGATTAACTCGATAGTTAATTAGATGGTGTCTAGACTAAAATGCAAAGGAAACGAAGCTACATATTATCGAGCCTATGCCTTGTAAATTGTTTATTTTAGACTTTCTATAATTTGGATTTAAAGTGTTTTACATTATAATAAATCGAGTATGAGAATTGGAGACATTACGATGAACATGAATTTGACATCTTTAATTATATATGTTGCCATTAAAATATTGAACATTGATGTATCAGAAAAATAACTTCAATAAATTTCGGGCTGAAGTGATTCTCCGTTCATATGAAATCAACTTGCGAGCCGCTCGACAGTAACGTTATTTAAAAAATCCCAAAATTTGATCCTAATGTTCAACGGAATGTCAATGGAATAAGTTTGAGAAAACTGATGTTGTATTTTTGTTTAAAAGTGTGACACATGGGCGGAATCAGTCATTTTCAGAAGAGGGGTTCCAACCAAATATTCCCATTCAAATGCATTGATCGTCAAAAAGGGGGTTCCATCATCGGACCCCACCCTCACCCTGGATCCGCCACTGTGACATGTTTAATGGTGAGCGTAAATTTTGATTAATCAGTAAGGTAAAAAAAGGTCAACGATTACAACTGATTGTTTCTTACATTTCTCTTTTCTACAACTTAATTTCCATATTGAAATCTACATCTTGGTTCCATGGCAGACACCCCCCCCCCCCCCGGCCCCCTTTGTGACTATGTATTATTTCCTTGCATAGAGATAAAGCAATTCGCAATAAACCATATTTTTCTTCTACTTATAAATTTATGACCATTTTTATCGGTGGATCCTTAATGTAATTGTTTCTTTTTTTTTATTGGAAGACTATATTACATGTCATGATGTGTTAAATACGCCCTCACAAATTTGTCGGTTGGTGCATGAGCATGCAACATTCCAATCATAAAAGTAATTACAAATTTGAATACTGAAAAGTGCATATAAAAAGCTAAATACAAATACATCTATATGATCGCTACACAGAGTAATTATTTTTCGACTCCAACAGTGGGCTATATCCAGAGAGGTTTAAACCCCTTTTCTTGACAGAAAAGAAAATTAAAAATCGTTAATTATAGTTTGGAATCCCCGACAATTCTTGATCTTGCAACCTCCGTTCAAAAGACACGTTGCTTAACTTTGGTTATCAGAAACGAACAGAAGATTTATTTGAGTTCCGAATATATATGATATTATTGAACCATGAGTTCGTTATTCAGAAAATGTAATAATACTACTTCGACCTTGTGTTAAATTTAATCCTTTAATTCCAATTTTCAATACCCATATACTTAAGACGTTTTCGTTGTTGATCATTGCTGAGCGTGTAACAGCATTAATATTAAGATTATTCCAACCGTCTGTTGTAATTTGCACAGTTGATGTGTTCTGAAGAAACGAACATTTGAGCTATGACGGAAGAACAGGATAATCTGTTACATATGAAATTGATTCTCGCTGTTATTTTGATGTAAATATCCCTGTGGAGTGTTTCTTAAGCTTTCAATCATCTTAATAATTTTACCTTGTGGTAACTTTGATGTTTTTATTTCTTGTTAGCTTTTGATATATCGGGGTGTATTCATTTACACACAAATGAAAAAAATTGAAAAGGTATAATGGAAAAAACCGCTTGTAAACAGTCTTTTATAACTATATAAATACAGACACAACGCAAACTTAATATATTGAAAGTAACGACATTGAAAAAAAAAATTCAGCATAAAAGCTAAGAAATATAGAAGTAAGGTTTGGGAAATTTACATTAAACAAAAAGAGCCATATGGTATTATAACGCTTTCTATCGGGAATAAGGAAAAAGATACCGAGGGACTATCAAAACACGGAGACTTGACGCTTTCTGTCTGGAATAGGGGAAAAGATACCGAGGGACTATCAAAACACGGAGACTTGACAATACCTTGGCAAAAAGACGGATAGTAGTAAATAAAACTGAAAACATAAAACTAAAGAAATTGCAACACAAACCTCGCCAAAACAGAGGAGAAATGAAGTACTCCTGAAAGTCCAGATCTCTTACAGGTTACATGTCTGAAATCTTCTATAATAAGTCTGGTCTAACTATCGGAAGACAATTTCTTGGAAGATGTCTACATGCCTGCTTCACCTTTCACAAACTCATAAGAAGAAAAAATACCCCGCATAATGATTATTACAGTCCTGAAACTGACTTCGGAAAATAAAAGGCAAACGAAAAACCAAAGTGAAATTCAAATTCATTATGACAGTGCTATATAGAGTAACTCATTGAATACAATAAGAAAATGCCTGTATATATATACCTAGTCAGGAATTTAATAGTTGTCCATTCGTTTGTTGTGTTTAAGCTTTTGATTTTGCAGTTTGATTGGGGACTTTCCATTTTGAATATTTCTCGGAGTTCGGTATTTTTGTGATTTTACTTTTGATTGTTGAACATCCATCAAATCTGCAACTAAATAAAGCTGATTTGGGTTGACGAAGAACAACGTGAACTCTACTGGCATGTCGCATAAGATGATGTACCTATATCGTCCTTCAAAGATCCGTGCTAGCCGATTAAAAAATGCCCATAAAAATTCATAAGATATTTTTATAATTGGTCGACTGAGCATATACAAAAATCCCGTAATGCTTTCCCGTTACTTGTCCACTTAAAAATGTGGATATCTCAATTTAATAAACAGAAGACCGTATGAATGGACCTATAAAATGTTCTTCCGGTGAGTTGAATGTTTGTAAGTCATTGAAACGCTCAGGTTTTGACACCTATCAAACAAACCTGTGTTTAACATTGACTGGTGTTGTCATGGGTGAACTAACGTGGCAATACTCGGAATGGACAAAATTGAAATAATTTGTTGACATGAATACAAATGAATGGATCCGTTTTCACACAGAAATTACTTCACAAAACACCAAGCAAATGCCCATTGTGATGCCTTCAACTATTAACACCTTAAATAATTTAAATTCAAGCACCTTTTGAACTTTTATTTTAGCATGCTGTTTATGGATGGTCGAATGGCTTAATTCGGAATTTCAGTTTTATCTGTACATCACAGCGCACAATTTGTATAATACTTTGTAAATACCCGTTTGTTAAACTGAAATGTGAAAGATTTACAAATAGAAGTCAGAAACACTCAGCTTCCATGCATGCAATTCAAATTCTGTAAGAAAGCTAACATCGTATTCATGTTTCATATTGATACACATTTTAATTGTACTAGACAGCA
The DNA here is from genome assembly GCF_963676685.1 of Mytilus edulis. NCBI lineage: Eukaryota > Metazoa > Mollusca > Bivalvia > Mytilida > Mytilidae > Mytilus > Mytilus edulis. The sequence goes on along the minus strand of NC_092345.1, from coordinate 27,799,040 downwards.
TTTGGTATGTATTAAAATACAATTGTGACTGGGATATACAAATACTTTGACATCGACATCGGCCTCCGGCATCAAAATCCCAGCTTCGTTCATTGTATCCGTGTTTCTGTGCTGGATGTATAAACACGCATCCACGTCCGTTTAGAAGTTGAACGTAAAATGCAATGCTCTATGGGGACGAACGCCATACACTATACAAACTTACAAGCCTCAGGTTAAAACTTTATTAAATGCATTTCGATATAGACTACAGTACTTGTTTTGAGACAAAATTTAAGTCTTTATTGATAAACCACTTTTGTGGCAGTTTATATTTCCAGTCCCCTGAGCCATTTAGGTCTGATAACGTTGCAGACCATGTTTTGTTTTTTGTTTAATTTGATCTCGTTTGAATATGCATAACATATTTGACATATCGACATTATAATACAAATTTAGATGATTCCAGGTATTGCTGTTTGTCCATCCTCATCTTTGTGTATTCAAATTTCGTCGCCCAAAACGACTTTTAGTTAATTATGAGATGATAAATAAAGTTTCGTCGGCGAAAAAGTGCAGCTCATCTTTTGTACATTTTGTTTAACATTAAGTGCACTTTCTGAATAGATAGAAGCGTACAAACTGCCAATCATTCATGTATAGTTCTTGCACCTGTCGAAACTGACATGGCTTTTGACCTTTTATTCTGCATTCAATCAAAAAGAACAAATCGATGCACTTTTTACCTATTTACTACCGTTACATTCCACGTCAATCTAGAACATACCTACATAAGATTTGATGAATTAAAATTGACAAATGTAAAATCAATCATTCAACCAAAACATTGTAGTCTGTTGGTTTTGTTTTTAAATAAAACTTCCCTTTTGTATAGCATTGCTACGTTTATTGACAGAATGGATTGTTTTATATACAAAATATAGAATTGGTAGTATTCAATAACACATGCATAATCTATATATATATATATATACTGATGATTAATAAGTATGCATGCGTCCTAGACATTAAAAAGATTCCTGTTTTAAATGATTAAAGCAGAAAACTAAATATTAAGCAGTTTGATAAAAATTAAGGGGATCGCAAAAATAGGGAAATTTTTAAATTCTGTTCATACTAAAAACATCAGATTCACCCGTGACTGCGTCGATTTTGTGCGTTGTATGCAATTGAACTAGATTATATGTTACTGTAAAGACCATAGTATGCAGCCAAATATTTACACAAGTCTATAAAGCTATAAGCTTTTGGTTATCACGATCAATAATATGACTTAGATAAAATAGAAAAGACTTGCGGAAATTATATTAAAGGGAAGTCAAATATCTTATAAAAAGGTCTTCTTTTGAGTCACATTAGAAAAAAACTTGACAACACTGAAGGGATTCGAACCCTTGACCTCCAGTCATGAAACTGGTGCTCTATCATCTGAGCTACAGTGTTTGTATTTCAAATGACGAAAAATTTAGATTTTGAGTTATTTAAATTTCATTTTTTTATGTTGCACAGGTTTTTACGTATGTAAAATATTATCCTTTTTGGTTGCTTAAATAAATGCTTTAGCTGTGTGTGTTATGTTAAAGGAAAGTTTAGAGGCAGGATAGCGTCACGTGATAAAAAAAAAAAGTTTATATCATTAGATAAAGGAAAGCACAGTGTTTGTGTTTAAAATGACGAAAATTTTGGTTTTGAGTTATTTCAATTACACTTTTGATGTTGCACTGAGTTTCATAGAAAATTCTCATTGTTGGTCGCTTAAATAAATGCTATAGCAGGATGCGCTGTATGTGTTATGCCAAAGGAAAGTTTACAGGATGGATAATATCACGTGATAAAGGGAAGTTTAGAGGCTTGATAGCATCAAAAAAATAGAGGAAAGCACAGTATTTGTGTTTCCAATGACGAAAATTTTGGTTTTAAATTGTTTCAATTACACTTTTGATGTTGCACTGAGTTTCATAGAAAATTCTCATTGTTGGTCGCTTAAATAAATGCTATAGCAAGATACACTGTATGTGTTATGCCAAAGGGAAGTTTAGAGGCTGGATAATTTCACGTAATAAAGGAAAGTTTAGAGGCTTGATAGTAGCAAAAAAAATAGAGGAAAGCACAGTATTTGTGTTTCCAATGACGAAAATTTGGGTTTTAAATTGTTTCAATTACACTTTTGATGTTGCACTGAGTTTCATAGAAAATTATCATTGTTGGTCGCGTAAATCATGAAATGCTATTGTAGAATACACTGTATGTGTTATGCTAAAGAAAGTTTAGAGGCTGGATAGTGTCACGTGATAAAGGAAAGTTAAGTGGTAGGGTAGTGTAACGTGATAAAGGAAAGTTTGGAAGCATGATAAAGTGTCACGTGGTAAAGGAAATTTAGATGCAGGATTATATCACGTGATAAAGGAAAGTTTAGTGGCAGAATAGTGTCACGTGATAACGGAAAGTTTGGAAGCATGCATTGTGTCACGTGATAAAAGAAATTCATAGGCAAGATAATAAATATCACATGATAAAGGAATGTTTTGATGCAGGAAAGTGTCACGTAAAGACAATCGTCGTTAGATTAAAATTCATGGTTAATTCTAGCTTGTTTGATTTATCTGAAACATTTTTCTTCTAACCTGTAAGGGGATTTATAGAATCTTTGTCCAGTGGCAAATATTACAGAAAAACGACATGAAGCTGAATAACATTAAAGACTAGCTGATTACGTCCGTTCAGTATGCAGTTATTCAATCTGGTGCCTTGTTTTGAAAAAAATACATTATTTTCAGACAAAATGTACAATCACTCACAAGAACACCCCCCCCCCCCCCCTCCCCCCCCCAAAAAAAATACAAACAAAACAACCAGTATCCTTGTTGATCCATTTCGTAAAACATGCTTTTTTTTATAACAATTTTGTTATCTATCGTACATCCGTCAAAATGTTATATATTATTTATAATCCATGCAAAGCTTGGCAATATATATAGTTCGTTTGGCTATTGGTACTTTACGGAACGGAACGGAATTTCATTTAAGGTATCCAAAGGGGGACATTTTGAAAATACAATTAATACTCGCAAATGTACATTTAGAAAAATAAAATTGTATCAAAATGTTTATTGTTGTGTACTTAACAAGACCTACATCATATAAAAATCATTGCTATTTTTGCATTTCCTTCAATTAAATAACAAAACTGCTATAATGAATCTCCAATCAAATGAACAACAATGCTATAATGTATGTAAAAGAACACATTGCTGTGTTCAAGTACCAACACTCTTCGCTGCCTTCCACTTTGTTATTTATCAAACATAATTGTATTAAATCAACACGATATCACAGCTAGACGAAACTGACTAAAAACAAACTAACAATCACCGACCACTTCAGATTCGGACAATGTCCATCAGATACAAACTATCATTGTTCAATGGTGTTGTTTACAAACTTGGGAACTATGCTCGAGCTCATTTCACGCTTTGTTTACATTGCTGTCAAAATAGTTTCTCTTTCCTAGACCTGTCAATCATCGAATAATGACCACTATGGTCAGATCTGTTGAACGACTGTTCTCACTGTTACATTGATCAGCTTTGTTCATTTTCGTTTTAGGTTTCATGTCCTAAAACTAGACCAATTGTGTGAAAGCGTTGTAAGGCCTCAGTTATATGCATTTATCTTAATCCTGGCGAGTTTGTTAACTTTTTTGGGGGGCCAAAATGCTTGCTAAAAAGTATATATATATGTTTATGTAAAATTTGATTTACAAACAATTTTGTTTGATAAATCGGGATTTTTTTTATCTTTTTTTTTTTTTATTATATTAAATTTTGAATTTTAACAACATTCATGGCATGATGAACATTGATAAAAAAATATTTTGAAACTAGAAATAAAATGAGTTCAGAAAATCAATTCATTAAACTGAATGCTAAAGTAAAACACATTTAAAAAAAGATATACATTTGCAGACTATATTGGACACTATAAACAGACGTACGTCTTAAATCAAGATTTTGCTAAACACTAGTATAATACCTTCTAGTTTTCATGCTCCCAAACATATCATTTTCTGCTTTCCAAATTGAAATTGTTGGTCACAAAGAATTCTGGTGAATATATATCCCAGAACACGTGTTTTGTGCAGGAATTCATATTATGCATTATTGTTTTTTTTCTGCAACTCATCCAAGATAAACAACGGGCCTGTTTATCGAAACTTTCCTAAGTTCCGTCCTATGGATATACGGTCAATGCAATTTGACTGCTCCAATAGCACAGCTGCAGTATATAAAAATTTAACAAACTAATTGTAAACTAGATATATAATCGGTAAAAATCATTACATGTTTTGAGTGAGTTGAATTCGAAGTGTCAAGGTTTCAATATTTGACAGTCCAAAGACAAATCTCGTGCATTTTTCATATAAATCTTGAGTATTTCAACTATACTATTTTACTACTGGTAAAAACAACAATACGTGTGAAAATGATCAAAAGGCGAAATTGAATGATATATCCTAAAGTTAGGACCATCCTAAGACCATCTTAAGACACCTAAATTGGTATCCTAAAGTTAGGACAATTCCTAGGATTTTCCAAAGTTGAGACATGTTTGTTAAACCCACTTAGGGCTAAGATGTGTCCTAAGTTGGTCTTAGGACACGTCCTAATCCTAAGAGAGCTTCGATAAACAGGCCCGAGAAGTTCAACATATTCGACTAAAACATGACTGTATTGTGGTAATGACAAATTGAACATACATTTCGTGTCATTTATGAAACAGATATTCTTTCGAAAGGAAAAATACGTCAACAAATCCGGAATTTGGACAAATATCTGAAATGTCGACCTCATTTTACACAAAAAGTAGCACATGGATTATTTTTTTCTTTATTGCATATTTGATTTAATCCTGTAAAAAATAGCCTATATACAAATCTTCATCAAAATTTCAATATGAGATCAAAACTGTATTGTATGCCCTTAATAATGGTCAAACGACGACATGTCTGTAAAATTTCAGAAGAATGCTTCAATTTTACCACTAGGAACCCTTGGAATCTTAGAATAATTGAGACAGTCCTTAAAATCCATGTTGCACTTTAAACCTTTGTAAGCAGCAATCCTCTGTCTTGTCAAACAAATCATAATAGAAAACGTAACCTCTTTAGCAGAAATGTTGAAAATGCGAGAATACTGTCTTTACACTTTGTCGTGCTATGATAGCTTATGCTTAATAAGTAAAATGCTTAACATAGCAAAGGGTGCAATTCAATAGATGTTGGGGTCCCTGACATCAAACAGGCGTATAACTATGTTTAGGGGGATGCAATTTATTTCGTAACTTTCTTATTTCTTTAATAAATTGATATAGACCAGAGTATGTTATTGTTTCTTTATATATATACTGCTTTGATTCTATCTTTCACATGCCTTAGAAGGCAATGGGGCTATGAATTAGTGGTTTCATACCTTATGATATGCGCAGATATATTTCCTTATTTAAAGACTGTTTAATATTGGAACTCAATTCCTTAATATGGGTCGATATCTGCAAAAACAAATTGATTAGCACATTTTGTTTCTGCAAATGACAGTCAAATATTTAGAAGTAATGATATATAATGTATGCACAGAGATAAAAAGTCATGCGTTACATGCTGCGTTGAAGACCAATTGGTGGCCTTCGGCTGTTGTCTGCGCCTTGGTCGGGTTGTTTTCTCTTTAAGATATTCCCATTTCCAATCTCAAATTTATATATATATTATGGTATATATTTTGAACATTCTGTATATAATACAACAAGATGCATGTTTAGAATTTAGAGATTTGTGTTGGAGCTTCATGATATGTTTGAGCATTTTTGGATCTACAGGGGGAAGGGGGGATGTCTCAAGACATCAAATTTTATATTAAACTTATTCTGAGGTTAACCATTGGATGAGTTCCCATAGAATTTAATAGCTTAAGGAAATAACCATGATTGATTGTTGAACTGTATAGGTGAACGAGTTGTCTACATTTTTTTCTTTGGAATGAATTTGTTTGATTTTATCAATTGTAAATTTTCTGATACCATGTATAATACAAGAAATGGAACTTATTTGTGTGAAGTCGTTGAAATTAGACAACTATTCAATTATACAGAAAGATGATTAAAGGAATGCATAATTAAAAATATTTACTAGTACAATAGATCACATCAACAGTGTCACGTGCTGTTTTAGGACAACTTTGATTTACAGTATTAGGGTCCTATGATAGTTCTAATGTGTGTCATGAGGTATATTTTGGGACATGCCTAAGGATAATTTCGAAAAACATGCCCAAGGTCGATTTACAGAGAACATCATTTTGTCATCCATTGGTTGATTTCAATAGCACGTGTCACAGTCAAGAGCACTACAAAACCGTGACCGAAATATTGTCAGATAGAAGATAGTTTATGTATGGAATCTATGACGAAATTGAAAAATTAAGTGAATTTGTACAAAAATATGAAACGTCGACGGATACAACTTATTTTCACCAAAATTTATTTAATTTTCAATTATAAATTTATAGAAATATTGAAAAATTTATCTGTATTTAAATGACCTTCACTGATTGTCTCAATCAAATTGATCAAAAATAATAGAAGTACAAGTAAAATATGTATGAATGAAATTTGACACTGCGTATCAGTTAGAAAGTGTAACAGATTTTCCCACTCTCCGCGTGCTGAATCGTCTGCTGTTGCTGTTAGAAATATGATGCACCTGGGTATATAGATTTATTTATATTTTATATAACATGAAACAAAAGAGGTACTACACGCAAACGTAGGAATAAAATCAGGAAATACATTTTAGAAAGATTTATAACAAAAAAAAATTATGCTTGACTGAAATATGACAGTTCTTAATGGAATCTAATTGAACATTTTTAACACCCAGTGGCCAATATCACATTCATATCAAACCAATTTTATTTTTATTTCTAAGAGTATATTTACGTGAAAGCTAATAGTATTACCCCCCTCAAAAGAGTCGCGAAAGACACCAAATGGATATTCAAACTCATAAGTCGTTAATAAACCGACAGCACCATTGCTAAAAACGAAGTATCAAACAGACAAACAATAGAACTCAAAACACAACATACAAAACTAAAGACTGAGCAACACGAAAACACGAAACCAACCATAAACGTGATATCGGGTGCTCCCGAATAGTAAGGACATCCTGCTCCACATATGACATTTCTTTAAGGATGAAATCTTCTCTATGACGAGAAAGGTTGATGCTACTTATTTAACATTGCTTTCTATTTATACTAGGCTTGTTCTCATTCCTCAAAGTACAGACACGAGTTATGCGAATCAGAGCTAGGTTCAAGATCCAAGAATGATACCACATGCAACCTTATATTGTTTGTCTTCAAAGAGCAATACATTTTATATATATAGCGTTTGTATCTTTAACTTGCTGAATAAGCAATGTGTACTTAAACATTTCCCATATCAAATTAAAGGAAAAGAGATGTTTTTTTAATTTAATTTCTTGTATTACACGACGTATTGTGTTGTAACACTAAATACTTTGAAGATACGTCATTTTCGATCAATTAAGAATGTCTTCTAACAGGACATATGCATGTAGTATAAAATTGATGTAACGGTTATAAAAAAGTGTTGTTCTTTATTTCAATAACTGGTGTAAAATCATGTATCCCCCACCGAGGAAAACAGTATTACAATAACTTGTTTCAGTCATTTTGAGGTCAGTCAAATCTTGTCCGAAAGGAGGTTTATATTTTGATAAGTGCAGGCTGTACAAATATAGTAATGGTCTTTTCATTTTGTTTTTAAGAAACTGTAATTATATTCTGTAATCAAGGAATCATATTATGTAATCAAGGAATCATATTCTTTAATCAAGGAATCATATTATGTAATCAAAGAATCATATTCTGTAATCAAGGAATCATATTCTGTAATCAAGGAATCATAGTCTGTAATCAAGGAATCATATTCTGTAATCAAGGAATCATATTCTGTAATCAAGGAATCATATTCTGTAATCAAGGACTCATATTCTGTAATCAAGGAATCATATTCTGTAATCAAGGAATCATATTCTGTAATTAAGGAATCATATTCTGTAATCAAGGAATCATATTCTGTAATCAAGAACTCATATTCTGTAATCAAGGAATCATATTCTGTAATCAAGGACTCATATTCTGTAATCAAGGACTCATATTCTGTAATCAAGGAATCATATTCTGTAATCAAGGACTCATATTCTGTAATCAAGGAATCATAGTCTGTAATCAAGGACTCATATTCTGTAATCAAGGAATCATATTCTGTAATCAAGGAATCATATTCTGTAATCAAGGAATCATAGTCTGTAATCAAGGACTCATATTCTGTAATCAAGGAATCATATTCCTAACTGTTACATTTGTTCATAACTAAGGAGATAGTTTCAGATTTGAGAAAAAAAAGGAAACAACAGTCTAGAATGTCTGTGCACTGTTTTGAAAATGTTAAATTCGTTATAAAATTTGACAGTTGTATTCTCGTACTTGTATGTCGAGATATGTTTGAGCCATGCTTTCATTCGGTTTTATCCCTTTTTCAATACTGTTAGATTTAATTGGCTAAAACAAGATACCGGTAAAGGAGTAGGTTCAGTAAGACCCCTTTTTGGCCCCAAAATATATCAGTTTTGCAAAATTGTTATAATGTAAACTTTGAGCTATTTATTGGAAAGTAGAATACTTCTGCTACATAAATATGGGCTGTTTTTGACAATACAATGCACATATATCGGGTATAAGCATCCTAAAGTCATGCTAAATTACTGAAATCCTCACAATTTTAGCATTTGTGTTAAATTTTAGACGGTTTTCGTCTTAAATGGAAGTGACCGCATTCGTGTTCATTCTTAATATTTATATGTAAGTTGTATTTGATGATAATACATAACATATATAAAGACTGAGGGTGATCACGGATGCGACCACTTTCATTTTTGACAAAAACTATCTGAAAAGTGACATATTATGGCTTATTTGATAGATTTTTTATATTTAAGCTTGAATATGAGCGTCTGAAATGACTAAATCAGTTCAAATCTTTCATAGATACTAATTGAATCGACTGAAGTAGACACTTAAGTGTTTAAAAAATGTACAAAATCTTTCATCAGTTGAGGCCAAAATAGGCCCCTACCGGACCTACTCCTTTTACTTTGGGTTGTACCATAGATATTAATCTACTCTCTCACAATATTTGTTATTCAAAATAGTTTTCCTTTTCTCAGAATGATTGCACAAAATAAGTAAACATAGATTATATCTTTCCCTAAATTATACATGTGAAGAATGTATATGAATTACAGAAAACATCTCTTTTATTTCCAGTAGGCAGTTAATACTACAATGTTGAAACTCGTATATTATTTGATTTAATTTCTTATCGTTCATGTCCATCATTTCAAACGTTTATTTCATATCCATGTAATTTGAAAGATAAGACCGATATAGTTTCTGAAGCTTTTGGCTTTCATGTTCTTACAAAATATTTAGCATCAAATTATAAATCAACCTGTTAAAAGAGGAGATTTATTCGAACGGCATATGAATATTATATTTATATAATTTTTAATAGTATATTGTTCTATATCATAAATGCTATTTATAATTGTATATTGTTCTATATCATAAATGCTATTTATAATTGTTTAGTAAAATCTGTTAAAAGACTATTTGTTCAAACTGCATATGAATATTAAAGTTATAATGCTTTACTAGTATACTGTCCTATATAAATGCTATTTATAACTGTGAATTATTCAAATATTCATTGATAACATTACCACAGGCCCATTTCTAAAAACAATTAACCCCTAATAAATCCGAATAATTATTATGATGTTCAATGGTAATTTTCTAGTCATTAATAAAAAGAATGAACATGTGACAGATGCAAAATAAAACTTTATTAAAACCTGTTCTTTGTCTGTGATATGGTTACGAAAGTACATTTAACTAGTAGTATCGTGTCAAAGTGGTCGAAATTAATAAGCGCACTGATTTGTAAACAACCGTACCAGTAAACCGAATAATTCGGTCGCGCGGCTGAGAGAGTCGACAAAAGGGTGAGGCTGAATTTTTCGGGTGACTACTAGTTTTATTTTATTTTTTGTTAAGGGCTTATAACTTGTGTATGCTCAGTTGTCGAAATAACTGCAAATTCAGTGAAAGCCTGGAAGTTCCATATGGATATAAATACATTCTCGAGTGCATGTTTAAACTACTTAAATAATATAGGTCCCAACTGTAAAGTCTGTGAAATCAGGAAAGTACTGAATTGACCACATAATACCCCATTCTTAAGTATAAAAAAAGAATATGTGATAAGATTGATAATGAGACAATTCTTCGCGAGAGACCAAATGACACAGAAATTAACAGCTATAGGTCATGCACCGTACGGTACTATTTAAAACTATATACATTTTGAAAATAATCTATATATATACTTCAAAACTGTAAATACTGTAAAATCATGAAAGTGAATAATATAGTTATTCCATTGTGATGAAATATATTCTAAATAGCATCTTTAAAAATAAGCTGCGTCGAATAATAGAAGTGCTATATTGACAAAAAGTATCGGTACAGACATTTTTATGAAGACAATCTAGTGCTCCCGTGCATGCTTAGGTATATTCTTAATTGCATATTAAAAAAAGCATGTTTAAACCCACTTTCAAAATAATACGTCCCAACTGCAAAGTCCGAAATTGTGGAAGTCCTCTATAGACAATTTAACGTCCTTCCATGTTTAAATACATTCTAAATTGCATGATTAAAAATACTTTAAAAATAATCTTTACCCTAACGTATATTTTATATTCTAAATCTATTTTGAAGATGATGCTAAAATAAACAATTATCAATCCTTAGAAAATGAGAAATGAATACATTTATCGCTTATGTTCGTAAATTAATTTAATAACTTTTGATATGTTTAAACATTAATATATAATCATAAAGTTGTTGGTTAATTTGTTAACAATAACTATTAACATGTGTTAAATGATGACACTAGTCTTCCATTACAGATAATAACACTCTTCTGACAACCCTAACTTCAAATTATGTCGACCTAAAATCAATCATTTTCTCCTTTTAACAAATTTGATTGTGCGTCTAGAGAGATGAGCGGGTTGTTTCTAAATAATGCGGACTTTGTTCTGCAAATTTTATCATACCATCGCCACTGCAAAATAAATCTCGAATTTCATTGCTCCCATCTTGTTCCTAATCCGGTTATCGCAAATGTTTTAAAGACCGTTGTTTTTGTATATGCACACTAAGATTTTTAAGGTCAATGTTTTAGCAAAAGATTTCATATGTGTACACATTTTGGTGTGTATTTGATTTTAAAGAAGATTTTGTCAACGGTAACATTTTTTGCACCATAAATTGTTATTTTCAGTGTAGGCATAATTGAATATTGAATCGACTAAATTTGTATGAATAAAAGGTTGTTTTTTGGCATATCTAAAAATAATGGAACAATTAACATTCTTGAACATTTGAAATAAAATAAAACCATGCGAGGAAGTATAATTGTGCATTTATAATATGAATTTAATATATTTGTGTAGTAGGGTTTCTTTGAGATTTCGTGCAGAGTTTTATTATAAATTGGCAATTTCTTTATTTTTTAATGTGAAAAATTAAAGAATTTTAATAAACATGGTCTTAGTCATTCTGAAAATATGCCACATTTTTGTGAAATTAATTTGAATAAAACTACACTCTGATTCTCATGTTTTTTGCTTATTAGCTGGACCATGTTTTATATATTCATAGTTTCCATTAATTAGTATTCATATTTTTTTATTTTTATTTTTATTCATTCATATTAATTATTATTTTCTTTTTTTAAATCAATTTGTATGTAAATCTAAAGTTAACTATTACTAAGGTTAGTATGGATTTGAATATTCTTTGGTGCACAGTAAAATATCTTCTTCAATAAAGGAGTTTCAATTTTCCATTTTAGAAAAATAATATAGTTTCACACGAAATGCTGGAATACGAAACGACAGAAATAAAATGCTTTAATAACATCTATGATATATATTTTATTCTCAATTGATATTTTAAAATCTATCAGTCAGGCAGTATATATATATTATAAATCATTACTTTATCGTTAAATAAGATTGTTTTTCTCCGAATTTCAAAGAGAAAGGTTATATATTTGTTTGTATTAAAAAAATAACAAAATAAAACATTTTCCTTCTATAATAGTGAAAATACAATTAAAAACCTAACTAATGAAATTATATACTATCAATTGGACAAATACGGGAATAAATTGAATCACAAAAAGTCATAAAAAATGGTATATTTAGCAATAAAATTCTAATGATATTATTTATATATACATATACACTGTTTTTACATTTGTCACGAAATGGTGTTAATATTCTTAATTTTTAGGCATCTTTTATACTTTTTAAATAAGTTTGTGTCGGAAAGCCTTCCAAAACTAATATAATTATATTAAAAGTGATAGGATACCCCAGGCTGTGCGAACACGACCATGGAACACGCGATGGTCCTTTTGAACTTTTTTATATCGAGGGAGTCGTAACTGTTACAACCTCTCTCACGCTGTGAAAACAAACACTTATATATTTAATTTTCACATCCTTATAATTCGTGTAAAGTTTTACCCAGACTCTTCGAAGATGGCACCACAATTCTCAAAGGTCGGATCAAAAACCAGAAAAACAATCGGTCTTTCAGAAGAACAGCACCCATGGGAAGAAAGCAGTTGATTAAAGTTTAACACCCTTCGTTATATTTTTGATTTCCCGTTGCTAAAGACTGTTAAAATATACATGACATGAAAATTAATTAAATATGTTAATTTATACTTACCAAATATACCACAATGCTTGTCGGTTTCTCTCAAGTGAATTCGTGACGTTTTTTCAGAAACTGTAATGTTGATAGAAAAATAAACCAAAAATTCCAGAAAATTTATAGTATGTCCGTTTGAAAACTTGGTAAATAAAATGGTTTGCAAAATTCGGCGTCAGTGTTGAAACCATTACACAAGACATAATAGCATGCTGCCAATCGGTCATGATGAGAATAAAATGATAGAAATTTAACCTTTATCGTCCGACAATGAGCGAAGAAATAGATTTTATTACTCCGTAAAAGATTTGAAGATTGGTGGTGATTTGTTGGTTGTCAATAAGCCTTCTGACAGCCCATGAAAAATAACGATATTATAGATTTTAATTACCTCCCGCAGGAACTTAAAATAATTTCTCCCAACAGTTAACAGCAGACGACAATATGAACTTAACCCATTCATGTAAAAAATGTGTGCCGATACACAACTATATCGTTGTCGTCCTTTGTGGATTAAATTTTTAACTAATCACACATATATTGTTCATATTTACAATAAGTTACTGTCTATATTTAGAAATTCATGTCTTTCAATCTGTCAGAATTCTCGTATGACATTGTTGATTGGTTGTAGCGGTCACATGACTTAGGCAGCAGTTGGTTATCATTCTGAAACGTCCATCTCATACATAGATTTTAATGCATAGTTGGTAAAGTGTCACCTGGTCGAGAATATATTAGTTAAACATGTGAAATTATAAGATAAAAAACAATTTGTGAAAAAAATTGTAAAAATTTCAAATGACCATGGACGAAGGAAGAGAGTCTGGCTTTATTAACAGCCAACCTAGTATTGCAGAATTTATGACTTCGGTGCCACTTATCAATGAAGCTTTACAAGCACCATCAATCATTTCGAGCGACGGCATGCGATCATACTGCCAATCTTTCACTACCTCGCAGCAACCGACCCAGGACATTGGAGGCGACCCTGGGGCAAGGGATTCTGGATTATCGATGAAATTTCCTGACTATGCCTGGATGAAAGAAAAGAAACCTGTCCGGAAAGGAGTCGCACCTGACCAAACCGAGCTAGGTAATATTTTATTTTCATAAACACACCCCTTGCTTTTATCTTCAGATAAAAAATGGGAATTTTAGTTGACATTTTGTAATTTGAGTTGATCATGAAGATGGGCTATTAGATTAAACTATTTATTCGCCAGACATAAAATTTTGACGGCTCAGCGTGTACTTTTGAACTATAATGAATTGTGTTTTTCACCGACTGTTTTGTAAAATAACATCTTACTGTATAAACAATCAAAATGTTTAAATTTTATTTACTTGTGGTCAAGAATTCAATATTGGGAATACGTACGGACACCTGGCACTATTGTAACACTGGCATGTATCTATTTAAAACCATATGTGAAAGATTAAAGAAGGTTAGATTTTCACCAAGTTGAAAATATAGCAGAATTATTTTAAAAAATACTAGAAAAATCAACGTTTAATACAAAATTATTTTGAGGATATGGCATATTTTTATACATTGGTTTTAATAGATTGTGAAAATATTCGCAACAGTATATGAACATAAATATTTCTTTACTTATGAATGGTAATAATGGTAATAATTTTTCTAACCGGAATTGTGCTATTTATGGGACACATTTTTCAAGTATTTGTATGTTTTTTGTCAATATACATGATATAGATGAAACTCATATGAAAAAAAATACAATTATTGCGTTTACCAATTAACCGTGAGAACTATGTTCAACGCAAAGAAAAACGTCATTATATAAACTAACTGATAAAAATGAATAATAATTTTTTTCTATTGAAAATTTAATAATTTAAAAATATTAATGAAAATGTGTTTTCAGCATTAAAAGCAATCAAAATCAATATGAAATTATAAACATTTACATGACAAAAAAATCAATAATTATGTCAACTGTGTAAATTGACAGACACAATAAAAATGTACTTTTACATGTGTGCACTTTCAAAAATACCTATGAATAATATTTACAAGTTTAAGTGAAAAGTTTCAAAATTTAAAGATGCATGATTTTCAGTCAAATATTTTTTTATAAGTGGTGATGAACATAGTTTCAAAATTTAAAAATGCATGTTTTTCAGTCAATTTGTTTTTGTATAAATGTTGAATAACAGATTTTTTTTTATCATGTGTAAAAGTAATGATATGCATTTCAATTTCATCAGTTTCATTTTTGCGAACATCAGAACCGCGTAAAAAATCTCAAGTCAAAAATCAGGACATGGTTATGATTCGCTACACTGCGATAACCAAATACTTTCAATCAAAATATGCAAATTAGAATTCATATTTATTTGGTTATATCATTCGTGTTTAAATAAGATTTTAGTTTTTAACACTTTTGTGTATGTTACTGAAATTAGTTTTAAAAACTGCGCCATTTTAAGAATGGCCGATTTATGTTATTGTTGAATAACTGTAGTATTTGGAATCTCAACAAATTCTTACGTAGAAACGAAATGAAAAATCAACACATCAATGTGAATGATGAGAAGGGTCTGTATTTCTCATCTAAAACTACCATAACCCTTCATTTCAACAACTTTCATCTCTCAGACTACAAGCTTAATCAAAGACGAATACTCTCTACTCGAGAGAAAAAATCTCTAAACAAGAACTTTGGTTCAAGTTTGACATGTTACAAGGTTGTTTGATAAGTTCACTGGAATACAACCATAAGCCGAGTAAATCTTCTACAACTAATAATTTAAAGATATTTAATATTCAATTTTCGAAGCCAATAAACGCTAGTTTGTGAACCAATTATAAAATAAATTTAACATATTACAAACTTTAAATGTACCAGTACAAGCCTATTTGACCCCATAACAATAGTATGAAAATTCGTCGTGTTAAAGAAGCCTAAATTTGCACCGTTCATGCGAAAATGTAGGATGCAATTTAACGCGTTGCTTGGCAGTGCGAAATCAGCCAAAGTGATCTTACTTTGAAATTATTTTAGTCATATTTAAATTGAAAAGACTCAATTTTACTTTTCAAAGAAGAGCAGTTTGTAGCTCAATTTAAGCAGAGATTACGAGCTTTAATACTTTCAAAATTAACATAGAAAATAAATCTGTTTTGTTGCGTAAAACTGAAATTTTGAAGATGTAACAATTTTGTTAATTCAGGAAAATATGTCCTGACATTAATTTGCATTTTGAATGCAAAAAAATATAGAAAATTTACATAAAAATATATTTTTCTAAACCGTAATCATTCACTTGGAAGAAATGTAATGCGGATACACGTCAATATTTCTTTATACCTATTTGTAAACTGACCGCTTTAATTTCAAAGAGCAAACATGAATAAGAATGCAAGATGCATCAGTGATACACAATAAACCCTCAAAAGACAGAAATGTCAGTTATACATACAAATTAGATCGTGTGTTGTGTTTACTTATCTAAAATATTTTTTTCACGTATACCAATTTAAAAAATGTGATATTGGTTTATGCCAACAATAAAAGGGAGAATTTGCGGTTCTTACAATTGCACACCAAACTGCACATGGAAACATTATAGTTTTCGCACAAGAGATGAGTTAAAAAAACTTAAATAAATAAAAATAAAACATACAATGTACTTTTTTTTTCGTTTTGTCCATTATCTTAATTGTTTTCCAGCTTGATTGATGTATTTTGACCTTCATTTTAAAGAAATTTAAACCTTGAGAATCTAAATTCCAGAAAACAATTAAATTATTTTTATTAACGTTTGAAACTGAAATGAAAGAAAATGTCATTATGCAGTTAACTTTGAGTTCTAAGAACTATTATCATACAACATTGAAACAAGTGACTTATTTTTGGGCGTAGAAAATTTAAACATCTTTGGTCATGTGTATCATTTTTATTAATACATTTGGGTACAGACAAAATTACATTGGATATTTTCAAATTCCAAAATGTATTTGCAGACTTTGGAATTTGCAAATGCCGATAGGTTTTTTAACTTTTTATTTCAAGCTTATGTACACTTTCGAAAGATAAATATCTACGGTAGTATGTCGAAAATATTATGGATTTACTTCCCTTCCCACCCTCTCCTTTCACCGACAGTGTTTTTTCTTAAATATTATCTGACTATCAACTTATTTACATTTAATCAGTTTTTAATAAATAAGGACCTTTTCTAACTACATGTATATCTTTCTTCAATGTGTAGGGTTACGCAGATGACCTCAAATAAATCTCAATGTTAAAGTCAAACAAAAATCCTACAAGAACTAATAGACAAGGAAAATAATTGTTTTTGGTCAAAATCAAATTAAAAGCAAAACACTGGTGAAATTATAGATCGCCTCCACAAAAGGGTAAAACAAAACAAAGTTATTAAAAGAAACAAGTTATGGTAGTGTTTTCCCCCACACACATGTATGATAGACAAACTTTCAGTGGGCGACCACAATTTGGAAAGTAAAATTCATCAAACATAAAAGTATCAATTAAAAAATGAAATACACAAACCAATAATACTTATTGCAATAAAATAAGCACCGCATATGCATGTTCATGGAATCAACTTTACCAAAAAGATCGAAAGATTGGGGAGTCTAATGCATTTTTATAAAACATACTATAAAGAGTCATAAGTGAAGTACCGGTTCAGTGGTTGTACGCGTGTTTCGGGCATTATCTTAACAAGAGCGATATGCGTGTGGACGTTCAAATTGAGAAATCAAACCATTAGATAACATTTTGCACTATTTCAATTGCCTACCATATTTAAATATAGGGATTGATTAATGATCAAAGACGGAAACAAACAAAACGCGTATGCAAATTGAAGCTAAGGGAAAGATCACTACAGAGAAGGTTGAAATCTGGTACTGAAATAAATAAATAATCAAAAAAAGTATATATATTATTTATCCCTTTAATATGTCCAATTTTTTTTTTTTGATTGTGTGTACGTGATTGTAACTTTCTGTATGAAGTTCAAGATTAGAAGACTAGTTAACAGCGTATATGTGTTTTGACTTCGCCTAAGACTCGCTGTAGATAAGACCATGGAAGTAACTTTAAATATTACTTCCATGATAAGACAAACAGTTAGAGAGTAAGGCACTCTGTAAAACCTTGATCAACCCTGAAAGAATTGATGTATTTCAATGGTTCCACTCAATATGTTTTCATTGCTAACAATATGACATGAATTTTCTTTGCCATCATTTGTCTCGTTTTTCATTGCCAATAATTTTAATCTTTCATGTGTAGGACTTCCTTTAATAGAGTTAAGGTTACTTTATTATTCCCTATAATTGTTGAGGCAATTGCGGAGGATATTTTTTATACCATAACATGATAACTTTTGTATTGGAATGAATGAAAATGTTTGAAAAATGAAATTTAATTTTATTGTCTTTTTTAAGAGAAGCTTTAGTAATTTCAAATTGCTTATCTTAATGAAGAAACAAAGATGATTAAAGTATATGTAGCAACAACACTTAAATTTTTTTATAAGATTAAACCTATGACTTATTTTACCAATATCCTTACCTATAGGTAAAGTCGTCATTGGAAAGATAGTTTAATTCACAAGAAACAGCTTTCCCCGAAATTTTAGCAAAAATTCAAGCCAAACCCTAATACAAACTTTAGAAATGCAGTATTGCTAAATATATTGCTAATTGATAAATTCTTGCAAGTACAATCGGTTCATAGCTATTAAAGAAAAATGGGGAGAATCGGCAGGAACCTGTGTAAAATGAGATTGTTTCGATGCCAGTAAAACAAAGTTCTTTATTTTTGCCTAGATAAAGCTCACAGGCACCTGTGTCTGAAAAAATATCCATACACTTTAAGTTTATAGATATATATATATAAAAAAGTCAGAGATAAGTGCCTAGATATGCCTAACCCTTATAATTAAGTCGTTATATACCATTGCTTAACAATGATGGCTACATTATCAGGTAGGAAAGTTCGATGGCGAGGAGGGACTGAATTATTAGATGGTTAGGACATGGCTTATATTGTGCTATTTTGACAAATGAAATGAAAAGGATAGGTCACCAAGCTTGTTTCCGAAATCGCATATTTTATCAGGATTTAAACATAAAAAGCGCTGTTTATCTAGTGTCTGTCTACTTAGAAAACTTTGAAACATTTTTTTTTGCCTTTTAGGAAATAAAATCTCAAAAATAGGTTACCATGTTGAAGTAGATTTACCTTCTTTAAGGAATCTGAGATATACTAGCTAACTCGCTTTTATATATATATGGAAAGTTAAAAAAAAATTGAATCTATCAAAAATATTTCTGCATTAGTTGAAAATAAGTTTTGAGTTGTGCATGTTCCGACCAGCCTTTTTTTGTGTGAATTTGAATATTTAACATGTTTAACTGTTCATTTTTATTGTCCCTGTATTCCTTTTGATGTCTGGCAATACTCTTTGATTAAAATGAAATTTAGCGAAAGGGCTTACTTGATCAAAAAACATTCATGAAAATGTGGAGAAAATAGAGATAAGATAAGAAAACAGAAAACAATTCTTATAATATAGGTATAACAATGGTGATAACACTTTATTGTCCATATAAACATAAATATATATATATATTTGTTGTGTACTAAACGCTTGAATTCAGTTTTCGCTTGGTTTTTTTCTTTTTCAAAGTTTTTTTTTTAAGTTTTGGAAAAAAGGAAAGACAATACAATATTTACTTAAGTAAAATTAAAGCAATGCAAAACAACCGAACAAATAAAGTAACTGGTGTCTAAATATTAAGGCATTATTAAGTGGAATCTTCAACATGCTTAAAATTACGAAATCAAAACTATGTTGTTCCATATCACACTCATACAAGTCAGCATTTTTTTCGAATGCCAACACTTCCAATTTGATTTATGATTAACAGACTATCTTAATGGATTATAAAAAAAGTCTCATTCTTAGTTTAAGACGTAAAAGATTTTACTTAGGGTTGGGTTATGCATTTAATTTCCATATTTCATCATAATTTATATAATACAAAGAATATTTTTAATTATTCAAGTCTGTAGACAAAACTTTATAGTTAGTTCTGAAAAGAACACACACTTACTAAAAAAAAGTACATACTAATAAATATATAATTTATGATAATTTGCATAGTGTTTTTATAGAATGAAGTTAATTATCATGGAAATATCTCAAAATTTGCATTTTTTGAAATAAATTACATTGTCAGTGGCACAATAAAATTAGAAAATAAGTTTTTTTCCGTGGTTTGGAAAATGCGAAACTTTCGCTATCAAAAGAATACTATTACTTAATGAGGTCTGGGTATTCAAAATTAAAATGTAGATAAATTCCTTATCTTATTGATCTATAAAAAATTGAAATCTCTTTGACATTTTTTCAGTTGTTTATCTTCGCATTGTGATTAGCAGATTTTAGAATATGAAAATTGATAATTAATACACATGAGGGAATTAATATAGGAATTTTTCATCATGAAGCAAAAGCTGTCATTCGTGTTTGAACACTAATGAACTCTCCCAGAAGAGGACACTGTTGACACGACGATATACTAATTGCATTTCAGTTCTTTGTGATTTGTCTATGAAATATAAAACTTCCAAGAAGTATTCTTTACATGATGTTACATTCTTTGATATTCAAAATAAACAGTATAATTACCCCCATACCCCCCTTTTTACTTTATAGTAATGATAATATCTAAATTAAAATAAATGCTTGATTTACAGAAGTCGTCATTAAGAATGCAAATCAGAAAATATTTATTCTTATTAATTAGTGTTTCATGTAAATAGCTAGCAAAATAAGCTATTCTTGTCCATCATAAATTTACTTTTTATAATTTAATGGAGTCACCAAACTGAACTGTAAACATTTTATTCGTCTTTCTGTCTTTTTTAACAAATTATTCATAAAGCTTACTTAAAATTGTCTCATCTTTGTGACTTCTTTTATGTGCATACCAGAAAAGACAAGTTTTAATTATGCATGCCTCTGCGAGCACTTCTTTTTATTGTTGTTAGGGTTGGATGGGGCAAACAAAAAAAAAAAAAATTTATTCGTTTAGAATTTTAAGGGAAAAACTCTCTGAAATAAATGAATGATTTTGATACAAAGTTAGTATAAGGAAAATTAATAGTTCCCTTTACCCTTCTAATCGGTAAATTCATCTCCCACTCAAGTCGAGAATGTTTGAATGATTTATATAAAAGTAACCCCCTCCCCAACCCAAAAAGATATCATTAAGAGACATTGGCAAATATCAGAGGTAAACGACACATCTACTAAAAATTAAGTCACTCAAAATAGTAATGCTGCTATAACGACGGAAAGACGATGTGTAATACAAAAAAAGGGAGGGGGGAATAGGATGCAAAAGATTCCTCAGAAATAAACGTAATGTACTTTCGATAAATTGTTACCTCTTTAAGCAAGACTTCTGATAATTGAAGAAAGAGGTTTATTAAGCTTACATTCCAAAAAAAAAATTGTCGGAATTGAAAAGATCTGATAGTTGATACAATGATATTGAAAACAAACAGTACAAAGTTTCAAATATCGTTTCATTTTAAAACTACAAGCATAGATTGATTTAGTACATAAACATGACAAAAAAAACGACTTTTTTTTAAAAAAGAACACAGAAAAGGGGTGAATTTTACAAGTGACAAACAAAAACAAAGACATAAAAAATCATAAAGGAATATTGTCATTTCGTATATCTGATGTTTGTAAAATGAGGTTTTGGGAATGTTTTAGACGAAGAGGAAACTGCAATTCTACAAGAGTTTCTCGTTATAACACCATTAAGCGTAATGCCAGGTAAGGTTCGTACCGTGTGATTGGTGGTAGCTTTCGGAACTGGAGCGAGACGAAGCCGAGGGACAGAAACCTAAACTATTTCTACGATTAAATGCTCTGTGGAATAATTCAAACAACTTATTCTCCTTGTTAAAGTAAAAAGGTTTCTCTGGCTATTAAAAATCTTCTTCTTGGGAATAATGAATTCTATCAAGTGTGGAATGGTGTGCGTATAGAAACCACATCTATGCAATATTAGATAAACTAATAAGGAGATAAGAATCTTCTCGTTAAATTCTTTATATTTATGCATAGAACAATATCACAGTTCAGAGAAAACGGTGTTTGATGCATGTCTTCTCTGTATTCTTTTGTGCGATAAATTCGTATTTTGTTATGCATGAATGGTTATTGGAAGCTTTTCTTGTCTTGCTTGTTTTCGACTTCAAATTCAAACGAAGTGCGAAATGTGTCAGGATTACTTATTGAAGTATTATTTGAGTTGTATAAGATTTATTAGTACTTCACTTACATGTTTTCGAAAACTAAAGATACATGAACCACAGGACCTTGTTGCTCTTTTTTTAAATCAGAAAAGTTCTGTTTAAACCTATAAATGCTGACTGTTTTTCTTCTTTTGTACTGTAAGGAAAAACTTGATGTGTTTTTATTATAATTAACCACAGCAACTGTTGATGTCATTTTTCGTTATTTATTTATGACGTAATTTTAAAAGTGTACACGTTGATGCTGAATAGGCTTAATTATGGACAATTTTCTTTCAGACGACATTTGGCCTCCAGAACATACCACCATAATATTTTGTCATAATGTATATTTCATCCACATTCATCTTTTTACAATAGCAAAATGTTTCACAGATGTTGTCAAAAGCTGTATTTGGTATACTCTAAATACTATATCTGTTTGGGTTGTTCACTCAATTTTGTAAATATAACGGAACCATGAAATACTTTAACACAATTTGGGTCTCATTTAACTTACAAAAATAAGGGTTAGCCACCATTTTCTTCGGAGAATGCCTGTACCAAGCCAGGAATATGCAGTTGTTTTCACTTGTTCTGTTGATTGATAGCGTTTGATTTTGTCAGATTTTATGGACTTCCTGGGCCCTTTTTGATTTTGCCGCTTGGATTCCGGTATATTTGTTATACTTTTTTGGAAGCTGGACTTTCGCACAGTTTAATACAAATCTGTCTGTATAAAATTGTCGGTTTTTTTTAATGAAAAAATATCATTATGTCCCCTAAGCACCCTTTTATTTTTATTTTTTTTTAATTACTCCCTGCCCATATCCATGAGATCAAACTGTTTACGCAAGTCTCTTGAATTCTTATGTGTCAAGTTATTAATTTTAAAATTCGTTTGTTGGTGTTCCGACCATAGTGTCGAATAGTGACTTACATAGCAAACTGTTGACATATTTGGCACATCGTTTGAATGTTAAGCCAATATACAATTCCATAGTCGCACGTAGTATGACTTTAGTGTCAGTTTCTTTGACACATTTCATTGACATGAAAGCAACATCATCATCATCTTTTTTTTTCTTTTTTTTTATCCCACGTGCACTCAGCCTTCGTATTTACTGCAGTACTCTGATATCTATTATTATAAATATCCCCTTCGTCGTCTACGTGTGGAAGTCCCCTTTCTAGTTTTATTCAATCTTAAGTATATGGGTTATGCAATTCATATAGTTTTTTCTAATGAACATTGACACTATAAAGGTTACATTTATTTTTCAAAAATATTATTAATTTAAAATTTATAAATATCAGAAATTATTGAGAACAAACCAATATAAGGAATATAAGCGAATAGATTATGAATCTTCGTGGTCTCGTCTCACAATAAAGTAAATTCTCGACACTTGGTGCAAAGCCGGTATATTCTGCGTGGAATCCTGGTGCAAAGTTCTGCGTAGGTATTTCTAAAAAAAGACACCACGTGACGACAACTGTTAGGTGACATGGTCTGCATTTTTTTCCAAGGTGATTTTATAGAGGCAGATTAAGACGATACATTGTGATTACATGATTCTAATAAATTTTTAAACCAAAATAAAAGAAAAGGCGTTTCTGTTTTTATGAATACCGAAAAGAAAAACCACAAATACTAAGAACTGCGAAAATTTACCGAGGATGATACAGCAGTAGTAAAAACCAAGCATAAGTGTCAGAAAATTTTACATTAAAATTCTAAAGTAGTTTCAATACTTTAATGAAAAAGATGAATGATCTCTGATAAAGTAACCATGAAGCTTACTGGTATTTATTTTTCTATATGAAACATGAGAACACTATACATAATGAATTATCGTACTGATATTCAAAGTGGTATGGCCATCATCCATTTTCATGCACTATTTCACGTGCTTTTAAGAGGAGAAATTTCTAGCTGTTACCCCTGGCGAGTAAATTCTTAACAAGAATCTTAAAAGATTTTTTACCCTAAGCTCATTACCATGCATATAACATTCCATCACTCACGAGCTTCTGTCAATCATTGTTGATTTTCTGACATCTCGTCTGAAAGAAATACAAAACAGTATGTAATGCAGTCAAGAGAGACTTGTAACATTTATGTACTTTAAACTTTTCTTTCTTATTGTAAGGCCAAATAAAAAAATATGAGTTTCCTATAACGGTACCCACCCTATTTTTAAAGCTCAGAAATAGCCTACCCTAAAGTTTTTTTGTCATTTTTTTTTCAATAAGCACTCTTTAAGTCAGAATTTCCCTCCCATAGACTCAATGTAAAAAAATGTAAAATAAAAAAAAATCATTACCTTCCTACCCTATTATTTTCAATAATGAAATAGGAAACACACATATAATTTTTGTTGGCCTAATAAAGAGGAATATTGATATCCCAAATTGGAACAGTTGCTTTTGAAATGAATATATTAAGGGTCCACCTGTTTCATACGTGTATGCTATATTAAAATTATATATATACTTTTATATATTATTAAAATTGTAGACATAGGTTTTATGTAACTGTAGATCAGCTGTTAACTTACTTGCGTATTTGATTGATTTCCGTTACGTCTTAAAAGTCTCCCCTTATACTATGTATTCTAAACGAAACCACTATATTAGTCTACTAGTACAAATGGCTGCCAACATTTAATCTTGACATTCATTTGCATGTGAACTAGTGCACTTTTTTTTAGGGGGCCAGCTGAAGACCGCCTCCGGGTGCGGGATTTTCTTGCTGTGTTGAAGACCCATTTGTGGCCTTCAGATGTGTTCTGCTATTTTGTCGGGTTGTTGTCTCTTTGACACATTCTCAATTTTATTGTAGCTGTAGTTTTAAATGAAAATATAG
The DNA here is from genome assembly GCF_963676685.1 of Mytilus edulis. Classification (NCBI taxonomy): domain Eukaryota; kingdom Metazoa; phylum Mollusca; class Bivalvia; order Mytilida; family Mytilidae; genus Mytilus; species Mytilus edulis. The sequence continues at coordinate 27,773,913 of NC_092345.1, read as the reverse complement.
GGGATGTAATTATTAATAAGACTAATACCAAACCAAAAAAGACATACATGGTCAAATATACTCCTCAGTGCTTTTTATGTATTCAAGGATAAATTTTGGTCACAGCTTTTCCAATGACAACAAGTTAACTAAAGACTATAAAAACTTAAGAGATTGGATAGTATTGCCAATGAGATACATATCTACCAGATACTTTGTCGTTTTCATTTAGAAGATAAAACAATATCCAATTTTGAAAGAAAGAAAAAAAGGTTTAGAATATTAAATATTATATGCAAATGCTATAGAAAAACATGAATAAGTATTTTATTAGATCCTCTTGTGACCACCGCAAACATCAGAATAAAATATTTCGACCGAATAATAAAATCTTTACTATAAAAACATCTGGGATTGTATTTAAAGGAAGGACATCCCATATGTGTGAATACAGCATGCTTCAAGCAGGCATTAACCATCGCCTTAGATTACAATTTAATTTAATGGCAAACATATTAAAACATCTAAATAAATTATTTATGGCTTTTTTCATACTATCCTACATGAAAATATTACTCGGAACATAAATTTTATGATATATCGCCGCAAGGAGCGTAAGCTATCTGAGAGAATATAAAACAAATTTATTTGACTTGTCAGGCGGTCGTTAAAAGAAACACTTTCGTTAATAAGGGATTAGAGGCTTTTATAACTTTATTAACTTTGAAAGGACCATAACTCTGCTTTGACAATGAAATTTACGACTTCGCCACGTGTAGAATCATCCTGCTTAAGCTACAGACGAGGAAATTATTTCTTTTTGCAAAAATGCTATCTTAGTAGAATGGCTTCAATTGTTTTAACTAAGCGCGGACGTCGATGAAAACACTATTATCATTTGTTTAGATGACATAAACAAATTGAAGTTGATCTACGTATAATAAGAGATTTTATTCAAAATTACAAGACGTTTTTCTTTCTTCAAGATGACTATATGAATAAGGCTGAGGTGTGCTTAATGAAAGGTTGCATTTTATTCCTGAGGGGTGAATTAAAACAAGATGAGTAATTTAGGGCTCTTGTAATAGATATTTCACTTAAAAAAATAAACTTTTTGCGTAGTTAGTGAACTCAATTGATCAATGGGATCTTTTGAACAAAATGATCAAATCTAAGTTTAGTATATGTATAAGGAGGTTTTGTGGGAAATTTGACTAATCTTTAAAACTGCTTTACTGTGGTTATGGCCGATTCCGATAAAAGATTTAATCAGAGCAGAAAAGGCAGAAAAAGGGTACGTTTTTTTTTCTCTCCGTTTGTCTCATCGGCTTGTAAGCTAATGTGTTGCTGGGTTTATATAGACTTGTGTTAGTTTACTTCTATTTTACAAGAACGAAATGAAGGGCGTTGATGTTTGTACAAGTCACATTTTTCAACCGGCAAACGTAAAAAAACTTAGGGACAAACTTTGAACAAAAGCATGAAAATTCAAACTCATTCAATATGTTAAATTGTTCTTCTTGTTTTCATTTAACAGAGTATTTGTTGTATTTGTTCCAGTCGCTAGGCGAATACAGTTGATCATCTAGGAATTATTTTTTTATTTCATATTATAACGCTTCGACAGCATTGTTTCAAATTAGAAATGAACTGTATCTGTAGTATAACTGTTGATATTATTGAAAATTTCAAAATAACACGTATATTGACATCGACTCAAAAATGTATTTTAATAAAATCAATCCTTCAAGTACACAGCATGCTAAAAGTTTAGAACCAGATGTTGAAATATGAATTCATAATATGATTTATAAAAATGAAAATATTTGTTACAAACACTAAGAAAACCATAATCTCTTGATTGTTTAGAAGAAAATTATCGGAGTGTTAAATTCTTCTTTTGTGGTAAATCATGATTTATTTTGTCAATATTATCCTTTATAATTTATCTGTGAGAGTATCACTTTTTCTTTAGATGAAGCTGTAACAATTTAGGTATACGTACGTTTAAAAGGTTAATAATTTTGCACCAGAAATTATATAGAATAACAAAGAAAATAATTCCATAAAACGTGCATTTTACTTATTTTCTAGATATATGTATATAAGTTTCTGTCAGTCAGTGTTTAGACTTTTTGCCGACGTTGAGCACTTTGCAGTCTATTTGGACTTACTATGGAAGTATGGCCTATATTTCCCCAAAAAAATAATTGTTTCACGCCCGGGTTTAAAATCTTAAATTTGATGAAACTAAGTATATTTTACACTTTATATTGGAACAGTGTAAATAAAATAAAACGAAGGCATTTCAACGATTTTACATTCTGTTCCCATAACACAAAATTGATTGTTAGCGCTGTACATTGCTGCTGCAATCTATTTGACACAAAATTTTAAACACTTATAAAAATAAAAATGTGGTGACGAAAAGTTAGGAACTATAGGTTATCGTATAGCCTTCAACAATGACCAGAATCCATGCCGCACAACAGATTACAAAAGACCCAATTTAAAAATAAAACAATTCAAACTAGAACACTAACGTTTTTACATTTTGTTTTGTTTCGATGGACATTAGTAATCAAAACTAATGAATCGTCATATGAAATACAATACAAATAAAATAATGGTTCATGTTCATTCTAGTTTTTTCTTCTTCATATCTATCTTTAAATTTGACAAAATCTTTCAAAAATAGCACAATTTGAACATCTTTACAAACAATGTGTAATCCAGATATATTTAAAGTAATACTGTTGTCACATCATTAAAGCTCCTGAAAATTTAACAGAAGATAGAAACGTTTTTTAAAATTAGTCTTAGAACGGCGAAACAAATAGAGGAAAATTACAAAACAGATATTCCTAAAACTACATGTGCACTGATATAAGTTCTTTAATTGATGTATAATTTTCATTGTCATGTATATGTATATGTTCCTCCCCCAAACATCCCTTTTTAGTATATACACGATATATGTAGATATTGGAATCTTTGTTGCATATTTTCGCCCTTTTTAAACATAATTTTGAAATAATGGAAATTTATTCAAAGTTGTATACGGTGAACTACATTTTATGTACATGCACTAACCTAAACAAAATTAACATTATTACAAAGGATAATAGGTATAATTAAAAGTGAATGCAAATGAACAATGTGGTTTATATATATCGGCCATATTGCCATAAATAAAAATTAAGCAAACTGTTGATATGTCGTAAAAAGTTAGCTTCACGCTGAATGTCATTCACGCTGACAAAATGCAAAAAGCTACCTGTTTTAAATTCATTTAAATTGTGTTTTGAGTGACAGGTATTGAAATTTTTGTATTTTGTGTTTCTAGATGCACACTGATCGTATCCTCTTGTGAAAGCCTAGGGGAGAAAGCCACGAAAATATTTTCAACAGCTGTCATTATTTTATATAATTTATTCTTCGTGATGTTTATGATAAAAATCATTTTAATATTAAAATATTATGAATCTTTTCATAGCAAGGTATCTTTTTTCCTGAGTGGAAAGTTTTTCCCTTTGATCTATGACATATAACATTTGTTTATCCATTCAATACAGATGTTTCGTAGCAAAATTTATAAATCAGTCATTTAGAACTAGCAAAATGGACGAATGATGAATCTTATTTATAACAAGTTAACATGGTAAATATTACATATTTAAGTAAAAAAATTCACGACACTGTTTTAATGGTACTGTAATGTACTACATGGTTTATATTTTACGTTTTCTTGTTGTTTAACCTGTACTGATTCAAAGAGTTATTTCTTTTACCAAGATTCAAAGAGTTAGCTCCCTTTACTCATATCATAAGAGTTTCCTCTAAAGAGTTAGTTCCCTTTATCCAGGTCCAACGCGTTACTCCCTTTTTAGAACTAGTAAAATGAACGAATGAGAAGTCTTTTTTTGCAGTTAGCATGGTTACTACAAATTCTTGAAGAAAGAATATAACAGTGCAGTTCTGTTGTAACTTTAATTGTACTTCAGCCTTCAGCTCTATGTTCGGGTTGTTGTCTCTTTGACAATTTCCCCATGTCCATTCTCAATTTTACAAAGATAATAATGCAGGTGGTCTGATTGATTGACCTACCCGAATTCAAAGAGTTGTTTCCCTTTATCGAGATCGTTCAATGTTACACTTATTTTCTTTAAAGCAACATTTCGTTTTTTCTGGTGACTAAGGATCATAATTGTTACAGTACTCGCTTTGTCATTAGATTCCCTCTTTTTTATTCGCATTTCCATTATAATTTCCCCGATGCAATAAGGTCATTCTAATGTGTCATTAGACCTTAGACACTTGAAGATTTTAAATAGCCATCGTATAAAAATAACTTTGAATAGGCCTATATAACGAGTGTAACAATTTTTTGTGAACAAAGTGTCTTATGCGCTGAAGTTTAATATATGTTTCAAAGTTTGTCCCTGGACTTAGAGCTTAATGTTATACATTCCTTTTGTGGAAATTAATATTTTGTAAACAAGGTATGTATTTACAGTAACTACTCTGATCCACTCATCAGGACTACGTTCAACGAGCATAGAGGTAAATTCCGTATGGAGATATATATTCAATGCATTTTTGATTTTATATTGTTATTTAAATATGAACGGTTAAAAAATAAAATCTGAATGTTTAAAGGACCTCATTTTATTCCTTCAGTGTGTCTTGTAGACGTGAAAATTTTGAAAATGGGTCATTATTTATATTTTTTTTTATTAAAAATGTATAATTAGATATTCGATACCCTTTATAATTGTTTCTACTGTTGCAGTTATTCGTGCGAAAAGCAGATACATATTGATATTTCGAATCATTAAGGCTAATCAAAACGAGGAATTAAACATTGATGCAAAGTGCTTCAAATGTCAAGTTGGAATGTTCTGGTAGGAGGACATTAGAAGCCAGAAGCCCACCCACTACATGTGTCTCTTCTATGTTTCAAAGGGTCTCGCGTGACTTTAGGTCGTAACTTACCCATGTACCACTTCGGTATGAGAAGTGTTCTGATTCGTCATTAAGCGCTGATCATTTTAATATTCAAACCGTTAACTGTTGAATTACACGCAAAATCCGGAGTTGTGGTGTTTGGTTACATGTTTTGATAAATGACGACGCACGTTTGTTTCACAACAAAAAATCAAATTGCCTACTATATATAATTATCAAATTATCGATTATAGAATTTATTTGTAGACTTTAATATACAATATGTGTAATGACAGTTTAAGCATGGTTGCGATTTCTTGTAATTGAAGTGTGACATTAAAGCTTAGAGGGCAACACACTAAATGTTTCGTGAAACATAAAATAAATTCAAATAAAATATGAAATTATATGATGATTCTTTATGATAAAAGCAAAACCAATTATAATGCAAATATCTGTTATGTAAAAATGGAAAATGGACATTTGACCATATAACAAAAGATTTCTAGGAACAATATACTTTCTTCGAAAGAACGGTCATTGGTGGCCATCTCTGAAATGTTTGAAAAACAAACTAGGAGCTGTTTCACTTACGAAGTAGGGCAATAGTTAACTTATGGCACGTGGATAGATACAACGTTGTGAAAGTGTTTATCACCTTTTATGAGCATAATTTTATTTCCAATTTATGTATTAAAAGCTTTGTAAGATTATCTTGTATAAAATATACACAAAGACGGAACTTTTATTTTGTAGAGTTCTAAGTCTTTAAATGTTCAGTGTTTTGTTTTGTTTTGTGGACTTGTACTTTTGCATTGTTTGTCATTGACATTTTCTATTTTAATTCCATTTATGCTTTTTAATTGTCCCGGCCCCTTGGTCGCTTCTGTTTCTTTTGATTTAATAAAAAAAAACCTTTTATTATTCATCTATACGATTATTGCAGTAAAAAGTATCACTAATATTTACACAATGCACACCTCTGACCTTTTTTTCACGAGATGTTCCTGTCAATCAATGTTTTTAAATATTTTTTTTTTCATTAATGTTTAAACACGCAATAAACAGTTCCATGTGTATCTGTACTATTTGATTAATAAAAAAACAGAGAAATCAATACCCTGATAAGCAACCGGATCTTGTTACGTTTGAGCTTGTCAAGCAATGTTCAAAGCAACAAAAACTCTTATTATGTAATTATTCTTTGCGAACCACTAATTTATCGACATCTTATTCAGTCCGGGATTGCTTTTATTTAGCCCGGGATTGATGGTAATATTATCCAATCAAGCTTCAATGCCTTTGTACATTCAGTTTTATAATTAACAAATCAATGTAAAATTATCAGAAAGTGTAAATATCATCCAGGTTAATTTAAGATATCCTTTGATAACTTTTGTGTCTACTTACTCTCATTCCGAACGATTTAGATCGACTGTAAATTTCGCATTACTGAAATTCAATTCTAATCACTGAATGCATGAAAATTGTTTCAGTTTGTTAAGAAAATGATTGAAGAATCTTAGACGCGTAATTTCAATTACATCAACTTTTCAACGTTTGATGTACTTTTATAGCAAATAACAGCATGTGTTAGAAGTTTACATAGGTAATTATTTGTTGTAAGTAATGATGTCAAAAAAGAAAGTTAGACTGTAAAGAAAATGTATATAGGTGACCTGGTTTTCTTTTTTACCCTTTTATGGTGTTTTGTATATATCTGAGATAGGTTGTCCAAATTCTTTTACTGATTTTTGCTTAAATATTACTGGCATCTGTTCAACCGAATGCTAAATTTTAAAACTTGTAATTTGCTTTAAACTAGCCCTCAGTTAAAAAAAGAAGTATTTTGCCCTTGCGTTAGCAGTTGTAAGTGCTTCGTGCTAATCAAGCCTTTTTCCAGCTGATTTTTAGTTTGATCTTGTTTGTGCTTTTCCATCAGTGCACTGTCCCAGGTCAGGGGAGAGTTTATCTTTCATTTGTATGCTTAACCCCACCACACTATGGTAGTGGATTGTCTAAGTCCGGAGCCTGTTATTCAGCGGTTGTCGTGGGTATTTATAATTTCACTATTTAATATATACCCTCATTAATCAGTGGTATCCCATTTTTAGTTCCCAGACTTTCGTCCCAGACGGCCTGTAATACCGGACCTACGTATTGTATTCATTGTTTATATGTTCGAGTCTTGAACATGCATGAAACATATGCCACTGGACGTAAGACAACCTTATGTTATTTCCTTATCACGAAGTGATTAACTTACTGTAGCTGATTAAGATTCATAAAATAAAATGGAAAATAGGCAAAGCAAATATAGAACAGAGAGTATTCGGATGCTGAAATATAAAGAACAGAGAATAATGGGTAAAACAAATAATGGAAAAACAGAACTGAAGGAAGCCAATTCAGACCCTTATAAATTAACTTGACGATATAGTTCTACCAAACGTAAGCATAGAATATAAAAGCCATTTAGAAAAGAGCGCTGCAAATTGCAATCTGGAAATAAAGGATAAAAGTAGAGTGGGACAGACGTTTTGCTTCAAAAACGTGGCTGCAGAACATGAATATATTAATCTCTCTTTAACCTCTGATAGTAAAGATACATTTATACTTCTCATTTAACAAAAGTAATTTACGAACAGGATTTGCACCTTTGACTGATTTTAAAATTATCCCGGATATACCTTTCGTAATAATGTAACTTACAGGTTTATTTATGTATTATACTAGCGCCATGTACGTCTCGTATCTTTTTCAGGTTGTTGTCTCAGTGACAATATTACCACAGCTTCCTTATTTATTTCTTATTTGTAGACTTTTTCTTATTTATGTTTACAGAGTGTATACTCATTGGTCATTCAACATGTTTTATAAAAAAAACAACACTTTTTAAAGCATTTGAATAACTCAAAGATGCAATATTATTTCGTTTGTTCAAAGTTGTGCTGTAAAAACTTCATAATGAAATAATAATTAGAACATGGACGAACATGCTGACTGAAATGTACAGCTCTATGAAACTCCTATGACGGTAGGAGAACCACCAACTATACGTTTGATTACCTATTTATGTCATTATGCGGTAAGATGCATCTTAATTGACCTATTAATGTATATTTTGTGATGGAGAACTCATGTTCAGTACGAATGCTTAAATTGAAGGTGTTAACTATCTTGACATTTATTTGTTTTCAGTGTTTAAATAATAGATTTAGATTATCACTGGGGAATCGTCTCGTTTGTCATCTGTGACAAGTCAAATATCGTTGTCACTTTCTTAACGCTAGGGCTTACTTTGTCGTGGCTTATTTTGAACCAATCGAAAGGGCACATCCAATGTATAAATGAAAACCGACATCTGAGTTACAGTTATTTATGTAAATGGAACTTTCAAAACGAAACATTACTATAACATTTTTAATTTTCATAAGCGGAAGTAACATTTTGTTTATCAAACTTATCATTTTTGTAACTACAATCTTTATCCAATTTGTTTATCAAACTTATCATTTTTGTAAGTACAATCTTTATCCAATCTAAATGTTCAGTTTTTCAGTAACAATCTCATTAATTTTGCTCTTTATGTCTATGACCATTTATCGATGTTAAAAATTGCAGTAAGTAATCTCTTCTAGGCGAGACCAGATTAATGTGATTTTGATATTAATCTTGCTTTATATTAGATCGACAAGCTGAGTCAAATCATGTAAGTGTTTGCTAATCTAGAAAATGTCTACAGAGATACAGATACCGAATTAAATCATATAACCGGATTTGTGAACATGAGCAACACGACGGGTGTCACATGTGGAGCAGGCTCTGCTTACCCTCCAGGAGCACCTGAGATCACCCCCAGTTTTTTGTGTGGTTCGTTTTGTTAAGTCTTTAGTTTTCTATGTTGTGCTTTGTGTACTATTATTTGTCTGTTTGGTGTTGTTTTTTTTTGCTTTTTTTTTTACCATGGCGTTGTCAGTGTAATTTCGATCTTTGAATGCACATCAAGTTATACAAGCCCCGAAATGAAAAATTTAAAACAAATTTGATTATATCTACAAACAATATTTATTGTCAGGTTTTCTTTCATATTCTATTCGTCATTTGATTGGATTTTCCCTTCATACTACTTACGTAATAAGGAAGCTTTTCATAGCTCGAAGATTTAAAAAACAGTAGGTAAAATGCACAGGGACTCGGTTAGCAGATTAAAATTTTGTAAATCAATGTTTTTAATTTATTTTTTATTATTTCCTGTCTATTTGCATTACTATATTAACGTATTTAACGTTGCCATCACTATTTCTTTGTTTTCTGGCAATGTGCAGTTTACTTTCCATATCCATATACTGAAAAAACCTAAAGGGATCTAAGTCGCCATCTTGAATTGCCTTCCCTACTTTAGATAAAAAATAATTAAAAATATTAATGAATTACTATATACCTTACAACAGCCCTCATTTTCTTCCGAAATTATTCTTCTATCACATGCATATTTTGATTTGTGGATTAACAGAACCCTTACGCAGTTTCAGTTGCATTCGTGTCAGAATATTCAAATTTCCCGGCGAAAGCAACGTATCATTCGGAAACTTCCAGGTTGATGCGTTTACAACAACGATAAATCCTTATAAACAGACGAGTGCTGTCCCCTGATTTATTATTACATATCGAGAGCAAAATTATTAACCATGTTAACGAATAGAGCCTTTCTTCATACGGGGTAACATAAATCATTGACTTTTTCGTAGACACATCAATAAAATGAAGAAGTTACTTAAAATATTGACACGTTCAATGGGATTTATAAGGTTTACTAACAGTACCAGGATATATAAAAAAGGGGGAGGGCCGGTTGGTAGGTCAACTTGGAGTAATACTTTGAAAAAGTATATTAACTTATCATACATGCATGTATGAAGTTCAATCAGTAGGCCCCTTTCCATATACATACATATACTCCTCTGATTATATAAGTGTTGTACTGCATAAATCCATGATTTGAAAATAACAGGACGATGTCAGAAGATCTCAGAAATACAACCCGATAGTTTGGGACAATCATTTGATATTTTCAATGGGCGGAAGGATAGGAGGATAATCTGATATTGAAACAATACATGCACTAACTGTTCAAAGACATTTTTGTTTGATATTTAATTTATATGAAGGATATCTTGGTGTGGCGTAGGTATGAAGTTAGGGGACAGCACTCGTCTGTTTATAAGGATTTATCGTTGTAGTAAACACGTCAACCTGGAAGTTTCCGAATGATACGTTGCTTTCGCCGGGACTTTGAATATTCTGACACGAATGCAACTGAAACTGCGTAAGGGTTCTATTAATCCACAAATCAAAATATGCATGTGATAGAAGAATAATTTCGGAAGAAAATGAGGGCTGTTGTAAGGTATATAGTAATTCATTAATATTTTTAATTATTTTTTTATCTGAAGTAGGGAAGGCAATTCAAGATGGCGACTTAGATCCCTTTAGGTTTTTTCAGTATATGGATATGGAAAGTAAACTGCACATTGCCAGAAAACAAAGAAATAGTGATGGCAACGTTAAATACGTTAATATAGTAATGCAAATAGACAGGAAATAATAAAAAATAAATTAAAAACATTGATTTACAAAATTTTAATCTGCTAACCGAGTCCCTGTGGTAAAATGCACTTTTTTTAATGTCTCAGTTGCCAGGTGACTTCTAGACAAAAGCTGCTTGTGCGATTTAAAAGTTGACCTCTGAACACTGGCGACAACCAACTGAAATATTCATGCTATTTTTTTGTATCTTATGTTTCTTTCTTTTTGAAAGAAAATAAGAAAATGATTCTGTAAATGGCAAATTTACAGTGAAAACTTCAACAAAAAAATAAACAATGCTGTGAATGTTAAGTGTATATCACTGACTTGTCTGATCTTTGATTAAAACAAAAATTAATTAAAAATGATTTAAATCAAAACAAAACCTCGATATTTACTTAAATAATTATTTACTTCAAAGAAAGCCCTTTTAAAAGTTATAAAAAAATAATAAAAAATACCCGAGAGAGAAATTGATAGTACATAAACTAATAGATCTTTGATAAAAGTAACCCAAACAATTTATCTGATTACATCAGTCAAATTTGCATAAAAATTTCACATGAAAACCTTTTAACCCGGATCAGTAAAGCGTGTTAAACTTTTTTCATTGATTGAATTTTAACAAAAGTGCTGTAGACCTCTTACACCAATCGCTATAATGTATTTTTTCATCAGTTTTCGTCTTATCAATGAATTATTTCAATCCCGCACGGAATGGAGATGGACGCGATCGGTCTAAAATCTCGTGATCTCTCGGTCACGAGGGTTTGTTCAGTAGTAATCAATTCTATAAAGTACGTTTGTATTACATTTATTCCATGTTCTGAGGGAACATGTCAACTTATATTAGACATATTATTGACATCACGAATGTTTTCGTCGTGTTAGATTTCAGTTTCCATTTTTAAAATGGAAGTGTATGTTTATCTCCGATAAGCAATTGCATATATAGTGTTTTCATTGTTTGCAATGTAAAAAAGATAATGATAGTGTAAAGGCTGGTATTTGATGAGTGAGGGAAGTAATCCAAGTTAGTCCATCTAACATAATTGAACTTTCTATACTCTATTCTTCCTATCGTGCATGCAAGTCATAGATCTACACTAATATCCTTTGCATGTTGAAGTTCTTTCTTGTTTTTTAGTCATACGACTCTTGTCCACCTAAGTCACTAACTATATATATTATAAAGATGATTTATGTTTATTTATTTAATGTCATATCGTTTTTAATTAATTTTTTAGAGAATAGAGAAGTTGGTAATATTTATGGCAGATATTTTAGTTTTTGTCTAATTTATTCACATTTTAGACTCGTTGTGATTCGGTGCTTGACACTTGATAACGATTGTATTTTTGAGTTGCTGTCTCAATGACGTATACCCAACTCTCCATCCAATTATATTGTTATATAATTTAATCAGATACAAGTTACTTTTTGTGTATCCATTTATCTCTGTATAAATCAATTATCATTTATATGGTCATAATAATAAAATAACTGTTTATAAATTTGTAATTATTGAAATACTAAGGCATTTCTACCTCAGGAATAGATGACCTGAGCTGTATTTGGACAAACCTTAAGGAATTTTTGGTCCTCAATGTTCTTCAACTCAACTCCGAACTTTATTTAATTGATGAGTCTTTTGTAGACGAAACGCGCGTCTGGCACGAATATAAAATTTAAATCCTGTTATCTATGATGAGTTTATTCACTCTCACAAAAGCAGTCTGATTGTCGTGCAAGAACTTTCGTTGCTCTGGTGCTTTACTTATTGCAAATATGAAATATTGTTATTTTTTATGAAATACTAAGATGATTTTTCTTAAATTTCAGATTATATGACAACAGGTTCCATGGGTAATGGCAGTACCCCTGCAAGTAACGCCGGTTCTGCGAGTGGGGCAGGAGGAGGGACACGTCGTCTACGTACAGCTTACACGAATACACAATTACTTGAGCTTGAAAAGGAATTTCATTTCAATAAATATTTATGTCGTCCAAGAAGAATTGAAATCGCTGCATCTTTGGATTTGACGGAGAGACAGGTAAAAGTCTGGTTTCAAAACCGACGAATGAAATACAAGAGACAATCTCAATCTCAAAGACCTAAATCTGATTCAGATGAAGGTTTTCAGTTAGAGTGTAATCTAGAAAGTCCAACTTCATCTGAGGAAAGTTGTGAAAGAATAGACAACGGTGAAGCTAAACATGAAATGAATGGAGAAACATCAAACGTTTTATCAAAGAAACAGAATACAAAAACAATCTCTGATGGGCAAACGACTGACACGCCCAATGATGATGAGGAAAACAGACTCTCTCAAAACAAAAATAACATTCTCGATCTAACAAAAATAGATAAAACTGGCATCTCGCATGACATGGCGAAAGAGAACGCCGTTAATGATGCGGAGATATGCACAGATGTCGTGGTTTCACAGGGAATTCCCGAATGTAATAGCAATCAGGAATTATTACGCTTGGAAAATAAACAAAGTATAGAAAACCAATCTCCTCTACAAACATTTGTTAGTAATGTTAGCCAGATGAATTCTAAAGCATCACCTTCTGATAGCTTGTCTCTAAACGATGTACCGTCCGTCCCCGATTTACCTGATATCACAAGCTCGCCAAGAGATAATAACAATACAATTCATTCAAATTTCAAAACGGAAAAACTTGATTCTGAATCTGTCTCATATTTCTCCTTATCTTCTCCTTCTACGTCATCATCTGCTATTCCCGCTTCATCTAGTCCATCGCTTTCGACCGGAAGTGCTCATGAATTTACTTCCGGTCCCGTGGTTTCGAGTGATCTTGAGGTTATGAAAGCAGCATCTGAAATAGTTAGTTCAAAAGAAAAAAGAGAGCAACCAAATGAATTTTACAATAGCAAATATCGCCAAAATTCAATGTACACCGGGCATAATGGGTACAATTATCCTGCAATGAAAATGGCAAATAGTCAAAATGGCGAATTATGGCGAAATGCAAATAGTTTTTACAACTCAGAATTGTATCAAGGTAGACCTCAGGCTGTTGCTTATGGTGGACGGCAATATTCTGGAGATTATAGCGCAGGCCAAAATAGCACAAATGCGAATGGTGTTCGCAACTTGAACCCTTCATGGAACGTTTACAATACAAATGGATACAGCGGTGATGCTTTCAGCCAAAATCATGCGCAGTTCAGAAATTTGTATCAGCAGCAGAGAATGGATTTACAAATGGATTCTGACAATTTTACAGCAGCCAATTTATCGAGATACAACTTTGGAAACTCCACCGAGACAATTAACAGCCAATCAATGGAGAGAAGATTTAATTCGCCTTATATGGGCAAATCGTCTACTTATCCCCAGCAGACGACCCGAATAGACCAACATTCATCAAATTCCATTTACAGTGGCAATTACATGGACAGTTATTCACCCGGTGTCAATACTGTAATGAACTCATCAGTATGCCATAGACAACTCTCTAACAATACATCCATCCGGAACATCTCTAGCCCTAGCAATAAAGACAGTGAATTAATACAAGAACAATATAATGGCGGATCTCCCTATAATGACGTCTCATCGTCTGACTTTACTAGCATATTTAGCGAGTATTTTAATTCACAACAGCCGGAATACCAAGCGATTTGAGTTATAAAAATCTCATAAGACGAGAATCTGATAATTTTTATTGGCTGTAACTATTGAAAGTAACAAAGCAATTTATTACAAAAAGAACATATCGGTATTTTAAGGGCATTGATTCACAACTCGCTGTTACTTTTATTGGCCGACGGAAGAAAACGGGTAAATAAGAGTGTCCATAAAAGGTGTGATTACAGCAGTGATATAAAGCAAAGTTATATGTTTATTGTAGTTATTCTGCTCAGTTTTATTTAATTCGATGTTTTATTGTTATTTTGTTAGGGGTTATATGTGAATTTTATGTATATTATGGATTTTATATAAAAGGGAACTTTGAGTGATTTTTAATTGCCCTCTCATGTATGTTTAAATTTGTGCATCAAGGCTTGCTTTTGGTTAAATGATAAAGAAAATTCAATAAAGGTTATTGTCAGAATCTAACAACATGGTCATATAAACAGGCTTTCCTAATATCAATATACTTTAGTATCCACTAAGTCAAAACTTTGGTAGAAAAACAATGTCGCCTTGAAATCACTGGTTGACATATGAGAACTGCAAGAAACAAGCATTCATACAAAATTAAATGATTAAGATTCAAAAATTTGACGACGAACATAGAGAAATTATTTCCTTTCCATAGCTTAACAGAAAATCTTGTTTCGTCATGTCAAACTTAACTTTTGGAAGAAGAAAAATGACTACAATTAACCAATTTGTACACTTCTCGTGATAGCTCACGATACTTTGGCCTGTTCCTTAATGCAACATTTTTAAACGAGTTAAATCTTGAATGACAGTCATTTTAAGCAGACCTGTCCCAATAATATTTGGAACTCGCCTCTTTTTCACATAGGCAATTGTCTTACCTTCTTTATAAGCTATGGTTCAGAGATATACTTTATATCAAAAGACAGCAAGCTTGGAAACAAATTCTATAAATACTTAGAAAAGCGCTCCAACTGTGTTCTATTTGTACTGCATTTCAAGCAGGTGTATATCGAAAAAAATATTTTATAATCTTACAGTCAAATAGAATTATTATGAAAATGAAAAACAACAAACTAGTAAGATTGTTTTTAACAAAATATGTTTTTTTTTTATACAGTTCCATTGTAATGAAATTGTTCTAAATAAACTTTATAATGTAACATATTGTAAAAGCTACAAATGCCATTATTTCTGTAAAATTTTCTTTTACTGCTGTTTTCATTTTTTCATTTTTTTTAGTTCTTAAAATCTCTTTGATGTTTTTGCTATCTTAATGAATTGTCAACAGTTATTTTTATCATGCAGGAATCTATTAAAAGATTTCATACTTTCATTGCTACATAGAATATTGATAACTGGTTTCCGCGTATTCTTTTTAACGATTGTGAAAACTGGTGATTTTTTTATTTAGTTGATTTCTATCAAATATCAAAATTGCATAATCGGTGCAATTCTTTAATTTTTCATTAACTTCCTGTTTTAATTGATTTGAACGTTATATATTAATCTATTTTAAAAGTCACATACACGTAAGATTTTTGTGAAAACATCGCTTCTCTTTACGAATTTGCAAAGCCCTTCTTTATAATACCTATCAAATGCAAAAGCTGCCTTGCTGTTTTATAAAGGATATAGACTATCAAATACTTTTTTCCTTATATCTGTATAGTCTTCAAAGAGCTATAATTGTGTTTTGTATACATACATGTATATAAGATTATGTATGGGGTTTACATACGCCAAAAAATAAAGAAAAGAAAAATGGTTGCTACAATAAAGAAAAAAATGGGCAAAATCAATAGAGAATTATATAGATAAAAATGGTCTTAAAAGCAAAGGATAAAGACATGGTGAACCCTTATTCAGATCATATATATAGATCTATATAACTTAAGTGCACCTATTGCACATCTCTTTTCCTTGTCATATATGTGTGTGTGAGTTTGTTTCCAATAGTATTTTAAGGTTAGAACTAAATGATGTACCACTATGTTTTCACTTTTAAAATGTAGTTTTTACACGTGCTTGCGACTGAATCTTATTGTCTTCAATTTTACAATAAATACATGAGTAAAACATATCAATTTCAGAATAAAATTATTCCGATTTTCCCATTGAAAATTTCACCACAATCTCCTTTGTCGAGAAAAAAAACTTGAATGGGCTTATTATCAAATGCTCATCAATAAATATCATTCGTTATGATTCAAAAGAGTTCGTTTAATATCATCTGTTTTTATTATTTTCCAATTTAATATTATGGATTAATGATGTAAAAATAATAAGAACGCTAATTGTTTAGTTTTGAATTTTAAATTATTCATATATACATCAGGCAGCTATGATGATTATAAACATTTTATTTAGTTTTATTTGCTATTATAAGATAGATTTTTCTGAAATGCTTAAAAGTGAAAGAGATAACATTAATGTTTTTAAATTGCTTTGACTTTTGCATTAATATTTAAAGAAAAGTTAAATAGACATCAAATAGAAATATAATTATTCATTAAATGTCATGTTTTTAAATTAAAATTAACGATGCCAATAATAAGAATCCGATATTTTGAAAATGATTTCGAATAGTTGCAATTTTCAAATTTTTAATTTATTTTTATTGAACTTCTAACTTACAGAACTTGTTTACATCATTTTAATTTTAATTTTAATTGGATAAGAATGACCACCTAGTCAATATGCGTATATTATTAACATGGGTAGAGTTTCTCTAATTTTCTTTTCATTATTCAAACCTTCGTTCCTCTTTTAGTACCAGTCTCGCTAACTTTATTTGATCCCATCTCTAAATATCACATTTCAAAAGAATTTGATGTATCACTTAAACCGAGAACTTTCGAACAGAATAGACCTTTTTGTTCCAGCTACAACGCTTGCATGTGACAGTCAAAACCTATTAGTTAAACCGTAGGTTAAATTTTAATTTCTGACAGATATTTCTTTAGAAAATTGGAAAAGGGCGTGACGGTGGATTAGTTTGAACCGATAGTATGTCATTAGCCATGTTAATATGACACGGGGAAGATAGTTGTGTCACAATACAAGTAAAGGCACTGGTCTGACAGTGGGTATGAATGATGGCCATGTCTTCCGGTGCACTTGCGCACAGATGCATTACAGAATTTGTTTAAATTCCAAAATTACATGCTGTGATTATAAAGATAAATGACAAGACAAAATATAAATCTTGTTTACTATGTCAGTGCGATTTTTTCTTAAGCCAATCGATATTTGTATGTTCCTTTTATCTGCTGGCGCATTTTGTAGGCTTACAATAATTCCACCGTCAAGCCCTTCTCCAGCTACTGTATTTACAACAAATTTTTTAAAAATCCGGATATTTTTTTTATAACATAAATTGCTATTCGCTCAATTGAATGCATCTTGGGGAAAAATAAAATGAAATTCTACCCTTATTTGTCTTTAGCCCACAGAAAAATGATTCTGTGCTTTTATTTTGTTTGGCCAACGTTTGTTTTCTCGATGTAGCAAGACTTAAACCTCCAAATACAGAATCCGTACATAATAAATGTCAAATTACGAGGCCATAGTATAAATAGTCTCCAATGTTTCTATCTCAAAACAAGAAAAATATCTATTACGGATGCACAAATCCCAGTTGACAAAAAATATTACTTACGAAGGAAAATATCTCATTTTTCTTTCCAGTTTTAATAATATGTATGTCAAATGTAAATCTGTCGTACTAGCAGTACGGATATATATATTTAGATGACCAAGACAGCACATGATGGCAATATTTCATTTTTCTGTAGTTATAATAACCTATACCAGTAACGTGATATGAAGAAGATATTAATTTCTATGTATATTTTAAATTATAGATGAACTTGTAAATTTTGTGGTTGAACCCTTTGTTATCTATTTAGTGGTAAATTTTATGTAATTTATCGGTAAGAATGTGTGAGATTTATTCATGCTATACATGTTATTTGTGCATGTGAAAAATTATGAAAGTTGTAATTTTGACTTTTATTTTTTGTTTTGGAATAAATTAATAATAATTAAATGTAAATTTAACTTTGTTGTCATATTTTAGACATATAACAAAAGATACAAGTACGTGATGACATGATTTATTTCCGAATCTCCAAACCTTTGACCACGCCAAAAATGTTCCAATTTTAGAGAGACGAACAAAAAGACAGTGCGGGATTTACTCGCTGCGTTGAAGACCGACCGATTGCCTTCGGCTGTTTCTTTGGTCGGGTTGTTGTTTCTTTGAAATATTCCCCATTTCCATTCTCAATTTTAGAATTAGTTTGGTATTTTGACACTTATATTTAAAAAGAAGATGTGGTTTAACTGCCAATGAGACAACTCTCCACAAGAGACCAAATGACACAGAAATTAATAGCTATCACTATTGGTCACCGTATGTTGGTTTTGCAGTCTCGCTACATAAAACCAAACTTACTTTTTCATATTTATTGGTTTATTCACTTATTTATTGGTCAACACAATTTTCCGTCTCAGAATCTATCTGGGTAATCTCAGAATCATTTTAAATAATATTCAAAAAGCGTTTCTTTGGGCAATGGAAATCAAACGAATAACATGACGTTATTTTCATTTTGGTGTACTTAAAGTGAAATTACCATAAAACTTAAGATTCTGAAAATGTGAATTTTAAAATGACATTCTGAATTTTGATAATTCGTAGTTTTATATTATCATTCTCTAGTCCTTCAGTACATGCCACGTCAGATTGATTAGTGATTTTTTGTTTAAGTCCAATGGCAAATATTTCATGTCTGTTCAGGTCGATATGACAAAAAAAAGAGGATATTTTAAGCATGAAGATAAAAAGATAAAAAAGATGATGTGGTATGATTGCCAATATGACAACTTTTCACAAAAGACCAAATGACACAGAAAGTAACTGCTATAGGTCACCATACGGCCTTCAACAATGAGCAACGCCCATACCGCACAGTCAGTTATAAAAGGCCCAGAAATCACAGATGTTAAACATTTCAAACGTGAAAACTAACGGCTTAATTGATGTACAAATCATAATGAACGAAAACACATTTGTAACACAGCAACAAACGACAACCACTGAGATACAGGCTCCTGAATAGCGACAGACACAGACATACAGAATGTGGCGAGGTTAAACAAGTTTGACGACTAACCACAATTCAATACGTTTAGCCAAATAAAACAGATATTACATTATAGTTTTTACTGTAAATGACTTAAATACAAAAAGATTTTAGACATCTACCACCACCTAGCACCAACCCTAAAATGCCACATATTAAACCGCACACTTAATCCGTGATGGCAACAGCAGAACCGGGGTGAACAAAATGTAGTGATTTCTTAAATATTCATTTACCATCATATCAATTATCTAGTTGGAGTAATTTGAATTGATCTTTGCAATTCTAAATCATTCTCGCTACATTGAAGACCCATTGGTGGCCTTCGTCTGTTGTCTGCTCTATGGTCGGGTTGTTGTCTCTTTGACACATTTCCAATTTCCATTCTCAATTTTATACATATTTTCCTTTGGTACTGGACACATTACAAATCTTTACTGCTAATTAAATACGTTTTTTTTGTATATTTGAAAAGTGTTTGTGTTTTTTCATTCAAAGTACACAATATAAATCCGCGACAGCTTTTTGACAGATAACTCACTGGAGTTCAACATTCCATCATTTCAGGCAAAAATTGCTATGATTCATATTATTTTGTAATGTTAAGCTATCCTAAGACTCATTCTGATTCCATGTTGCAGTCGCTGATCAGTTGAGGATGAATTGCTTTATCTTCCGTAGCACCAGATTTCATTGCCGGTTTTTGGTGCGTTTGTTTTGGTAAATTGTTGTTCATCTGGCCGCCGATTTTTTTATTGGTTTTGTTTTTTGTGTTTCTTTGTCCTGTGTGTTTTTTGTTTTGCTCTTAGTGATTCCTTTATAGTGTTTTGTGTCAAATTATGATTTTTATCACACTAATCGCTACCCATAAATTAAAACAATTCAAAAGAGAAAAGTGATAACCTGATTTAAGAGAAAAACAAAGATAAGAGAAAAACAGTATGGTCGATAGCAACCAACGAACGCTAAGTAAAGTTAGTTCAGCTTAACAAGTGATCATGACTATAAATGGTCAGATATGCATATTATTTAAGCTTACGTTTAATCACATGACCTTAACAATTGTAAGGTTTCATTTGACATCCTGGCGAATTCACCTGGCAATAGTATTACTATTCTTAATCTGATTTCAGGTGATAACCGGAAGTCGTCTGCATTAATCAAAAATTCATTGTCACTCGATTAATTCCCGCTTTAGAAAATACTTCTGGCATTGCATATGTCTGGTAGTTGTCAGATTTCCTTTTGCTTTCCTGATTTTCGATAAGTCAAGTCATTGTTCGGTTTATGAAACATTTACGACCATCATTGGTCGATATACATTCAGAACTCTCCAGTTGTCAGAGTTGTTTTCTTCCACTAACCATCTCCGTGAAATAAACTAAAAAATTGAAGATTCTTCGACGAGAAGACTATACATGTTTGTTAAACTTTTGTTCATAAGACCGACCTAATTACTACATAAGAGGAATAACAAGAATATCTAAAATACTGGACAGTAAAACAATAAAATATCGACTCCTCCGAAACAAAACAAATACTGAAAAAAAATATGGTCCATAACGCAACGTTGTACAATAGAATCATATTCAAAACAGTCTGGCTGTGGCCATTGATTGACGACCTAAATTATCTAATTGACTGGGACAAATTAGGTGAAGGTTTGTCTGTAACGATCACTGCTCACTATGTACTTTTTAAAGACACTGAAACTGTGGGGTCACCAAAGGTTCTCAAAACCTAAATAAAGTAATTCGAAAAATTAATCAGGAAGGAATAACACGATGTTTTGATTTATATCAATAATATAAATCAAAACCTAAAGGTTATTCCTGATTGATTTTACGATTTTTTAATTATTAAAGGCGTTAAAAACCTTTGGTGACCCCACAGTTTAAATTCTATAATAAGTAAGAAGTGAGCAGTGATCGTTACAGACAAACGTCTACTTAATCTGTCCCAGTCAATGGGATAATTTCGGTTGTCAATCAATGGCCACAGCCACACTGTTTTGAATATCATTCTATCTTGTAGTGAATTGAAACTAGTTGTACGTGCACATAAACCGAATGGAAATCAAGACAATAACCTTCGATTTTATCTATCGATATAATTTAGAACAAACATACATGTACTTGTATAACCATGAAAAAAAAGATTTGTAAATATAACTTTAGACGCGGTTTATTTGATACCATGAAATATTTGTTTGACACAAATATGTGATACACCATTGTGTCCAATTGGTTGTCAAAATTAAAGGAGAATACATTTATAAACACATTTTAAAAAAAAATCAACGATTTAGAAGCTAAAATTATGTAACAGCGCAGTTTAAGACAAACTAGACTTACATGTACTTATCTTTAATCTTTTTTTTGCCGTAATAACACTTTAAGATAATGGCATTAAAGTCATTCATTACATTATACATTTGTGTTACACAATAGTACGAAAGAACTGATCAAATTACACGAGAATTGCACGAAAAGTGCAAAAAGTTGACGTACGTTTCTCACAGTTTTACGGTATCTTTTAAGGGGTTAACAAATGTGTCGTCGTTCATAGGAATTTCGAAGCAGTGTCTTGATTGTGTCAAACACTTTGGGGGTTAGTTAGTTAGTTAACAAATGTGTAACCATGCATGGATCAAGTTCGACTTTTAAAGTTACATGGTTAAAAATGTGGTCGTGCATAGATTTTGTTTCAAACTTTTGGGGTAAAAGTGGTTCATAAATGTGTAGTAGTGTATGGAATTTTTAACCTCACTTTTAAGTAAAGTGGTTAACAATTGTGTTGTGCATAAAATAGATCTCACATTTTTGTGGTATACTAAACACTTTGTAGTTTTGCATGAACAATGCCATTTTATAGTAAAACGGTTAATGTATGGAGTATTTGCCTCATTTTTGTGGTGATAGGTTAACAGCAAGAGGGACAATACTTCTAGTTATTTTCCACGATTATCTACACAAACTTTCGTGACGGAGCGACAATAAGCCAGTTAAGAAGACACAATGCAAGGAACAACCGCACGCAACCCATAATTCGATATTATGACTCAAGGATATTCGTTACTCTGTTTCAAAATAACAAGCTTTTCAAATGATTGTTATTATAAATTGATAGTACTGTATATAAATAAAGGAACAAAAAAGCAGAAAAAATGAAGGGCCAGTGTGGTTGTTTTTGAGATACTAGCCATTGGTGGGAAATAATTCTATCAAACATTTAACATTGGCACCGTTTTTCTTTCAAAAACAATTAAAAAATAACAAGCATTTTATAAGTTTTCTAAATAAAATATATGTAATAAAACTATGAAAAGAAAAGTAGGGGTTAGTGCGTACATTTTTTCAATCTCCCATACAGACAGAGTTATCGTCCTTTCCTCCTCAATGGGAGATTGACATTTTTTAATGGCACTACATGGATAAAACCAGAGGATTCCGAGTATCTGACAAAAATTCAAAAATAAGAAGACTGAGAAGATCCTTAATAGAAAAAGGTAGGGAAAGACAAACACCAGTCAACAAAACATTGAAAAACAATAGAAATTGTTCATAACGAAACATGGGAAGGAGCTACTGTGCTCCACAACTCAACGGAACAACAGTTCCTGGTCCAGTGGTGACACACGTCATATTACTTGTGTTAATATTTACATTGATACATGGTATTAGAACATATGGAGAACTACACATGTAAATGCCTCTAACAATAATACATTTCAAATTCCTAAATTCTTGTATTTGCTGTTCACAAATTCCTAGAACCAGCGACATATATTCAGATCGCAAACTTTTGATAGTTTTAGAATAAACAAGGATTTGTATAGTATCTTAATTTAAAACTCTTTGTATTAAAACACTGTTTTCAGGACAAAGCATAGACTAAACTTCTACCATCAGAAACAACACAAACACAGAATAACAAAAGAGGAAATTTTAAATTTTGAAGACTAAAGCAGACGCAACACCTAGCCCTTTTAAGCCAAGCTAAAAGGTTGACTCGGTAGTACTGGAATGGTAAGCAGCCACTACTCTTTTCGATGTACCTGTCGTGTTGAACAATTGCTGAAAATCCATGTTTTGTAATAATCGAGAAAAAGAAGACTTGGCTACGACAAGTGGAATTTATACCGTTAGTCATACAAGTACACATACAATGTATATTCCAGAAATTCTAACTAATGTTTAGTTAATAAATGTTGTAAAATCAAAACTTTCTCTTCACGGCTATGGTTGCTTTCTTTGCTTTCGATGTTGCAAAAGGTTTAAGATTGGTTTCCAAACGTTTGTTCTCTTAAAACGACTCTCATATACAAATCTTAAAGCTTCATGCAAATGCCAAAAAAAGGAATAAAGGGTATGCATGCAAATATGTGAAATCATAATTAGCATACTTGATTTACATGTATGAACCCTTAAGGTAAATGCCCATGCATGCATCTCTATGTCTGGAGGTATCAGAAAACACGGAAATAACATAAAAATAGTGATAAAGTAAACATCATAAATAACTTAAATAAGGTAATGAAGCACAGACATTTTAAACAAGCAGGTTTGCATAGTATTTATAATGCAAAAAAGCAAAGAAACAGACCAGAACAAGGGAAGAAATTTCAACTGTGAGACAGCATTAACAACAATTACATGTTTGCCACAAACCTCAGGAATTTATAATTCCTAAATAAGTCAATAAAAGTTCTGGCTTTATCGGGAAGAGATTACCATACTTGTAATGCCTCAAATCTTAAATTTACTTTAACCAAAAGTTTAGGTTCTAGGTCTAGATACCACAGCAGTGTTCACATATCTGAAATTATATGAACTGGTTTTATTTTATAACTAAACCAGATCTTGAATGAACAAAGGACATTTTTTATTAATTATTTTCAAGGTCTCCGAGGCAATTATGATACGTTTGCTAGAACGTAACAATCTCTTACCGTTTAGCGTATACATTTTAATTAGATAATATAGGAAAAATACTAGTATCAAATCTGAGTTATCAAAAATATGGAACTCCACATCTGTTGCTATGAGAAATCATATCAATATTTAATTGGTGTGTAATTATTTCGTGCACGTTTATTTTGAAGTAAAATTATACCAATCTCGGTCAATGTATATATCAAACTAGATATCTTAAAATAAATTCCCCAAACTGGTGCTTGGGGCTTTCGAACTTACAGCGAGATGTTTGGTTTTTGCTCCTTGTTGAATACCCCCAAACACAACGATGATTTAAAGATAGAAGTAAAAGCCCGTTAATACACCTTATCCCCCAATTTTCTTTTACTTAGTGATGACACAGACAGCTTCAAATTTGAACATGATGACAGTCATCTATCAGCACATACAGTATACTACGGAAGCGTATTAGGGACATAGAAAAAATAAAATAAGCAGTGAACTTTTTTTTCAAAGTCGAAAGTTTGACATTTCAAATCTTAAAATTTCGACTTTAACTCGAAATTTTAACTTTTCTTATCTTGAAATTTTGACTTTCTAAAACTTTGAAATTTCGACTTTTTTAGAATTCAAAATTTTGCCTTTATAAAAAGTCGAAATTTCGACTTTAAACTCAAAATTTCGACTTTAAACTCAAAATTTCGACTTTTTTAAAACTCGAAATTGCGGCTTTTTCTAAACTCGAAATTTCGGCTTCTTTTAAACTTAAAATTTCTACTTTTTTTAAACTCAAAATTTCGACTTGTTTTAAACTCAAAATTTCGACTTTTCCTAAGTATTTATACGTTTGCGATTACCACATGTACAGTCATTTATATCAGCAAGCGGAGAGCCATATACATCATAAACTTGATAAGCACATTTTAATAAACTAAACCATTTTAAAGTGGTTATTTTAGATAGAAAATCTTGTTCTCGCCGAAGAATAAATAAAATATGTTTCACGTTCAAATACATATTTCAAGTTTGGACTTCAGATATGTGTATTAAGACAACCCCGTTCTTCCGACATACCTATATTACAACATACTTTTATTCAACAGTCTAATATATAAAGACAAGGGTTAATATTTGTGTCATAAGAATGTCAACTTGTAGAGTTTAATCAATGTTCCAGAAAAAAGAACCATTATTTCAAAATTCCAAAACTAGAAAACCGAGCAGCTCATTTGTCGTCCTGAATATGCATAGCATTTTTGGCTACTTGATTTACCATTGTTTAAACAAGGCAAAGTCAGTGACTTGCTATTGGGAAACCAAACAGGCCTTTGAAACTGCGATGCTAAACGTTCTCAGATCTGACGATTCTATGACAGTGTCGTAGGAACTAAAACATGGAATATGGGAAAACATTTTTTTTTCTATCAACATGCATGTTCTTTCTGAATTCAATATTAAATGCTAATCCATATCTTAATTAAAGAACAAAACCAATTTCAAAATATAACTTGCCAAAATGTATGGATGACGCTTAAATAATTTGCGTCCATGTCTACTCCTTCTAAAATTGTAATAACTGTGTTTGAATACTAATATCAAAGTTTTAAAAGTACTTAGAAAAAGTCAAAATTTCAAGATTTCAACAATCGAAATTTTGAGATCAATTTCGAAATTTCGATTTTAAAAAAGGTCGAAATTTTGAGTTTACAAAAAGTCGAAATTTTGAGTTTAAAATAAGTTGAAATTTCGTGTTTAAAATAAGTCGAAATTTCGAGTTTTAAAAAAGTTGAAATTTTTAGTTTAAAAATAAGTTGAAATTTCGAGTTTAAAATAAGACGAAATTTCGAGCTTTAAAAAGGTTGCAATTTTTAGTTTAAAATAAGTTGAAATTTCGAGTTTTAAATAAGTCGAAATTTCAATTTTAAAAAAGTCGAAATTTCGAGTTTTAAAAAAGTTGAAACTTCGAGTTTTAAAAAAGTCGAAATTTCGAGTTAAAAGTGGAAATTTCGATTTTTTATAAGTCGAAATTTCGAGTTTTGAAAAAGTCAAAATTTCGACTTTTCAAAAAGTCGAAATTTCAAGATTTTAGAAAGTCAAAATTTCAAGTTTAAGTCAAAATTTCGAGATTTGAAAAGTCAAAATTTCTAGTTAAAGTCAAAATTTCTAGTTAAAGTCAAAATTTCGAGATTTGAAATGTCAAAATTTCGACTTTAAAAAAAAAAAAGTTCACTGCCAATTTTATTTTTACTATGTCCCTAATACGCTTCCGTAGTATACAGCTTCAGGTTTTCTTCTGTCAAATGACTGAACCTTACCTACCCAGCTATACCTTTTTACTGTAATTTTAAAGAAACGAAAGCTCTCAAACATATTGAAAATTTCACCACAATAAATTTTCGAAATTATTGTACCATTTCAGTACCATTATATCATAGCAGTGGATTTGTACTGCAACTTTTAATAATAATTTTGTAATCTTAAGGTTTTGCGAATGTCCACTACTGTTAAATAACTGCACTCTAAGTTTTAGTAAGAAAGTTTACTTATAATATATTTAGTGTACCTTCACAGTAATACGCAATGGAGGTACAAATCTGGTACTGTTCAATTATGGTACTAAATTAATACCGTAGCATTATCGGCGGAGGACATTATAGCGCATTGATAGGACATTTTTAGCCATGGCGTTGTCAGTTTATTTTTGGATCATTGCATGAAATTGATTCATTGTAATGAAATTGAATCACTGTCAGGAAATTTATTCATTGTAAGGAAATTGAATCACTGTAATGAAATTGAATCACTGTAATGAAATTGGACCATTGTAATGAAATTAAGAAATTAATTCATTGCAATGAAATTGAATCACTGTAATGAAATTGGATCATTGCAATGACATTGGTTCATTGTAATGAAATTGAATCATTGTCAAGACATTTAATCACTGTATTGTATGGATCTGTGAGAAGATAAACCGTACGAGGCAGCGCGGCCTGGTTTCTTTAAACTACACTGCACATATGACCAAACTACTTCAGAAGAAAGACACAGAACTTGCAATACTGTTTTTATACCGTTAAAATGTTATACCAGATTACACGTTTAAGATCTTATAATTTTGGACTGGAAATATATTTTTTGCCTGCACATTTGCTACAGAATGGTCAAACATCAATCTTCAAAGTGCTTCACAAACGTTTTGATTTCCTTTCTGCAACAAAGTTTGTTAAAAGGATTAACCAAGATCACTTCAAAAGATGTTATTCAGATTCTGTTTACTTGTGAAAATAACAACCTTCTCGGCAAGAATGATACAATCATATATTGTATATTTCCTCTGCTAAAGTGATGTAAATTTCCAGACGTTTGTCGTTGATTGACAGGGCTGAAGAGTTGTATAAGGATCATCTCTCACAAAAATATATTGTTTATTTTCAGTAAGTTTCAATATCGTATTTCTGCTTATGTCTTTGGCATTTTTTCTGTAATCTAAACATATTTTTTGCCGTTTTCCTTCCCTGATTTATGTCAAGATATTATCTTCAGACAAGTTCATATAATTTACATATGTTCGAATGTTATACATGAAAATTGATAAATTCCAAACATTTAGCGTTATGAGAGCTATGTTTTCTTTGCAATCTGTTTCAATATTGCAAAGTTTTTGTAGCTGCTAAGTATTTTACCATTTTCGATGTATTGTTTAGTACGCCCAAGGCAAATACTATAACCTTGGAAATAGATGTCTAAAATCAATTTCAGTATGCTAGACACGTGTTAATGGAAACAAATTCTTCAGACAATCCGAGATCAAAAGTTTGGATGGCCAAATACATGTAACAAATACCGACAAATTAAAAGTCCTGCCTCAGCGATACTGTCAGACAACTGCCTAGGGTTACTGACATAATGAATTTATATTTGTAGTATCAAGCACAGGTGAAAATTTTCATGCATCTTATCAATTACAAAAGAACCTGAGTCTAGGTGTACAAAGGCGTTCAAGATAGATGAACACCAGAGTAGTGCAGATTGAGAACCAAGGCCCTGTATACATTCAATTTCATTCAATTCAAGAACGCACTTCTATATTTTATCTTTGTAGAATGACAAGTTTGGAGTTGTTGCCCTTCATGAGACAACAACCGAACTACATAATTCTATATAAGTATTCATTTGTGTTTATAGTTATAACGTCCATTATCACTGAACTAGTATCCATATTTGTTTAGGGGCCACCTAAAGGACGCCTCTTGGTACGGGTGTTTCTCGCTGCATTGAAGACCCATTGGTGGCCATTGGCTGTTATTTGCTCTATGGTCGGGTTGCTGTCTTTTTGAAACATTCCCTATTTCCATTCTCAATTTTATTTTTAGTATATTTCGATGTTTGATAAGTGTATGACGTAGTTATATGTTGGTGTTTAACCGCCTTTTCAGAGACCTTTGCTATAACTTGGTGGCCAGTAATATCGAAGAGGAAGTCAAAATAATTTGAAAGAACCACGGATCTTCGTTATGTGTCAATGAATTGTGCTGTAACATCAAAGTAATGGCGATTATCAACAGGAGCAGATTCAGACGAAAAAAAGAAAATACAAAAATACATAATAAAGGTAAAATTACAGCAACTTATGTGTCAACAAATGTCCTCCGTTAACATCAAATCATGAGTCCGCGTTTGATCGACAGAAATATAAAACAAGTCGTGTTATAAAACAATATATTAGGTTATATACATTGCAAATATACTGTCCAAAAAACAAAAAATCGTTTTAAAGCAACTGTAAAAACTGCAAAATTTGTTTGTGCAGTGATACAAAATTGAGATTCTGATGCACACAACGCGTTTCTGGAATAAAGTTACTAAAACAATTACGGTTCCGATACTTAGCTGGTATTTCGGATCTGCTTTTATTATACTAATAGTTTGCTTACATTCATACTTCAATTTAATTAAGATACTTGGAATAAATTTGACAAACGACTAATCGTTTTATAACACGTATTACATGTCTGATTAATGCGATTGGATAAAAGATAAACAAGATACGTTTTGAACTTGTTAGCTTGTTATCCAACTAAAAATCTACAAGTAAACTTGACTTATCTCCCTTTGGTTAAAAAAGTTTGTTTATTTTCTTTACTTAAATTTCACTAAGTACTTCTTAAAATTAAAGTTTAATGGCTTAGATTAGAGTTGTATCAGAGAGTTAAATCAGATGAAAGATTCGCTTTTATTTCGTATCCCATATTAAATATATCAATTTTCACGTGCTCTCACCAAATACCACAAAGACGATTTGGAATATCAGTCAAATCTCAGTGCGTGACAAGATCAGAAAATTGATACACAACAAAAATATAAGATATGTCATGTTCGGAAACTATATCTACAACACATGTTAAACCTGCTTCTTTTATTCGATAAAACTGTTACTGGTCTGTGGCATGAAAGACTAGTAGAGCTTTCACTTGAATTGATTTCCAAATGTCGTTGTTTAAATTCCTTGAAAAATAGGCGGACAGGTTATTCCTTGTTGTTTCAGTAACCAAAAACTGCAAATGAAAAAGAAAACATAAATTTCTTTCATTTTGTTTTAAAATTAATCAATCCCTTTACGATTTATCTTTGTGGTAAGGATCTAATGAATATTCAGCAAATATGCAATATACATGCATGTATGCAATTTCAGTATGTTGGTTTAAACTTTATCTAAAACTATAAAATATTCAAGAAATATGCAAAGTATATATATTTGTGCAATTTCATTAAGTTGATTTAGAACGTTATCTAAAACTATAACCTATCTCAGTCTATTATACATAGATAAAACCTATCTCAGTCTATTATACATAGAAAAAACCTATCTCAGTCTATTACACAAAGATAAAAATAAATTACAAACCAATATGTCGATGAAACAAGCAGTTAAAACGAAAACTAAGAAGCAAGGTAAAATCCAATACTGAAAATAATAAACTGTCAGATCAAAATTATATATATATATAAATATAAAATATGAAATATGTCTCCAAATATCTTCCGAGAATCTTCCTCAACTTGTATATGATTGAGGTATACAAGTATTCCGTTTCGAAAAAGAAATAAAATAACAAAACTTATCAAACTCCAAAGAAAATTCAAAACGGAAAGTCAAATGGTCATATCAAAAGCTCAAAAACATTGCACGGATAGTAAACAACTGTCATATTCCTGACTTGGAACTGACATTTTCTCATGGAGAAAATGGTGGATTTTATCTGGTCTTATAGATCAACCCAGTATTTTGGTGGGGTTTGTGTTACTCAGTTTTTTTTTCCCTTTGTTGTGATTTGTGTACTATTTCTTGTCTGTTGGTCTTTTTCCTGTTTAACCATGGTGTTGTCAGTTTAATTTCGACTTATGAGTTTGAATGATCCTCTGGTTTCTGTTGAGGACCATGCAGCTTAGTCTTTAATGTTTTTATAGACAAAATGTCTTTGGACTGTTGGATTGTCTTTTTGTCGTTTTCATTGTTTTTGCAAAGATTTGTCAGTCTTTCTTCGAATTTATGAGTTTTTATTTTAAGTACGATTCTCCCTTTCGTTTGTTCCGCCTCATGATTTATATATACTAGAAGATATAAGTGGTACACGAACATTACTAGTGAATATATTTATACTAAAACCCTTCTTTACAAGGGAGCATACGTATGCCGTACGCATATAGAATCAAACAAATATATATAATATTCCGTTTATGTTATAAAATCAAATTTCGAAGGAATATCCACAAAAACAATATAAGTATGTTTTCAGAATGTCTATTTAGAATTCTTTCAGTTTGAGAACATGCAGTTTAGCTTTCTTGCTTCTTGACATCCTTTCCTCTCGCGTGACTCCTTCCCCAAAGATCACGTGCCCGTCCTTCGATATTGCCATACTAAGTATACTGGATTCAATGTTTAATTCTTTGGCATTGAAGTAATTTTGAAGTTTTCCGTTTGAACCTAGTATATGGATGTAATGAGTACTTCTATCATACGTTATCCACGAATTTTGGCAAATGTTTAAAATGTCAGTTGGCAAAACTTCACTATAAGTAGAGTTTACTTTAGGATGGCCTTCATAAACCCATATTCGTTGTCCTTCATTATTCAACTTTATTATTCTCCCTTTTGAACGATTATACTCAAAATCAACAACAAAAATGTTACCATGCGAATTTGTCTTCAGCTTAACTATCATATCGAACAGGTTTCTTTTCAGATTGTCAAAGCGAAATACTTTCAGAACTTCACCACTCATCGTCCATTTTTCGAGTTGATGTTCGCCGTCTGCTTCAATAGTCCCGACTAGAATTTGATGATCCATGGTTATATGAAGTGCACAAGGTGCCCTCGGTGCCATTTCTTTAAACTCTAGTAACCTTTTTCCAAATTTGGAAAGAACTAGAATGTTTTCAATTGAGGAAGAAAGTAATTTACCATTTGGCAAAAGAGCCAAGCAATCGGAAGCAAGCTTCTTCTTGAAATTGTTTCTAACTCTATCCATGCCAGTGTCCAGTTGTGTCCAGTTGTTGTATGTTCACTAAGGCATCGGTTAGAACGTTTCCGACAACACTTTTACAGTATAGAAAAAAATGAACCATCATTACTTGGATCCACAGAAAATACTTCATAGACATCAGTTTTGTAAATTTTTACGACTTCTAGCTTTATTTCCTTCGTAATATTTTGTTTAGGGATATTCTCCTCTTGAATTGATCCTATTATAGTTTTCAGACTTTCTGGACTCTTTCCTTTGACAAATACTGAGGACGACAGTGGAATTATGATTTCTTCGTCAGTAAGCTTTTGAAAATATCTTTTTGCAGAAGCCGCCATTTTAAGAATTTCCATTATGTCTGTTTTTTTCTCACATTCTCGAATTTCTCGAATTTTTTCATTCATCTGTGATCTTCTTTCAACAAGTTTCTTCTTCTCTTGTGAAATACACAGTTGATTTGTTTTTAACCTGTCATCCAGGTCAACAAGAAGTTCATTGATGTGTCTTGCTACTTCATTTTTCATGAATTGTTCATGGTCCTTTATTTTTTTCTTTGTTTCGTCGTATTTTTCGTTATTAAGTATAACTGCTTTGCCCAATAGAAAGTCATTATCGTCATCCTCCGGCAAAAGACTAGTCCTATATCTTTGTTCATAACGTTTTATCTCCAACTTTTTTTCTTCCACAATTGTTCTTATTTCTTCTAAGTCATGTTTCTTATGGTTCTGAGACAAGCAGACTGGGCATGCTAATTTTTCACAGTCCCTGCAATATACACAGTACGTCTGTTGTTTGTGTGTTTCGCATTCCATGACTTTTGATCCTGCTTTTGGTTTTCGGGAAAGTATCTTGCTGCCCAGTATCCTTCAAATTAATGACAGAATGTTCAAGTTGTGTTTTCACCTTTGAGTGAATTGACTTGCACCTGTCACATAGTAGAAAATCACAATCAAGGCATTTCCAATTAATTTTTGTCACCTCATCACAGAGTTGGCACGTTACTGGAAGCTGTGCCTTCTGAACTACATAAGCACTGGCCATTTTTTGGCTAATTCAGGCTATTTCACGTTTACCTTTCATCCTCTTAAAACATGACTGAATTATTATATTTACCGCTATATATTGTGTTTGTTTTTGTGAAACACACTCAAGTGTAATAATAAAGGTAGGCAAAAGAATTTTATAGTATTTGCATACAACATTTGATAGATAACATACACTGCTATTATATGTACATGTATGCAATCATATTTTACATATTTATCTCGTTTTTTTGTACGGAAGCCGGTTAGTGTCAGGTTGGAGTTTTATTTTTAAGTCGTTATAGCTAATACATATAAAAAACGTTAGCTACGTTGTTATAACAAGATAAATATGATAAGTCGTTATAACAATATACAACGACTTAAAAACAAAATTCCAACCTGACACCAACCGGCTTCCGTATTTTGTCATCTGGTTAGCTATCCAATTTCATAATGTGCAAGGTCACGAGCGAAGCGAACGGGCTAATTCGGTCTTGTGAGCATCATGAGTAGATTAACCTTCTGAAAATCTAAAATCCGTATTACACAAACATGACATGCACAGTATTTATGTCTCACATATAATTATTGGAACATTTGACTTTCGGGGGTGTGGAATTTGAGGATTTTTAAAAAATAACATCCTGGCCTGGTACATATATATATGTAAGAAATGAAAATAAAGAACTTTGACCAAAACATAATGAAAATTAAAATTTTGCAACACAACTAGAGTTCACGTTTATTAGCCATCATAGTTCTTAATGTTACTCTTAGCCAAATAGTAACAGTACATATAGAAAAATATGACGATATAGATCATCTTCATATTTGTTTACTAAATATAATAGCATGTGAACACACCCTCTCCGTAGATTACACAGTAGTGTTGATAAAGTGAATAGACAATGAAGTACTTTTCAACAGAGTCAACAGACATCTCAACGGAGCCAGTAATCAGTTTCACAAAAATCTTACAACTTGTTAAGTTGATCGTAAGTATATACTGAATTGTTCATGACTTATGATCAACTTCAGCTGTAAGATTTTTTTGAGAATCGGATCACTGTGAAGTTATACAGAAAAACAGACAGACGGGTGAAGACTAAAATAATGTATTACCTCTATCGAAGTGCCGCAGAGGGTAGAAGATAGGAAAAAGGGGCGAATGCATATTATTAGACGGCAGATAGGTATAATCGGTATACAGCATAACAGGTGACTACAAAAGACTATGAGAATAGGATACAAAATTGAATATGTCTCCAATAATCTTCAAGAATCTTCCTCAACTTCTATATGAGTGCGGTATACAAGTATTCCGTTTCAAAAAAAAGAAAGAAAATAACAAAACATATCGAACTTCAAGCATAATTCAAAACGGAAAGTCAATTGTCAAAATCAAAATCTCAAACACATCGCACGAATAGAAAACAACTGTCATATTCCTGACTTGGAACTGACATTTTCTCATGGAGAATATGGTGGATTAAATCTGATCTTATAGCTAGGTAAAAATCTTCCATGTATAACAATCTCATACAACTAAAGATATAGTCAGTAGTAACACACATATACTGTGGAGCTCCTGAGATCAAACCCAGTATTTTGTTGGGGTTCGTGATCCTCAGTCTTTTGTTTTCTTTGTTGTGTTTTGTACTATTATTTGTCTGTTGGTATTTTATCCTTTTTAGCCATGGCGTTGTCAGTTTATTTCCGACTTATGAGTTTGAATATTCCTCTGGTATCTGTTGAGGGCAATGTAGCTTAGTCTTTAAAGTTTTATATAGACAAAATGTCTTTAGACTGTTGGTTGTCTTTTTGTCGTTTTCCATTAATTATGCTAAGATTTGTCAGTCTTTCTTCGATTTTAAGAGTTTTGATTTTAAGTTCGATTCTACCTTTTGTATGTTCCGCTTCTTTATTTATAAACTAGAAGTTATGAGTGGTACAAGAACATTACTAGTGAACATATTTATACTTAAACCTTTCTTTAAAAGGGAGCATACGTATGACGTACGCATATAGAATCAAACAAATAAATATAATATCCAAAATCAATAACAATCAAAATTCGAAGAAAAATCCACAAAAACAATATAAACATATTTTCAGTATTTCAGTTTAGCATTCTTTTAGTTTAAGAACATACAGTTTAGCTGTCTTGCTTCTTGATCCCATTTCCTCTCCCGTGACTCCTTCTCCAAAGATCACGTGACCGTCCTTCGATATTGCCATACTGAGTATACTGGATTCAATGTTCAATTCTTTGACATTAAAGTAATTTTGAAGTTTTCCGTTTGAACCAAGTACATGAATGGTATGAGTATTTCTATCATACGTAATCCACGAATTTCGGCAAATGTTTAAAATGTCAGTTGGCAAAAATGGCATATAATAAGAATTTACTTTAGAATGACCATCATAAACCCACATCCGTTGTCCTTCGTTGTTTAACTTTATTATTTTCCCTCTTGAACTATCATACTCAACGTAATCAACAACAAAAATGTTACCCTGCGAATCTGTGTTCAGCTTAACTATCAATTCGAACAGGTTTCTTTTCAGATTGTCAAAGCGAAATACTTTCAGAATTTTGCCATCCATCGTCCATTTTTCGAGTTGATGTTCGCAATTTGCGTCAACAGTCCCGACTAGAATATGATGATCTGCAGTTATGTGAAGTGCACCAGGTGCCTTAGGTGCCATTTCTTTAAACTCTCTTAACTTTTTTCCAGATTTGGAATGAACAAAAACTTTGCGTTCTTTTACTGAGGAAGAGAGCAATGTTCCATTTGGTAAAATAGCAAGGCCATCAGAAGCCAGCTTCCTCGTAAAATTGTTTTTAACTCTATCTTCTTTAGTGTCTAGCTGTTGTATGTTTACTAAGGCATCGGTTAGAACGTTTCCGACAACACTTTTACAGTATAGAAAAAAAGAACCATCATTACTTGGATCCAAGGAAAATATTCTATAGACCTCAGTTTCGTAAATTTTCACGACCTCGAGTTTTATTTCCTTCGTTATATCTTGTTTATGGATATCATTCTCTTGAATTGACCCTATAGCATTTGTCAGACTTTCTGAGCTCATCCCTTTGACAAACATTGAGGATGACAGTGGAATGAAGATTTCTTCTTCAGTAAGTTCTTGAAAATATTTTTTAGCAGAATCCGCCATTTTTAGAATTTCCATTGTGTCTGTTTTTGTCTGCCATTCTCGAATGTCTTTTAGTTTTTCAATTATATGTGATTTCCTTTCAACAAGTTTCGTTTTCTCTTGTGAAATAGAAAGTTTTGTTGTTTTTAACCTGTCATCGAGGTCAACAAGAAGTTCATTTGTGTGTCTTGTTACTTCATTTTTCATAAACTGTTCATGGTCTCTTATTTGTTTCTTTGTTTCGTTGTATTTATCTTCATGAATTAGAACTGCTTTGTCTAAGATAAAATCATTATATTCATCTTTCTTCAAAAGAATAGTCCTATATTTTTGTTCGTTATCTCTTATCTCCAACTTTTTTTCTTCCACAATAGTTCTTATTTCTTCTAAGTCATGTTTCTTATGGTTCTGAGACAAGCATACTGGGCATGCTAATTGTTCACAGTCCCTGCAATAAACACAGTACGTCTGTTGTTCGTGTGTTTCGCATCGAATGACTTTTAACCTTGCTTCTGGTTTTCGATAAGTATCTTGCTGCCCAATATCCTTTAAATTAATGACAGAATGTTCAAGTTGTGTTTTCACCCTTGAGTGAATTGACTTGCACTTGTCACATAGTAGAAAATCACAATCAAGACATTTCCAATTAATTTTTGTCTTTTCATCACAGAGTTGACAGGTTACTGGAAGCTGCGCCTTCTGTACTAAAGAAACACTGGCCATTATTTGGCTAATTCAAGCTATTTTACGTTTACCTTTCATCCTATTAAAATATGACTGATTTATACAATTAACCGCTATCTGTTGGTTTCGATTTTGGGAAGTACAAATAAGTGTAATTATAATATCTGGGGTAGATTAAGAATCGGATAGTATGTGCATACAACATTTGATAGATAACATAAACTGATATTATATGTACATATATATATGCAAACATATTTTATCTTTTTAAATCGTTTTATTTGTCATTTAGTATTAACTATCCAATCACACAATGTGCATGGACACGAGCGAGTCGAACGAGCTAATATGGTCTTGTGAGCATCATGCGATGTTAATTTTCTGAGAATCTTAAAAATCCTATGACTCAAAAATGACAAGCACGGTATATGCCTTAATTAGAACTATAGGAACGTTTGATTTTCGTGGTTGGGAATGGCAGGTTGATTTTTAAAATAAATATCATGGACTGGTATTAAGAGCTGAAAATTAAAAAACACAATTTGCGCAAAACAGGATGAAAATAGGTACTCCGCAATACAGAAATAGAAAAAAAAATCGTGCGGTAATATCGCGAAAAAATAAGCATGCTTAGCAATAGATGGAAATGCATATTCAGTCTGCAAGAAAATCTTCCCGTCCACTCTCTCCCAGAATACAAAATGGACGTTTCTTTAGCTACTAGAGGGGTAAATTCAGTAAAAAATCTCCCATTGACTTTAATGCTAATCTATGTGTGGAAATAAATTTATACCTGATTTACCTTTAGAAATTAAAATCTTTCATATATCATTCATGAAAGTACAAATGTAGCCCTATGTTTTGCAACAATAAAAACATAGGGTCATGTGGCATTTTTGGGCTTTCACATGGCCTTGTTTACAAACAATGTAGATTCGCACTGAATTCCTATACTGACCCCCATTACTTTTCAAACCTGAAGGGGAAAAAATTAGTACATTCAGCATATATTTTTTATTTTTTTTCAACTCTAGTTTTGATCCATCTACCAAAAAATATTTATTACAAACATTATCTGCCAATCAGAAGAGCATATAACTTCAGTGTTATACAGAAAGCTCTCCCCTAAATAGGCGGTCCCTGATGACGTATATTTATTTACTGCATTTACCCCTAGAGTGTACGTCTATAAACCATCATTTTTATTAATGTTTCTCTTAGCCATAAAGTAACAGTACAAATAGAAAAATGACGATAAAGATCATCTTCATATGATGACAAACAATTTTACTAAATATGATAGCTTTTGAACAGTAGACTTCAAAAAGTGAATAGACTCTATGAAGTGGTTTTCAACAAAATTAACAGACATCTCATCGGAGCCAGTAATCAGCTACTTATTTGCTTAAAATTTGTGTAACTCTAAAAATGTCTGAAGTCTGACATGTACAAAACTTGTAAAAAGTATTTTTCGAGTTATCGTTCTTTGAATACATATTGTCATACAAAGTAATGTATCTATTTTCATATAGATATATCTTGTGGTGTTTTAGATAGTGTTACTTTGATTGCTGTTTTATTTACCGATACTCTTGTATCTTCTTTATCTAAAATCGATTTTTTTTTAAAGTATAATATACAAGAGAAGCAAATAATCGCACAACAACGAATATGAAAAGGTCAAAATAAGAGATCTGAGAATTTTGGATATTAAAATGGGATTACAGTTCCCTCGAAACTGTTCTAAATTGTTTTTCAATTGTTTTTTTTTTTTTTTTTTTTTAATAAAAGTCTGAAAGAACCGGGCCAGAATTATAATCTGGTTAAATTTCTATTGAAAATAAATGTATCTGTCTCTCCAAACTCCTTTCAAATCCCTTATGATGAAAGTAATACCTGCATGAACCGGACAGAAATATACCGGGCGATTAAGAAAAAAATATATTTGTCTTTGACTTCAAGGGACCAATTAATCCAGTGGATTTATTTAGGGAATGGGTGATGCGAAAGGTAGGCGAATTTGTCAAAAAGTAATATTCGTTTTAACTCAGTAAAATGGTAAGATTTAGTAAGTAGATTATTTAGTAGCAATATCTGTAGTAGAGTGACTTGCGTAATTACTATAATGTGTCAATTAACATAATTTAACATAATATACACATATATATACGACCCAATGGGTCTATAAGTCACCTAAATATTAGAGTTCATATTCGATCTGTGTCACATATTTGATAATAAGTCTCAATACTCAATTTAGCTAACCAGAAAATATAATTATTAAATTAGGATATATGTATATCAATAAAGTTTTAGAAAATAAATTAAACTTATCCAATTAAAACTAGACGTTTGAATTGTTTTACATTGTCATTTCGGGACCTTTTATAGCTGACTATGCGGTATGGGCTTTGCTCATTGTTGAAGGCCGTACGGTGACCTATAGTTGTTAATTTCTGTGTCATTTTGGTCTTTTGTGGAGAGTTGTCTCATTGGCAATCTTACCGCATCTTCTTTTTTTTTTTATATATAGACGTCTTTTTAAAAAAAAAATATTTAAACAGTGTTTGGATCATCCTTCACTTTCTCAAACCAGTAAAATCCTTTATTCTGCAAATGAACAAATAACATAAAGGTACACAAATAATTTTTTTGTTAAAGTTGTACAAATTCAGTCTCCTGTTACCCCGCTTTTATCTTGAGCAACCGGTAATGTGGATGTTTCTTTTTTGCTTAACAGGGTTGAGTTCAATATCGTGCTATCAATATCTATGTAACAAGTTAACTAGTCTATAGCTACATGTTCAATAGTCAAAATCTACGTAGCACTACGTAGCCGCTACGACATTGAACGCAACCCAGTTCATTTTGGGGTCCTCTTCGCGGTCCGCGTTTACATTATGTTGATTTTTTTGGAGAAATTAGAGACGATGATTTAGATTTTAACAACTAAAGATTCAAATGTTACGTGTAAATGTCAGGATAAAAACAATACATGGACATTGTCGAAAAATATATAATTAATGTGTACTCGCTATGAAACAGGAGCTCATACAAACGAATTTTATATTTTCCGACAATGTACATTATAGTTACCCAAATTCGGCAGTTGTTCTATTCCGTTATACAAACTTTATGAGTTCATTGTCCATTTCCTGTGCAGGTTTAAATTGAATAGACTATTCTATCTTTTATCGTATAAATTGTTAAAGACCGTATATAAATTTAATTTTATCTCGTTTCTTTCTGGGTTTTTTTCTCTCTCTATTCTACACATTGACCATAAAGTGACCATCTCGAAGTTGTTTGGTTACATGACGGAATAAACTGTATTAACTATGATAGACTAACTCATCTTCGCTAGCCAACGGTTACGATCCAGTCCCCCCTCATTTCCAGGAGACTTGATCGTAACTCGATATATCATTATCCTTTACAAATCTTATATTAGAAATGACAGTTTGGTGTACATTTATATTTTTTTTAATAGATTTGTTAGTATTATCCACATCTGACACATTCATTTATTTATAAGCTCATATTTTTTTTTAATAAGTTTTGGATTTTCAAATTATTTGGCCTAGAGCTTCACTGAAGAGAAATTTATTGTCGAAATGCACATCTTGTAACTGTTTGATGAAGTGTCTTTACAAAAAATGTATGTATCACACATTTAATGAATCAACATATAAGAAAAGGCCTGAATCGATTTGTTTAAATCTAGGACATATAAAACCATGCATATGTTTTGCTGTATATAACTGTGTCCTTTTTATCAATTAAACAGTTTTAATTATGCAGAGAAAAGAACTCACAATAATAATCAAAAATATTAGACAGTATGATAAAACTTGCCACAAAAATATACAATAACGACAACCAATTTAAAAATAAGAAGATGTGGTATAATTACAAATGAGACACCTCTCCAACAGAGACCAAATGACGTAGAATTAAGTATCTATATATTGGTCACCGTACAATCTTCAACAATGAACAAAACATTAACCGTCTTAGAAAGCTATACAAGTCCCAAAGTGACACATGTAAAACAATTCAAACGAGAATACTAACGGCCTCGCGTCTGGCGTATAAAATTATAATCCTGGTACTTTTGATAACTATTTACACCACTGGGTCGATGCCACTGCTGGTGGACGTTTCGTCCCCGAGGGTATCACCAGCCCAGTAGTCAGCACTTCGGTGTTGACATGAATATCAATTATATGGTCATTTTTATAAATTTTCTGTTTACAAAACTTTAAATTTTTCGAAAAACTAAGGATTTTCTTACCACAGGAGTAGATTACCTTAGCCGTATTTGGCACAACTTTTTGGAATTTTGGGTCCTCAATGCTCTTCAACTTTGTATTTGTTTGGCTTTTTAACTATTTTGATCTGAGCGTCACTGATGAGTCTTATGTAGACGAAACGCGCGTCTGGCGTATAAAATTATAATCCTGGTACTTTTGATAACTATTATGTACAATGCAATAAACGAAAAACAATGATTGTATATGTACAGCAACAAACGACAACCACTGAATTATAATATCATAATAGGTATATTCAGAATACGTCAATGGTACATGTAGCCTATCTTGGTACAAACACAAAATTGGTAAAACATTCTAACAATAAATCAAAACATGACCAATTGTATCATAATACGTTCCTTATAAAAAAAACCCAATTTGTCTAAATTGATCAAAGCTTGAATTAACCTTATAAAAACGAGAACTAAATGAATTCGAAATATTCATAACGCTTTTAACCAACAATAAATAAACCACATTTTGATCAAAGAGATGTTTAAATAAAATATAAGTTAAAAATGCAAAAATCATTTCATGAATATTTATGTTTAAAAATAATTCTACACAACGTTAAATTCAAATTCTGAGTGTACACATAAAAGTTTATGAATTCCTTTTCCAGCGCGTAATGTGCGATTTAGAACTTGATCATCTCAGTGGACATTGCTTAGGTTCGCATATTTTCCGTTGATCAATTAAAATACAATAAGGAAATAACGCCTCCCTCCCCCCTTTTCATCATCTACCCACCACAAAGTTGCCTTAATGTTGCTTTTGGCTTTTCGTTCTGGGCGTTAAGCTCCTTATGTTTTCAAGTATGTATACGTTCTTGACTTTCATTTTAATTTGGTTTGAGCGGCCTTGGTGAAGGTAAAGCCAGCTTGAAACGGTGTTTTTACTCATCAAATTAACAGTGTATTACCCCCCCCCCCCCCCCCCCCGCCAATAGAAAACACTTTTAAGTCAAAAATGTCCTGCTTGTAGTCTGCTACTTTGAATTTCTTTTATCATAGGAATGGGAAATATGAAGTCGTCATATTCAAATTGTAAAGACAGCAATTCCTTTACAGTATCGAAAATGAAATACATCAGCTCTGAGACTACTACTAGTATAATCCATCTTATGATTTCAAATGTTTGGCTTTGAGCGTTCCTGATGAAGGTAAATCAAGAAAAGCGCTTCGGACGCAAGAAATTATTAAACGTGTTGTTTCAATTTTTTTTTTATAGTAGTCCAAGATCAACTCCATGAAATTTTATTACCATATTTGTCGCACGAAGTAACTAAATTATATGAAACACATCATTTTGCCAAATTCTGTTTAACAAAATTAGAAAACAAAAATGAAAAAGAATATTGTGAATTTGTTATATATTTTCATTAATTATATAAGTATTATACAATGAAATTGGTTTTATATTACGATACTGTGTAACTGTTTATTACTTGATATTTCCGACCGAGTATTACTAAATGACGTTTGGTTCTTTTTTTATTCGACAGACATACAAAAAACACCTACGGCATAGTGACATAAAAACATCAATCATACCTTACCATCACAAGAATTTCTTTATAGATGTTCGATTTTCCGGAATCAATAAACCGATTATTGATCCTTATTGATCTTTTATTGTGGTAGTTAATTTTTTCCATAAAACAGTATGTCATTTGTTTGACGTCTTTTATGGAGAAGTATAGACATTTGTTGTCATGGAAGTCTGAAACAATAGAAGGCAAATGCGACATCTTTGTAGGACGCCGTGCAGAACAAAGAAATACGTACTGCACCCATAAATTCTTCTTTTATTTACCCTTTGATGCTAATTTTGTTTTTCATATCATTTGAAGTTTTCGTTTCTCCTTATTGTTTACGGCTATTAAAACATATAAAATTAAGATCAACATTTTCCAGGTACATTTTTGGGGTTTTATTTTTCATTTTTTCTATCATGATATTTACTCAGAGGTGACAGTGCCACACCCGATATTTTAATATACAGTAGATGTATAATGAAACGTGTGATTTGTGTTAATTTAACCAGAGACTCCTAAAACAATATTGATATATGAAGCTGATTTCATACACTTTCAAGATATAGAGATGAAAAAAGCTATTGTAATTTGTTCTGTTTTTATGCAAGTAGATATAAGAAGATGTGGTATGAGTGCCAATGAAACAACTCTCTTCGTCCAAGTCACAATTTGTAAAAGAAAACAATTGAAGTGTATTGCAACATTAACGTTTCTCTCCGGAATCTTTACCTTTTATTTTTCTTTTAGGAAAACGGAATCCTGATAATCTTCCTAAGTCCGATTTATTTTTAGAAATTGAGAAATGCGTCAACTTGTAGGTTTCTCGAAAAACTGATTATTTTTAAAGGAATTAATAAATAAACGAATTTTTGCATATTATGTTTCTTACAATTCAAATCCCTGAAATAAAGGAACAACAACAAAACAACAAATTAACGAAAAAAAGAATTTATAAAAAAAATGTAACATTTTATTCACTGTCAAGCACTTTTCGTTTAACACCGTTTATAAAGCATAGTGTAGGTGTCGTGTCCTGTCTTTAGACATGTTTAAAACACGTGACCTACTTTAAAAATGTAAGCAACAAACAACGGAAAAGTTTAGCATAAAATGTTCTAATTAACAACATGACTATGTGTACTGTCCATTTGATATCTGTAATTTCTTGTGTGCTGCCAGAAATCTATTAGCTACCTTTATTGGTGTGTTTACACCTTAGTTAATTAATTTAGCAATGGACATGAGTGATCGGTCTATAATTCCCCAATTACTGAACACTTTACGGACAATTCTGCTCACCTTTATGGTAGTAAGAGATCGATTGTCCAATATAAAGGTGTAATAATCTATAATGGATCGGGCTTTTCATTATTATTGACTTCATCTATTATCCTTAATCAGGTTTTGGACACAACAGGTCTGGACTACAAATACTTCTTGGCTAATTTTTAGTTGAAAATAACACTTCATGCATTATTGTGGTGCGTCCGAAGCCCTTTTCTGAATTTACCTTCATACGGAACGCTCAACCCTAAATAATATGAAGGCTAGGGATGTATAAGAACCTGAACACGGAGAAATAAATTACAAAAATGGACCTCAATGGAATATCCGTATCCATTTAAGGCAAACTTTTCCTGAAGGACTTGGGAACCGTATTTTTCTTTAAATCCACAATAAACGGAGTTATAAATTATATCTGTACCAAAGCGTTGACTATAGTGAGCTGTTTAGCTGATGATACCCCCCCAATGTACACCAGCAGTGGTATAGATACAGTGCCAGACAATTAAAACACTATATGAGTTTGGTATGTCTAGAGCTCTCCTTACACCTTACCTACCGAATTAGACTACTTACCGGAT
This sequence comes from Mytilus edulis, assembly GCF_963676685.1. Taxonomy (NCBI): domain Eukaryota; kingdom Metazoa; phylum Mollusca; class Bivalvia; order Mytilida; family Mytilidae; genus Mytilus; species Mytilus edulis. The sequence continues at coordinate 27,729,576 of NC_092345.1, read as the reverse complement.
TTGTTATAACATAAGGTGTAACACCACTAATTCGGGCCCGGCCAGAAAGCACATACCAGAAAGTAGTACATATTTAACGCAAAATAGTTCCTACGCATGAGTGTAACTTTCAAAATATGTAGGATATTTAGGTATTTTTGGCATCAAATGAAAGCTGAAGGACTGGTGATCATTGTAGAACACTTTTGAACTTTTAATTTTAAATATTTAAAAAACTGCAGCAAATTTTAAAAAGAGGGTACATTTGGTCTGTTTGTCAGATCTGAAGTACCTGTTTTGGTACATCCGAAGTTCAGGGAACCAGTTCTTTCTTATATGCAATGTAAGGTATGTTGATTTTTTCAGTAGAAGACACCATAAAGTGTTGCTTTGACATGAAATGATTGCCACTTTATTTGAACTTAAAATTAAAGAGGTGTGTCTGGTTGAAATGGAGGAATTTAACATAGAAAGTAATGGGACCATGAATTAGTGGTGTACTTCCATAAGCAACACGACGGGTGCCACATGTGGAGCAGGATCTGCTTTACCTTCCGGAGCACTTGAGATCACCTCTAGTTTTTGGTGGGGTTCGTGTTGCTTATTCTTTAGTTTTCTATGTTGTGTCATGTGTTCTATTATATTTGTCTGTTTGTCTTCTTTCAATTTTAGCCAGGAGTTGTCCGTTTATTTTCAAGTTTAATGAGTTTTACTGTCCCTCTTTTACACACGGCACAGTTTGTGTCAGGGTCATACAATATGGATTTTCAAAAATGTGTTATCAGCTACAGTTTCGTAGATCATTGGTTTCAAGAGTTTTATGCAATGTCATTTGTTTAAAAGCTTCATGATAAACTAAGAAGAATTGGTATGATTGCCAATGCGACAACTCTTCACCAAATGCCAAATGACGTAGAAGTTACCAACTATAGGTCACCAACGACCTTCAATTTATATATACAGTACGCAATGCCAATGAATTATTATGGTCTCAAATTGTACCTCAGTACCCATGCATTGAGTCAAAGGTTAGATATGAAATATGACTTTGAATTCAATCAATGGAAAGCTAAAGAAAAACGCATGTGAAACATTTATACGTAGTTTATCAAGAAGTAACAATCAAGAGGCCGATCAACTATAACGGCATATAACAGCAAATCAGACAATAGCTTTTAGGGAATTGGATAACTATAAAAGAGGGACGAAAGATACCAAAGGGACAGTCAAACTCATAAATCCAAAACAAACTGACCACGCCATGGCCAGAAATGAAAAAGACGAACAGAAAAACAACAGTACACATGACACAACATAGAAAACTAAAGAATAAACAACACGAACCCCACCAAAAACTAGGGGTGATCTCAGGTGCTCCGGAAGGGTAAGCAGATCCTGCTCCACATGTTGCACCCGTCGTGTTGCTTATGTGATTACAAATCCGGTAAATAGTCTAATTCGGTAGGTCACATTCATGAAAGGGAAGGGGATTGTAGTTACGACGTAAGGAACATATCCGATATCATTTGTGAAACGGTTATTCCATAACGGTCAACCAACTCGTGATGGCGTCCGTAAAATTTATAATAGGAGATTCAGAACGCAATCTTGCAATGTAGCATTTACTTATTTCGGGTAAAAACAATGAAAACTCTTCAAAGATATACCGAACTTATAATTTAATTCGACAACACGCATTTCGTCTAAACAAGACACATGAATGTTGCTCAAATCAAAATAGTGTGAATGCCGAAAACAAAATAAAGATGGTTTAATGCATTAAAACAAAACTTTTCAAACATTCTCTCCATGCATTGATATCCGTACTAGCGCCCGAGATGGCCTGTTGATACCACCAGTGACGAAACAACCATAAGAAAACAATTAAATGGTTATCAAAGGTACCAGGATTATAATTTAAAGACAGTTACTTCGTATGATAAAGTACGCCAGACGCGTTATTTGTCTACAATAGACTCATCAATGGTCAATTAGAAAATCGAAGATACATGTAGGAAGTCATCCAGTTGTTTCTGTATGAGCGCTAAAGCTTTCTGAAACTAATCATATGTCGTTTTTAAAATCTATTGTAAACTTCCTGCAAATATCCTCATCATCAAAGATGTTATTTTATATCATAGCCCGAGTGCACTGGTCGAGAGTATAAGACCGAGGGTTGAGTTTCAAAAATAGTCGTTAAAGAGAGGCGAAAGATACCATGGGGAACAATTAAACTCATAAGTCGAAAATAAACTGACAACGCCATTTAAAAAATAAAAAGACAAAACAGACTAACAACAGAACACAGTAAAGAACACCAAAGACTGAGCATCACGATTCCAATCATAAACTTAGGGTGATCTCAGGTGCTCCCGAAGACTGAGCATTACGATCCCAATCATAAACTTCGGGTGATCTCAGGTGCTCCCGAAGACTGAGCATCACGATCCCAATCATAAACTTAGGGTGATCTCAGGTGCTCCCGAAGAGTGAGCAGACCCTGCTCAACATGTGGCACCCGTCGTGTTGCTTGTGTAAGTACAAACTCGATGACAAACCAGTCTAATAATATGAAAATACGGATTTTGTGTTATTAGAATTTGGGAGTATATCTCGCTCATCGGAAAACTCGGATTTCTTTTCCAACTTTAGCTATACTTTCTATTTAAATTTTTGGTTTATAGTCCTTTATCTTTTTAATAAGCCTTTAATTTTCAAATATGTTTGCCTTGACAAAGCATTACTGAAGAGACATTTATTGTCAAAATGCGCATTTAATGCAGAAAAATTAAGAGTGTGGTATGAGTGCCAATTAGACAACTCTCCATCCAAGTCACAATTTATAAAAGGTAGAGTCCATTTTAAGGCAGGACTAATACGTTGCAGAGTTTGGATGAGGAAAATTTGCAACCAAAGAATCTAAAATGTGTTACTAAAGCTATTTTCAGAAAAAGACACAAAGTACATTTTCCTCTTACGAAATATAGACAAGAAACACATGAATCACTGTCAAAAATGAATATATTCAAAGAAAAAAATTTGAGAATTTTCTAGTTGTCACCTAGCTATTTCGGTTTTTCTTAATATTATTATAAAATTGCAAACAATAACATCTAATAAAAATACGAAGTCAAGTCGAATGTGCAAGAGAAGATAAAGTGAATGAACAGTTCCTACTGTAGTTTTTATGAACAGTAGTGTAAAGTGAGTATATCCAGAGCCCATTACGTACATTCTCTAGGACTCACTAGAACGGACTTTTTAACATTTGATTTAACCTTTTAAACTTTTAGTGAGAGTAATATTCTTTATATTGTGCTGTCTTGGTTCTATTAAAATTGTATATTATTAGTCATTATAAAATGGGTTAGAAATATTGCACTAAAATAAGCATTGATAATTCTACTTTTGCGATAAATCGTCCGATTTTTTCGCTAAAATGTCCTATCAATGCACTAAAATGTCCTACGCCGGATCGAATGGCGTTCATTATAACAACAATAGGTCATTGTATGACCTTTGATTTTCATTGAGCAAAAAGCAAAACCCATACAACATAGTTTCCTATAACAGACCCCGATGTATCAAAACTTAAAACAATTCAAATGAGAAAATCAACGGTCTAATTTATGTAAATTACAACAAACGAAAAACGGCAAATATGATGTACAGTAACAAATGTCATTATTATGACAACCACTAAATTACAGGAGTCGGTTTCACCTAAAAACTTCCAACTAAGATTGGTCTTAAGTCATGAAAAAATCAGTATACTTACGACCCATCTTAGTCGTAAGTTGTTTTTGAGAAATCGACTCCAGGCTCTTGACTTTGGATAGACACATGCAGCATATGGCTTGGTAAACATGACGTGTTTCCGGTCGACCAACCCACTTCCTTTGCAACTTTTAAAGACTTGGAAATAGGCAGAACTTAGCATATTGTATGGTCACGTTTCATTTGGTGATGACCGGTTTCATTTGGTGATGACCGTTCGCGCGCTTCTAAATATCCTTGAATATATAATTTGAGTCTTTGGGTGTCTGTCTCGTTAACGTATACCCAATATTGGCAGGTTTTTTAAATTGTTATTTGGATGGAGAGTTGTCTCATTGACACTCACACCACATCTTCCTATATCTAGGTATTCATATTCAATATAAATGAATAAAGATGTTCTTTAGACGGCAAGGAAACAGTAACATAATAATATATAAAAATCTATTGAACACTACCACATGAAGTAGTTATAAATGCATATTATAACCACCATTAAATAAGGTCCTTTCTGTGAAGCTCATTCTAATTTTGTATCAAATTTTTATCGTCATAATTTTGAAATAAAACAATAAGATGTGAAAACTTGTAAAACGTACAAAATTGTTCAAAGAGAAATAAAAAAGTAACAGAAATCTAGAGTTGATGTTTTATATATCTATGTAGTAAGTGGGAGACTTCGATATCTCAGTAGACTTCAATGGTATTTAGCAGTTTATGACAATACACATTTTCTCCTCATTAGATGGTGGCTGTTTTTTTCTGTTGTGTTCCTTGTATCCTGATTATTACATACGCATCTACCAATTTATAAAAAAAAATATCACTAAAAACAGCTATATTTAAAAGAAATAGTTTAATGAGAGAAAAATACAAAAAATAAAAAAATGTTTGTCAAAATTTGAAACTTTGAAAGAGTTTTAATTTATAAATATATAAACTATACTATTTCAAGATTTAACAAAATATTCCAACTGTTGAATAATGAGCTAAATAAAGTAAATTACATATAAGAAAAGATTATGGAGTATGATTGTGTCTTTTCTCAAAATATCAGAAGATTAATCACTCACATTAAGGTTAATGTTGTCTTGAAATTTTTAATCCAACTTTGTTTTGATACTTATTTATAAATCTTCAAGGATAACTACAACACAGAAAAGCAATATATAATGTAAGTAAAACTATTTTGTAAAATTACACTGGTGCATTTAATTTCAGCTAGGACAAACATAAAAACTTAAGATAAGTTTCCCCTCTTTTATTGCAATCGAACGCTTTGTTGGGTCAAAATAGCTTCAACCGAAATGTTGATCTTCGAATGCACCTACGTATCGTTAATAAAACTTCATTGCTTGATTTAATATTCCAGGATTGCGTATGAAATTATTCATACACACAGTTCTTTGTATTTGTCAGTCAGTTTGGAACCTCAATGCTCAAGGCCTTTTTTTCTTCGAAATAGTTCTTTCAAACTAAGTTTGAACCTCAAACTTATTGCAACAGAAAATGTTGTAGTTCTAATCTATAGCATCAAGCCCAAAATATACACAAAAAAAGTCCCATAAAATCTAACTTCAGGAAAACTCAAAATCAGCATTTTTAAATTCTTATGGAAATTAACATTGGAAAGGGAGATATCTCCGAAAACAATGAGTCTTTTTTTGTCAGTTTTTGGTTGATTTTTTTTAAAATTCATGTATAATATGATACTTTGATGAGGTTATAAGTTCGTATTTGACTATATTATATAATCTTCTGCTCATAAAATGTACAAAACCGAAGTGTTATGTTTTTTTTTGGTTTTTTTTTTTTTTTGCGCATTTTTCATTAAAGAAATTGCAAATTTATGGCTTTGTGATCATTTTGAAAAAATAATGTGAATTTTTAGTATTGTTTATATCTGTAAATTATATTTGTTCAGCATCTTCCTTGTTTAAAGAAACTTGAATCAGTCAACAGAAGAATATATGCTTAATTAGTTTTATTCAATTTTAGATTCTTGACTTTGACATTCTGGAAAATTTTAGTTTTCCTCAAGTTGGATTTTATGAGACTTTTTTCTGTGTATATTTAGTGTATAATGCTTAAGATTAAAACTTAAAAATGTTATGTTGCAGTTTTTTCAAGGTTCGATCGGGTCAAATTTATGCTAGATTAACTGGACTAAAAGTCACCGTGCATTGGCGAACAAAAGTATAATCCAAGTAAATAAGATGAGTTTATTTGATTGTCCAATACCCATTCTTTTGTCATTTACAAGAAAATAACATGTGATGTTTAAATGATATATCTTGTACTTCTACAAAAAAATCAGTGGCTGATTCAGTAATTTGATAGGACCACTTTTTTTCATCGGTAAAAGTGAAATTGTATATAATTTTAGCTTTTTGGGGTTGATTCCATGCATTAACAATATTTTTCTTCTGCAAAGGGATAATCTAACTATGAAAATGTATTTTCAATGATATACAATTGTTTAAGTCAATTACTGAAATGCTAGTCGATGACTTATGTATTAAAAACTGAAAAAGAGACTCTACTGTATACATCCAGCCTGTTCGTAGGAATTGTAAAATTATTTAACTATTTCCAAAGCATAAACATTACCGGAAATTTTGCAACTTCAAATATATTCCAAGTTTAGAACCAGAAATGAATTTCTAACTGAAGGTTAAATTACAATGTAGTCCCACGAATTTTAAAACATTGCAAAACACTACATGAAAAAAATATAACTTATCTATGAAAGTATTTTGTGATTTTTATGAATTTAATAAATATAAAATTATTTTTAAAAAAATAAATGAAATGAAAATATTAATTAAATTTTAAATTAAAAAAAAATGATGTAAATTAATAAATGAATAAAATGGATATTTGCAAAATGCAATCGCCAGGTTAAACCAAGTTAATTATGCTTTATCTAAAAGTTCGTTTCTCAGCTTAATGTATGTAGTTTTGTAGATTCAGAGTACTTCAAACCACATTTCTAAACATGAAACTACATTGGGAATACTTATTGACAGCCCAACATTAGATTAACATTAATGTTAAATTCTAAAACAAATCTAAAGAAACTATAAACAATTTAGTATTTATAAAACCTTTTTTTCAATTTTGTTCTAAATATCTGGATGTTTGTTTCCTTATATTTCTCGTGTCAGTCAGGCTTGAGGTTAATATGATCAATGCTACAATGCACCAAAGTAACACCGTGATTTATATACCTAAAAATAACCTGAATATCCTCTAGATATGTGGTCTGCCACTTTGACGAGCACCAGGAAAAAACTGTACAAATATATTCCCATATTTATTGTTGGATTCCCAATATAACTAAAATAAAATTCGGAAATATTGCTTACCGCACGTGGCAAAGGAAATAAAAATGGTCAGTTTTACATTTGTCGCGAGCCAAATAAAATCTTGAGTTAATACCATAATTAAAATAATAATGAAAGCAAATATTATAATAAATGTCAATTTAACACCAAAATTATCGCATTTCAGCACCTGCACAACTACAAAAACAAGGCGTGTTTGAAGTAACAAAGACATACCGCCATCAGCTAAATGAAAGATGAATTGAATACATAAACAACAACAATGTGGTTAAAATCCCGCGAGAGTTTGCAAAAATCATCATAAATCGAGAGTTCAAATAAAATACGCAACAAAAATATATAATTAAACAAATATTGCTGTATTAAAAAAATTGAATCGGTCAGTACAAAGAGGTTGTCACGCATATTTAATCAAAAATATTACATGCTTAAGCTCGAGGATAAATCTCCAAATTAATAAATTAATAAATGTGTTGGGAATCAATTATTAGATTTGCTTTGCAAAATAATTCCTTTCTGAATGAATTGAAATGTTTTATTGGCCTTTTAAAGATTGAATATCATTTGACCTGTCAAAAGAACATTTCAGTGTACATGTATAACACAGACATATATAATTCAAAACAAGAACATGAAAAGCTCGAAAACAATTTTTTATTTTTTCCAGAATGGTCATGAAAGCTACAAGTAGATACCAGTTAAGATATAAAAAAGACTTTATTTATATTTGATTTTTTTTCAGTTTGGAGACATTATATAAAAGATTAAAAAATATACTTTGTTAAACAAAAATATAATATTGTTGAACAAGTTGCCTATCAGTTTTACCGTATCTGAAACATATTTTTTTATAATAAGATTGACATAAGAAAGATACACGGAACTTACAACAAAAAATAGAAAACAATAAAAATTAGAAGATATTTTTATATTCTTCTGCGGTGGTTAATATATTTGTCATACATCTTACTTATGTTTAAAATATATAATCTTTACTGCAAAATTACACCAATAAGGGTCAAGCAATACAATCAAACAATTTTATACAATGCAATATAAAGAATAATAGAACAATTTTAAATTTATGTAAACAAAAAAAAACTTTCATAAGCTTGTCTGACATGGTTTAAAATATAAGTAAAAAGTGATGAAAGAAAAACGAAAATGACAATTTATGAATTCCGTAAATTAAATGGCTTTCCTGGGTTACCCTTCAGCAGGAGAACACATACCCTAAAATTTTGGGATTAAGTTAAAGGCTGATAAAAAGTTTAATTTAAAAAATATGTATCCAAAGTATTGCCAGAATTTACTTTCAAATGGTTTATAATTAGCTATTTTTTTTCTATAGGATTGTCCAAAGATAATTAATTCTCTGGTGTGTCTGATGGAACAAACGTCAATACTGATGTGTACTATTTTAATGTCTAAAACTGTACTTGTTTTTTGAAAAATATCACATCGAAAAGTAAGCATGGTACTGTATTTATTTTTTATTTTTTTATTTTTTGAATTTAAAAAATTTATTATATAATATTTCTTTTGATGGTCTACTTATGCTTTAACAATAACTACATTTATTGTATGTTTTCAGTTTGCAACGTGTATTTCTTTTACTTGACTTTTTAGCTCATATGATATACAAATAAATTTTTATAAGCCCATATATGCGATTTGACACTACATTTCATTTTCTTAAGGTCAATGTATATCCATTTTTACTTGTCATTCTATTCCATTATTTTCACAGTTTTTTTTCCTTAATTTATAAATCATCACACTAAAATATATCTGAGTAATATATCAGTTTTAAAATTTACTGAAAACCGTTAGTTATTTTATCGATATCAAATGTGGTGCACATTAATTATGCATACTAAGATAAATTACATAAATCATTATCAATTAAGCAAAATATTTTTAAAATTTGTTGACATTTTTAAAATAACTTATATATTGAAAAATGCCATATCATAGTGTGTATCGTATAACGCTTTGAAGTGTGTGAATATTATATGTTGTGCACATTTAATATGCATATCAGACAAATTACTACAAATAAGAACTTAAATGTTTATAAATTTAACCAAATATATTGTTTACCTACATTAATTTTATAAACAAAACTTACTTGTATTTACTTGTTGACTTTTACAAATTTTAAGTTCAAAGCAATAAACTAAAAATACTACGATGTCAATAAAGTATATAAATCGGTTGTTAAAAGAATGCAATTAACTTCAAAGTCAACTCCGTTATATTTATTGTTTTTTTGTTGAATACCTGACCAATTTGATTATTTCTGTAATTGTTTAATTGCAATAGTAAATTGTGTGCTTGAATGCAATGTTGGCATATCTGTTGTATTTGTTGCACAATAAACGATGACGTCATAAAGAATGGCTGTCGTATAATGTTGGTCACGTGCCTTGTGGTACCTGGTAGCATTGTGCAATGCAGTGGTATACTTTTCACAAACCGTCAATGTATTTGAAGGAATGATTTAAGATTTATCTGCATCATTGCAGAAAGATATATGACTGACTTTTTAATTCTTGTAGTCATTCAGGCTGTTCGTTTGTTGGTCTTCTAACGGAAATAAACGAAGACAATATAAGTATGCACAATACTGTATTTCAATCAATGAACTTTTAAAAAGACTTTAGGCATTTGGAAAGGTACATATTTTCTAGACAAGAAGATGGGTACAATTTTTTTCTCATTACTTAAGTTGAGATCTTACTAAAAGATTTTCATTAGTACAATTTCTTTAGTTTTAAGGCATAATCAGATTTGGTTAGTTAACTGCTAGTAGTCTGTTGTTATTTATGTTTTTTGTCATTTTGTTTATTTTCTTTTGTTACATCTTTTGACATCGGACTCTGACTTCTCTTGAACTGAATTTTAATGTGCGTATTGTTATGCGTTTACTTTTCTACATTGGTTAGAGGTATATGGGGAGGGTTGAGATCTCATAAACATGTTTTACCCCGCCGCAATTTTGCGCCTGTCCCAAGTCAGGAGCCTCTGGCCTTTGTTAGTCTTGTATGATTTTTAATTTTAGTTTCTTGTGTACAATTCGGAGTTTAGTATGACGTCCATTATCGCTGTACTAGTATATATATTTTTAGGGGCCAGCTGAAGGACACCTACGGGTGGGGGAATTCTCGCTACATTGAAAACCCATTGGTGGCCTTCGGCTGTTGTCTGCTCTATGGTCGGGTTGTTGTCGCTTAGACACACTTCCCATTTTCTTTCTCAATTTTATTGGAAAGGAGAATATTGTTTGAATCTATTGTGCCATATATCAGTAATTCCGACAAAACTGCTGGAGATTTCAGAATTATACAGAAAGAGAAGAAAAATTAATATCTTACAAGACAAATAAAGGCCAGAGGATCCTGAGTTGAAACAGGCGCAAAAAAAAAAGAGGCGGGGTTAAACATGTTTTGTGGAGAGCATCTTCAAAACCAAGAATCTATATTATGAAAGAAGTTAATTATATATAGTTAAATTAAATTAATACACACATTAAACCGATGAAGTTATAAGTTGTAATTACTGAGAGTTGTTATTTCAAGTGGGAAAATCTGAGTCTGGAGGATCACAAAAAAGGTGCTTCATTGAATATATTAAAAGCTGTCTATAGAGACATTAGTATCACTTGAAAAGAAAGTACGCAAATTCTGTGATATTTGTCATAGTCATATATACCAGATACCAATTGCAAATTGTAAAATCGCAGTTTTTTGATTTTTTGTTTAAACAATATTTATTCAGATAAATCAACATTAAACATATTATACAATGAAATAATATTAAGGATTCAGAAACAGGCAATTTGCTTTTACAAATCTGCCTCCCTTTACAGACATAATACACTTATTGAACAATACATAAATATAAATATTGGCATGCTCTGTAATAAATATATGAATATGAAAAAGGTGAAAAAGGAAAAAAAAAAAATTCATGAGAAAAAATAAAATAAAAATAATAATAAATAAACGTGAATTGTAATGTATACAGTGTGAAATGCTTTGGTTCCTATTGAGTGATGAGGGTTTTGATTTTTACTGGTCTGACACTTATCTATAAATGAGTAAATATAAATAGCAACCAAGCAATGATGTTTCTAATGTCGGACTTCAATTTTTTTTGCATGACTGTGGAACAAAATTTAGAAGGTCGTGATTTAAATTTCTTAATGAGTCTATTTAATTGATGCGCCAAATACGCATTACGGAAAGGAGTAGGTTCAGTAAGACCCCTTTTTGGCCCCAAAATTAAGCAGTTTTGCAAAATTGTGAAAATGTAATCTTTTAGCTATTTTTTGGAAAGTAGAATGCTTCTGCTACATAAATATGTGCTGTTTTTGACAATACAATGCACATATATCGTGTACTAGCATAATAAAGTCATGCTAAATTACTGAAATCTTCACAATTATAGCATTTTAGTTAAATTTTAGACAGTTTCCGTCTTAAATGAAAGTGGCCGCATTCGTGTTCATTCATAATATTGAAATGTAAGTTGTATTTGATGATAATACATAACATATATAAAGGTTGAGGATGAACACGGATGCGGCCACTTTCATTTTTGGCGAAAACCATCTGAAAAGTGACGTTTTTTGGCATATTTGATAGATTTTTCATATTTAAGCTTCAATCGGAGCGTTTTTAATGACTGAATCAGTTAAAATCTTTTACATAAACTAATCGAATCAATTGAAATAGACACTTAAGTGTTTAAAAAGTGTCCTAAATGTCTCGTTAGATGAAACTGAAATTTTGGGCCAAAATCGGCCCTTACCGGACCTACTCCTTTAGAATGAAATTCAAAACAGTGTGGCTGTGGCCATTGATTGACACATTAAATTCATCCATTGACTGGGACAATTTACATGAACGTTTGTCTGTAACGACCACTGTTCACGACGTACCTACGATAGACATTTAAACTGTGGGGTCACCAAAGGTTTCTTAATGCCTTTAATTATATAATAATTCAAAAAATAAACGTTTGTCTGTAACGACCACTGTTCACGACGTATCTACGATAGACATTTAAACTGTGGGGTCACCAAAGGTTTCTTAATGCCTTTAATTATAAAATAATTCAAAAAATTTATCAGGAATAACCTTTATGTTTTGATTTATATAATTGATATAAATCAAAACATCGTGTTATTTTTGATTAGTTTTTCGAATTACTTTATTAAGGTGTTGAGAACCTTTGGTGACCCCATAGTTTAAGTGTCTTTAAAAAGTACACATTGAGCAGTGGTCGTTACATACAAACGTTCACCTTAATTGTCCCAGTCAATGGATGAATTTAATGTGTCAATCAATGGCCACAGCCACACTGTTTTGAATTTCATTCTAATTCAAAGGGATTCGAAACACTTTTCATCAATCAACAAAAATTGGTACCCACAAAAACGAATAAATCCACAGTACTAAAGAGCAATGTAACCAAAGGGACAATGAAAGGACGCAACAACCTTCTAAGGAGCACATGTGCATCGTCATACTAAAGAGAAATACCAACCAAAGAGACAATAAAAGGACGCTACAACCTACTAAGGAACACATGTACATCGTCATACTAAGAGAAATACCAACCAAAGAGGCAATAAAAGGACGCTACAATTGCAACCTACTACGGAACACATGTGCATCGTCATACTAAGAGAAATACCAACCAAAGAGGCAATAAAAGGACGCTACAACCTACTAAGGAACACATGTACATCGTCATTAGGCGCGGATCCAGAGTGGGGGGGGGGGGGGGGGGTTCCGGGGGTTGGAACCCCCCTTTTTTTGGCCGATCAATGCATTTGAATGGGAGCATATAGCTGGAACCCCCTCTTTACTCTGGGTTGGGAACCCCCCCCCCCCCCCTTTTTAAAATGGCTGGATCCGCCCCTGGTCATACTAAAGAGAAATACCAACCAAAGCGACAATGAAAGGACGATATAAACTACTTAGGAACACATGTACATCGCCATGATAACCCAATAGTTTCCAAATTATGTCGATTTGAAACTCTCTCTTGACAGTACAGTAAAAAGTTGTAAATATATGCGTATGTGACATTGAAGAGAAGCAAAAAATTGTATAACATTCTGAAGTCTGTTAGTTTTCTATAAACTGATTTTGAGTTTTTGTAGTTTTTTTTTAATTCCTGGACTGTAAAAAGTATAGATTTTTTATTGCCAAGTGAAATACCGTTCTCAGTACGAAGTTCGACCTGTTGAGTCTGTTTATTTCAAAATTTTAAATCAAAGGCCGTGGTGACATCAATGGATTGGTTTTAACTTTTTATTGTAATACTGTTGACAAATTATGATAGAGAGAGTACTAATTTGTCAATTCTAGATTCACTTTAATCAGTCAATGTAAAATTTATACTTTACATAAATTTCAAAATCCGAAAGACAGATAGTTTTTGTGTATTGTTTACCTATACTTTTTTTTATTTAGAATATTTCAATGCTTTGAAGAAAAAACACCAGACACACCTAGTACATCTAAATGTTGTCGAAGTTTATTTATCAAGGACGTTTTGACAACGTTTTTTATATTACTTGAAGCTTTTAAGTTTTATATACTGAAAGAATGCTACGATGACATCCGAAAGCTTTTTATAAAAAAATAAAAAAAGCGGTTTTGCTGTTCCAAATCAAAAACCTTGTAATAGTGTTTGTCCTTGGTCAATCTGTAAGTTTGTTTTCTTCAAGGAATTTGGGACTAAGGCAGCAACCATTTGATTTTCTGGGGGGGGGGGGGGGGGGGGGGGCTATGTTTTTTTTTGGAAAAAAAAGTTTGTTTCCAGGTTTTGGTGAAAAAAATAATTTGTTTTGGACCCTGAGTAAAACAAATTGTTTGTTTCACCCTCAGCTGCATGGTACTCAAAGAAAACAAACCAACTTTATCTAAATTCGTCAAAGATGACTAGTAAAAACTCTAAAGTTTTGCATGAACATTGTATTAAGAGAAATTCCATGTGCTCAGCTGTAAATTCAAAATCCTGTCTCAGAGTGAAACTACATCATTACCATTAAGGAATTTGATTAAATAGTTGTAGTAAAAACATAATGTTAAATTAAAAAGACGTTCCAGAAACCCAAAGAAACAACTCAGTTGTTTTCTGAGTGTTTTCTGTCTGATATATTTTAGTTGTAATAGGTTTATAAAAATAGGGAGATCTAGTATGATTGTCAAGCAGAATCGCAATCAGCGGATGTAAGCAATTATAGGTTACCGTGCAGCACCCAACAATGAATAAAACCAATACCATATAGTATTAGTAGGTCCCAACATGACAACATGATAACATGAACAACAATTCAAAAGAGAAAGCTAGTTTATGTACCAAACATATATGATAAACAACAACCAACGACAACTACTGATTTACCGGATCCTGAATGGGAATTAAACATGTTTGCGAGCACTCAATCGTCCTCCTAAATCATGATAGTGGTATAACAGCACAACAAAAGAACAACATGTAAACATCAGTTTAAAAGGACTTGATTCATCAGGTCGACACAAAGCACAAAAGAAAACCAACTAACCAAGTACCAAGCTAAGAGTTACTGAAATAGTTCAAGCCAAAGTCGATTACAACTTGTAAAAGAACCACATTTTCCAGAATAAGATAATCAATCAGTAAACGTCCAGTGCATTTTATTGTAAAGACGTCATTAACAGCCTGGCAAAACATGACATTGTTTTTCTGCATTTATTTATTGAATAACCCATAATAATTCATGTGTAGTGTATTTGGTCCTTTAATTGGTTGTTCAAAGTGCCACAAGTGGTCCATTTTCACATAATAATACAGTGTAAATGTGCGTATAACTGCAGACTAAGTATCGTATCTGCTTTACTTTCTTCACAAATTAAATTGGGGAAATAGCAATACGTTTATGAATTAAAAATGATGTGGGATGTATAATGGCTAGTATATCAAAGAGAAGGCAACCCAAACAACAAAATAATCAAAAGACATTTAGGGGTCACAGTCTTCAATAATAGACGTGTAACAACTAACATGTACATTTCTAAATATTCCCGAGTCTTAGATTTAACAGCAGCAATGAAAGATCTGTCATCAGTACTCTAAATAATAAAAACAATCAGAAAAAAGATTTATAACAACCACTGGCAAGGTTGGCCATCAGCAGCGACATGGGTTGAGAGGTTTTGCTACATGTAGTTTGCTAGCAGTGGCATCATTTGTTTGCATCTGTCCCAAGTAAGGAACCTGGTGTTCAGCGGTTGTCCTTTGTTGATGTGGTTCATAAGTGTTTCTCGTTTTTTATATAGATAAGACCGTTAGTTTTCCCGTTTGAAATGTTTTATAGTAGTCATTTTTGGGGCCCTTTAAAGCTTTCTGTTCGATGTGATCCAAGGCTCCGTTTTGGAGACCGAACTTTAAGCTATAATGGTTTTCTTTTAAAAATTGTGACTTCGATGGATAGTTGTCATTGGCACTCATACCACATCTTCTTATATCTATTCAATGACCTCATAGCATATACATGTATTTCAAGTAGATGTAAAAATCCTACCATTTCGTGTGTCTGAAATAGAGAAAAAAGAAAATAAAGAAGTGATTTCATATAATTATACAATACACATGTGTATGTTTTGATAACTATGAAACTTCTGGAATGCATACAAAATATAATGGCTAATGACTGATAAAAAACATTACAGACAACCTAGAAAGGATGAACAAGGGCAAAACGATGTGTCACTTATAATCAAGATTTTCAATAATTAAACAATTATAAGATGTTCAAGTGATTTTTTTCCAATATTTATTCTTTTTCGATTTCTTAATTGTCTACCAGTACACATTATTTTCTTTGACGGGCTATCAAAACCAATGCTATTTCACAGACCGCTGCAGGTTAATAAAAGGAAATCGAAACTGCATTTTTGTCACAAAAAAGACAAGTAATTATCACCTTACAAATTTCCGGACTCATCTATGTCACCTTTTCCAACCCGGAGCTTACACATCAGTAATTACATCTGTATTATGTGGATGTTTTACTTGCAATATGAAGTGCATGGTTAATCAAAACGTTTTGAGTGACAAGAACTATTAGTATCACATCCAATAATCAGGCAAACGGAAAGACAATTTGAATGCTGTCAGAAAAGTTATTCTAAATAAATATTATTTGAATGAATCAATATCATATCTATTATTCCGTCTTATCTGATACGAGTGTATTCACAATGTCAATGAAATGGTTTTATTATTTAAGTTGACAATAATCGCCTGAAATGACGAGGAATTTGTTCTTTGTAAATTGGAAGGGTTGAAAAACATGTTCCAGCCATGTCTGGTCATACTTTAAATATTGTCAACTAAAGAAGCTTAAATTTACTTGAAATAGACAACGATTGTCCATACTAAATGATATGAGTCTCGCATTTGTTATTTGTTCACTTTAAAACAATTGTATGTTATAGTTATTGACCAAGCAAGTCGGTATATAGAATTTAATCTGCACAGCTCAGGTGAACCTTATTAACCCGAACGACGTAGGAGTTCGGGTTAAAGGGTCATCCTGAGCGCGTGCAGATTAAATTCTATATACCGATTTGATTGGCCAATAACTGTTTTAACACATGACGTCATTAATTTACGTGAACGTTTTAGATGTGGACGATTTTCCGCAATCCACGGATCCTAAGAAAGGGGGAAATACGACTTTCATTGGTGAGTTTTAAATTGACAACTTTTTGGGGGTTTAGACCTTTTGTAAAATTGCGATTTAATGGTAGATTTTTTCTTTTCTTTTTCCATTTTTTTTATTTAATAAGTGACGATTAAGACTTTGACAATTTGAGTACCTTCAAATCGTTGTATGAAAAAAAAATCATAACTGAAAGGGTTATTGAGTTTAGATTAATTGCTTTTGAATATGTTTCCATCAAGATGTGCTTTAATAGAGAAAGATAAACCGAGGAAGATGTTATTTTACCTAAATTTTAAATGTTGAATAAACAGAAAATACGTTTCTCTTTCCAATCTTTTCCTCCCCCTCCCCCAAATTTCTTTGTATCTACTGTATTAATTTTTAAGACACGTCCATCTAAATGAAGTCTGATTGATCTCCAGCTAGGAATAGATATTGAAAAAGTCGTTATATTAAATTCCATTGAGTCTAAAACTAATCCAAATCAGATTTCTTTTATTCGGATATTCTTAGATACTTTTTTTTTTGGCGGAAATGGCCAAACATTGTTTTAACTCTCTTTCTGACTTTAAAACACTGATTTAAGATTCATGTTGTACGCAAAATATAATAATTTTTTTTATGTTCAAGCTGAAAAAAAAAGGAATGAGAAACCTTTCTTTTTTCCTATTTTGAAACTACGATGTTTGTACAAAGTTAAATTTTGTCGAAATTTCAAGGCAGAAGTCGGATTCGGGGGTGGGGACGAACATGTCGTTCACCCTAGGATTGGACAAAGTATCGTGTTTTGCTTTAAAATCGTCAATATTGTTTTAGTCTCGCTACACTCGGTGATATATTTTTTAATTTGATAGAATAACGTACGCCCCTGTCAACATCTAGGAACTGCCCCTAAAGGTAACAATATATTTGAACTGTGCAGTATATCTGAGGTAGTTAATGCACACCTTTGCTGTGCAATATCCAGATTATAGTACAGTAAGAACAAAGAGATTTTGCCCATGTCATGTGTTAAGATCGTTTAATAACTGTCCAAACCCCCAGTTATTTATTTATTGCTGATGCCCTTTAACACTACGATTAAAATTATAAGTCAATTATGGCCAATTGCTAGGAGGGCAATGTTCACTTATCGTGATTCTGAACTTTTGTGCAATTATAACATTCTCCCATTTATTACATGTAGCACATGATGTCATTATGGTCTACTTTGATGTTCTTATATTCCTACTTTAATACAATTACCTATCTCTTACAAAATTGTACGACAAATTCAGTGCAAAGAAAAGACCAAACCAGGAAACATATCAAAACCTGCACCAAATAGTAAAAGATTCTATAAAAAATTATACTATCAAATGAACAGTAAACACGCGTTATTCTCATAATTTAAAAAAAACTTTAATAAGCTTTTTAGGAGGATCTAGTTTGCTTTTTTTCTATCTTTGCTATATACATTGAATAAACGATGTGACATGTATCCTTTGTATAATCAACCACACTCTGGGGGTAATTGGTGATGGCTGTTCTACCATTTTGTCACGTGTGATTTACATTATGCACGTGTTGATAATAATACATTGTATCCATAGGAAAACATGGTCTTCATGTAATGCAGTCATTGTAGCCGTTTTCCATCATCAGATTTTTATACACGATGAATACTATTTGATATTAAAATGTATTGTATTGAATAAAAAAAGTTGGTATGAACAGAAATTTGTGATTGTATGGAAAACGGATGCTGTCAAACTCGCATATTCAACTCTGCCTTTTCAAAGTAACGAAAACGCGAAAAAGCGAGGGCGAAAACTCAAAAGTAAAAACGATAAACCGAAAAAGTGAAATCATGTTATCAAAACCTTTGCATTTTCGCGATATTTTGTGTTCACCTTTGAAAATACAAAGACGACAGCATGAAAACTTGAAACGATCTTTGGTGCTTTTTTTTTGTAGTAAAACATCGATTTTCTTATTTTATCAGGTGAAACTGCAAGGCCTGAAATTTCGAAATATTGTTAATGAAACTTACAAAGATTCTTCTGTCTCTTATTGCACTGAATCTACTATATATTTTACTTTAAAATTAAATGGCCGAAAGTACCTTTATTAAGGAAATCATAAGCCTTTGGAAAGAGTATTCATGTTTGCCAATACAACGTCTGGTCATGTATTTGAACAATTCCCTAACCAGAAAATGTATGCCTCGTTCACCCGTTCATTTAATTCAAATTGAATGCGAATCGAATTCGCTAATCACGTTCATACACTCTTCTTTTTTTAATTCGAATTGACTCGAATTGGCTTATTCGAATTCTCCAATTCGCATTAGAAATACACTTTTGTTAATACGAATTAAAAGTTAACGTCGTTTGGACAGTAACGCGAATTTGACGCGCATTGCAATTCGAATTATAATTGACGATAGGACGTAAACGTTTCGAATGCGAATTAAACTAATTCGATGCAGTTAATGCAAATCGAATTCGAATTACATGTGAACTCAGCATAAATGGTCGTCCACTATATGATATGCGTGTGTGATGTGTTGTGCTTACATATCAAGTGTTTACTTGTTTGCATCAATTGAAGAGAAACATGGTTACTTACTCATAGTCGAGGGCATATTAAAATTCAATTAAATGTGCGAAGGGAGGCAAGTCAATGATTTTTTAACTTTCAAGTTTAACCTGACAATTATAAAAATAAAATCGCTGTCCTGACTGTATAGGTTTAGATTTATATGTGCATTAATTAAAATAATATAAATAAATATAATTGCCGATGAGAAAACTTTAAACTAGAGACGAAATGGCGTAGACGTTAGCAACGATAGGTTCTGGTACGGCCTTCAACAATGAGTAAAACCAATACCACATAGCAAGCTAATCTTAATTTATTTGTATTAGAATTGATAATTATTTTTGTCGGATAAAGAATTTTGCATGATCATTGAATTGATATTTTTGGTAGTTATGAGTGCTTCTAATCATAAGGCATTCCCGAAACCCCCATTTATTGTCATATGAATATTATTGCTGCTCTTCATCTCAATATTACAGTGAGGAATTCTACTCGGATGGAAAAAAAAACTCACCTCTCTGCAGGTTATAGACACCTCCTTGTCCATGTTCGACTTGCCACTACTGTAAATTGAAGAACCAAGCCAAGGAGTAATATCAATAAAATAAATCTGGCAAATAAATCATGTCATAATTAATAAAAATACGTTTAAACATTTAGAAAACAACAGGACACAGTGATATTTATATACTAGTAGATGATAAATTACTTGGAAGGAAAAATTGTCTGCATAGGGAAAACAATTTGGGTTATTGCTGTCTTTGATTACTGCTAACATAATTAAATTTAGTTTTATGTAATATACTTTGAAAGTTCCTTGGAATTGTTCCACTTTTTTTTTCAGTAGCTGTTTTTCAGTTAACCATATGTAATCCGTAGATGTTTACACCCGGTTTCCATTTTGTCTTATTGACAATCATACAATATCTCCGTATTCTTATATATGTATTTTTTTTGAACGAGAGCAGCAAACTAACAGTTATAAATTTTTTTTTATATATAGACAGATCCTTATTAAAAGATTTCCGGTATGAAGGACGGGGTATTTTGGATTGCCACTGGATGTAAACAACTACGGATTACCATACGGCCTTCCATGATAAGCAAACCCAATGTCATAAGATCAACTAAAAACCCCACTGATTAGCGAATATTGAAACAATTCAAAGGGACAACTAAGGGACTTTCAAACTAAAAACAATTATGACAGAGTATGAAGTAAGTAAGTACTGGTTCCTGGCTTGGAACATATTACAAAGTCTAACCGAATTACTTGCCATAAACAATAAAAATCATTACAAGAAAAGTACTTTACTCTGAAATAATAAACGGAATTGAATACCATAACTGAAGTTTTGTATGTTGTTTTTTTTATATATAAATATGCGTTTTAATTGTGTTTGGTTGCTTAACGTCCAGTGTCCAATATCCGATGCATATTCCATGCATGTTCTGGACGAAAACAAATTAACAATGCATATAATAGGTGTGTTCTGTAAAAGAGGCCGTCCGGAATGAAGGTCGGGGATATTTGAATTACCACTTGAAAATAAGCGTAAATTGGATAGGTACAGACATGTTTGCCTTGAAACAGGTCACCTAAAGATCCCTATTCTTTGAAGACTTAATGTAGGGGTTCAGAGCACGACACTCTCTCTACACGAGACATCGGATTTAACGTCCCAATTCTGACCGGACGTGGCTGAGTACTTGTACACCCCGAACATGCAAACTGAATAAAAGTGATTACAACGCGGAAAGTTTTTCTCATGATCTGACCGATACATTTTTTACTTTCAATGTATTTTTTAAATCATATAGACGCAAGAACGCTGTCTTGAAACTGTTTGATAAGAGTATTGTACTTATTATAATTAATTTGCTATTCTTTGTCTTGAAAAAAGTAAGATCACAAAAATACTGAACTCCGAGAAAGAAAAAAAATGAAAGTCCTTAATCAAATGGAAAGATCAAAAGCTCAAACACAGCAAACAAATGGATTACAACTGTCATATTCCCGACTTGGTACAGGCATTTTCTTATGTAGAAAATGTTGGATTAAACCTTGTTTTAAAGCTAGCTAAACCTCTCCCTTGTATGAAAGTCGCATCATCTTCAATTATATTGACAACGATGTATGAACAAATCAAACAGACATATACGGTCAAAATGTAAAAAATAGGGGAACAGCAGTCAAGATTGTGTTGTAATCTTAATCACTATAAAAATAAAACAAATCGTTAACAAGAAACAAAGAGGCACAAAATTGTTATAGACGAAGCATATTATCAAATACCAAAGACAAGAATATATAAATTTACGATAGTTAAAATAAAACAATGATGGGATGTATGAGTACAGAGCCACGTCATATGTGCATCAAAGAAACATAAAAAGGCATAAAAAGGAAATTGACTGTCCTTCTGGTATCTTTCGTCGCTCTCTTATACAGACAAAGTTCATTAGCAAAAATGAAAGACAAGTATACAAAAATGTTTTACACTAGCACAATCACGGAATGTATAAGAACAGAGCCACGTCAAATCTATTAAAGAAACAAAAAAGGGCATATAGAAAAGCATATTAGAAAAAAAAACAAAAACAAGAAAACGAGAATTATCATAGAACAGAAAGTCGCATCATCTTCAATTATATTGACAACGATGTATGAACAAATCAAACAGACATATACGGTCAAAATGTAAAAAATAGGGGAACAGCAGTCAAGATTGTGTTGTAATCTTAATCACTATAAAAATAAAACAAATCGTTAACAAGAAACAAAGAGGCACAAAATTGTTATAGACGAAGCATATTATCAAATACCAAAGACAAGAATATATAAATTTACGATAGTTAAAATAAAACAATGATGGGATGTATGAGTACAGAGCCACGTCATATGTGCATCAAAGAAACATAAAAAGGCATAAAAAGGAAATTGACTGTCCTTCTGGTATCTTTCGTCGCTCTCTTATACAGACAAAGTTCATTAGCAAAAATGAAAGACAAGTATACAAAAATGTTTTACACTAGCACAATCACGGAATGTATAAGAACAGAGCCACGTCAAATCTATTAAAGAAACAAAAAAGGGCATATAGAAAAGCATATTAGAAAAAAAAACAAAAACAAGAAAACGAGAATTATCATAGAACAATAACACAATGACGGGATGTACAAGTACAGAGCCATGTCAAATGGATATCAATAAAACAGACTATACAGTAAAAGTAATATTCATAAAGAAAAATAAAAAAATAGTGCCTTCAATCCTCTTTTGAAAGGACCAGTCTACATGGATACATATTAACTTGGTCCTGATTTGTACAATTACAGTTATGAGTAATAAAGAATTAAATGTCAGAATAATTCATCCAACATAGCGATTCAGTTGTAGTAAATAAGACATGTTGAACCTTGAAAATAAAGAAAAATAGTTTTGACAGCATACCGTATAATGGTATATGAATCATAGTGAATACCTCAAAAATTGTCCCCGTTGTTCAATAGGTAGGATTGAATGTCGAAAATCAAACAAAAAGACGTTGTATGACTCTCTTTCCAAGACAAAAGGGCTAACAGTAAATGGCACCATACGGGCTTCAAGAATTAACAAAAACCAATATCGTATAGTAAGCTATCAAAGGTCACGAAATGTAAAACAATTCAAACGATAAAAACTTGCTGCCTGATTTATGTACAAAATAAAAAAACGAAAAACAAATATTACATACAACAACAAACGAAAACCACTAAATAACAGGCTCTTAACTTGGGACAGACACATGCAGAATGTGACAGGGTTAAGCATGTTTGCTGGCGACATACCCTCCCACAAGCAAACAAGTAAACCACCGACACATACCGACCGATAATGTGGTTTTACCTAGGCAGGCGTCATCAATGATGGGCTGGCGTTGACTTTGTGTGTTATTATGACTAGTGTTTGCTGTTGTTTATGATCTTGACTAACTGTGAACTTTCTTGTATTTTATATATTTGCCCTCAGTTACTCAGTCTTTGAGGCTAACTTATGCTATTAGTCTTTTCCATTTGTTAAATGCAATGTCTTCTTTGACTTCATCTAAACATTCATTTAGTCATTTTAAAATATTTAGACGATTTTGTTGTATTTGAATCTTATATATCTACGAATAACATGTAAAATAAAAATTCTCAGTTTTACCAAACACCCTTAAAAAAGTTTACGAGTACATGTAACTGTTCGACGATGGAAGTGACTGGCTATATATACAGTCTTTGTACGGTCGGGTACTGTTATGGCTTTGTGTATGCTTTTAATGTTCATGCTCTACTGATTTCATATATTTTTCTAATATAGTAATTTAAGGTTTTTAATAGTAATTTATTTTCTTATGCTTCAGTTCTCAGTATTGTATGGTACATCGAATTTCTATATGATTGATCTTGTGATGGCCATTGCTAATAGTATGACTTGGTCTTTTATTTCTTTTATTTCTTTTCGTTTTTTTTTTTTTTAATTTTTCTTCTTTTTTTATAAAAGAGTTTTTGAGACACCCAGTTGTCTTGTAATTGTTCGAAATTTTTATTTCCAAAAAATCGTTAAAAGAAAATTTTTCATGACTATCTTTTGGTAAAATTCTATTTTTCAATTATGCTGCAGCATGGAGGGTGATAATTTATAAACATTACCATACTTCTAATTTCACTGCGCTGAATTTTATTCTTCACACAATACTTATTTGTAGAAAACAAAACGACAAAAGGGACGATATTTCGTTCCCTATTGTTATTTTTCCCTTTTTGGAGTGTGATGTTTCTTTGGCACCATCTTACGGGTTTATATTTCACAACTTGTGACCTATGTCCGTGTCTGTTGTGACGTTTTTTTTTATGTTAACGAACGTGATCTATGTATAACTGGTAAACTATATAGCCAGGGATTTCGAGTCCACAAATTACTCAAAATCTTTCCTAAATCCTCCCATAGATATAAAGATTTGGTTGTACCTGCAAACTAATTTCAAACAGGATAGCACATCCTTATTTTTACGGAATGGTTGTTTACTGTGCCGAAAGTTAAGAATCGATCCTTGTAAACTTATCGATCCTTTAAATAAAATTATTCTAAAAGATTACCAATTCAACACTGTAATCAGATCATTGAATATTGTCTTACTTTGAATGACAAAATTATTTTATTCATTAATATTACTTTTACTGTTAACCAACTTTTTTTGTGATATACATTTTACGTGACTCTGTACTTATGTATCACGTCATACTTTGAACCACACTATTATTTTATTTATTATTATTACTTTAACTGCTAAGTCAGTGTTTGTTATATCTATTTTGCGTGACTGTATTTATGCATCCCGTCATACTTTGAACGACAAAATTATGTCATGTCTACCTGTGCGAATTTCAAACGCGCAATTTTACACCAGTACCCATACCCTCCTTCCTTGATGGGTGCATTTTACATAGACAAATATAATCGTATAATATAATCAAAATGAGGATGTTAATTTGATGTATGCCTTTTTGTGCTTCTTCGTTACATTTGTTGTTTTTATAGTGATTAAGATGATCACACAATGTTGACTGCTGTACCCCTATTTTTGACATTTTTACCTATTATGTCTGTTTGTTTTGTTCACGCATCGGTGACTATATAATGGAATTTGATGCGACTGTCATACAAGTGAGAGGTTTAGCTAGCTATAAAACCAGGTTCAATCCACCATTTTCTACATTTGAAAATGCCTGTACCAAGTCAGGAATATGACAGTTCTTGTCCATTCGTTTTTTATGCGTTTTGTTATTTGATTTTGCCATGTGATTATGGACTTTCCGAATTGATTTTCCTCTGAGTTCAGTATTTTTGTGATTTTACTTTTTATTGGTATGAATATTGATGTTGTTATCAGTAAATTAAAAGCAAACTTAATATTATAGTTATATACATACACGGATCTACAATCTGACGATACTTGTATCTTGACTTGGTCATTTTTTCTCTTACTGTTTATGACGTCTTTACACTAAATCCATTGGATGTTGGATGTGTATTGATTGATAATCTAGTCTTAGATGCATTTTTTTTTTATTCGTCGTTAGTGGCTTTGAACTAGCTGTCAGTAAATGCGAGTACTCTCAGATCTGTACTTAATGTCTTTTTGTTGTTGGGATATACAAGTACCCGGCCACGTCCACTCTGTGTAGTAATTGTATTTGTATCCAGCTGATAAGTTAAGCCTTTTTCAACCGATTTTTATAGTTCTTTCTTATGTTGTACTGTTACACCACTGTTCCAGGTTAGGGTGGTATCCCGCTTACATGTTTAACACGGCCACATTCTGTATGCATGTGTCTGTCTCAAGTCAGTTGCCTGTTATTGAGTGGTTGTCGTTTGTTTAAGTGTTACATATTTGTTTTTCGTTCTTTTTTTTGTACATGCATTAGGCCGTTAGTTTTCTCGTTTGAATTGTTTTACATTTTCATTTCGGGGCCTTTAATAGCTGATTATGCAATATGGGTTTTGCTCAATGTTGAAGGCCGTACGGTGACCTATAGTTGTTAGGCATACATGCAGAATGGTGCGGGGTTAACTATGTTTCTGTTGTTCTGTCCACTATATTTTAGTAATATCTGTCATAAGTTTTATGTATTATTATACAATAAATATATAGAAGTTATAAGTGCCAAAATAGATTATCATAAGAAGAATGTCCGATATTATTGTTTACGTTACATAAAAGCCCACACTGCCATAAATATTTGTACCATTAATGTCCCTAACAGATTGTAAATGCTAATTTAGGTTCATTTAACATACCAAAATATCTCGGTATTAAATAAAATGTAAAATGTATGTCTGTTAAGATGAGTGGCACCCTTTATTTTAGAATAAGGGTAAGAAAAAGGTGTGTTTGAGTTTAGGGTCAGTTTTTTTTGTGTCAGGGCGATTGTTAGGTATAATGGGTAATGGTAACTACTGGTATTCGATTTAAAGTTTATTTTCTCTTCAACTTCATTCTTTATTTTGTCCTTTTAACTGTTCTGGTTAAAAATCTGTAGTAGATGAAACGGCCGTCTGGAGTACAAACTTTAAGTCCTGGTATCTATGAAGAGTTTATTTAAAATTTGATCGATGCCACTGTTGGTGGAGATTGCCATCCTAAAGTATCACTATCCTAGAAATGTGTTGCCATGCATTATCATCGATATGGTCATAATCATAAATTAACAAAACTGATTAAGCTTTATCTTGGCAAAACCTTTCGGAATTTTGTGTCCTCAATGCTTTTTAACTTCGAATTTATTTTTGCCCTTTTTAAGCTTTTTGATTCGAGCGTTACTGATGAGTCCTTTCAGTTGAGGCGAAATAATTGTCAAAATTTTAATACGTGTAATCAATCTTCACTGAATAAGTATACGTTAATATTTAGGGGCCAGCTGAAGCCCCCCTCTCGATACGTTTTTTTCTCGCTGATTTAAAAACCCATTGGTGGTATTTGGCTGTTGTCTGGTCTTTGGTCAGGTTGTTGTCTCGTTGACATATTTCCCGTTTCCTCAATTTGATCTATTAGTTTATTTATATAGTATAGCCATATATCGTTTGGTTACCTTAAGGTAAGTGAAGACCAAATATGTTCAACAGTCATGGTTTCCGTCTCTAAATTTTTAATTGCCGTGAAGCAATTATCTTATAAAAATATCAGATATTTTAAAATTACAGATACACGTTTGTATCTCTTTATTTTACTCACATTCGAGTGCCTTGTTTCTGTGAGATGTGCAGACACATATGTGCACTAAAATAACAATCCCCCATCTTTATGCATTATCATTATATGTGTCGCTATGTTATTATACCATGGGCGTTTAACCTTGTTTTCATTTGTATTCATAGCAAAGAAAGCAACAAAAACAAAGTAAACAGACCAAATACATAAATAAAGCAAAAGCAAAAAAAAAAGAATCCAACATAAATAACAATGTAACGGTCATCCAACCTGTGACTATCAACTGTCAGTCATTTGTTTATACACTAATGTCGTAGTATAAACTTGGTATAATGATACGACATATAGACTTTGATAGATCTTATTGAAACTTAAAATTTAACATTCAACTTGAATTATAATTTTGATAATTTAACGTACTTGTGGTCAACAATTGATTTTATTTTGTATATAGATGATAATTGAGGAATCATTATTTGACATACATGTATAAACTTGAACTTATATCTAGAAACAAGTTGTTTTACCACCACTATATATAGATACAAAGAAACTGCTTAACCTTCGTGATCACCTGATTCCATGTTGAAAGAGTTGGTGTTGTGCTATCTTTAAATATACTAGTTGTTTTATTTTTTACACTTGCTGTCTGTTCATCTGTTCGTCTTTTCTCTATTGACCATGAAGTTGTCTATAAAAAATAAAGTCATGTGGTATGGTTGTCATTAAGACAACTCTCCACCAGAAACAAAATGGCGTAGACGTTTAGTAACTGGCCCTTTATTTCTTGAATATTTCTTGATTTTTCTCTTATTTTTCGATTAATTCAATTTAGACATATTTATTTATAGTGAATTGGGAAACAAGTTATACAACTTATATTAATCCCTTTCCACTTGAGGGTGCGAGTGCTGCCTTGTAGCAGCATTAGCCTGCTCTTTTTTTCGAAATCTACAAGGGTGTCTTTAACGTGTAAGATATATGACTCTCTCTTAACACGGGTCAGCCATTAATCGTCCCCTTTTGACGGACTATCATCGTTTCCTCAAGACCATACTCGCAAACGGTGTCAAGGGAGAGCCGAAAATTCAGTCCCTAAAATTTTCATCCCGGAACGGGAATTGAACTAGGAACCTTTGTGTTAGTAGGAGTTTTATTTTGATAAAACATACATATTGATACTATAAATCGCCAGTAAGCATTTTTTGTATCGACATCAATTAAATATAAACAGTTTTAACTTCCCTTTTTAAAGGCTAAAAACGTTTGTTGATTGATATTTTTTACCCATCGTATATCATACTTTTTAATGTTTGTTTTCCTTTTTTTGAGTCATTTGTCTTTTTTTCCCTGGTACATTCTATTTATGAAACGCTTTGACTCACAGCTGTTGCAGTCTACCTAAAATACGACTTGATTAACCAGCAAATGTAACAACCATTTTTCCACTTTGCAAGTGACAATTAATTCAACCGTTTGCAAACAACTGTCACCAGGCTCTGACGAACAATATGTAGCTTATATACATCAATTGAACAATAACAAAAACAATAAAAAATATAACACTTAAATCTTATAAAAATAATTTGGGATGCCAACGAAGGGTCATTTGATGGGTAATTGAGGGTGGAACCCCATTCTGTGAAGTACGGTGGAAAGAGAAATACCGAATGAAAATTTTAGAATTCTAAATCTCCCATTAATTTGTACAGTACGTATAAAAACGAAAGCTATGATTTCCGCTCGCACATCTGGTGTTTCTAGACTAAACTCGTCAAGGGCACTCTAGGCAAAACACGAGGAAAATCAAAGATGTTTACATTGGAGTAGACAAAACCAAGGGTGATAAACAGGACAGCGAAATACCTTAGGGGGTTGCAACTTTAGACTATATAGAATTCTGATCGTATAGTTTTCTTGTGTTTAGTTAACTATGTAACATTGACTTTCATTATCTGAGGAAATGAGAGTTCCTGATAAATATAAACCCTTTGCCAATGTTATTATTGTGTCACACTTTTGTATCAATTCAATGGAATTCTTTTCGACTGTTATACAAGTGAGAGGTTTAGCTAGCTATAAAACCAGGTTTGCTCCACCATTTTCTACTGTACCAAGTCAGGAATATGACAGTAGTTTTCCATTTGTTTGGTGTGTTTGAGCATTTTAATTTTTGCCGTTTGATAAAGGTCTTTTCGTTTTGTGTCGTTTTGAATTTTTTTTGGGGAGTTTGGTACTTTTGTAATTTTACTTTTTGACACATGCCAAAAAACCTATCTAGTCAAGGTAAAGGCTGTTAGTTTTCTCGTTTGATTGGTTCGCATTTGTATTTTGTCGTGGCCTTTTAAAGCCGCGTATACGGGTTTATATGAAGGATATATAAGCAGCTGGATCTGTGATTTCATTTTTTGTAAAGGTTTAATAACATTCAGTATTGATTTACAAAATTTTAACCACGTGCACAGAAATTGCATAAGTTTCGTTTCGTTTTTTGCAATCCCAAATGTGGTAAGAACGACACGTGTTGCAATGACAGTCAATCTGTATAAAGTAAGCTCGAGGCAAAATATTAGTACGCCAAATATATATTAATATATCAATCAGTACGATTATGAAAACCATAAATGTTTCCAACAAAACAGCCAATTCGTCCATGGTCAACTTTGAATGATGTAGTCAAAGACATGGTTTTAGCTATTATCTAACATTTTAAGATTTTAATGGGTTAAGGTTTCAATAGTCAACTGCCATGTTTTTTAAACATCCTTTCTATATATTTTTTAACATATACATGATAAAACATGTGATACATATGTCAATTTAGTTATAAATTCTGATGTTACAAAAATTGAATCCGTATTTGTTTTGACAAGTAAGCTATTTTTACAGTTATAACCTATTTTTTTCTTTTACCGTATATAATTAATTTCTATGAAAAAAATCAAAGCGACAACAAAGGCTAATGTCGCGACAATTAATATATTAAAATATATAAAAAGTCATTTCTAATTATTGATCTTTTTATTTATGATAAACCATATGCATATTATTGACAGGTTGCAGTGTCATTTACATTCGGTGACCCTCATGACCTATTGAAAAACCACAAGGTTTTTTAACCTCGAAGGTAATGACTATGCAATAGTAAATGTGTCTAATTATTATTGGAATTTATGAAAACCGTCCTCTAGCAGTGTTATACTCGTTACTTTATATATTTTCCCATGAATAAAGACATTTTTTTGGCCTTGTTCATACTATACAAAATTAAGGAGATGTGGTATGATTACTAATGAAACATTTTTCCATCAGTTTCCAATGAAGTGGATGTAAGCCATGATAGGCAATCGTGCGACCTTCAACAATGAGAACCCATAACGTATAGTAGGATATAACAGTTCCCGACATTAAACAAATGGATCATTTCAATAGAGAAAACTAACGGCCTAATACTACTTGAGGTCAATGATGATATGTTTCGAGGCCCTCGGTGGTATATGAAAAGAATTTGGTGACAAAAAGATGTAAATTATTTGAAATTATAAAGACACTATGGCGAGCTTTGTCAAATCGTTTGTTTTATTGTTCAAACATATTTTGGATACTGATATTGTTCTTGTACTCATAATAATCAGCTGGTGAAGCAGAGACTATTTACATTCCAAGAGCACATGCGTTCGTCTTCTGGTTTTGTAAGGATTGGCGCTTAATCGTTTTAAATTTACTCATTGTTGCGTAAAGACTGGGGATATATATATATATATATATTTTAAGCCAGACGTGCGTATTGTCTACGAATAACTTTCTGAGGGTTTCTTCTTGTAGAGAATTGTTTTTTCTCGTGGTTTTATCTGTTTCTCCGACTTGACTTAATAATATGGTTATTGGGTGTTCCTTTGGTATGTTCTCACACAGTAATGTGAAACATTGCGTAAAACGATTGTATATTGTATTTCTGGGTTTTGTTTGTTTAAAGGTTAATTAGTCAGTTCTTCCATTTTAAACAACCAAAGAATATTTCAATATTCTATTTTCTTTTAAAAATAGATATAACATGTCAACTGGTTTATGTCAATGGAGCAGCAAACAAACAAAAAAAGGAGAATTAAACGCAATCATTAAGATATTATGCTTATACAATTGAGAATGGGGAATGTGCCAAAGAGACAACAACCCGACCATAGAAAAAAACAACAGCAGAAGGTCACCAACACTTCTTCAATGTAGCGAGAAATTCCAGCATCCGGAGGCGTCCTTCAGCTAGCCTCTAAACAAATATATACTAGTTCAGTGATAATGAACGCCATACTAATTTCCAAATTGTACACAAGAATCTAAAATTAAAATAATACAAGACTAACAAAGGCCAGAGGCTCCTGACTTGGGACAGGCGCAAAAATACGGCGGGGTTAAACATGTTTGTGAGATCTCACCCCTCCCCCTATACCTCTAGCCAATGTAGAAAAGTAAACGCATAACAATACGCACATGTACATTTTTTCTTCAGATTTACCATTTAACATCTAGAGCTTCTGGTATTTGTTAGTCTTGTATGGATTTTTAATTTTAGTTACTTTTTTATATTTCTGAGTTTAGTATAACGCCCATTGTCACTGAACTAGTACACATGTTTGGTTAGGGGCCAGCTGAAGCACGCCCCCTTGGTGATGGATTTTCACTCTGTTTTGTATACCCATTGGTGTACATCGGCTATTTTCTGCTTTTTGGTTGTTTTTTTGTCTGTTTGACGCATTCCCCATCTCCATTTTCAATTCTATTGTTTATAGATTGAAGCATTTTACTTACTGAAATATACAGATGTAAAAAATAAGTTTTAATTCAAATTTAGCACAACCTGAAAATAGTAAAATGAATCAACTATAATTAAAACCAAATGCATAAATTATTATCACAATTATTTTAGTATTATAACTATTATTATTATTGTCATCATTAATATACTTAGAATTATTACTAATCGATTCTATAAAACGATTAGTTTTAAGCAATGAATCTATCATCATTTTGCTATCATTAAACACTTTTGCATTATGAAACAGATATTTTAATTCATCATCTCAAAGCCCGGGTTATGCAACTAAAACCAAATGAAAAGAATAGAAAAACCTACTCCGTTTTATAATAAGTTACTGTATCATTTAACAAAACAAGTATATTTATGCTAGTTTAATTCACTAAAAAACACATCAAAACTATATAATACTATTTAATAGCATTTTGAAAATATACTAATAAAATAAAATATAAGTTCAGATCGTATTAAGTGATGATACGTATTCAAAACACACAATTTTTGTACGAATTTTACATTTTCTGTCAAATTTTGTAGAATTGATCCTCCTGTTTTTTTAACACTCTGTCGTGTGACTATGATCGATGATAGACCCTTTTAAATCATACTCTACGTGCTAGGAATTAATCATTAGTGGGTTTAACTTAAAAGACATTAGTTTTCTTTGATGTTAAAAACCACAATCTGCTCTCTCTCTGAGGGCAGACGATCTGATCAATTCCGATTTTATTTCTGCACTTTTGAAACGAAATTTACAAATGTCGCATTGTTTAAAAATACCTGAAAAACCAAACTTTTGAGGAAGGAAGTTTGGCAAATTGTTTATTTCTGAATTGCAAACCCGAATAACACGTCAGTGTGGTCAGTGCGTATCAAGGTAATGCGAAAATACCTTTTCAAAAAGACTTTTCGTATACAATGTGTATCTATACTCGTTTTAGATATCGTGTAACATGTTGAGCTGTTTACCCTTATGGAGCACCTGCTATAACCTTGTTTTGTTTAATTGTGCTGGGGGAGGGGTGACGTGCTGCTTAGTCTTTAGTTCTCTCTGTTGTGTTTTGTATAGTGTTGTGCCATTTTTGCTTGTTTTTCGGTTTTTTTTTTGCCATGGTGTCGTTGTCAGTTTGTTTTCGACTCATGAGTTTACATATTTCTTTGGTATCTTTCGACTTTCCTTGTAAACCAAAACATGAGGAGCTCCCTTTGTTAATAAAAAAGGTTTATCAACAGTTCTGATGAATGCAAACACTGGGTTTTCTTATTTTTCTATTGACCAAAATTGTGTCGGTCACTCTTGTGTTAATTTTATGTGTGATATATTATGGTAAAGATTGCCAGTAAAGACATCTATTCATTAGAATATGTATATCTTATCTATTACCTTATAAGAAAAAGAAAGCCGACAGATATCAAAATGACATGTTAATGCATTAGTCGAAAACAAAATGAAAACGCAATGGCAATTAAAAAAGGAAAAAAAAGTCAAAAAAATTTCAACATACGTATACAAAGCACAACATAGAAAAATTAAGACTGAACAACACAAACCCTATCAAACACTGAGGTGCTCTCATGTGCTCTTTTTAATATTTACATATGGCACCCGTCATGTTGCTCATGTAAATACAAACTCGGTGTTCTATATAGTCGGGTTTTGTTGCTATTGAAATGCACATACGTAATTTGTAGGTTAGTTTGTTAAAGGTTGTAGATTTAATTTCCATTCAAGTTTCCTTGATTTGTTACGAATAGCTTTTTGACGGGTACAATCTATTCACAAGCGAAATGTTTAATTCTGTTGCACACAGTAAGGAAACGTGTTTGTTTTCGTTTCTGGTTTTGTAAATAGATAAGCCCGTTTGTTATTTTTTTTCGTTTAAATTGTTTTACATTTATTGTCGTTTCGGAAACTTCTATAGCTTACTATGCAGCATGTCATTTTCTCTTGGTAACCTTTAGTTTTCACCTTCTACGTCATCTGGTCTCTGGTGGAGCGTTGTCGCATTAGCAATCATACCACATCTTATTCGCATATATCTTTTATATGAATAAAAGGAGACATGGTGTATAGCAACCGTTAGCATCCACATCTTAGCCACACATTTTATAGTACATTAGATCATTCGGCTGATCGTAAAAATTGTAGACAAAGTAGTATAAAAGCATGCCTGTACCGCTAAGTTTGTAAAATAATTATGAAAAGAATGAAAAAATATATAATTTTACATCTTTCACACTAAAATTCCAGCATATAAAATGTCATATAAATCCTGCGAAATCATGATTTAACACAGTATCAAAAAAACTTATTAAAAATACTTTTTAAAACTGTGAAAATGTCTGCAGTAATCTCGGTGCAGTATTGGCATTGATTTAGTAGTGACTTTCAAGCTGTTACTAGTGAACCAGGATGTTTGTCTGAATCTGCTGCAGATTAATTGTCTCTTAAACAGCATCATTTGTTTCCTTTTTTGTTGTTGAAAGCGGACATTAACCTTGAAACAATTACATGAATATGTGAAATTAGACAATATTAATTACAGTGTAAAGATGTGTCAAACCAATTCCGAACGAACTTCCAGATCAAGCGTAATGTGAAGACTAGATAACTTTATTTGTTAGATACCAGTAAAGAAAGTGTTGTTTTTTTTTGCACCATTCAACGGATATTCATTTAGTTTTAAGTATTATAACATTAATTTCAATAGTCGTTTTAATACAAAATATCATATTTACTGTCTCATTTTCCGCAGAATTATCATGGCTTGAATCAAATCATTTCATGAAGAAAAACCAAATGAATAAAAATTTTAAAAAAACATGAGGGGAAACATTCAAAACTTCTCGATTATAAAAATTAGAAATACATTATTTACAATCATACTTTGGTCGTTTGTTTTATCATTCAAAATGATTCAAACATTAAAAAAAAAAACCATTGACGTTCCCTCTTTTTTGTAAAACTTTCTATCTTTTCCCATTTTTTAATAACATCAAAATATAGGGTGACTAGACTTCTGCATTGCGGAAGAGATAAACAATATACCGAAACCACCAGACATTTTAATTGTACGCAGATAAATATATATCGGAATGAACTCTTTTATTGTAACTAGAACAATGCCCGCAGAACATTAACAGTTTTATGTTCGATTAAGTGTGCAATTAAATGCAGTCATTGTCTTTGTACAAATTATACGTTGAATACTATGAAAAAAGTACAATCACAAAAATACCAAACACCGAGGAAAATTCAAAAAAGGAACGTTCCATCATATGAAAATATACTCAAATATCCTTAAAATGTTCAATGTTAATATTGACGTCAATTGGTTAAATTTAATCCTTATTTGATAAATAAAATACGAAACTAATTTGTTCTAAGCTCTATGAAGTTTCTAGAACGTTTTAACAACTTATTATTTCGACCCTGCATCTGAGTGAAAAAAATACATTTAAAATTAGTCTTACATATTTCATACATATATATTCCACGCTATCTCTTTCATATACACAGATGACATAAAAATCCTAATTATATAAACTAGTATATTTTATATAAGGCATTGTGATGTTCTCCATGTGCGGACCCAGGATTTTGACAAAGTGGGCTTAGTAAGCCAAAGTTAGGAGTGAATCTATGCATTTGTCATATATGTAGCTCCATATGGGGTCTGTGACATTTTCCCTCGAAGTCAGCCTCTATTTTCTATTTTTTTTAAATAAAAATTCTCTTAAACTTCAATTCGGGCAAAATTGACATGAAGTCG
This sequence comes from Mytilus edulis, assembly GCF_963676685.1. Classification (NCBI taxonomy): domain Eukaryota; kingdom Metazoa; phylum Mollusca; class Bivalvia; order Mytilida; family Mytilidae; genus Mytilus; species Mytilus edulis. The sequence goes on along the minus strand of NC_092345.1, from coordinate 27,693,838 downwards.
TTCAAATGGATATACATATTTTGTTTGAAAAAAAAACCAGACAAGTTCAAACACGCGGTTCAATGGAACAAAGCACAAGATATTGATGAGAGACTAGTTATAGTTTATGTGTTTTGAGATGCATTACACATATGTTACATTATTATCTATTTTGTATTCTTTATTTTCCTTTTAATATGGTTTAATAATTTAAAGAAGAGTTTGAAAGCAAGTGTTGTTGAATAATTATTCAATTCTAAATCTTTATGTTTTTTTATATCTGTTTCAATGGGAAGGAAATATGTTTCCATAGGTAGACCAAGGAGGTTATATGACCTCCTTGGGTAGACAAATTTTCCCATCGGAAAAGTTAAATTCCCATGGGAACTTTTTTCGCATGAGGGCTGTAAAGTTCGGATGTAAACTTTAAATTTTCCCGTTGGAACTTCTAATATTCCCCTGGAAATTTTTTAATTTCCCATGGGAAATGTACTTTCAATCGACTTTGGTGACAACAGTGACAACGGTGACATGTTGGGACATATAGGAAAATTTAATGTTTTTAATTTTTTATCACTTTGCCAAAAAAAAAATAAGTAAAAACAACAAAGTCAGATTTGCCAATTCTGGAATGGCAAATTTGTCCAGCACAGTGAATAGCAAATATCGTCATTGATTCTATAATAGTTTTGACTACCTGATATTTCTTGTAAAATACCATTCCAGCAATATCAAGACAAGACAAATAAAAAAAGTCAACAATGAAACAGCAGCTACCTGCTAAGCACATATTGTTCTAGATATCGACTAGCCAAATCACTCCCTCCCCTAAAAAACCCAAATATTTAGAATGGAATTCGAACAGCGGTATACTACTGTTGCCTTTATTTATGTATGGAACATGTTTTCCTTTTGATAGTTCTTCCCTAGAAAAATTGAAATTTGTTGAAAATGCAGGATTTATGTTAAATTATTGCAGTATGCAGGTTTTCTACAAAATATCAATATGGTTTCGCATATGAAGAAACTATCCACTAATGTTCCTATGGGAACTTTAAAATTCCCATTGGAAAAGTACTTTTTCCGATGGGAACTTTAAATCTTCCCATGGGATCTTCTTATATTCCCATGGGAAGAAACTATATTAATGTTCCCATGTTTTGATTATCGATCACTTGGCCAAAAAATATTTTTGTTATCTTGTAAAACAACAATGTCAGATTTGCCAATTTTAGAATGGCAAATTTGTCCCGCACAGTTTTTATATACTAGTCCTGTCTGAAATGTATCATAGTTGGGACTTTATACCCTGCGGGTTTTATTCCCCTTTAGCATGATCAAATCTGTTCCATTTCTGTACTTTTTGTTTCATACACATGAAGTCCTTATTTTCATCATAATTTGTGTGTTATAGAACGATTTTATTGTATTATTCAAGTGTCTGCTCATGAATATATACTGCATTCATTTAATATATTTACAAATGAACTAATGATCCCCCAAAACCAAATGAAACTGATGTGAACACATATACAGGACTTGTTTTAATATTCTGAAGAGAAAAGCAACGGTCAGATATAAAGTTAAAACGAAAAAAAGACAGATAGAAAGAAACCGAAAGGAACAGAAACAACGTGGCACGGTTATAAAATTGTTTTTGATCACTATCCTCTTCCTTCATAGCCTGGATAAAGCTAGAAAACAATTAGAATGAAATTCAAAACAGTGTGGCTGTGGCTATTGATTGACATATTAAATTCATCCATTGACTGGGACAATTTAGGTGAACGTTTGTATGTAACGACCACTGCTCACTATGTACTTTTTAAAGACACTTAAACTATGGGGCCACCAAAGGTTCTCAACACCTTAATAGAGTAATTCGAAAAATTAATCAGAAATAACACGATGTTTTGATTTATATCAATTATATAAATCAAAACATAAAGGTCATTCCTGATTATTTTTTCGAATTATTTTATAATTAAAGGCGTTAAGAAACCTTTGGTAACCCCTAAGTTTAAATGTTTATCGTAGGTACGCCGTGAACAGTGGTCGTTACAGACAAACGTTCACGTAAATTGTCCAAGTCAATGGATGGATTTAATGTGTCAATCAATGGCAACAGCCACATTGTTTTGAATTTCATTCTATAGCGAACACTTGTTTTGAGGTACAATGTATAAGTAAAAACCCCAATTTCACACAAGACGATCACGATTTTTTTTCCTAGCGAGCAGTTACAGAGAACTAGTTTATAATCATATTATTAGTTACATAGTGTGCTAGTGACCTAATACGGTATATATGGGGTCAGTAAATTCCATATGGGGTGAGAGCGAAGCTCGAATCCCCATATGGAATTTACTGTCCCCATATATACCGTATTACGTCACTAGTACACTATGTAACGAATTTATCTTAACGACATTCTTAACATGCTTAACGTATAAAATTTAGACTAGTGACCTATCAAAATGAGCAAGTCTTCAATACAGTTAGCATTAACATGCTTAAGAAACTACTTACTTTGATCCTACAAAAAACAGATGACAACAATGACAACTTGTTAGATTTAAATGTGTTTTTTGAATTTATTTCACTTTATCATCACTTTCTTCGTATGTTGAGACCTTTAAGATTTTTTTCTCAGTACTGTTTTGTTTTTCTAAAGGGACGTAACACCACTACTAACCGTGTATGAAATAAGCCCCGCCTCCTTATTACCCTATATGGAATATAAAGGGACGTAACTCCACTACTAACCGTGTATGAAATAAGCCCCGCCTCCCAACTAACCTAATATTAAATATACACGGTTTTCACGAGGACGTTTTAAACCAATCATATTCCTAGAAATGTATAGGAGGTAAGATAAATGTATATATCTTCTTATATCTTTTACATGCAAAATTGCGGTTTTTATCCAACGCAATCACATTCCTGACTTGGTACAGGCATTTACTCATGTAGAACATGGTGGATTGAACAGAGCTTTTTTCGTCAGATTTTTACTGAGCACAACGTACAATTCCCTAAATGTATCCTGGTTTTATAGACTAGACCTGATATGCATGCATGTGAGAATTTCTTAATTAAGGTTAGACATAAAGTAAAATATAAAACAAAATCGTTGATCTAGTTAATTATACTTACTTATAGTTACTTATAGTTGATTTCCAGTACAGGATCCCTCAAGGTTCCTCTTCACCAGACTCATAATTTAATGTTTTTCTATTACTATTTTGTCCGTGACTTACGGATATTTCTGCTCTGTAGTCATTATAATATATCTCTTCGTCTGACCAATATTTGTCCAGTCGGTTTTTGAAGGAATTTATGGATGGTGACTTTGTTATTTTATCTGGTAGTTTGTTCCAGGTTTTAGCAATTCTAACAGAGAAAGAGTGTTTACGGATATTGGATTAGAATCTTTGATGAACGACTTTATTACTGTTGGTCCTGCTACTATATCTTTGTTGAGAATCATCTGCCTTTCTTAAAAATGAGCTTACTTCTTTGTCGTAGTATCCATTCATTGTTTTGAAGGTTTCAATCATGTCTCCTCTTATTCTCCTATAGGATATTGTTGGTAGGCCTAGTTTTTGAAGTCTCTCTGGGTAGCTCATGTCTTTGAGACCTGGTAATTGTTTTGTAACCCTTCTTTGGACACCTTCTATTTTGTCGATATCTTTCTTTTTGTATGGGGACCAGACTGAGCTGGCATAATCTAGTTGGGTTCTAACCATGGTTTTGTATAATGGCATGAATGTCTCTATTTCCAAGTATTTAAATGTTCTTCTAAGAACTGCATATATGGAGTTTGCTTTGTTCACTTTTTCACTAATGTGATAAGGACTCCAATATCTTTTTCTTCTTTAACTTGCGCTATAGGATGAATTAGTAGGCTATAGATTGGTGGATGGTCAGTGCTATTAGATTTCTTACTTATTTTCATATATTTACATTTTTCCGGGTGAAATTTTAGTAGCCATTTGTCACTCCAGGATTCCATCTTGTTAAGATCTTCTTGTAATATTTGTCTGTCATTTTGGGTTTTAATTATTCTGAAGATCTTGGTATCATCTGCAAATAGGTATGCGTCAGAATCAACTTGGTCTGGGAGATCGTTTATATATAGAACAAATAGTAGTGGTCCTAGTACTGATTAATTTTGGTTTACTTTTAATATTTGTGTAGCAACTGAAGTCAAATTTCATGGAACAGTGATCACTTTTTGCCAGTGGACTTTGGTATTCTAAATTTGAGATCATGTTTTCCTCATTTGTTAAAATCAGGTCTAGGGTATGGGGCGTATTGGTACCTTTCCATCTTGTTAGTCTTGTAACATGTTGAAATAAGAAGTTTTCATGTAGATTTTTAAAAAATCTGTATTCATTACTTTTTGTACTATCACCTGGTGAATTCCAACTATCCCAGTTTATTTCTGGATAATTATAATCTCCCATTATCAAGATATGTGAGAAGCCTTTACTACAAGCTTCAGTGGTAAGTAAATTTAATTGTTTTTTGTGTATTCCTGTGATCTATTTGATGGTGTCCTATATATTAAGCCTAATAATAGCTGGTCTGACTGGTTTAAATTAATCTTAATAAATAAGTTTTCTTGAAATTCTGTATTCATATGGACCTGTGATGCGTCAAGTTGTTTATCTATGTACAATAAAAGACCTCTGCCTTTGTCGACGTCTAGGTTTTTACCAAACATGTTGTAATCAGATACATCGGCTAAAGAATATTCTGAGATTCCTGGTTTATATCGATTATTTTTAGGTTTGACCTCTGTGATACCAATTATTTTTGGTTTGTCGTCTCTTGTTCTTACTATTAATTCAGGCAGCTTGTTAAATAACTGGTCCGCATTTGTGTATATACAGCTTAATTTGGGTAAAACTGTAAAATTATCTGTTTTTACATTTTTAAAAACCTTTTTACCATTAAAATTATTTACATTCTCTTTTCCTCTTTTTCCTTTTAGGAGTCTAGCTTCCTTAATTTGACAACCTTCCTTGCCCAAGGTGGGACCCTTACTCTGAAATGGTAGTCCCCCGAAACCTCGTCCTCGGTTTGTCTTCTCGCTTGATCCCACAATCTTTTCTCCTGCTCTCTTTCTGCTTGGGTTAGGTCGTTACTAACTCCCACTTTTTCGTATTTTGGGTTTGTTTTTATGTAATGGATATTTCTGAATAGGGTGATCTTAGGTTCTGCACTTGGTAATTTTACTAGGATTGGTCTATTTAGCTTTTCTTTGTTAAATTTCCCGAGTATTTTAATTGTTTTCAAGTTTTCCTTATCCAGTTGTATTTTGCAGTCTTTAAAGAGCTCATTCAGTCTTTCTTTGTCAGCGTTTTCTCTTACTTCTTTGCTCTCTTCGTCTATTTCAGGGATCCCAAAGACTCCCAGGTTATTTTCTCTGGACTTTCTCTCATTAATTTCTTCAAGGACATTTGTTATAGTCTCCTTCCTTGTTATAGGGGTCGCTGCTCTACCTACCTCAATGTTTGTGGAATCACTATCTCTTTTATTCTCTGGCTTATGTATCTTGCTTATTTCTTCTGTTATTATGGCTTTTACTTTTTCTTCATTACAACCTTCTTCTGTGCTCGGTGTCTTTATTTTGTCCACTTCCTCTGTTACCATCTTTTTTACCATATCTTCATTGCAGTTCTTTATTTCCTCACTAACAATCTGCTTGACTTTATCCTCGTCACATTTATTTTCAACTGTTTTTTCAAGTGATGTAATTCTTTCCTCATAACTCTCCATTATCTGTTTGAACCTTTTTTCTATCTCAATATCGGTAACTGCATGTTGTTCCTTGACTTTCCTGCATTTTCCACAAAACCACATTGCATCTGATTTACATAACATGCTGTATTCCGCTTTTGTTTTCTTTAGACAGGTTATGAAAAAATGTTCCTTACACCTTTGGCATTCCATAAGTTGAGCCTCTGGCTCTTTGAAGATTTTGGTACATTTAGTGCATGTCCATGCTTCCTCCTCGTCTTGACTTGTTTTTTTGTGACGATTTGGGACCTGTTGTACTGCTTTTTCTAGTTGTTGCCATACTTTTTATTTAATTAAAATAGGGCTTCTCTATTATTTATTTTTTTACCTGGCTGAGAAATTGTATAAGGCTTCCTTACACCAATTTCTTTTGAAGTACTTTATTTTGTACTATTTTAAAGAACAGGGGTTCCCTATCCTTGATTGTTGTATTTCAGACGAAGCTAGTCTATCCTAATGGTATTGTGGTTTAAAGGACAAGGCTACCCTATCCTTGACTAAATTCGATTGTCAAATGAAGCTAGACTATCCTAATTTTGACAGGGCTTCCCTATCACGTGTTTAATTTCTTTCGGGACAAGGCTTCCTCATCCGTTTGACATAGACTGCACTCTCAAATGATAGAAATAGGGCTTCCCTGTTTCTTCAATAATTATCTCCCTTTACTTTTAGGACAAGGATTCCTTATCCTCCTAGAGTTATTAGCACTGACCTCTTTATTTTGTTCTCCTTGTTGTATACTCAGAAAACAAGGCTTCCTTGTTTTTTGTTCCCTTTTTAAATAAAACTAGGCTTACCTCTAGTTAATAGGGCTTCCCTATTACTTTAATGCTATTAATTTTTTTTTAGTATTATTATTTCTCTGTTAGAATATGCTTATACGTTTTAAATCTGGAGACAAGGCTTCCTTGTCTACGGAACTGTTTTACCTATCTATAGAGACAATATTTCACTTCGTTATCTACAGAACAGGGCTTCCTTATTCTTTATTGCCTCCCCTATATTTGCTATACCTAGACAAGGCTTCCCTATCTGGTTTTATTAATAATTATATATATATATATATATATATATATACAACTCGTCTAAACATCAACCCAACAATGTTAGATCTGTAAATTTGCTTATATATTTGCTTATATATATATATAAGTACGTCTGAGTCAGTGACAACCCTACAACAGATGTATCCATCGGATCGCCATCAATGATGGTGATACATGGCTGTGTACATAATGTATATACAACTCGTCTAAACATCAACCCAACAATGTTAGATCTGTAAATTTACTTTCGCAAATTTTTGGTCTTCCCTCGCCGGGATTCGAACCCATGCTACTGTATCCTCGCCGGGATTCGAACCCATGCTACTGTGATACAATAGCATGGGTTCGAATCCCGGCGAGGGAAGAATCAAAAATTTGCGAAACAGTAGCATGGGTTCGAATCCCGGCGAGGGAAGAACCAAAAATTTGCGAAACAGTAGCATGGGTTCGAATCCCGGCGAGGGAAGAACCAAAAATTTGCGAAAGCAAATTTACAGATCTAACATTGTTGGGTTGATGTTTAGACGAGTATATATAACAGTTACCTTTTACCTTATGCAACTGAATATTATTTGTTCTTGTAAGAATCTGGGTGCTCTATACTTCTTATTGAGTAATTTTAATTGCCTATTGTAGTAGTCTACTTGGTAACACAGTTCTTTATCCAGGCTACTTGCTTGCGTTACTGGTCTATATCCTTTTGTCTTGTCAATTACTTATGCCGGATAGTGCCTCTTTTTTCTATCCTTTTTTGTTACAATTCTGGTACCACTATACTTTTTCACTACTAGGGAGTAGTTTGTTGGTTTTGTTTGATTGTTGTTTTGATCTAATTTGTCTTTGTTTTCTTCACTTCTCTATCTCTGATTGTTTTATTAAATGTTGATATCGAGTAGTATGGGCGGGCAATCAAGAAAGATTATAGTGACATATTTGAATTTTGCCAATATTTTGTCTCTTAAATCTCAGAATCCTGTTAGTTATTGACTCTATATTTTGATATGGGTAGTTTCTTAGGTATATTTACTTTCCCTTTGTGGTAGTTTCACAAGTTCCGAACCAGATTAAGATGATTGCATCTTTAAGTTTCAACTCTTCTAATTTTGCAAAAAGGTTTTTTAGATGTTCGTCAGTGGTAGCTGTAGCTCCATTTTTTGCCACTATGTGGAACTTGTCACTGACGCTTTCTGGAACCACTTTATCTACACTGAACCCCTTGCTATCCGTGAATAGCACGGTATCTCGTGAAAGGCCCTGCCTTTTAAATAGGTTATAAACCCTTTTGTATTCTTTTATAATCTTATTAACTGACAGGAATTACTATTAATTACGCAATGTCAATTACGGATATATATATATATATATATATTCAAAATTTCAATTTCAGAAAAATCCAATATGGCGGCAACGAGCCTAGTGTCAATGCACAGTTTCAAAGGAGATTTTTCACTATTCTTCACTGATTAATCCATATTTACATTTATATACAGTTATTTATGACTTATATACTGAAAATGTTTGACTTATTTGACAACTGACTAACAAAAACACACAGAAAACTTATCTTTTCTTGACTTTTTGCAGGAGCAGAAAAATCTTGACGATGCCGACCGGAAGTCACGTGATTATAACACATCACTTACACGTTTTCTTATTTATGATACTGGAAAAGGTAAGAAAAAGGAGATATGTTTTGACTGCCATGCAATAAGACAACTATCCACAAAACCAAATGAAGTAGAAGTACACGCAATCAACTACGCTACGGCCTTCTACAATGAGCAAAACAAATACCGTTTAGTCAGTTATTTAAGTCTGTTGTAATCGAGTCCTTGTTTTTTTCTAGATAGAATCCAACATATACCGTTGGAATATGAACGTCCAGCTGCAAATATGTCATGCATGCCTAAGACGAGAATGAATCAACCAAAGACGTACAGAAGTGCCGTATATTCTGTAATAGAGGTCGGTTATGACGATTGTAGTAAAAATTTGAACAGGAACTAGAAAAATGAGGGAATATGACAGTTCGTTTCATGTGTTTGAGCTTTTGATTTTGCCATTTGATTAGGGACTTTCCGTTTTGAATTTTCCTCGGAGTTCAGTATTTTTGTGGTTTTACGTTTTGGATAGAAACAAATTATATGTAATTTTTTTATTATTTCTGATGGAAATACAGTTTTGAATGTTAAAATGAAAGATTCAAGAATTTATGAACCAAATACGATTTAGATCTATTTTGATAAGATTAAAATATATGTAAGTAAGATTTTTGCGTAATTTATGTGCGTCAGGGTAACACATTTCAAATTATTTTGTTTCCTTTTTTTCTGATTACCTTGATATCTGAAAAGGGGACTTTTTACAATGCATTCCAATGGATCTTCCCGACTAGTTTCTTTATTATTATGAGGCTGACTTCATACAGGAACTTCTTAGGAAGAAAGATAAAAAGTTAGCAATATCCTTTAACTCTATTTTCCGCTATATAGATGATGTTCTTTCACTTAATAATTAAAAATTTGGTGACCATGTTGAACGCATCTATCCCATCGAACTAGAGATAAAGGATACAACAGATACAGTTAAGTCGGCCTCATATCTTGACTTACATCTAGAAATTGACAATTTAAAATGAGGGTTGGTTGAAAACAAAACTTTACGACAAAAGAGATGATTTCAGCTTTCTAATTGTAAACTTTCCACTTCTAAGTAGCAATATTCCAGCAGCCCCTGCATACGGGGTATATATCTCCCAATTGATACGATATTCCCGTGCTTTCATTTCCTATCACGATTTTCTTGATAGAGGGTTGCTGCTCACAAGGAAGCTATTAAACCAAGAGTTCCAAATGGTGAAGTTGAAATCATCCCTTCGTAAATTTTACGGACGCCATCACGAGTTGGTTGACCATCATGGAAAAACCGTTTCACAAATGATATCGGATATGTTCCTTACGTCGTAACTACAAGCCCCTTCCCTTTCATGAATAGGACCTACCGAATTAGACTATTTACCGAATTTGTTATAACATTAGCAACACGACGGGTGCCACATGTGGAGCAAGTTCTGCTTACCCTTCCGGAGCACCTGAGATCACCCCTAGTTTTTGGTGGAGTTCGTGTTGCGTATTCTCTAGTTTTCTATGTTGTGTCGTGTGTACTATTGTTTGTCTTTTTCATTTTTAGCCATGGTGTTGTCAGTTTATTTTCGATTTATGAGTTTGACTGTCCCTTTGGTATCTTTCGTCCCTCTTTTTGACTTACTGGTGGGTTTTTTTTTCATAACCTTTGAAAACCAATTTTACGAGGCATTTATCAGTACACCATGGAAAATTGACAAATATATATGTATGTGCCTGTCCCAAGTCAGGAGCCTGTAATTCAATGGTTGTCGTTTGTTTATGTGATACTTATTTGTTTTTCGTTCATTTTTTTTATATAAATAAGGCCGTTAGTTTTCTCGTTTGAATTGTTTTACATTGTCATTTCGGGGCCTTTTATAGCTGACTATGCGGTATGAGGTTTGGTCATTGTTGAAGGCCGTACGGTGACCTATAGTTGTTAATGTCTATGTCATTTATGGTCTCTTGTGGAGCGTTTTCTCATTAGCAATCATACCACATCTTCTTTTTTTATAAGGACAGCTGTACTTTTAAAAATCATATATATATCAATATGCACTTTTGTACGTAAGCATCGATATATCCTTGAATGTATCGATTGCTAACAGAAAGAATAATGATGATGAACTTGCTGCTGTGTAGAATCGTTTTACTTTAGATTCCTATAGTGAAAACCTATACAAAGGTAACGACCAGAGAAAATCAAAACATTGTTGTTTGCTCGGCTTCAAAGTGATTTTCTTAGATCGGAAATATTCAAACTGAGTGTGATTTCGAAAAAAAAATCGGGTCAAAAAAGAAAAATTGCATTTTATGTAAGATCGAATATCATATGTATAGGAAAACAATGGATTGGGATTATAGAATATACATATATACTGATTCCAAAATAAGTTTAATAATTGAAAAAAAAAAAAAATATTAAGTTTAAAAAATACTGAATAAGAATTCATGCTATATATAAAAAAAGAAGAAGATGTGGTATGATTGCCAATGAGACAACTGTCCACGGGCGTATTGCATTTCAGCTAATTTTTCAAAGTCCCAATGCTACGTTTCCGCAAATTTAAAGTATACGTTTCCGCAATTTGTATTTATTACTTTTCCGGAAATTTACCTAGTAAATTATAAATATTTGAATATATATTGACTTGAAAAATGTTGCTATGTCCTTATACAGAGATAGGCGAAAGCAGTTTCCAAAATTACATAAATGTAGATTAGAAATTCACGAGACATTAATATTTGAATATATATTTTTTCCGGAAAAGTAAGATATTTATTGCGGAAACGTAAACTTTTTTTTGCGGAAACGTCATCTTTTTTTTCCGGAAAAGTAATGCCAATTTGCGGAAACGTAAAATGCCGATGTCCACAAGAGACCAAAATGACACAGACATTAAAACAACTATAGATCACCGTACGTATACGTATAGTTTGGGTAAAAAAAAAGGCAACAGTAGTATACCGCTGTTCAAAACTCATAAATCCATTGACAATAAACAAAATCGGGGTAACAAACTAAAACCGAGGGAAACGCATTAAATATAAGAGGAGAACAACGACATAACACTAAAATGTAACACACATAGACAAAATCCCAAAATGTATCTTTTTAATAATTATTGATAAAGTTTTTATTTTATTTCCTTTTTATATCAAAAGTAACCCAAACATAAGACCAACAAATTACAGGAAAGTAAAAGAAAGTTTCTACTTTAAAAAAAGGTATTTTCTGCAAAGATGTAACCAGAAATTACTAAACAAATGTTGCCGAAAGGTTCAACGCATGATTATATACAGTTACTTCTATGGATAGTCACTTACATTTGCTATGAACAGGGGCCGGTTTCACGAAGCTATCCTAAGACATGTCATAAGACATATCTTAGGACATGTCTTATGATCCTCTTATAACTATCCTAGGATATATCTCAGACCTCGTCTCGAAGCTGTCTTTGGATCATCTTAGCTAAGACATCCTAAACCTGTCGCAAGCTCTTTAAATTTTCAAATATAAATATGATCTACGGAAAAAAATCATGTAAATGTAGTATGTCTTACCATAAATTATTCTAAACGTATTGATTAATATAATGACATAATTTGCAAAATAAATATAAATAAATAAAAGTAATTTATATATAAATTATCTTTAAACAATACATCAATATAAATATGAAATTTTCAATGCAAAATTAAGAAAAAAGAATATAAAATTATGACATTGTTTTGGTACAAGTGAGTTGAATTCAATTTCGACTTTATTGGTTATAAAAGGTTTAAGAGATAAAATCGTGCAATTTTTATATCAATACATCGAACTTTCATTGTTGACAAATCCTGATAATCCGTCAATGTATATATGTTTTAATCAGGAACAGGAGAATAGATAATTAGATATAAATAATAAGATATTTTTTTTCAACATTAATATAAAAAATGAGTGTAATTCATATAAATAAACGTATAACTATCCCAAGACCATCATAAGACACCTCTCGCGTTGTCCTAACTTTATGACCAACTTTAAGAGTTGTCCTAATTTAGGACCGCTTTGTGAAACCCACTTAGGACTAAGATATGTCGTAAGACCATCCTAAGACATGTCTTAGTCCTAAGACAGCTTCGTGAAACTGGGCCCAGATTAACAATTGGACTGTCTGGTGAATGAATATCAATTTTTGAAGTTGAGAAAAATAAATTATCTTAATAGTACTAGATACAACAGGAACATACACATTAGTATCGGTAGACTTCAAAGCTATAACATGTGCAGTACTCATTTTTTAAGTTGCTACATGTAATTGTTTTTTTCTTGTATTTATTTTCATAAATCACAAACGAATTTCAGTCATAATACCATTGAAGTTTCCATAAAAAGGGGGCGGCATTGACTGTCCAAGAGGGGTATATCTCGAGTCACGCTTCAGTGATTCCTTAAAAAATCAACCAAATGTTTTCCTCAAAACGGGACGGGGCCCCCTGGAACATACTCTAAATCCGCCTCTGTATGGATAAAATAAAAAGTGAAATCTCGAGTTAAATTAAAAATTTCAAGAGTTTGAAAGTTAAAAATTTCGAGTTAAATCCAAAATTACAAGATATCGAAAGATTTTTTTCTTTATATTTAATATGATCCCAACACGGAGAACACGGAATAAAACCAAGAAAAAAACAATGATAATGCATTATTTTTTTTTTTCATTTTGTTTGTACTTAAAAAAAATATATAACTTTCCGAATTTTTCGATCGATCAAAATCTTCATAAAAATTTTGAAGTTGTTGGACTGTGAAATGTTTAAAGTAAGCACAAAGTTAAAAGCTGTCAAATATAAACTAATGTTGATGAAAGAGATAGAAACGATTTTTACATAAAAAATAAATTTGACAACATGTTACAACCCTAACATTAAATATTCAAAAAAACTCAAGAAGTCGTACCTGAAGCTAAGGAGAAACGTGAACTTCAACGGCGATATTTATATAATTAACAAGTTTCATAAATAGCGTATTTATGTACTTTTTAATTTAAAATATTTTTAGTAACAACCAAACATTGCAATAATGTAGAAACCCGTATGCTTAAAGCACAGAGTATTCATTTTTTTCTGCATTTCTTTTTCTTTTTCTTTTTGGACAAACATTTTTTTCTCCACTTTATAAATTAAAAAAATGAACTTTTTGTTTCAACAAAATATAGATACTTAAAATTGAATAAATCTGTTTCAAAATTTTCAATGGAACAAGATCGTGTCTTTCGAAACCGAACCAAATGACTTTTTGTTTTCTCAAGTAATTAATTCATAATCAACCAATTTATTCAAATGAAAATAAGAATGTCCCTTCCTATTACAGAAGAACGATTGGTGCCTTTACCATTTTTAATTCTTATTCTTTTATTGAAAATTTTCGATATTTTTTGTTATCTCTGAATGGTTAAAATTAACAAAGAAATTGAATCTTCTAAAATTCAAAATGAATACTGCAGTTATAACAAATCTCCTCGTCATGTTGCATTTTAATGCACGCTTATTTTATTACTCATATGATTCGATATTTGCGTATAATTGTAAAAAAAAAATGATATTTCAGTTAACTATGTCTATTAATTCCTGATATTTTCAAATCCGTGTATTTTTTTCTATAAGTTCCTTCAATGTCCTTCTTTCTAGATTTTCTTATTATTTCTATATATCCCAATTTTCTAAATAGTGTCTTTCTATCATTCGACTGCATAATTTAGAAATAAGCAAAACAAACAAACAAAACAGCTAACCTCAAAAAACAGTTAATTAAAATTGAATAAATTCGTAGTTATCAGCAAACAGTACTCAAGTCATGAAAAAATATGTTTTTTTCTAGTTAAAGATTCTAAATGAAAACTTCCTGTATGATGATAGTCCCTGCAGTCTTTTATAAAAATGTGGACAATAAGTTGATTCTAGAATTTCTTTATAGGTTTTCAAAAAACAAATATGTTGACATATTTACAATAATAAGAAATCGTATTTATGATATGCATGTGAACCCTGCAGACATGTACACGGTACTTTTCTAATGAGTACAATGAATGTACTGCTTGTAAATGCGAGGACACAACTTGTTATTCAGCATTGCCGTGAGGGTGGACTAAATCTATGTTTTGATTGAAAATACGATTTTTTTTTTTATTTCGTCAATTTCGATGTTTAAGCAAGTTGGTTTCGTATTTGGACTAGTTGCCTGTCTTTTCCATGAGACAGTGAAATGAAACCAGCTCATTTTGTCATGATAAAGTCATTCAAATGTAGCCATTAATTTTCAAAACTTATTTAAAAAATAGAAAAATTAAGTATATGACTATGTTGCCAATAACTATTATACTATGTAAATGATTTTTTATTGTGTTAAGCCATTCCAATTACTATTTAAAGTGTGTCTTTCTATGTTGTGATGTTACACTATTGTTTCAGATAAGGGATAAGGTTTGATATCATTAAAATGTTTAATCGCGCTGAAATTGTATGCACCTGTCCCGTTTGAATAGTTTTACACTAGTAATTTGTGGGACCCTGTAAGGCTGTATAGCTTGCTGTTCGATGTGAGTCAAGAATTACTGTTGAAGACCGTATCTTGACCTTTAATGGTTTACTTTTATAAATTGTGACTTGGATGGAGAGTTGTCTCATTAGCTCATATCACATCTAGCGATATCTAAGTAATAGGATATCATCATTATATAGATATAACTTCCGGTTGGCTATGTGGATTTAAAGTACAACATTGGTGTGCACACCTATTTAAAAAGTTATATTTATTTTCTTCTATATAACACAATGCATTCAAACATAAATATCGTGTATGAAATACGAAATTTGTTTCCCAAATGTATGCTGTCGATAATCTAGAACTTTTGAGCATATCGCACTGCTGTAATAAAGAGCCGAAAATATTACCATACGACTCATGCTTTATAATTCTTCTAATTTAATTTGTCAAATAGTTTTGAAGGATCTGCTTACTCAACCGGGACACTTGCGATCACCCTGGTTGTTTTGTGCTTTTTTTGTTGCTCAGTCTTTAGTTTTCTATGTTGTTGTTTCTGTATTGTTGGGTGTTTTTTGTTGTTTGTCGGTTGGTCATTTTTTATTACCATGGCATTGTCAGTTTGTTGTCGACTTCTGAGTTTAAATATCCTTTGTAGTGTTGTCATTTAGCTATATATTTTTACATTGCCATATAATCTGACTCAGCGTTTGGCTAAACTAGACCCCTGCTGTTGGTTCGCTCTACAAACGTGTGGAAAAGTATCAATCAGTGGGTGGCCAGTTTAGAGTTTGATGTTATGGTCCACCTGCTAGATGATGTTCTATAGCACAATCATAGGAATACTCTTTATCGAAACTCAACACAACCAAAGTCATAAGGATTGATTCTGTTTAGATCGTTATACTATATATAAAAAAAGAAGATATGGGATGATTGCCAATGAGACAACTATCCACAAAAGACCAAAATGACACAGACATTAACAACTATAGGTCACCGTACGGCCTTCAACAATGAGCAAAGCCTATACCGCATAGTCAGCTATAAAAGGCCCCGATAAGACAATGTAAAACAATTCAAACGAGAAAACTAACGGCCTTATTTATGTAACTACTTTGTTATAGTCTGTTCGTTTTTATTTACGGAATCTATTGAGTAGGTTTGACATCAGAGGCGGCGGATTTATAGGTGGACAGGGTGCCCGGTACTTTTTAATGTTGAAAATGTTTTAGATTATATAGGGAATCACAAAAGCATAACTGGAGAGGGTCCCCTCTCAGGCAGTCAATGACCCCCCTTCCTTATGAAATTTTCTGGATTGGCCACTGTTTTCGGCTCATGTATGTTGATGAAGTAACTGACATTAATATACTAATCGGTATTGACGATGCGTGAATTCTTTCTGAATTGTACCGGTTGATTGGAATTTTCTGGGGTTACCGGAATGGATAAGCCATGAATGAAAATATGCAGTGTCATGCAACATTTTTTGGGCTTGAGTATAACTTATTCATTGGAAAATTTATGTGACAAAAGATTATTTTCCTCTTTTTGCACAAGTATCTTCTTATGAAAATTATTGATGTTGTAATGTTTTGGGACCCATAATTGGAACTAAAATATCTTCTTCTTTATTCTTCTTCTATATTACTTTGTATTCAAAATCATAAGTAACGTTCCTTAGCTCAGTTAGGTTCAGCCCTCTATTAACTTTTATCAAACAAATTCAAAATGCCTTTTGCATTTAGCATTACTGCTGGAGCCAACTCATTTTCGAAAAATTAACACTGAAGCATACAATTAGTTCCGATGTTTGGTGGTTCTTGATTGTACATGTAGCGAAGTAAATCAAATTTACGGTGCTAGCACGGCCGCATCAAACGTATTTATATTAGAAAGTAGAAAATCGTACTATATTGGTACATGCACAAAGTATGACTCATGATAGTAATATTGAGTAGGGGGTTTCATAAATGATTACCATAAAAGCATGTGTGCTCATCAATTGTTGATGTCCCGGTTATACATAAAGTATTTGATACTTTATGAAAACTATACATCTATTTATATTTCTTTTTCTGCTTTGCCATGATTGAAATATTTTTAACTGTTGCTCCAAATCTCGAAACAAATCGTTTGTCAATTTATCTTAGTCGTTTTTTAAATCTAAATATTTCCAAATACAACCACACTGTCAAAATAAGTGTTTAATGATTAACATGTTTATAGGTTTATATAATAACGGATTTGTTCATATATCTACACTGTCATGTTAAAACAGAAACATGGGACTGATAATTGTTTAAATATACGTATTAACGCGGTTATGCCGTTAATATACGTACATGTATAGAAGACCGTTATTTTTTGTTTTATTTATACTCATTCCAGAATGAATAGCGAAAGAGTGCATATGTTGCACTCCCATGTGCGTACGAATCCTGTTTGTTACTATTCAGGAAAAATGTATCTTATATATAGTATCAAATATAACAAAGGAAAAATCAAGGAAGAACAAATAGCGTTACCAAGTAAACACAAGACTATAAACTGAGAATTAAGATGATGTGTTTGATGTGAGGGCTAACCCCATCTTAGAGTTGTTGTAACGATTCTTTAGCATATAGAGAGCGAGGTACTCCACCAAGAAATGTTGCCAAAACAGAAGTATAGTTCGTGTCGATAACTAAAGCTATTAAAACTTTGAAATGAACGAGTAAAATGAGTAATAATCAATTTCTGATCATTTCATTATAAGTTTATAACTGTTTTAATGTATATACAAACTTCCCAGTTTAGGGGAGGGTTGGGATCCCGCTAACATGTTTAACCCCGCCACATTATGTATGTATGTGCCTGTCCCAAGTTAGGAGTCTGTAATTCAGTGGTTGTCGTATGTTTATGTGTTACATATTTGTTTTTCGTTCTTTTTTTAAAATAAATAAGGCCGTTAGTTTTCTCGTTTGAATTGTTTTACATTGTCATTTCGGGGCCTTTTATAGCTGACTTTGCTGTATTGGCTTTGTTCATTGTTGAAGGCCGTACGGTGACCTATAGTTGTAAATTTCTGTGTCTTTTTGGTCTCTTGTGGAGAGTTGTCTCTTTGGCAATCATACCACACCTTCTTGTTTATATTTACAAAATAAACTATAGCACTGTAAAATAAGCAACTTGAAAGTGTACGCAGAAATGCTTTGCAATAGTCCAATTTAAGATTAATTTGCGTCTAACAGTACATGTAAGCTTAATCAGGAAATACAAGTTGTGGTTTAGATATTAATGTACTGATATAACCATCCTGAAGCCAGACTATTTTTTTTTTATTAAATTCTGTCCTGTCACGATATAAAACATATTGTCGTACGATTTAACGGGTCGTTGTTTTTTTTTTAAAGTCGTTCGTAGTTAGAACATGGATTTGTATAGTTACTATACAAATACTTGTTTAGAATATAAGCCTCTAAATGTTCTTAATATCATTAATAAATAAAATTCGGTAATGATCATACTATCATTGCACATAAGTTTTTGAAATGAAATATTTGTACCAATTAAAAATTTAAAAAAACTTTATTAAAATTTAACCCTAACTTAATAAAACTAGCCTAGTATACACAACAAAATTATTGCTGCATTTTCTAGCTGTAAATTTGTCTTACCAGAAAAAATATATCTATATCTTTAAATGTGAATTCTCAAAAGGATTAGCGGTGGTGTATATGAATATTATATGGTCATTGGGATTTCATCCGATCCGTCGGTAAAACCTTGACCAAACGGGGTGTACGTGTTTTGTGTACGAGATGTATAAATACGCAGCCACGTCCTGTTTGAATGGGGACTTTAAATCCAATGTCTCGTGTAACAACAAGTTTTATAGGGTGGCATGTTTTTTCTGCAACTGACATGCACATTTTTGGGGCCATTTATAGCTTGTTTTTCGGTGAGAGCCAATGCTCCGTGTTGAAGACCGTACTTTGGCCGATAATGGTTTACTTTTACAAATTGTGACTTGGATGAGAGAGTTGGCTCATTGGTACTCATACCATATTTTCTTATATCTGTTATGTAAAAAAACATACAACAAAAACAAAACAAAAAGATGATAGAAGCCAACGATAACCATGTACTGAGAAGTCTGAGAACCAAAAAAAAAACAACGTTCATATACTAGTAGTCCAAACTAAAGTTTCCATTTGCTTTGGGTTTTCAACATTCTTTTAAATATGCTGTTAATGTATCATTCGTGTACTGATTTTATTTGCCATGGTCTTGTACAATTTTCATGGAGGATAGTAGAGGTAAAGAACTTTTTTCTGAATATTCATTTCCCATCATGAAAGGCTATTTAAAAAAGTCTTTCAGCCTTTGAAAAATTTACCAGATCACAGATTCGTATGACTGAATGTATTTAAAGCACCTGGAAAAAGTTCAAAACTGGAACTTTTGATCAAATTTTGCACACTTTATTTATCTATCTAAAAAAAACGTTTAAGAAGACATTCTTTGTATCTGAAAGATATATAGATATAGGAAGATGTGGTGTGAGTGCCAATGAGACAACTCTCCATACAAATAACAATTTAAAAAGTAAACCATTATAGGTTAAAGTACGGCCTTCAACACGGAGCCTTAGCTCACACCGAACAACAAGCTATAAAGGGCCCCAAAATTACTAGTGTAAAACCATTCAAACGGGAAAACCAACGGTCTAATCTATATAAACAAAACGAGAAACGAGAAACACGTATATATTACATAAACAAACGACAACTACTGTACATCAGATTCCTGACTTAGGACAGGTGCAAACATTTGCAGCGGGATTAAACGTTTTAATGGATCCAAACCTTCTCCCTTTTTCTGAAACAATAGCATAACATCACAACAAAGAAAAACATACGATAAAATATCAATTGGCAGACTTAACTCAATCAAAAAACGTATGATTAAACAATGAACGAATAAATTTGATCTGCGATATCTGAATACAAATGCACAGTTAATTAAATATTAGAGACAAACATTCATGACCAAAAAGCTAACAAACAAATTCAAAAACAGGACATGACTGAGAAATATTTAACCAATCAATGTTCACTTTAGAAAAAAAACGTTTTTTTTATAATCTTGAAGTTTATACAAATGTTGTAAGAATAAGTGAAAAATTGAAGATATTACAAATAATCAAAGCTGGTGTACAGACAAGATCCATATAAATATAAATAACAAAAAAGCATTATAAACAGTATCAACAGGTCGAATAAACAAGAAAATACGATTTGAGAGTACTAGCAGTTACTGACAGCTAGTTAAAAGCCAAAACCAATTAATAATTAAAAAAATCATGCATCAGAGACTAAAATCGACTAAAACACATCACAGGGATTTAGTATTTTAACGTCATTAATAGTCAAAGAAGACATGACTTGTGCAATGCCAAAAATAAATGTATCGACAGGTAGTAGTATAGTGAAGAGCGACTTCTATAGAAATAAAAGTTAACGTGTCTGTGTCTCTATACATCTCGCCTCAAAAGATAATGAAATTTAGTTATGTTTTAATTTGCTAATGAGAATATCAATATTAGTGCCAATGTGAACTATATTCAGAGATCTTATTACAATATTGGTACGATAACCCTTACTTATAAGTTTGTTTAAAGGTTCGGTGAGTTTACAAGTATATAAAATAAAGATTTCAGATTTAAACTTATTATTTCGATTAGAGATATCATTCGACGCAAACTAAATTAGCTATATCATATCTAAACTGCCATCAACAGCAATATATAGAGTTAATAAAAGAAAAGCAAAGATACCAAAGACATAGATTGAAAACAAACTGATAATGTCATGGCAAAAAACGAAAAAACACAAAAAGACATACAACGGTTCACAAACTGACAAAACAAAGAAAACTCAAGACTGAGCAAGACAAAACCAACTCAAACCCAGGGTCCCGGATGTTATCATATGCTCTGTAATGTTGAGCAGCTCCAGCACCACAAATGGCACTCGTTGTGTTACTTTTGATAGTTCTTACGCGGTGATCAGTCTTATGCGTTGCTTAAATCTTATTCAGGGACTCTGAAGACAAATGTAGTGCATTTGAAATATTGTTATATTGATTGCTAATGATCGAGGTATGTCGTTCAGACTCCTTTAATAAAAAAAAAATCAAGAAGGCTTTACCACTTTCTGTTTTTTGAATTTACCTTGTGGATGAAACAGAAGAGAAATCGAGCATTTATACTTCTTTGATAATTCGTTTGTTTTCCTCAGTTACTACACGGTTTCTTTAGTTTAAATGTTCCTCTGGTATCTTTCGTCCCTCTGGTATCTTTCGTCCCTTTTTTATTATATTATTTAAAAGTTCCATAAACAGAAGTGCTACTGTATTGGTCCGTTTTCGAGCTTTCAATTATGAGTTTATGTGTTAAACTTTTGCATTGAATACTCATGAATTGAATGGTGGTAGTTTCGAGAAAACCAAACATAATATAGAAGTGATCCCCATGCTTACTTAGGGGCCTGGGCTTAGTGAGGAGAATCCGGGAATCATGCATTGGGCCTTGCTTTGTTTTAATATCCTGTCTTCTTTGTGTTTGTATTTAAAATACGGAATAAATAATGGAACGATCTGTGATTTAAAGTTTTTTTTAAATTGTAGGTTAAGCTTTGGTCGGGAGAAAAAAACTGAATGCATCCTGGTTTAAAGAGCATCCATGGCTAAAATATTCAATATCTACGTTCACACTTAATTGCGGAAATTGTACTGGCCTCGCGGATAAAGGTGCCAAAGACAAACTGTTCATTAATCCGGTTACTGGATGGGTTAAAGTTTCAAGAGTTTGGTACTCGTCACGAAAAATAAGGATCGTGTCATGCATTGTCAGAAGTTGCGGCCGAACATTTTAAGAGTGGGAAATCGGGAAAAAAGAATCGGTCATAAGTACGTTTTCTTCGTCGAGAAAGAGCAAGTTCTAAGAAACCGTCATATCCTTGATAAAATTATTCGAGCATTAATTTACTACTGTGTGGTAAACAGAACATTGCTATTAGGGATCATACCGAAGAAAGAAGTAATTTCATGATAATCCTACTTGAACTCGCGGAAGATGATTCAGTGTTAAAAAAAACATATTCAGAGTACTACTACAAGGTACAAATACATTGTATTATACTTTGCCCGACGGTCAGAATGATTTTTTGATAATGTGCGGGAAACTGATTTTTGATAAAAAAAATAGTCGAAGATTGTAATGAACTTGTTTCTTTTCTGTGCTTGGCGATAAATGTATGGATAAGTCAACTAAGGAACACATGTCTATTTGTTTAAGATTTATAGATCCAGGGACCAAAGATGTTGGGAATATTTTCTTTTTTTTTGTGGAACCTGCATGATAACACAAAAGGCGAAACAATCACTAGATGCTTATTAGGCACATTACAGCAACATACATACATTGCAAGGTCCACCAACTTAAACTGGCTCTCATACATTCTTCAAAAGAACCGTGTGCTCGCAATTTGATGGGAACTGTTCAGGATATTGTATTTGCGTTTGACTATTCAGCAAATAGACTCAATGCATGCCTTCGCAACTGAACTTTGTATTTGTGATGAATACGTCAAGGAAGCCATGGAAAAACGCTCCAAGCTAACAACGTGATGCGAGACTAGATGGTCAGCTCGAGCGGGTTCTTTGTTCACATTTAAGTCGGCCTTCCTCGTAGATGTTAATGCCATATTTCCGTGATAATCGAGATGAAAAAGCCGGTGATTTCTTAGCCGCTATACTTTATACAGATTTTTGAACTAAATTTGTGTACACCGCGTCGCGACGGGCGCCAAATAAACAAAGCAAACCACCCTGTATAAGACCCACAAGAATACTGTATGGTTTCTCTGTTCTATGTTTTTCTTGACCATCTCGTTCAGGAATTGGAATCAAGTTTAATTCAATCAGAAGATAGGCTTCTTGCAGAATAGAATGAAATTCAAAACAGTGTGGCTGTGGCCATTGATTGACACATTAAATTCATCCATTGACTGGGACAATTTAGGTGAACGTTTGTATGTAACGACCACTGTCCCAGTCAATGGATGAATTTAATGTGTCAATCAATGGCCACAGCCACACTGTTTTGAATTTCATTCTATTTGGTTCCAGTTAAACTAAAAAAATAGACATCAGATCACATTGAAAAGGTTACAATGCTTACAACGACGATATTGACACTCTTGAACAACTCAAAGAAGAAGTTTTTCGTTGGAAATCTATGGAGCATGACCACGTTGGAAACGAAACCAAAGACACTCCATGAAACACTTGTCAAAACAAAAAAAAATCTCTATCCGAACATTTTTGCTATAATACCTGTCCTTCTAACAATACCAGCTTCAACAGCCACAGCAGAGAGATCTTTTAGTACAACGAGCAGAATCAAAACATAATTGCGAACCACGATGAGAACAAACCGTCTATCGGCGCTTGCTATGCTGCATATCTATAGAGATGTTGAAATGGATAGACAAAATGTCATTACAAAATATGCATCTCTTAAGGGAAGAAAGCTGAACTTGTTGTTGTAAATATTCTGATTGTTAATTTCGTAAATAATAAAATTATCATTGGAACCCTATTCAATATTTTCAAGGCTTTTATTAATGGATTTGAAACAAAAATCTAACCAATGTCGGAATCCAGGGGAAAGTACTAACAAATGCATTCAAAGAAAAAGGCAGAAAATATATATTTCTGCATAAAATGGTCCCAATTTTTCGGCGATTTGTTTGCGACAGTTTGGCATCCAAATCCATTTACCCCTGGCTACGCCACTGTTGGCTCTTGGTATAACTGTATATTAGTACGAATAAATTAGTATAGTTAATGATTATGTCAAGTCATCCTGAAGAGTCGAAATTTGGAACTTAGTAGGTGTATGCAAATTGTAAATAAGTTTAGAGTTTTTCTGTTCACTCCATTAATATGTAAAACTGGCCCCATTCAGGCAAATTGTGAATGAAATAATTGACTATTTAATTTAATGTGTATATGTGTGTTATTTATCATGTTTACCGTTAAATAAGGTATATATTTTTTTAAATAAAAAAAAAAACCATTTTTTAACTAATTTTGTATTTTCAATTTTATTCTTTTTTTCAACATGCAAAAGTATCATCACACAAATATTTGCCTAAAGCATGAAAACATACAAGCATTTTGCAGATACCATAATTATTTTATTATTATAAATGATTTAAATGAACTTAAGGTATCACTTTCAGTTGTAAATTAGATAAAAATCTATCAAGATAAAGTATCATTTAAGTACCTGGAACGTTATAAGACCATAATCTCGGGAGTATACCTACAGATTGTTGAGCGGATACTTGGTTTTAATTATATTTTTTATTAAAATTCTGTGCAAATGAATGATTTCGAGATTTTATATACTTAGTTTTAAATACTTGTACCTTATATTTTTAATATGAATTAATGTGTTTCACAGTACAAAGTAAAATTACAAAAATTCTGAACTCCGAGGAAAATTCAAAACGGCAAAATCAAAAGCTCAAACACATCAAACGAATGGACATCAACTATCATAATCCTGACTTGGAACAGCCATTTTATTATGTCGAAAATGGTGAATCAAACCATGGAAGTAATATTTAGATCTAAATATTACTTCCATGCTTAACCTCTAACCTGTTTTGCAGTCGCATCAAATTCAAGATAAAGGAATGAATTCGAGATTTTATATACTTATTTTAAAAATACTTGAAACTGATATTTTCAATATAGATTGATTTGTTTCGCAGTACAACTGTTTTTATCAAAATTCTGCAATTGAACGCAAATCATTTTAGTGAAAAAGGATGAAACTGTAGTAAAAGCACAAATATTGCAACATGACGAACTATAAGTAAGTCCGTGGGAAAATAGTTTCTTGAAACCGGAGTAATTGCATGTTAAGAGACTTGAGTTTAAAATGAAAATTACTGACCGTTCAATAGTTCAATTTCCCAACAACAATTTTAAAAAGTAAATAAAATTCTCCTTGGAAATATTAAAATTATTTTCATAATATTTGGTAATAAAATATTCTCAGCGTTTAACCCTTTGTTAAATGTAAAATAGTTATTTTGGAATCATGGTGTTACGAAAACATTTTCTCATCTTGAATAGATTTTTCTTTGTCAGAGATTTGGCTGGCTACAATAAGAATTTTAGATGCTGAAAGTTATTTTTTCTTAGGGTATCCCCGCTGATTGGGAAATATGGCAAATGCATTCGTGGTGGTTTTGCTTTACAACGATGACAGATATATTATACTTCATACCGAGCTATCTAAAATAAAACCACTTGACGAAAAATGAATATTGCGATAAATTATGTATTTTCCAAACAAAAATTTAAACCATGTGTATCTAGTTACGGTCTATTGACTTTGGCAGATCATATACAAATCATATGAAAATAATATCATATTTTACCTGTATAGGTAAATCAAAAAAGACAATTTTGTTCTTTGATGATATAATCGAGTTATGATACCATCCAATACAAAAATCAACAATACCGTTGGAAAAATAAATATTGATATAAGAATCAGAACCAATCATGTTATATGAGTTTTGCATAAAATAAACAGAAAAAACGAGTTCATAAAGCATTGATGATTGTTTTTAAGGACGTCGACGTCTCCGTTACGGCTGAGTAAGTTTGTGAAATAATCCATCAATCAAACGTTGACTACCAACTGATGTAGTTAAATTGATCGTGATTGGATAGAGATTGTCACGTGGCTGGTATAAGTCTCTCTAATCTTGTCATTTTCAAGTTGTAATTTAGCTTCATTTATTTTAGATTTATCTTTAGATCGACGGGCTAATTTAGGCACCCCTATTGACAATTTAACGGTCTAAATTATGAATACGGAGAGTGATTACACACTTTGTAACTTAGATTCTCAACATTATGGAAACGGTTATTCTAATTCAGAAATCCCAAATAATATTTATGGATATAATGCTGTTAATAATCGTTCGTTAGATACGGGACAAAATTATTACGGATCAGAAAATGTCATTCCACACAATTTGTCCGGAGTAGACCTTTCACTTGGAAACGGACAGTGTCTTTCATATCCAGTTAATTCCACTATCATTCCAAGACATTCGAGAAATTCCGGATATGATCTACCTGAAAACCAAAGCCATTTGGTGGACAATTACTTAAATGGGCATAATCATAATGGGTTGACAATAAACGGTGACATTCATCTTGGAGGGGCTCAGATGAGTCTTTCTCCCGGACGGACAAACTATCCTAACGCATGTTTAGAAAATTACGGATCCTGTTCGTTGTCAAACCCGTATGGTTCTTCACTTCAGCAACCGTCACATGCAACACAAATAAAACAGGAGCCTATTTCTGGACAAGAACTGCAAACAAAGCCGTTCCGGTGGATGCAAATAAAACGGAACACCCCGAAAACAGGTAGTGTAAAAAGTCCATGTTTTGTTTATTACTGTGTTACATTGTAACGTTCTAATTTTTGACAGTTTATGATCGGTATAATGACAGTTTTGTTTGTATACGTATGTTTCTCCCCAGTGAGTTTTCCTTTTGACGCAAATAGGAATACACATAAACCACAGGGAGAAAATCTCGTGGTATCTGGTTAATAATTTTGTCTAATAGTTACTTGTCTTGTTTTAATGCTTTCATTGCATCGGAATCTTGTAAATTACCGAGAATAATGTTATTCCTCTTGTTTTCAAATGGTTTATTGGTAGATGCTAATAGATAACAGATCTCGTGCAGAAAAAAAATAGTTAACAAATTATTGTGTTGAAATGTATTCTCAAAATAATGCAGTCTTATCTAAAATAATATACTCGGCGTAATCTTGAAAGATACGCAGCATGCATTTTATCGGAAATATCATTTTTCATGTGATATGATTATAAAAACATATGATTTTGAAAATTCACAATTCACATTCTTCTATATGTTTAATTTTTGGCATTCTTTTTTCTATTTCTGTCGCTTTCCAATTTCAACAAAATTAAGATTAAATAGAATTGGTTAAAAGTATAAGATTTGGCGACCCACAAATTAAAGAAAAAGAAGGATATTAAATTTAATACTTCAATTAACGATCAACACTATCAAATTTTAACATTTTTTAAGGACTGTTTTCAGTAATAACCACACCAAAGATATTTCAATTTTAATTAAATTTCAGGTTTAAATATAAAGTTTATCATTTATTATATATATATGATGGGACACCACATTCGCTGCATGAATTTCAGAAATGAAAAGTAAACTGAAAATTTGCTACCGGTTTCAAACTCATCAGCCACATATTTCTTTATTTAATTCTATAATTACGATTCTTAAAAACTTTTATAATACAATGAATAAACTTGTATTTAAAGGTCTTAAAATAGCATAATGCAGAAAAAAGAAGCGAATATACTATTAACATATCCTTATTATATACTTGAAAATCTGTTTTTTTCATAGATACTCGTTAGAATTTTGAATTATTTGAATTATTTGAATATGAAAATTAATTTCATTTTAACGATTATTTTTCTAACGGTCAGTTGTTTTTATCTAGATGTAGAATCTTGAACTAAGCCCCAATAAGAACGGTTATAATCAAAGCTTAACAAAAGAAAACATATATTTTACAAAACTGTAAACCACATTTTGGTTTGTTTCTGGGAGGCATTTCCATCTTTTGATCAGAACAAATATTGACAATAAATTACATAAGTATAAAAATATGTAAAAAGAATTAAAGAATTAAATCATAATATTTGACATGTTGAGTGCTTTATAAGTTATCCTTATAGGGGGGTTGTAAAACCTTCAAAAAAAAAACTTTGCGAGTTTGTTTATTTGTTGTCTTTTTAAATATTTAAAAAACAAAATAATTTATTTGTTGTCTTTTTAAATATTTAAAAAACAAAATAAGAATAGACGAAAAGATGTATCTATGCTTATTACAAATATACATAACTGCATATGAAAAATCGTAGTGTTCTATGTATTAGCGTAAAAACTTTATAGATTCGAAAGCAAAGCTAATTAATTACGCCTTAATGAAAAACAAATAATAGGTTTGATCTGTATTTTGACTTCTGCGGTTAAATTAAAAATATTTGTGGTGTCTTTTATGGGAGACTATGCACAGATGATTCACATATTTAATATCAAATTGAAATTTACTGTCTAATTAATTAGGAAGTTGATTGAGAAAACTTATAACTAGAACATTCGATCTTAACATAACATGTTTAGCCTTGATTTATCCTGTGACTGAAGTGGTTAAATTTGACTAATTTAAAAATATGGTAAAATCAGGATAAATAATGAAAATGCGGAGTATTGAGGTTAAAACATTAAAATATATGATTATACAAGTAAATATATATAATTGTTATATACCGCATGACTATACAAAAGAAATAAACGGGATTTTTATGTAGACATTTCTGTTGTTAATTTTGCAATCGTACTAATTTCTTTATAACGAGAAAGTCGTTTATTGTTATGAGCAAAATTCCTGGAATAAGTGTAGTTGTTTGCTATTGACTGACTGGTGACTATGATAGACCGCGCCGTCAAATGTAACTTTGTCCTTGTTCTTTTGCCCATTTTTCTTGCTTGGATTTCAAGAACAGTTAGACATTTTTGTATGGAAAAATTACTTCTTAAACACACGAAACTATAAACAAATTACAAATCATTCTTGCATCCTAAACCCAGATTATTACAGATCAAAATCTATTTTATTTCAAACCAATTTCACTTTGCAAAGTGGAATTTATTTTTTTGAAATTGGGAAAGTGTAGTTATTTAACATCTTTACCAAAATATAGTACCCCTTTTTTTTCTTTATTTATAAAAAATGTCACGTGGATAGATAATATTGAATACGCATATGTACTGCCACCAAATGGTTGAGAAAATACCAATTTCATAAAAGTAAAGACATAAGAACGACAAGTTCCTGTCACAAGATGGCAGATTATATGTTTTAAGGGTAATGATAAGTCTGTCATTGTTTTGTCACATCTTATGAAAAATGTTTCAGAATACCTTTACAAGTTGTTTGACAACGTTTCCTTGTAATTACACCCCCTACTTGTAAAATATATAATGTCCATTATGAAGACCATTTATCTTTGTCCATGGCGTTGATTCACTGATGTTGTTGTTATTTACACCTGTTGATATTTATAGAATTTCATCATGTTTTAGGGAATCACCAAAAATATATCAGGTATTGATGAACCGGACTTGAACTCTGCTAACCTTGTAATCCCTTATGCCTATATTGTCTAGCGAGATAAATAAATAAGGCATTTTAGAGTTTATTTTGTACCAGAATTTGGACAAGAAGAAATGAATTGCATGTTATTTTCGTTAAAGTAAATGTTCGTATATATGATATGGGCAAGTTTTGGGGATTATTCTTATGAAATTGACGATTGGGAACAATTTATCCTTAGAAGGCTTGCAAATACTTTTGGATGGGCGGTAAATTCATTTTCGTTGATTTGGATATTGGGACTGTGTTTTTAAAAAATAAACGATACTTACTTTTAAAAGGACACAACTTATATAATTGTATTAACTCCTTTATTCGGTATAATAGATAATGTTTGGATATATTGGGAAATTAAACAATAGTTTATATTTTCTATTTTCCAGTTTATAAATCGATCAAAACTCTCACGAAAATAGATCTAAACAAAAACAAAAACCCAGAGATACCTGCTGCTTAATATAATATATTTGTTGGAAGTTTGAAATCGTATGAAACTCAAATTCCCCACCCTTCAAACCCAGCTATTTTATTTTGATGTAAGAAAAGGTTATTTGGTTCAAAATAGATTAAAATACAAATTCTTCTTCAGTTATATTAGAAAGCAGTGTTTCAGTCCGGTTGTAGTCGAGGCTGTCGTCTGCCTAAGCCACACGCATATGCCAGAATTGGCTCTTCAGTATTCTATTCTGAATCTTTCCAGTGTTTACATAACTAGTCAAAGTTGAGTGGTATAGTCTACCCATTCAATATCTTGCATGTACTAATCCACTTTACAAGTAAAAAGTAAATATTGTCTTTTATTAGTAAATTTGCTTTTCTATTAAATTATTCGGATCTTCGTCGACATGTAAATTAATAAAATACACATTGAAGTTTTATCACGTTCAACCGGTGCCAAACATTCTAGAAGTGACTCCTCGGGAAGAAGGAATGTTCAGAAATAAGAAATTGTGGATCAGTGCATATGTATGGAATTACGTTTGACTCATATTTGAGGATATGAGGAACATACTTAAATCAATTTATTTAAATATACTTTATAATATGACCTGCAGCAGCAAGAATATTCGAGAACACTGTATTGGTGAAAATTTAGAATTTTAATACATGTTTAACTGCAGATTGAAAACATGCTACTTGAACGCAAGTAAAATATATTTTCCAAACCAAAAAGTGTTTTATATTGTAACAATTAAGATGGTTTAGGTAGGAATGGGAACGTTGTTTGCTCCCTGGTATGTGTATAGTTCGATATGGATACTCTGGTTGCACCCTTATACGTGGGTTTAGTTAGGGATGGGAAAATTTGGTTACACCCTGCTTGGTAAGTGGGTTTATAGTTCGGGATGGTTTCACCCTGATAAGTAGGTTTAGTAAGGGATAGATACGTTTGTTGCACTCTGTGTAGAAGCTTTGGAACGGAATTCGTTTTAATATGTATAATTCTTTTAATCTATATCTTTGTATACCATATGTTACAAATATTTCAAAACAGAAAACTGCATCCATTCACTAAACCAATATTTGAAATTTAAAATCACTGTAAGGTTGTGTATATACAAAATTGATAGAATGTTATGAAGCTTTTTATTTGAAACCTGTTCCTAATCGATATTAGTAATTCAAATATTTTCATACCTTTTACCTTTTTCATAAAAGGGCACACGTCTTATCCCAGTGGGACGTAAAAATAAATGGCGTAATCGAGGCCTTATTCAGGGGTCATGACTGCAAAGCATTTAATATCCCTCTCAACATCCAAGAAAGGACTATTTCGCTTTTATTCATGGTTTGATATACAAAATGAACTCATAAAAGAACCATTATATTTTCCTGCTTTATAAAAGTAAAGCCTTTCACTAACCATTTTTTACTTATAGTCCCCATTGGCCCCAATATAAATGCCCGACGAAAAATTAATATTGCAAACACCTTATGTGTCCGATTTCAACAGATGCTGTTCTTCTTTCTCTATTTAAATCAACGTGAAAACGATCATCTTTCATCCATTGTATGAACTGTAAAATTTAACATAATAATCATCCAAGAATCGATGAATTAAGACATTAGCTGCGATCCTGAGACATTAACTGCGGTCCTGCATCAGAGATCACTTTCGGAATATCGACAGGTTAAGCAGATACAAGAGGCTAAATCTGCTTTTGACAAGAGGCATCAAATTAAAATCATGTCCTTTTTAGAAATGATTTTAGTGATCGATTTTCTCCCCATTTAACAGTCGACATGGAATAAACTTTGATGCTTCCTTTTTCATGCTTAATGGTTTCAAATATGTTAGTGCCAGCTTCACGTGGTTTGAAACTTAATCCCACAGAAATGTCTCAGATATATTTATAATTCATTAAACTCTTTTAAGTCCTTAAATTTATAATTTTATTATGAAATATTAATTTATGATGAAAGCTATAGTGACTTGCACTTTTTAACTTCAGAAAGTACCGTAAAGAAAATCATATTTATTGAAAATGTCCATTCGTTTGATGTGTTTGAGGTTTCGATTTTGTTATTCAGTTGATTTTGGACTTTCCGTTTTGAGTTTTTCTCGGAAATCAGTTTTTTTGTAACGGATTTTTTTTCTTTTTATTGTATTAGCTGAAAAATAACTTCAATGTTCTATGTTTAAAGCCTCTTTGGTAAAACAAACCTGAACTATCAAAAAACTGACGGTGCATGTTAGCAATCAAACAGTAACCAACGCGAAATATAATAGTTACTGGAAGACAAATATTTGACGTCACAATCTTTCAGACTTAATTATAATTCTCATTTAGTATTTGCTTCCCTTTCTTCACACCTATCATCAAAATGTCCGTTCTTCTTAACACTTACAAGACAACAAACGCTCTTTAATTACGTAGAAGTCTCGTGGAAGATCACGTTAATTACGATATTTCTGAACTGTCTACCTAAAATCACAGCTCTTTCCGCTGAAGACAATGGTAATTGCGCTGCTCAGAAATGTCCAGTTAAACAGCAAACGACGGAAACAGAATTCGATCATTATGGACAGAAACGTCTGCCTTTATTGTCTTTTGAAAATGATTGAGATTATTAGTAAATGCTTTCTTATGCGATGTTAGTATATTAGGTTACACGTGCTTTTTATTTCTCCAATAGTCACGTAAAAACCAATCGCATTGGAAAATCTATTAAGTCTTTATCTGCAAATATTTCGGTTACATTTTGCGAAGTATGATAAAAATAAACTCCTCATGGATACTAGGCTTCAAATTTTATACGCCATACACGCGTTTCATCCACTAAAGACTCCCAAGAAACCGATCTGCGAATATTTAGTTAGACTTTCACTATCCCAGACTGCCTGTAGTCCATACGATGCTGGTACATCTAGTCAGATTGTTTGATTATGGACGATTAAGAACTTTTCCTATTTTATCATGAGACAACCGTCTGTTGTTTAAGACGCATGTTGCTCTTATTCTAGATGATCGATTGTTTTGTTGTTTGGTTTCTGTCTTGTTGACGTATACCCAAGAAATTAAGGCCGGTATATGTGACTTAACTATAGTGATTTAGCGTCTGGTGGCCACTTGGAAAAATGGTTGGCACTCCCGACCAAAACATTTCGGTCTTATCAGTAGATACTCGCCTTCTAGTCCTATTGTCCGGAAAATGCTTGAAATATTTTCCACTGGACGTTAGACAACCAAAAATCAATCAATATCGTCATATGGTCTTTGATGCATCTGAATTGAAAACTCTATAATTATTTGAAGAAGTGAATTATTGGTAAACATACGCATTAGTAAATTTATGGAACTTTACCGAATAAAGATAAAGCGATGAAATAACAATTTATTAAATTTTGTTTTAATTCAAAATTATATTCATTTTCCACCGAAAATTTAGAACAGTAAAAGTCACTTTTTAACATAATGTTAGTAATAAACTTATACTTGTACGGAAAAGTAATTGAATAGTAAAATATAGACTATTAATTCAGTGTTTAGGAAAATGAAAAAAAAATCCGATAATTTTTAACATGTAGGTGATGGTCAGCAAAATCAAAATTTCCCTCATCCCGAATAATTCAGTTGGTATATTCTACTGATCTACGATGGCCATATCAAGACGAGTTTGCGAGTTTGAGAGTCAATTACGGAGAGGGACTGAACTATTCGGGTTATATTTATATTTTCTCAAAACCGATTTCATTGAGAGAAATCCGTTTATTGATTTTCAGTCAATCAATAATGACTAAATTGCTTTATCTAATCTGTTTTTTGTGCAAATATTGATATAACAAAGAGATTTTATTACTTTATAAATACACACTTAAAAAGCTCCTCCTTTTAACAATTTATAAACTCATTTTGTAGATTAACTATGATACCGGTCTTATCAGGTCGATCACATGAAATAGTTTGTTTAGAAAATTAGAATCCTTTGCCTCAAGTCAGAATAAAGTCTTAAATGACACTTTTTCATATTAAAATAATGATATGGTTCAACAGAATATTATGATATCAACTCGATTTATGTGGATATTATGAGGTTTCTATAAAGTTATTTTCACTTCTAGTTTTTAAGTATACAGACCTCATATTTCACTTATAAAGATATTGAAAAAAACCTTTGAATATATGTTTATATTTTGAAAGCATTTAAACAAAAAAGTATGATCTAAATCTTCAATATTTTTTTCATAATGCTGTTCTCAAAATAGTTTACATGATACACTCGAATAATACAATCCCTGTAAATTGGCAAATGTCAAATGTAAATTTGCATTTGTAAATATACCATAATTGATATATTTTCAAATATGACATTTATTAAAATTTGCAAATTCACTGCCCTGTAACAGTACATGAAACCTACTTCTTCAATTGTGACCTATTAGTATCTAGGAGATGTAAGACACAACTGAAAAGATGTGGCATGATTGCCAATAAGACAACTATCTACCAGACTTAAAATGATGTGGCATGATTGCCAATAAGACAACTATCTACCAGACTTAAAATGATGTGGCATGATTGTCAATCAGACAACTATCTACAAGACTTAAAATGATGTGGCATGATTGCCAATAAGACAACTCTACCAGACTTACAATGATGTGGCATGATTGTCAATAAGACAAGCCCAGTAGTCAGCACTTTTTGTGCTGACATGAATTGTCATTGATATGGTTATATTTATTAATTTACTGTTTACAAATTTTTGAATTTTTTGAAAAAAACTAAGGCTTTTCTACCTGAGGCATAGATTACCTTAGTTTTATTTGGCAAAACTTTAAGGAATTTTGGTCATCAATGCTCTTCAACTTCGTACTTTATTTGGCCTTTTTATCTTTTTTGGATTCGAGCGTCACTGATGAGTCTTTTGTAGACGAAACTCGCGTCTGGCGTATATACTAAATTTAGTCCTGGTATCTATGATGAGTTTATCTACCAGACTTAAAATGAAGTGGTATAAAGCAATGATAGACCATTGTAAGGCTTTGTGTCACTTTTCGTTCTTTCCTCCTCTAATTCCCGATAAGTTAGAAGTTCTAACCTGAACATATACTTTCTTCTTCTTTAACCCAAAAATGTTGTCTCATTGGTACTCATACCTCATTTCATATATCTATATGGGAATGAGATGAAAATAAATATTGTTTATCGAAATACGTAAGAGTACGGTGTGGGGCTTGCTCATGGTTGAAACTGTACATTGATCTGTTATTTACATTCTTGTAAGGTGAATATTTGTCTTCTTCAAGTTATAAGCAGTCATTTTTTTTTTTTAAAGTTTTAAGGTAGCATTTTAAAAGTAGCTTTGAGACTATTGCTGACTTAAACAATGCATTGTTATGATACTAATTTCTTATTTGATAAATTTAAAGACTTAAACTGTATACGACATTCAGACACTGAGAAATCGAACGATTCAGGAAACCAAGACGCTCAAAAGTCTGCCATATTTTAATGTGCCTGTCCAAAGTTGTTATTCAGTGTTTACGTTTGTTGCCGTTCATTATATTTGTATATCGTTTCTACATAAATCCGGTCCTGTATCCAAAAATACATTTTGTTATATTTGAGCCTTTTATAAATTGCAATGCGGTATGAGGTTTGTTCATTGTTGAAGGCCGTATGGTGAAATTAAGTTGCTAAAATCTACGTCATTTGGTTTCTGGTGGATAGTTGTCTCATTGGCAATCATAACACATCTTCTTATTTTATATTGTAATGTTTGGAGTCGAAACTCCTCTTTCAGTATTTTGAAAATTGTTTTATGAAAGACAGCATTGAATTAAAGTGGTTTATATATCTTAACATGTTTCCATTATTGAAGAATGTGTCGTTTTTTTCATGTTCATTGTAATGTGTTCTCATTAAATTTGACACTTTTATCACAAAATATCGACTGGCTAAGGGTATGCAGTCAAATTATATATAATCTAAAAGAAATGAAAAATGTTGTCCACAAATGTAAATATTACCAATGTTAATAGGGGTTAATAAATGTGGTAATAAAGTGACACAATTATTAACTTATAAAGTCATCATATATTACAAATTATATTTTCATCGTTTGATGAATGTAGGCAGGCCACTTCAAAAATGACTGATGAACTGTAATATAGAAATTCGGATTTCTCTCTGCACCGACATCGATTCATATGTTACACACTTGTCTATAACGTGTTTTGGGACACATTTTTACTGTCATTGGTACAAACTTCCCGAATCAATCATATGTTTTGACAAGTTTGTCAGTTAAATCGCCATCAGCTAAGCCGGTGATTTGTAAACGAATTTAGTCAGAAGATATTACTGCGGATTTAGTAATCTGACATAATTTCACTTTCGTGACCTTAAATCGTACCATTTCTATCAATAAACCAGCTGCAATAACTCTTTAAAATGAAAATTTATCTCATTTTTCAAGTCAAACTGGGTTATTTATTGGTTCAAAATCAAAACACTTAAAAAATCAAATCAATAGGATTGTTTTTATAGATATAGAACTAAATTAAATAATTCTCTGTGTAGATTTTTTCATTTATTTATTAACCTATAGTATACGATACGCTTATTTACTGAAATGCCAGCATGTACTACAAAACAAAACTTCAGAAATTATATCATTTTCGAGTTTTTCAGTTTTGGTGTTGTCTTTGCTTCCAGACTACAAGTATGTTTTGATTCTAACAACATGGATATTCAATTTAATTTTGACATTTTTGAATATTAATTCCAAAAACTTTATTTGTTTTGTTTTTTGTTTGTTTCATACTATTTGCGAGTCATAAACCAATTGTTTGAAAAAATCACAGTCATTCTTTCATTATGCCACTGTGTCGACAACTAACCAACGTGCAATGAAAATTTACATATTAATTCTTCATACTTAACTTCTTGTCAAATCCCATTAATTTTTATAGTAATAACCTACATTGTACATATATAAAACTTGTGTAGTATGGATTAAAATTAGCATTTCCTGGAAAGGTTTTATAAGACCAACATTGAAGTTTTTTTTTAAATTACATAAATTACAAAGGTTTCAAAATAGTAAATCTCAATTTTTGCAGTATAATAATGTCAACTATTGTCTTTTGAAATGACATTTTTCGATTTTTAAAAACCACAACGTTATTGACCTAATATTAAATGATTAGACAAAATACATAGTTTATGACGACTACATGCAAAAATCATAACCCTAATTTTATGTACATATAGTTTTAAGACAATATTTCAAACAGTTAACATTTGATACCACCCACTTGTTCATAGCCTTTTTGTTTATTGACATGTTCATTTTCTCCCATGGTCTACTACAAGGTGCTAGGATGACTCAACGACTCTATGTTCTTTAATGTGTGTCTCTGTTGTAAAGTGTATGTCATAGTTTGAATGTTTGAGGTGTTGAGATGATATACATATTTTATAGTTCTTTTGAAGTTGTAATTTGATGATTATTATAGGTGTCATATTGATATGTCGAATCATATAATAAGTTTTTATTTGTTTGTTACGTATATTTTCGTAAAAGGATTGCTAATCCATACCGATGTTATGAGTTGACAAAAACGCAGAGAAGACCAAATCCTAATACCAAAACAGAACTGAACAGATCAGTAGTAAAATTCGGACAGTAAAATGACGTAAAGGCGAATGTTGTTTTGTTGATCTAAAGTGATTGGATGCTATTTTTAAACTAATCCGTTCCTATGTTAGTGTTCCTTTATAAGAAATGAAAGTAAAAGTATTTCAATTAATTTTAATGATTGCTAACTATCTGTAAAAAGATATAAAATCTAAAAATATATTTTCTATAAGGCTATACTATCGTTTTTGACACACTTCTAAATATACCGTTCCATGCACAGGTGTTTCCGATCAAAATCAGTGATATCTGTGCCAATACAATACGATGTTTATCCGATATACATTTGTTCATAACCAATAAATGTCCAAAATCACTTTTACTTTAACTATGAGTTGTTGGTAATTGTCGAGGTAAGCGTGGATGTTTTTATTAAACATGTCTGTTAAAATTAAGACATTTAACATCATATAAACATGTTCTCACATCTATATCTGTATTTCCGATGTTATTTCAATTTCATACTAACAATCACACTCTGTTAATTGCGGTCAGAAAAAGATGTCCACTTTTCCCTCAGCTCTTTCATCCATCCAACATAAAAAAAGTTATGAATGTGTGTCCTCACGTTTACCTATCTAAGAACCATACATGTTGCACAAGAATGGCAACTCTTACACATATGGAATAAATAATGCTAGCATTTTTTGTATTTGCACATATACAAATTATGTTGGTGCACTTTTTCATATTAGTTACACAAGAATGACAACGCTTACACACATGGAATAAATAATTCTAGTATTTTTGTATTTGTACATATACAAATGTTGGTGCACCTTTTCACATTGAATAATTTACAATAAAAGTTGTCAATTTTTGATCCAGTACAGGTATATTCGATTGACCTGCAATAACAATTAAAATCACCCATAAAACAATATCTGACAAAATTTGAATGCTATTACCATATTAATATTCCGATCAGTTTTTGTAAATAAATTATAGAAAAGGTACATTGGTGCGTTTTTCTAATAAATCCTAAATATGGAGGTGTTTTGATGTGTGTTTATAAGGTTTCAAGGATAGAAAGTACTAAAATAGACACATTTAAAGGGGGGAAAGTTCATATTGTGATTGTTAGGTTTTTTTCTCAAGCTAAGTATAAAACTAGTCAATGTATAATGAAATTAAGGACAGAATGCTTAATATTGAACAAATTTATGGTATTTTGCCAATTATACTTGCTCCAAGTTATACATACATATATAAAAAAAAAATTAAACGGGATCATACGCTACAGTACACTAGAGCTTCAAATAAAACACTTTTTTGTTTTCTGGCAACAAGGATGCAGGATGAAGAACACATTTGTTAAAACCCAATAGCGTATGTATTTTTCCCGCCTTTTATTTCAATAGTAACATATTTCTTTTTCATTATCCTTTTGAAACAAAATTCTTTTAAAAAGAAATTTAGAATAAAACAATTTTAAGATACCAAAAGATGACTGCATGCTCAGTGTTTATTTAATACTTTTATAAAATTTTAAAATGAATGATTGATTGTAAATTGAGATTGAAAGCTTATCCCCCAGTGGCAAATACTACACGCATCTGAGAGAGAACAAATACACAATAAATATAAAAGTAATATCGAAACGAGGGTGGAATGGGTTAATAACTTAGTAGAGTGTTATCCATTGGTGACCTTCGGCTGTTATCTGATTTTTGGTCGGGTTGTTGTCTGTTTGACACATTCCCCTTTCCATTCTCAATTTTATTTTTTGAAGTATATGCTATTGACAAAAATACATGTATATTATGTATATAAATCCATTATAAAAAGCTGAACAACAACAACTTCTACTGCAATTTTAACCTACCTAACAACTTATAATACTGAGACTACTGCTATGCAAGCCTCCATTACTATTGACTGATATGAAAAAAATCAAAAAAACATAATGATACAAAGTCATTGTCACTATAGAGTAATTATTTTTATCAGTTTT
The DNA here is from genome assembly GCF_963676685.1 of Mytilus edulis. Taxonomy (NCBI): domain Eukaryota; kingdom Metazoa; phylum Mollusca; class Bivalvia; order Mytilida; family Mytilidae; genus Mytilus; species Mytilus edulis. The sequence goes on along the minus strand of NC_092345.1, from coordinate 27,654,384 downwards.
GTATAAAATTCAAATACTTCGACTTTTTTTAAAAGGAAATTATTTGACAAAATGAATTCATCAAGCTTAGTCTATCTTACTGCAAACAAAAATTCTTGAAGGTTTTGATTGTAGACATCTACTTGGCACAAAGCATTGAGATGAAACACGAATATGTTAAATATTTATATCATAAATAGAAAAAAAATAATATGTATTCCATCAAAAGCGATAGACCATGGAAATCAAGTCCGTTTTAAAGACATACATGTACTGTCTATCATCATGACGTAAGAATGTTAGGAATTATAAGGCTCTTCAGAGGAACCCTTCGAAAAGAGAAAAGCCAAGATAATGCTTATAACGTTTTAACAATTCCTTTGTAAAGGCTTGAAATGTTCTACGACTTTCTAGACTTCTCTATTGGGTAATGTTTTCTTGTGTGAGAAGTTCAATAGAATTCCTACTTGAACTTTTGAAAAAAGAACATCTCCATGTTAAGGTCATCTCGTTGGAATACAAGATCGTATTATTTTCTTTTCTGATTTCTTTTCTATTATTTTATCTTTATTGCATTAAAAATACTGTTGCACCACCTTCTGAAACAGTTGACATATGGAGTTTCTGTCTGTTCTGAATAGAATGGTTTGATGTTCACAAATGTTTATGCGTGTGTTTTTTTTCCGAAACTTTGATACAAAGAGTTCCTAAAGAAAGATCTTTCAATATTCAAAATTTAATTGATTAACAAGAGGCAAAAAAATATTACAACGGCAAAACAGATTAAGTGGATAAGTGAGCACTAAAATCGTTTTTCCACATTTAAAGCACTAATTTTAGCATTTTGAATTTGCTTATTTTTTTACTCTGAAATAACAGTTTTTCATTTTTGATATTTCCTACTGTTTTTCTGTCAAAGCTGACATAGTAATAAAAATTGTTTTAGACAACCAATTGCTAAAACATAACGGAAACACTCAGTGTGATGTTTAACACTGACTTGATGCCATGTTCAATTTGCGTACGTCGTCATGCAATTTACAGAAGCTGAAATTCGTTTCTTTCAGTATCAGTTACGGAAACTTAGAATGAATTCCTGTTCCCTGACAGTTCTTTAAATGTATCAAAATGTATAAAATTATTCTCTCACAAAAGAAGTATGCTCTTTGCGTGATAACGGCAGAAAACCGTACCTTTGTCTTGCTTCTTGAAATGAATACTTGTTGTGAACTTCAAAACGCGTTAACTCTGACAATATTCCTGTTTATGAGTTTACCTAATCGCCTGAGCTTTCATTGAAATACATTGAAATGAAAAATTAATTCCTTGATATAAAAACGGAATAAGATCGTCAATCACTTTAAAAATGCGATCATAGCGTTTAATACTATACCATGTTTCAATTGTTGAAACAAGCACGTTTGTGAAGATGATTTGGTCTTGGCGGTATGACACCGACAATGAAAACAAATATTACCATACCCAACACGTGGCGCTTGCACAAATGAAAATCTAATGTTCCATGGTTTAAGAAAGTAAATATAATTAAATCTCAAGTTATTGTATAATTTCTTCCCTTGATATTTGATCAGCGTCTATCTAGCTCTTTTCTTTACCTGCAATCTATTGTTTCTGTTCTTACAGTAGAGTAAAGCTAAGTTTTGAAATCACTTAAAAAGCAATAAATCGACAGCCTGCTTTTGTTGAACTTAATTAAATTTGCATCATGAAGCCGAGTTATTATATTGTGATTTTTCTGTATAACTATGTTATCACTGCAAAGAAAGCGAAAGTAAGACTTCTTCTGAAGTCAAACAGTCAAGAAATTCTAAAATAAATGCAATTCTATAGTTTTGATAGGCATGCTCAAGTCATTTTTTTTGTATGAAGGTATTTGGTTAAACAGTATTTGAAAATTTTACGGAAATCTTTTTTTCTTTAGAACATAAATTAATTCTATTCGTTGAATTCAATTGAACTTTTGTTTAAATAGCTGAAATAAGTAGTTTAATTAAAAGTTATAAGATGCAAATATTTCTTTGTTAGTAAAAATTAAAAAATAACATTGTATTTCAGAAACATATATAAAGTTGATTTTTCGTATTATATTTAGATAGTTTTAAATCGGAAAATAGCGCAATAACATTTTATAGTACCTATCTTCAGGTTTACTTAATCAATTGTTTAACAAAAAGGAAGTTGAAAAAAAGTACCGATCAAAAATTATTAGAAGAAAAAATATTTGTGATATCTTGGTCATATCTGCTCAAAACTGTGTTCCTTTACAGATCCGGCGCATGCCTCTGATTCATTGTGTTGCCAATTCCTTAATTCTATATTTGATGAACTGTGCTGGATTTTTTTATAGTACTTTCGGAGATGTAACTATTCAATGCATTTTTTCAAAGCTATCTAGTAATTTGTTTTGGTCTGAATAAAAACTAAACAGAAGAACTTTACTATATTTAGATTAATTTCGGGCGAATTGATGGAGAAATTGGCACTCTTACTGTTTTACTGTTTGAGGATAGTTTGAATGCAGGAGAATCAAAGCTATTGTGATTATCATTAAAAATGTTGACAAATCCTAACTCAAAGTGTAATTGAAGTGAGTGTTTGACACCATAAGCCATGTTCAAACACTTTGTAAAGGAAATACCTTCACCAATTCAGATATCTGCAGTTGATTTTGTGAGTTTTTATGATTGCATTCTAAGAGTTTTTTCAGTTTAATAAGTATTTTTTTGTTCACTTAAAATTTGAAAGTTCGGACGTACCACAATAAAGTGTTATTTTCATTACGTAAAAGCCTGACAAAAGCTAGATTTTCTCTAATTCTGATAGTCAGTATCAAAATGTTAATTTCATTTATGCTTCAAGAAAACCGCAGATGATAAATATCAAGCTCTGTAATAAATTGATTTTATTGTATGTATGTTAGAATTGTTAATGGAAGGTAGGTTGACAAATATGAAAAATTGAACAAAACTTTACGACATCCGCCTCTTTACCGCTTCCGTTAAAATATCATCAAAGTGGGAATGTAGTTCTTATTCCGGTCTCGCTACAAAACGTGCTGATATTGCTTGTGTTGGACAAAGAATGATGGATGGCTTATCGCAGATCAAATCTGAGAGATGCCATTTAACAAGCCGTAATTATTTTAGATTTCTTTCGTCTAAGACGTCTGTCATTTACGTAGAAAAGGCAACAAGAAAAAACGCCTAGTTGCATGTCGCGGATTCTGCGGTAGCGGTGATGGACATGTTAATTAAAGATGGGTTTGTTTCATATCTGTTAATTTGTTCATTGTGCAAGTAGTGCTTTACAAGCTATAAGAACCACAAACACTATTCATTGATGCGCTCGTGAAATAATTAACTAACTTAAGTTTAATGCAGTTAGTGTTAACGAAGAACTTCTTACATTTAAGAAAAAAACTTAATATTCGTTGTACTCTTTCTACATTATAATTTGATACAGATTGGGTTGCTCAGGGGTAGGGGTGTTTTGATTAATATGAATCATGCAGCGCCTTGTGTATATGCATATGGATAAGAGTTTCAGGAATATGACTGCCATATATTTTCACTAACAGAGATTATGTTTATATTTTAAATTAAAATAATTTAAAGTAAACATAAATCGATGTCCTTTTTTGTTCTTATTCTGTTTTTTTTTCAATTTTCACAGTTTTTCCTCAAAGCAAAAATAAAAATAAGTATACAAAACGTAGGAATGTTTCAAGAAGCAAACTTTCACAGCTTTAATTTAGAAAAGATGATCGTAAATGTTTTAATTCTTCAGTATATAAACCAAATAATCCAATGTAATTAAACAAGGCCTCTCATCCTGTGTTATCCACTGCAGCAAACCATGACTTCTTTACTGCAACAGATATAACTTACTTTAATTACATTTTTGTTGTTGATCGGTCATGCTATAAGAAATAGGGGTAACTAGAAATGACTATATAGACTGGAATTCACTGATTTCATTATATTAGTTGCAGTATTACCTTTATATCTCTTGCAATGTTTCTATATTTTTTTCTTGATATAATGGCAATTCATTGCCAAAAAATGTCAAACTTAATTTCACCATGAGGGCAAGTGATAGAATAAGCTTAATAGTGAAAGGGCAAACTTTGGCCTTTTGATTCTAAGTTTCTATTCAAATTGCACAAACATACATTGAAAATCTATCTTACCACACATCCCCTTATTTTTATTTCATTTAGGGACCAGGTGTTTCAATCTAGTAGAAGTAAATCATATTAAAACTAAGTTTGTGAGGCATATTTTGATAAGGTTCGGTTAGCTTCACTAGGAAGCCTTGGTGATAAACCTGTCAGAAGAAGCCGTATATCTCCAACCGTTACAGGGACTTTATGTAGTGTCTAGAAGCAACTAGAAAACATATTTATTATACCAAAAATTATTATATTTTCTCAATGACATTACATAATTGTAATTCATATCCTCAGGTATCGACTCACAGCCAATTTTGACATTTTCATGGCAATTGTGACGTGTGGTTGGTCATCAAAGAAGAACGTCACTTTGATGGGAAGAAAAGCTTTTATTTTGCATTCTTTTTTTCTACAAATTTCAGGAAATGATTGTGAGAAATATTCAAATTTTCTCGAATTTGTCGTTTTAATCGACTTTTATGATCCTGTGAACGATTTTATTGAAATATGTTTGACAAATTTTATACGTTTTATTCAACAAAGCAGACGATTGGGTTATTTTTTTCCCTGTTGGTTTATATATAAGCAGACGACAATATTATGGCAAACCTCAATTATTGTCGTTTTTTTATAAATTAAAATACAAAACCTATTTTAATTTTTAGATGTAAGCTATGGAAATAAAACAATAAAATAAAATCATTGATAATTGACATTAAAAGTTTAAGAAATGGATATTTGAGACTACATCATTGAACAACATAAAATAATGGGTTGTGCTCTGAAACATTACTTGCAGCATTATGCAACCACAATCCGATATTGAAAGTTTGTTGCAACGTAAGGATAGAACAAGTTAAAAGTCTATGATTAAACAATATTTACAGCTCCATAATAAAGAGGGACTAGACAACGTAAGGGGTAGGACTAGAAAAGTAAAAGTAAACATTCGCATTATATGTAGCTCCCTAAAGGTGTTCCCTCTAAATCCGCCTCTAGATGATAGTGGTCATACAAAGTAATGCATTTAAAATCTTGCAATATTTATTTTAGATATAAAAGGAAGTCGCCTATAATAATTTTCTATTTTATAGTTTATGCTATTATTCTAAAGGTTGTTATCTCTTTGTTCCTCGTAACCCTCAACTGGTCCCGGAAATAACAACAGAAATGTAAATCAGACGTTGATTTTTCATATCTTTATTAGAATTTTGTTACTTTTGAGACGTTGATTTTTATGTATTTATTCGAATTTTGTTACTTTTGCGACGTTGATTTACATGTAACTTTCTAAATCATGTTATATATAAGAAAAATCTTTAAGGGCACATAAGATTTTAACATAATTTGTTACTATAAGGGGAAAGGATATTTGCATTTCGAAGTTCTAGTAATTAGTTGAACGTTGGAAAAAATGAAAAAAACAGTATTAAACTCTAGCATAAATTTTCATGTACCAGTGTACCAGGCTAAAAGAAATAAAGAGGGGGGGGGGGGGGGGTAATTGCTTTGGAACTCTTGTGGTTAACTTCTCTTATTCTTATGATAAAACTGTCACCGAAACTTTAAAATCTATATATAGTTGTATAAATTGTTCCATCTGTATCCAAAATTGAACATTCTCTATGCTTTTCCAACAAGTTAAACAAAGCATATTTAATAAAACCAATACAACAGAGCTATAAATCATTGGCTGCCATCTTAAATACACTAGCGTGGATTATTTGATTATGATTTAATTAATATCACTAACTAAAGAAAATTACGTGGCAAAAACAACATGCTTTGTGAATATCAAATAAGTTTCGTATTGTTTTCTCGACTGCACTTCATTCTTATTACATCAGCATTGCTTCGATTCTATTCCGACCCAATACAACTTGGCTGCCTGGGAAGACGGTCTTGTTGACAGTTAACTAAGATGGATGAGTCTTGCCTGTGAAATTCTTATTCTTTAGCGAATTCTCTAATCTGATAGTACTTTAGTTTTTTGTCTTGGCCCAATTACTACAAAGCCAGATTTCTGCGATTATTTCAATGAAGTTCATTTTTCTCTTTTTTGAAGCGGAATATAAAGATATCTTAACCCTTGTCAAAGATGGCACTGTTTGCGAGCCAATAATGATGTTGTTAAGATCAGAGAATTGTAAATGACAAAGATAATGACCATCTGACTTCGCAAGTTAATATAAATAAACACAAGTAATTAATTTCTAATTTTACATAAGGTTGTGCAGAATTAAAGATATCTTCATTTTGATATTGTTCCTGCATCAAACGTTTTTGTAGTCAATGGGTTTAAGGAAAGTCGTTCACTTGCGATTCAAAGATTTTCTAATTTTTGACTCATTTGAACGTCCAAATTACAAAAAAGTACAGATTTATTTTTCAAAATAGATACAGTATTTTGTATTCTATGTAGGCGACAAAGTCACGTGACAAACGGAAGTTGCACACCATATATCTTCCTGTTTTATTTTGTCACATAAAAAATGTTTCCTTTCAAATGGGTGGAGTAATATATGTTTCATGTAGTAATTTATTAAAATTTATAGGAACAAATTCGGTTGTTGAATTCTAATCACCGCAATTGAACATTTATATTCAAATTAGATTAGAATAAACATTTCTAGCACTGAATAATGATGTAAATATTGCGCCGACCAATCAATGAATATAACATATCCATATATCAAATATGTTACAAATACACGAAATAGGAGGAATAAAAGTATCGGATAATATAAATTAAAACTCAGAATATTGGTATAATCAAGAGAATTTCAGTATTGTTGAAAACTTTTTAAATTTCTGTAACCATTATGGTTAGACCCTGACAAACTATTGGTATAATTTCGGAAAGTCTCGTTTTGTTGCAGGGTTCTGTTGATCAGTATTTCTTCTTCTGTGCACTGTTCGTAGCTGACTTTTGCCCTTGGAATCTTCCCCTTTCATGTCAGTGTAATGGTATTTTTATTTTCTATTATGGAGTTCGTATAGAATTCAGTGCTAACATTTTTGTAAGATTGGCTGTTTATTAAATTTGCAAGTTAAAGAAATATTTTTTTCAGGCGATGTTGGTCCAAGATTGGTTTGGTTTCTGTATAAGATTATTCAAGAATGATCTTGCAAAGATCTTCAAATTTTTATATGTTTTCACGGTTTAACATTTCAGAAAACGATTATGTGAAAGTATTCTTATATCAGTACATTTATATTATTTAACCCAACCATATGAATTAAAATATAACCACTAAAGAAAGTAATTTGGTTTTTCGTTACTGATTTATAAAGTGTGAAACTTTTTTAATTTGCGTTGTCGGATGCAGTAATGGAAGGCCTTTTTTACTTGTAAGCTAAATTAATGATATGCGCCTGAGTGTGTGAATTCCTGCTTGTTCTTCTATTACACCTTTTGTTTGTTTTGTTTTGTTTTGTGTTCTTTTTTTAAACTTAAAGCTTTTCCATCAGTTTAAGTCTTAAGTTTTTATGTTGTGTTTTATTTACGGTTGTTTGACTTTTGCTCCTTTTTCGTTTTTTTCCATGGCATTGTCAGTTTATTTTCAACACATGAGTTTGAATATCCCTTTGATATATTTTGCCTCGTTTTGAAAACTATGGGAATATTTTCTTTCCAGGATTTAGTGTGTCTTTTACAGTTTCCTAAATGTATATTTCTTGAATTTAATTATGAGTTATTTACGTGAATCGAATATTGATTAAGTGGGTTTGAAAATATTTTTTTAATATTAAGACATCCATTGTCTTTGATGTCTATAGATTTGATATTAATTGAAAATTAATTCATGATTTTTTATTTTAAGACATCAAAGTTTATCAAAGTCTGTAACAGAGCAAAGATATAACGATGGGAAAATTAATTTTCATTCAAACTGTTTATGAGATAGTGAAAGAGATATTATATCTTAAGAAGAATTGCTCGGGAAGCGAAAACCTCAGAAAATATTTGAAAATCGGTATAAAAAGAAACATTTAAGAATAAAGGACCAATTGTTAGCATGTCTGTGAAGTTCAATTTTAAACAGAAACTTTAATTGGGTGATGTCAAGTTTTGATCCGGTCGGTACAAGAGAATAATCTTCTCCGTGAAAGCGGTGAAACATGGAAATTGACAGTTTTAAGTGTAATATTACTTAAAAGGTGTAAATTTCAAATTAATTGGGCGATAGATGAATATCAACTATAGGTTTAATTCTGACCTGTCGCTGTCAAAATATTGTGTTAAAAATTGCCCATTTTTACTTAAACGGTTATATTTCATGTTTTGAAGAGGAGTTTGATTAGATCATTTTAATACAATGAAATCAATAGAAAATGTGTTTGGTTATGTGAAATCTAGGCGGTTGGCGCTGCAGGCAGATTCCAAAAATGACAGTTTATGGAGGTGTTCCGTCTCATCTGTCTATCTGACTTAATTTGCTGATAACTTTTTTTATAGTTGATAATCAAATTATAGTAATAAACTATAATTTTTGTGATCGTTTGGGGGTTGTTTCCGACTTTTATTTAGGGGATGAAGTGTTAAATCGGTTTGTTTCCGACTTTTATTTTATTTCATACTCACAGTTGTTACCATACGCTGAAAGAAATTTTTTTCAGAGAAGGACTTTCTCTTTAAATTATATATTTTCTGGAATATCTTATATCTTATATCTTAGGTTAATTTTTTGTTGTTGCAGTTGACATTTATTTTTCCTTTCAGTTTTGTCGTATCATCTCATTTATTACGTAATGGAGTTTTAATTTCATTCAAACAATACCAATTACCATAAATCAGTTTATATATATATAAATATTTTTCTTAATCCTTTTATAATTCACACAAAAGGATATACTTTTAAGCTTGAACTTTCTAATTCTTTCAAAGGTGTCACGTGATACTTTAAGCCTGAACTTTTCGTGACAGACTCAATTATTTTCTTGCATTGTAAATGCACAACAATGCTTCGTTTTACCGTAATTTTTCATATGTATGCGATTGTTCAGAAACATTAGAAACATGATCTACAATATCATCTAAATAAAGATGTTTGCTTCTGATAAAAATCATAAAAAATAATAATGCACTCTTACTTTCCCGCCATGGGCACAATAACGCATTGTAAAAGTATTTTTTTGTGCTTCAAATATCCCTGTGTAAAAAAATAAAAAAAGCAGTAAAATCGAACTCGTGACAGCAGTCTTGTCTCGGAGCGACCCCTATTGTTAGAAACGAATTCCCGAGCGATTTGTCGTTGACAAGATAAATAGACGGTGTGGTAAAGGTGGAAAGAATATGCTTAAATGATGAGAAAAATAAATTACTTAGTCTCACAGGAGTTAAAAATTGAAACGAAATATTAAGAATTGATTTAGACGTCTATTTTTAGTATAAATATTCAGCAATATTAGAGGACTTCAGTCTACTTAGGGTACAGACAGATTTTTTTGGTAAATTTGATACATGTCAAAAATAATCTTTATATGTTTTAAGAAAAAGTTTTATGCTGTCAAAATTGAGGTTTTATATAACACTCTGATAAAAGCATATATAACTAAATTCGAGTTTAATTAATTTATACATCAAGTACGGTTTGCCCTTTATTAAGATTAGATTATTAAGATATTTAAAAACCACAAAGATAACAAAAAAGTGAAATAGGTACCACTCAAAGGAGATCTAAGGAACTCAAAATCGTTTATTTAAGGAAGTAATTTAACTGATATTTTTGTGCTTTTATGTCATATCAGATGAAAAGAAAAATATTTTTGATTTCACCTTAAAAGCCGTCGTTTTTATTCTTATGCTGTTTGTATATTTCAAAAATGATTAGCGTAAAATTGAGTGTTAAAAATGTTTCGCGACAAAACCCAATTCAATATTTATTCAAGTCTCATCTCTCAAGAAGGAAAAATTATAAATATTAAAAATGAAGGGAAAACGTATAAACATTCTAGTAAAAAAGTACAATTCAAAAGAAGTTTTATTTATCGGAGAAAATAAACCATATTGGAAAAGAATAATTAAAATATTTCTACGTAAAAGGTCGTCTTAACCATTACAGAAACAAATGTCAATGCTTTCCAAATATATACAAATGGTCTTAACAAAGATACTAATTGATCAGTGCAGTTCAAAATATAAATTCCTGATAGACTGCATCATTTAGAAAATGTAGAAAAACATTTACTTATAGACGTTTATTCTGTAGTTTGTATTATTTTGTTCAAACTTTGGCAACAACGTCTATATAGTGCGCAACTTTCTTGGTATGTTTTGAACAAAATAACGATGTACACAAAATGCTTATGATATGCAATTTCAACACTGACAAAGTTCGACTCAAAAAGTAATTATAAAAAAAGCCTTCCCTCATTTGAGACAAAACATGAAATTGTGTGATACTTTCCTTAAAATACAATACAAGTATGATGAATTTGAGCCAAACAAAATGAGAAAAGAACTACACTATTTTGTAATAAACAACAAATTTATAATTTATTTAATTTGATATTTACTTTTTCTTTTACCCAAACAAGCAAAGTTGAGAATTTATTTTAAATGCATATAATTTGAAGTCATTTCCACATAATGAGAGAAGTTTAACTCTTTCGGTTATCATTCTAATATAATTAATGACCAGAATAAACACAAAAATAGTTTCAGTATTAAGGGTGAAAGGGTTTTAATAATGCATGATGTTTTAGAAATATTGGAGTTTGTGGGAACACCATAGTTAACTGCGGACCTGTCCTGATATGATTGATGGGTAGCCATTTCCAGGAAAACTGATTTCCAATAGAAATAAATTGGATTTGGTTTTTTTCCAACACTGACTTTGTTGTGGACTTTATTCTAGTGTAACTTTCATCCACGTAATTTTTGAAAAGTTGTCTCACTGGCATTCATACCATATCTCCTTATGTTTATATTTATTACGGTTATATAGTTTTATAATTATTTATATCTGGGAACACGGAATACATGTGTTCCTGTTTATATGTAGCACATTGTCAATAGTACATATTTATTAGAAATGTAAAAGAAAAAGACAAATTTGCGATATACTGTTTGTAATGCAAGTCAGTGTTTTGGGATGACTGTTTAATTAAAAAATCTTTTTCCACATAAATTACCATACTGTCTAAATGAACATTAAATACTAATATTTGTCAATAACTGCTTTGAAGTTGTATTGAATTGTAGAAAGATAAAATTACTGACGGATCTGGTCCCGTCTTCGTACCTATTTATTATGAACTTTATTGCATAATAAATACGCGAGACTTTTAGGATAGATTACATGTAAAAACTGTAAAATGCGACGAACAATATTTTTTTCTAATTAACTAAGATATTAATTGGTATCATTTAACCTACTAACAGACAAATAATTATAAAAATAATTAAAGGGGAAGACTCATTTAACAGCTGCACCCAAAAATGCACATCACCTGTTCGGGATTATCTCTTCTCTTTTCGATAAGTAATTTAATATCCGAATGTCAAGAAGAATTGTTGTGTTTTTTTACAAGAATGACAACTGATTAACATTGTTCGAACAAAGAAAAATATCTCTTACCGATTTTCACATACCATGTCTTTTTGTAAAATTAGTTTCGTTTGAGAATTCTACTGAAAGTTATCGAGATGTTTTGACATCTTCAGTCTTGGAGGAATTTGTGATTCAGGGAAAATAAATCCAATTCCGGTATAACGCGACATTTGACATGTGCATTATGGTCTATCGAGAGGTTTGGGTTGCATAAAAAACGGAACAGTTGCCAAAGATGTCATATTGGTGAAAGTTTCTGCGAGAAACAGTCAAAATCAATGTTTTCTTTTACTCAAAAACTGTCACTTTTACAGTGCTTTGACATGCGTAGGTTTAAATTTCCTCTGGTGAGGTCGCTTTTGTTTTTCATTTTTTATTTATTTTAGAATGTTGATGAACAATTCAGAAAGGTATCTATTGTTACAAACAGTTAGTAAGAATTGGATTAGACTTCTAGATAAAGTCATCGCACTTTCTTTATTTAAGTGAAAATATTACAATTTTACAGAAATTAATTAATTACATTTTCTGATAAAATAAAGCGAAAAACTTTAAACACAAATTTAGTGTTCATCTGAAATCAACTTGTATTTTGATTCAAACGTTTACAATTGTATGTTCTCAAACAAACGGTTGAAAAAATATCAGTGTTGTTTTCAAAAATGAAAAATGGCCTTTCTAGGTGTTATAATAGTCGTAAATGACATCTCTTTTTCCTTGTAATTACAAAAAATTATCGGTTTATAGAGACAGAACATTAATCATAAAAACTGCCCGTCTCAGTCCGGTGTGAAATCAGTCGCGTCCAGCTCCGAGTATGAGTCTAAACATTACAATTTTTATTGTTTATTCACATGATAAATATACGGGGATCATTTGTCAAACTATTTCGTACCTGTAGGTAAATTTTTAAAAACAAATCGTGAAAAATTGGTTAGCATGATCGCTTTTCTTAATATTTGAAATTAAAGGAAGATGGATATCATTAGGAAATTTAAAACACTTTTTAAAATTTAAAATATGTACATGCAGTTTCATTTAAACTGTTAAACGTTTAATTAATTATTTAGAAAGTTAACTTTAAATATCAATTTCGCAAATTAAAAGAAGACATGTTTTTTCCCCCAAATCCATCCTTTTTTCAAATCTTGTTTCTTTTCCTGATATAAACCTTTTTATTTTTCTTTCATTTAAATCATTATTTTCTTCTTTTTAATGTTTTAAACACTGTTTAAATCTTACAGATTTGAACATAAAAACAAGTGAGTTTGGTTAATTTAAATATTTATATATATATATATATTTTTTTGCGCTTTTCTTTTCTTTTGTCATGTCAGTGTAAGTTTGTTTCGACTTATGAGTTTTAATATTCCTTAGGTATCTTTCCTCTCTTTTACATGAATTTAAAGTATGAAACTTTAAACATTTTACCTCAATAACTGTTATAAGTTTACAAAACTAAATCGATAACAGGTCAGCAGACCATTCATTTATTTTACAAAGAGTCCTGATTCTATTCCGCAAGATACAGCTATTTTTTTAACATTACTGGTAAAGAAAAAATGTTAAGTTAATTGAACAAAACAAAAACGGGACAAACCATCCATAAAGAAAGTACCTATAATCATAGCGTATTTTTTTACAAAATATACGAATTGCGTTCAGCACCCATTATCTATATATTTTTTTTAAACATTACTGGTAAAGAAAACATGTTAAGTTAATTGAACAAAACAAAAACGGGACAAACCGTCCATAAAGAAAGTACCTATAATCATAGCGTACTTTTTTTTTCAAAATATACGAATTGCGTTCAGCACCAATTATCTATATATTTTTTAGTTTTCTATATTGTGTTTTGTGTGCTGTTGTATGTCTTGTCGTCGGTTTTCAATTTTGTCATGACATTGCCTGTTTGTTTTCAGAATTTTTCGTTTAAATATCCATTTGGGACCTTTCTCCTCTTTTTCATTATCTATACTTTAACGGAAAACATACATGTGGAGCAGCATCTGCTTACCCTTTCGTAGCACCTGAGATCACCCCTAGTTTTTGGTGGGGTTCGTGTGGTTTATTCTTTAGTTTTCTATGTTGTGTCATGTGTACTATTGTTTGTCTGTCTTTTTCATTTTTAGCCATGGCGTTGTCAGTTTGTTTTCGATTTATGAGTTTGACTGTCCCTTTGGTATCCTTCGTCCCTCTTTTAGATACACCAGGAACTGAAAATGTTGTTTGATTGCATCGATACTTAAGATTGTTTTCTAAAGTTTCATTTTGTCTCATTTCAGGTACAACAAAAGCAGCAACTGATTTTGGATATTCCCCTACAACTACGTCATCAGCAGCCTCGCAACCAAACATGGGAAGGACAAACTTTACAAACAAACAATTAACAGAATTAGAAAAAGAATTCCACTTTAACAAATATCTTACTAGAGCAAGACGGATAGAGATTGCGGCTTCGTTAGGACTAAATGAAACACAAGTGAAAATTTGGTTTCAAAACAGGAGGATGAAACAAAAGAAACGCATGAAAGAAGCAGCATTCGAAAGTTCTATTAAAGATGGCTGTCAAATTAGTTTAGATGGACTTTCAATGACAGCGATGGGTTTATGTCAGGACAGTCGATAAAGTGATTAATTGCATGGTAAAAACTTTACTTTTTCCTGATATCTGTCTAAATGGCGGGTTTATTCACCCAGTTTATTTCAAATCGGATTGGTTCGTGACTAAGTCACTATCAGATGTACACGTTGTTTCAGCAAAAGTACAATGAAAAAGGCGTTCCAGGATAAAAAGTTCATATTGAAAATATTTCCAAAAGAATAAATTGCGTGGATTGTTTTCTTTTTCGTATCTGCATAGCGACAATGCCTACAAATAACGACCATCTGGACGGTAACAATTAGTGCTTTTTATTGTCAAAGGGAGATAATTCGTTTTATATTCAAGTCTTCAAGCAACCGTGTTTATTTTTGTCTCATAAACGTAAATGATTAAATGGCAGTAGTTATACTATTGTCAACATTCCATAAACGAAGGAATCCATTTTCGTGAACTATTTCAGACGGCGTAATAATTACTTGGCAAGTTGGTGCTCGTTTCAGTGTGACTTTGCGATTTTGTTTTGTTTTCTATTACTATGTTAAATGTTTGTATGCTCGTGATTGTGTTCGTACTGTACAAATGATGCTCAATCTTTAAATAGTTATTTATAACATTGAAAATTTATAAAACAGTTGAACATGAAATGTCATTGTGTATGATAAAATGTGTTACGTCATATTTGGCGTTATAAAATATTAAATATTATGGTGCAATATGTATTTGTATGTTTTACTTTGAATTTATTAAGAATTTGGCAAGTCTTATTACAGAAATATTTTTTGATCTTCAACTAAATACCAGTTGTAAAATACATACATTCCGAAAAACAGCAGACATTAAAAGCAATTTTTTTTTTTGGTATATATTTAAATAAAGGCATTAAAACCGAGAGAATTTCCAACCTCATCAACTATAAGAGGAAAACAAAGCCTGAAACAACAGAAACACTGAATATAACAACTACAAATGCATATAGAAACGGTCAATTTGATAACAACTGTCATATTCCTGACTTGGTTCAGGACATTTTAAGAATTACAAGTCGAAGGACCGAAACAACGAACCATCAAATACTTTTATTAATCTTATGGTACATACAAAGCTTATCACATATAAATGTGGCAAGTTTCTAATTGTACTTGTGATGTACAAGTAAAATAATTAGAGTACCGAAGCAATATTTGATAATTACAAAAAGCAAAAAGAACAAATCGACAAATCGACAAAAGACTGACAAACACGACAAAAAAATAGTACCATATCAATACTGAACATCTTTCAAACAAAGATTTAACAATAATATATAAAGTACTGTTACATGAATATATAATTTAGGAATACCAATGCAGTTCCCGTTCCGACATTTAAAGCACCGAGTCGTACACATACGAAACATCTATTTAAAAAGACATTACATCTAAATCTTATGTGGAATGAAATATGCATTGAAACATATGTCTTCATATAAAAGAGGAACGAAAGATACCAGAGGGACAGTCAAACTCATAAATCGAAAATAAACTGACAACGCTAAAAATGAAAAAGACAAACAGACAAACAATAGTACACATGACACAACATAGAAAACTAAAGAATAAGCAACACGAACACAACAAAAAACTAGGGGTGATCTCAGGTGCTCCGGAAAGGTAGGCAGATCCTGATCCACATGTGGCACCCGTCGTGTTGCTTACGTGATAACAAATACGGTAAATAGTCTAATTCGGTAGATTACTACTACAGTATGAAGCCCTCCAGATTTAACTAGACGCAACACTAGTTTACCTATGATCTAGTCGCAAAAACTCAAAAAAGAAGATTCACAATATAAACTGAGGGAATTACACTGAACTCAAAAAGGGTCAATACCAGGTGCGTCTCCAAGGAAACCGTATATTGCTGAGCATGCATCACTAGTTATGTGAACAAATAACAACTGAAGATATAAAATTATAACCAAAACCATAAGTCGACGAAAGACTGACAAAATACAGAAAACACGGACATAACAGAAAGCCGGGAATATACTCTCTTGCTTCGGAATGACCAGCAGTTCATGTTACATTATAATGCCTGCTGCTGTGACCATTTAAGTCTTCGTTCATGAAGCAAACACTATCTGAATTTATATAATTATAATACAGTATTTTTTATTTTTACAAATTTGGGAAACAGAATTAAGCTACAGGGTTTTTAAAATTCAATATCTGTATATATATAATATGACCAGCTGCAGTATCAAAACTCATCAGTAAAAAAAGTACAAATAAATGATTTTTTTTATAGCAAGTTTGCTGCGATAATGTGACACTGGACTTGAAGAAAAGTTCACATTAGGTCTTTCATGTTTACTGGACAATCTTATACAAATGATTTGTGTATATTAGTAATAAGGAAAGGGATAACATTTCATTATTTACTCCCATGTTTAATCTGTCAGTTTCTACATAAGGAAATGCCTGCACCAAGTCAGGAATATAACAGTTGTTTTCAATTCGTTTGGTGTGTTTGGGCTCTTGAATTTGCCATTTGATAAGAGACTTCAATTGTGAATTTTCCTTGGAGTTCAGTATTTTTGTTATTATACTTTTGCTCAATCGTATGGTTTAATGTCGTTTAGATTGTTATGATGATAAATGATATCTCAAACTCGATTAAATAATAAGTATATCTTCAGAAATTCTCAATTACAGTAATATAAAATATGCAATATTCTATCATTAGTGGAAATAATACAACAATTCAGCAAAACAATAGTAATCATAAAGTTAAGAAAATGTCTGTATTCCAGTTGTAAACGTTTTTCAGTTATATGAAATTTTGATTTGGATATCCAAATACAATTTGGTTCAGACAGTCGGATCTAGATTCATCAGCCACCAACGCATTTATAAATAGCGCTTCTATTATCATTTTTAAAATGCCACTGCATCATCCTTAGGGTGAACAGATTACGTTTTGTCTTCGAAAGACAATAAAAATGAATATCATGATTAAAAATTGAACTTGTTGAGATAGAGAAATTATTGTCTAATATTTTATTAAGTGTAAAAGACAGCGTTAATATTGCAGTGAAAAACATGCCTGGAATTTCAAGATGCAAACATTTACACTTTCATTTTTAAATCTAAATCATCAGAGGGCTTCTCTTCTGAGAATTTACCCATTGATAATGAATTTTTACCAATTTTAGCGTATTACCTGTTATATTAAAAACTAATAGAACAGGGAAAAAAGTAGTAGTTTAACTTTAACTAAATGCCAAAATGACTAAATCAATGGATCAACCCCTTTTCATACATGTACAAGTTTTACAGTGTTTTAAAAAAACAACAACATTCTCGTCTTTATTCTTGATTCAGTAAAGGACACATCAAACCTTATTAAAACATTTTTATCAAAACAAAACGTTTTCTGAAACTGACCTCATTCATATGATTAGTTTGATAGACAAAGTACTTGTAACACATTTGATGGATGTAAGTTTCAACAGACAGACGGCTTTCACATGCATACAATTGTCATCCAGACATTCTGCAAGAGGTAAAATAGCAAAATTACAACCTCCAAGGAAAATTGAAAACGGAAGGTCCTTATCAAAGGGAAAAATAAAAGCCCAAACGCATTAAACGACTGAAAAACAACCGTCATATTCCTGATTTGTTACAGGCATTATTTTTCCTTGTGTAGAATAAGTAGGATCAATTATAAAAAAAGATGTGGTATGATTGCCAATGAGACATCTCTCCACAAGAGACCAAAATGACACAGAAATTAACAACTATAGGTCACCGTACGGTCACCGTACAAGATAAAACCTGATTTTACAGCTAGCTAACTAAATTCATTATATATTCTAGTATTGCAATTTTATATTTGCGCTAGACGCGCGTTTCGTCCACAAAAGACTAATCAGTGACGCTCATTGTTATCAAATAGTCAGTATCTAGATATATTGCATTGGCGTTTGTATTTGTTGCACTTCAGTGTTTCTGTTCTTCCGTTTTTGTCAATTTGTATTTGATGTGTTTCATTTGGTTTTAATTTGTAACCCGGATTTGCTTACTCTTAATGAATTTATTACTTTTGATCAGAGGTATACTACTGTTGCCTTTATGTATGACAGTCACATATAATTTCATTACATTGACAACAATGTGAGAGAAAAATAGGGCTTCTCAAGAATAAATAAAAATTAACACTTTCAGTTAGCTTGCATTCATTTATTTTAGAAGATCTTCTATCACTGAATGATTCATGCTTTGGTAACTTTGTTATTGATATATAAAATACCACTACAGGCTGTTTCTCTAAAAAAAATTATATCTACTTTGATATAGCACATATTAAAAAATATATAGGTGATCTTTTCCAGACAAGTGCCTGTGGATACTACAAATAGGTCTACTCCATATTCTGATGACAGTTTGAAAATAAACGAAGACGAAAAACGCATACGGTTGCACTTTGCAACAATTATTTTTAATTATAAAGGTCCTATTGTGAATTTGCATCATTCCAACAGCAAAAATAATTGATACATCAAATGTGTTTTCTTTTAAAATTGTTACACGATGATTACTGCTGTACCCATATTTTGACTATTTTATTTATTATCTCGTTTAGTTCACGCATCAATGTAAATATAACGGAATTTGACGAGACTGTCATACAAAGTGAGAGGTTTAGCTCTATAAAACCAGGTTTAATCCACCATTTTCTACATTTGAAAATGCCTGTACCAAGTCAGGAATATGACAGATGTTGTCCATTCGTTTTTTATATGTTTTGTTATTTGAATTTTGCCATGATTAGAGATTATTTTCCGATTTGATTTTCCTCTGAGTTCAGTATTTTTGTGATTTTACTTTTTTCTATGATGATGTTCTTGAAAGTTATTGGTGTTTACAAATAAGCTATCGAACCAAGGGTGTTGAACGATTAAAATTAAGTCATCTCTTATAAACCATTATGATATGGACGATCATCATATCTTATCTGTGTCATAGATGACCATATATGTTTTACTTTTAATAACAATCTTGTCCTCCTTTCATCGCGTCTTTAATTTTCAGTTTTCTATTTTGAGAACTTGTGTGTCTTTAAGTCGTCTTTCGGGGTTTTTTTTGCCATTATACCTAGACTTATGATTTATGAATGTCCCATGGTATCTTCGGCCTTCCCTCCACAGACATTGATAAAACAAACACTCTCATTATAAGATAACTATTTTTTGCAAGACGAGATACATTGATTTTTTATAAATTCAAAATGTTGTTATTTTTAACCACTTATGCTGTTACTTGGGCCGTATTTTCATTACGTAATAGCCATTTTTGTCCATATAAATCTGATTCCAAAATAGTTTACACGGTTGTGGCATAGAACATAACTAAATACTGATGCTTCGCTTTGTAATTCAGTCTTGGGATTAATACATCCAATATTCATGTATCTAGTTATGATGTTTATGTTGTAGGTTCAGTTAGATATTGTGATGTCTTATTGTTTTTGGTTTAGACTGTATGTTTTCTGTGCATTTTACGCGTAATAGGTTTGTCAGTGCCGACATATTTTTTTTCTCGCTTTAAGTCCTTTCATACAGATTTCGTATTTGACGATTTTTTTGACGATATGTAACACAACTTGCAAAGTCACTGGAATAAATCGATTGCAAACCTTAGATTAGAATGATCTAGAATAACAGTATTTGGCAATATTTACATGCTTCCGTAGAGCCCATACTATTGGAAAAAAGTGGGTAAAAATAAAAGCACAATTGTGAATTAATCAAAAGACAAAATTTAACGAATGTATAAAAAAAACCAGTATTCGATGATCTATGATATGTTAGATCAGTTATAAATAAAACCTGTAAGCAGATTTTCTCTCTTATTGTTACAGATAAACTAAAATTACACCATTACGTACAATGTCACGATTTCATTCTTATGTTCAAAGAGAGACAATTGTTTGATATTAAATCTAAAGCAGTTTCGAACGAAGCATGTTTTGTTGGCTATTATTTGTTTGTTTCTCTGTCCTATATTTTCTCCCGTTTATTTGTATTGTAGTCCTGTCATGTAATCTTGTCATTTTAATTTTATAATTAACATTGCCATTAAAGCGGGAGGTTTGGCATGCCACAAAATCAGGTTCAACCCACCATTTTTTTCTGCAAATCCACTGTACCAAGTCAGGAAAATGGCCATTGTTATATTATAGTTCGTTTCTGTGTGTGTTGGATTTTAATGTTGTGTTTCTGTTGTGTCTTAGTTCTCTTATATTTAGTGCGTTTCCCTCAGTTTTAGTTTTTAACCCGGATTTGTTTTTTCTCTATCGATTTATGAATTTCGAACAGCGGTATACTACTGTTGCCTTTATTTATTCAATATTTCAAAATTTCTGCCATTTAATTTCCACCAAATATTTTTATTCTATGTCGTTTTTTTCAATAAATTAACCATTATAGGTATTTGTCATTTGCTAGTTTTCTGTTTTATTTTGCCATGACGTTGTCAGTTTATTTTTGACTTGCAAGTGTGAATGTCCCTTTGGCATCTATTGCCACTCTTAAAGATATGTCACATTATTATCAAGCACCCATTTAAAGTAAAATTTGTTTGAAAGGAGATAGTCTTTTCAATGATTTCATAAATATAATGGAATGTATTATCTTATTTGTAACAAAAATAACTCGACCATATCACTAGTGTATCACGCAATGGTTGACATGAATTTGATAATCACTATCGTAGCACCATTTTACCTACTATACAAAAGTACTCATTCCAATATCTTGTAAATTACTAAGTAAAAGAGAACAATTAAACATTAAAATACGCTGAAGTTTTTGTTTGTTTGTTATTAACGTTTATACTATAAATCGTTATTTTAGGGAGTGGTAACTGTAAGCCTCTACTAGCCGACTTGTTTGTATTCAAATAAAAAAATTGTCTAAACAAGAAGACCAAGATTTGGCTTACAGTTACCACTCCTTCATGATTTGTTTACCAAAATCTAAAGTGCTAAAATATATCTGTATATGTAATATGACCAACAATATATATTGTACACTAACAAGTACTAACCTAACCACTAATATGTTATACACTAACGTTAACGAGGCCGGGACAAGGTACCGGTACTTTATTTATCTCTGACAAATGTAACATTCATATAAAATTAAAAAAATAAATAGATATGGCTTACTGTAGTATCAAAATTCATCAGAAAACATATGAACATTAGTAAACATGTGAACATCAGTAAACATATGAACATCAGTAAAAATATGAACATCAGTAAAAATATGAACATCAGTAAAAATATGAACAAATAAATGAATTTTGTAATGTACGTTTGCTGCAATAACATGACACTGAACTAGACACAAGCCCATATTAGGCATTGGATGTTTACCGATAAAAAAACCATATACATATAAATTTCAAACGGAAAGTCCCTTATCAAATGTCAAAATTAAAAGCACAACAAACAAACGATGGAAAACAATTGTAATACTCCTGACTTAGTGCAGACATTTCCTAAGTTATCGACCACCCTTTACTCAATTGTAATGTTTTAGTCGTTTTGATTGTTGTGAAGATACATATTATCTTAAAACCAAAATCCGAATTGCAGCATTGTAGCGGTCATCTATGTTATCTTTAGTGGTAAATATTCATCAATTTAGCAAACGAATATTAATTATAAAGTTGTTCCGATTGTAAATGTTTCGGCTGAGTTATCTGCAAAATGGATACCATGATTGAACATGTTGAAAGTGAAATTATTGTCTTATATTTTGTTAACTGTAAATCTGATAGTGATAAACTTGCCCTTTTAAATCGTAATGATGAAAGGACATCTGTTCTGACTTATTACCACTAAATGTTATTGTTTACACACTATAGAGTATTACCTTTTATATTGAAAACTAATATTAAGATAGAAACTTAAAACAGCAAAATAATCAGAAGGTCAAGTTCTGCAAAATGCAAAACTGAATAGAAACATAGATCAACTCCTTTTTATATACATGTATAAGGTTATTCTTTCAAAAATGACGACAACTAGGACTTTTTTAGATACAATTATCTTGATTAAGAAAGGGACAAATCAAGTATTGCTAAAACACTCTGATTAAAACAAACAAAATTCTAAAACTGGTTGTTTGATTGATAAAAGTATTCGTTACACAATTGATGGACGTACATTTCAACAGACAGTGGGCCAGAAAACAATTGCCATCCGGACTTTCTGCAAAAAAGTGAAATGACGAACACCTAAGAAAGATAAGTCCTTTAACAAATGGAAACTCAAAAGCTCAAATACATTAAACGAATGGAAAAAAAACCTGTCATATTCCTGACTTGGTACAGGTATTTTCTTATGTAGAAAATGGATGATTTAAACCTGACTTTATAGCTAGCTTAACCTCTCCCTTGTATGAATATTGCATATTATTCCATTATATTGACAAAAATGCAAGGACTTTAAAATAAATAAAACTATTGAGCATTTCCGGTGACTTAACGTTCGTTTATCAAGATGTTGTTCTCTACCCGAATGATTAATGCGTGTGTGACTTAGTTGATCGTATAAGCTCTCATTGAACTCAAAATATATGATACCACTATAAGCAATTTTCTCTGACAAAATATATAGGTACCTCAATATAACACATATCATAGTATATAGGTAATTTATTTTTTAAAGACAAGTGGATACCAAAAATAGGTTATTTTTTAAAGACAAGTGGATACCAAAAATCGGTTTATGTCAATCTAAAAATAAACGACGAAAACGCGTACGGTTGTGCAGTGTCCTTTACGACAAAAGAAAATTGAGAATTTCTTAATTGCTCCTAATGTGAATTTGCATAAAAAAATGTGTTTCCTATAATGATGTTTTTGAAAATGTGTTGGTGTTTAGAAGCTATTGAATTAGTGGTGCTGAGTGGTAAAGGTGAAGTCATCTCGTATAAACCTCTATATTATTGTCTACCATCATTACGCATCTATGTCACAGCTGACCACGTATATGTTTCACTTACAAAAAGTCTGGCCCTCCTTTCTTCGTGTTTCTCAGTCTTAAATTTTCTATGTTATGTTTTTGAACTTGTTTGTCTCTTTGTCGCCTTTCGTTTATTTTTAGTGACTTTATCCAGTTCTTTAGACTAATGATTTTTTAATGTCACCTTGACCTATTCCACCTCTTCGTCTCTCACTTTTGTATCATTTTTGAAGGGGACTGTAAAATGAACAATTAGACATAAACTAGCAATGCCAACCCAGATTATAGCTTGGGTTTACGTTGCACAACTTTTGTTTTCTATGTGAATTTCTTATGTTTGTTAATCTTTTTCTATGTGTTTTTTCTGTTCTTCGTTTAGACATCTAGTCATTCTTTTGCCATAGTGTTGTCTATCTTTATTTGTCTTGTAGTTTGTAAATGACTTCTGTTTCGTTCCTCGCAATACAGGTATTACGAGTAGCACGGTACTGGATTGGTGAAGTTCCTTTTATAGACCTGAGTCATAACAATTTCAAAATCATTGGCACATACAAATTCTCATATATAAGCGAACCTAAAAGTGTGCAATTTTAATACGAAATTAGGTCAGAAACAAAAAATAACAAGAACGTACACAATGTTAAAAAACACGAACATTGACGAAATTAAACATTCTAGGCAAGACCAAACTACTTTATGAAAGACAAGATATATCGACTACTGACTATCTTGTGGGAGTTGAAATCTCAGTTTTTTTATGATTTAAAAATTAATCAACGAACAATTTTAAAAAGGCTTGTTTAAAATCATATCAGTACCGGCGTATTGATTACTGAGCTGATAATAACTGGGTAATGGTTTTAAGAAATTTGGGGTATAGAACTAACAGAATATACTAATTTACCAGTAATACGTTCATTGAAATCCATAACAACACTAGACACGGACATAACGAGTTGAAATATATAAACACCGAAGAATGGGGACAAGGAGCATGATGTAAACTAAAAGAATAAATTAACAATCCAGAACGACAAATCGTCCCATCGGTCTGGTTAATTTTTGGATTTGACTACCTATTAGTAAGTTTTGTGTGGAAAGTTGTTTAGGTAAATGTATTGTCTTTATTCTTTATAATTTTTGTATTTTTGTCTTTCATGTGTTGGTTTATATACCTTTTTGTGTTTCTTTTTTACATATATACACCCAGTCATTGTGTTATTTTCCCATGGTAAATAATGTTTGTTTATATATTTGTTATTAATAAAATTAACGGTACCAATTTTCTTGCACCAGATGCGCATTTCGACAATACATGTCTCTTCAGTGATGCTCGTGGCCAAAATATTTGAAATCCAAAGCTTACATAAAAGATGAAGAGATATATATTCCTTAATTTATAATATTTTCTATCATCAACACAAAAAAATCCGTATTTTCATGCCAGTACCGAAGTACTGGCTACTGGGCTGATGATACCCTCGGGGACTAATAGTCCACCAGCAGAGGCATCGACCCAGTGGTAGTAATAACATTAACGGTACCAATTTTCTTGCACCAGATGCGCATTTCGACAATACATTTCTCTTCAGTGATGCTCGTGGCCAAAATATTTGAAATCCAAAGCTTACATAAAAGATGAAGAGCTATAATCCAAAAGGTCCAAAAAGTATAGCCCAATCCGTGGAAAGAATCAGAGCTTTGCATGAGGGAGATGCATTCCTTAATTTATAATAATTTCTATCATTTTGTAACAGCAAATTTTGATAACACAAAAAAATCCGTATTTTCATGCCAGTACCGAAGTACTGGCTACTGGACTGGTGATACCTTCGGGGACTAATAGGCCACCAGCAGAGGCATCGACCCAGTGGTAAGTGATTAAGATAATAACGCAATGCATACTAATGTATCCCTATGTTTTACATTTATACATATTGTGTCTGATTGGTTTTTTTCACACATCGTTGTCAATATAATGGAATTATATGCGACTGTCATACACGTGAGATGTTTAGCTAGCTTTAAAACCAGGGTTGAACCACCATTTTCTACATAAGAAAATGCCTGTACCAAGTCTGGAATATGATAGTTGTTATCCATATGCATATAATATTTGATGTGTATTAAGTGGTATTTAAAAGTCTTATAAACATGTTTGTTTATCCATTCGTTTGATGTGTTTGAGCAATTGATTTTGCCATTTGATTAGGGACATGCCGTATTGAATTTTCCTCGGTGTTCAGTATTTTTTAGATTTAACTTATTACTACTGTTTTTTTCAGTTTGTATTCTTTTAACTAACAATTGAGTATTTCCTTAGAGAACTCGTTATCTTGTCATTGTTCTACAATTTCATGATTCGGATGGTGTCAAACCTAGCTTATCAATATATTTTCAGAAATAATTATTACGATCTTTGTCTTAAAATTATAGTTATCTGTTTATAAAGGCTTGAATTAATTTACAGATGATTAAAATAGTTAATAAACACATGAAGCAATGCCATGCAACCTTTAGATGGCATGTTTTAGAAATCAGTTTTTGTATGCGAGTAGTGTTTTTTTGATGGTGTTGCATTTAACCCTGTATAGCCGATGCAATTTGTATATTCATAAATAGGAAAGTTTGACATTTTTTTAGGAATTATTTTAAGAATGTGAAATTTAATAAAATGGGTTTGCTTTGAAATCTTATAACTTTTATTTCAAATAACTTACATTAAGATGAGAACAAATCATGTTGAAATATAATAGTTTTTTTCTTGGTTGTCTCTCTTCTTACACTTCGTAGAATGGTAAATCACGTCTCATTTATATAAGTGATCTGTATACATTTTATGGATGTCTCTGTATTCTCTGTAATATATAAATATATTATTTTAATTCAATCGTCACGGAACATGGAAACGATCAAAGAGAGACAATTGATCCCACTGATATTGATATATTTAGGAATAGTGAACATCATATATTAGAACGATCAGCACTGCCTCTACTAAGAGAGACGAATATGGCGACTCGTCCAGTATATTTTCCAAGACCTGCAAAATGAGGGTTGCATCTACCGTGCATACACACTGTTTTGATATTCCTTGAGATACTATTGATTAAATCACTAGTGAAACTATCGTTTATAAAAACGTTAATATTTAAACAGGCAATACATGCCGCCATATCACGATTATACCCTTATATGCATTTCAAAATCACTTACCGTCTTGAGACAAGACAATCTTAAAATATTGCCATCAATGCAACGTTAAACCAATATCACGTCAATATATCAGTAACTGAAATCTTGTTCAATATGTTCAAAGCCAATGACAACTAAAAAGTAAAATCATAAAAATTATCAAAGCCATGGGAAATTCAAAACGGAAAGTCCCTAATCTAATGGCAAAATCAAAAGCTCAAACACACCAAACGAATAGATAAACAAACATGTTTATAAGACTTTTAAATACCACTTAATACACATCAAATATTATATGCATTCAAAGATAAAAAGACGTCATTATTAGTTGGAGAAAACATATTACCTAGTCCAAACCAAAAATTAGGGTATCGACAGAATTTAGGACTTCGATTTTGATAGATGTACTTTGTACAGCATATAAGTTAGTAGGGATGAAATTCATATTTAAATCAATGTTAAATCAATATTTATACCGATAAACACAATATTCAAAGTTGTAACTTCACACCTTTTAAATGGTAAAAAAAAACATCACAGTAAACATGAGGATGTGCTATCCGTTTATAAAACGGTTTCTACAGGTACAGCATAATGTCCGTACTACACTTTTGCATATATATATGAAAAATATAATTAATGGTTTTAACTTTTTAATGTCATTTGTAGTAACGAAATCCCAAGTTTCAATCATTTTCCAGTAAAACATTGTTTAGCTTCATTCAAATTCAAACTTCAGTGAACACGGTCATGTCAAGTTGAGATACCTTTTTTTTACCTAAACTTTCTTCCTATTGTTCTGCGATTCTCATTTTCAGATTGATAAAGGTAAAAGATCTAATCACACACCTTGCTAATTAATATTTATGCTTCTATTTTTTTAGTATTTGACCAAATATATTTAAATGACTGTGGCAAAGAGAAACGAATACTGGTACCCGTCAAGTATATTTTCCAAGACCTGAAAATGAGGGTTGCAACTACCGTTCAAATACACTGCTTTGGTATTCCTTAAGATTTTTCTGTTGGAATCACCCGTGAATCTGTCGTCGTTAAATCTCTTATGTAAAACAGGCAATAGTTATATCTTTAATTAAATACTCCCATAAAACGAGTAGAATCTACTATACGTAATAAAGCCATCTAGAAACTTTCAAGCTATTGCCAATAATACACCGATCACCAGAGCCCAGTACAACGCCTTTGGGTATATCAAGTCAAAGCGAATCAGCTTATCTTCAATTGAAAATGCCTGTACCAAGTCAGGAATATGACAGTTGTTGTCCATTCGTTTTTGATGTGTCTTGTCATTTGATTCGTTTGCCATGATTAGGGACTTTCCGATTTGATTTTCCTGTGAATTCAGTATTTTTGTGATATTACAGGTGTTCCA
This sequence comes from Mytilus edulis, assembly GCF_963676685.1. NCBI lineage: Eukaryota > Metazoa > Mollusca > Bivalvia > Mytilida > Mytilidae > Mytilus > Mytilus edulis. Next base: position 27,626,443 of record NC_092345.1, on the reverse strand, counting down.
TGTACGTTGACTTATTTTCACCACTACAGCCACTGCTATTTGTATCTTAAAATTATCCCGGAAAGGCTTTGCCAGTGAAATAGGGACAAGCTGACATTATGTTGGACCAGCTTTGCACATGTTCGTTGCTGTCATACATTGAGGATCTGGGGTCGCACTTGCTTCATCAATCAGTTTAGTTATATTCAAAGATGTGAAAGACGAACACGTGTATTTATGATGAGCTTATTAATCTACACAGGCGTCGAAATGGGCATTTACCCAATGTCTTCGTACAGGAATCCAACAGATTTAGCGATGACAGCTTTGATGTGGGCGGCTATATTCTACAATCCCAACGTAAGAGAAACGATATTTTGCAGCCACATATATGTGGATGACTTATTAAAGCAGGAGAATGCCAAGGCCAATACAAAAAGCGAAACAATAGATTCCCTAACTCAGGAAGACCTCAATGTATTAACTCGTGTACATGGATCTCAACGTCGCCGATTTGCACATGAAAAGAATATATTTGGGAAAACTTAAAATGCATGTCCAACAATCATTGGACCAATGTTCTCAGTTATGAGTTGCAACATAATTGATGAAAAAGGGAAACAACAGATCAAAATACAAAATTCAATCAAATTAATGCCAAGGAGATTCAGAACTGCCTTAGTGGAATCAAGAACCATATTAGTAAGTAGTTTTTTTTTATATTGCGTACTTCATGTATCATCAAATGACATGATGTGGGTTGGAAATTAGAATTACCTATTTTGTAAACAATTATACGCGGCTTATCATCGGGAAATTTCGTGTAGTTTGTATATGTTTATCTTTTATCAGTTGTAAATCTTGTAAGCAATTAGAATATCGTATAAGACATGGTTATGATTTGTTTTATTTACATTTTGCTATGTATTAATTTCATCCAAAATGTAGTTTGCTATAATAAACGAATACTTACAAATGACCCAGACCATGTTGAAACGAGATTCAACCAGTTGGAACAGAGAATACAAAGTTTGGCATCCAAGCTAGCACAACATGATAACCAGATGATACAAATGGAAAATACTATACATGGCCTTTCTACCAGACTGGCGGAAAAAGACAAAGAGGTAACTACAGCTGCCAATTTTTCATTTTATAATTTATATATAATCATACGTATTTAATTTTTGTTGAATTATGTGACAGTATTACAACACCTCCTAGACTGTTTACATTACTCTACAGTGTATAACGCAGTACATGATATATATTGTGGTAAAGAATGTTATACGCTGCAATCGACAAATAAGATTGGTATTTAGCACAACATAAAATAACAAAACTATTTTTTGCAATTCATGAAAGCTTATTCACACCACAATTTGAACCAATGAATAAAGCATGTTTTCAAAATTAAGCATTGGGCAATTCATGCAAACAAATAATACTCTGCATTCACACAAAACATATATATATGGTAGTACTGCTTCATGCAGTTATGATCAGCATACAGTAAACAATGAATTATATTGTTTCATTTTCTTTCGTCTGCAAAACTTTTATCGATATACATGTTCAAGTTTTATCAGTGCATCCTTTGAGTTTATACAGTGTTTTCATTTTAAGTCCATTTTTGAAACAGGTATTAGCTCTTCAAAACATAACACACATACTGACAGAAACGATAGACTTATTCTACAGTTGTCTAGTAATTTAACTGTACTACAGTTTGAAGGTAAGAACACCATTTTGTAAGAGTTTCATACTTAAATTGTATTGTAACAGAGAAATCGAAAACTGCACCAAATTGACAAGCAGAAACATTTAGTCGAAGAAAACCTTGATCAAAAGAAAAAAAAGACTGACCTACAAATAAAATCAAAAGTTAATTTATGTTCGGTAAGCGTTTTTGCAAATTATCCTTATGAACATGCTATATCTGTTTAAATGTCACAGAAAATCGATAGAATTGGTGAAGTTAATCATTCAAACTAGTTCTATTATGCCTTCTCTTCGGTTTTATGCAAAACAGCTTTTAAAAAAGTACACAACTGATCAAACGTCGCCGTGAAGGGTGAAAAAGGTCATACACTTTAAGGGAAAGTACCTCGACAGAGAGTTTAAAAGGAGGGGCGAAAGATAACAGAGGGACATTCAAACTCAACGAAGTTAGATCTGGTGCAGAAAAATTGGTACCGTTAATGTTATTACTACCACTGGGTCGATGCCTCTGCTGGTGGACTGTTAGTCCCCGAGGGTATCACAAGCCTAGTAGCCAGTACTCCGGTACTAGCATGAAAATACGGATTGTTTGTGTTATTTAAATTTGCTATTACAAAATTTTAAAAATTATTATAAATTAAGGAATGTATCTCCCTCATGCAAAGCTCTGATTCCTTTCACGGATTTGGCTATACTTTTTGCAATTTTTGAATTATAGCTCTTCATCTTTTATATAAGCTTTGGATTTTACATATTTTGGTCACGAGCATCACTAAAGAGACATGTATTGTCGAAATGCGCATCTGGTGCAAAAAAAAATGGTACCGTTAATGTTATTAGACATATCTTTATGCACATAAGCAGCAGCAGACATCTAAACGATACTCATTAGGTTAAACGAAAGAAAAAAAAAGAAAACATAAAAAAATACACTTGCTATCAACCAATCAAAATCACTATCCTTATAAAAGGGGATATAATATACAAAACACTGCAGAAAAAGGTCTCTGAGATACAAAGTTCTGATAACAAAGACATGCTACAAACTAACGAAATCTAGGAATGTTACAAGAACAAAACACTAACGCATCACACCATACAGAAGCCACAATTAATTGGTCGAAAGTTGTAGTACGAACTGGATTTAACTTTTAGAATCGTTTGATGGTTGATACCGTCATTACACGATACTCTGATGACGCGCATGAAGTGTACGTCATCCATTTGAACTTTTGGATATCAGTACATTTGTGTATGGACGTATGAGATATTTTCTGCATATCGGCATATCTTTACATTAAATGAATGAATTAATGAGGAACTGTATTGCCCATGTTGATATGATAACCATTTAACTTTGAAAAATAGCTTTTCGACAACAATCACACATAAATATTCACTAGAACACACCCGCGAAATCGCGGGCATACAGCTTGTGAACTGTTGTAGGATGATTTTTTGTAAAAGATATTATGTATGAAGAATTTCATAAAAGGCACCAAAAGCCCTCTCCCTTTTTCCAAAGTCCATTATTTGTTTCCTTTCTGTTAAATTCAATTCATTTTCGTGTTTCTAGCCTCAGACCACAATTATTCTTCTCCTTTGCTACAATGCTTCGTTAAATCAAATTAAAAATTTGCACCGTTTCAAACATGTAATAAATGTAACTGCTTGTATATAGACCATTAGGAGTCTAACAAAATATGCTTCTAGGACAACCCATCAGTGCTTTTTTCTTTTAAGAGCCTTATTAACATGCCATTGGTAGGATATGAATCATGTATAAATAACTAAGACCGACTAAGGCTAATTTGAACGGTGGTCGGTCGTACGTCCATCCGTCTGTCCCGCTTCAGGTTAAAGTTTTTGGTCGAGGTAGTTTTAGATGAAGTTGAACATGTTTTACTTATCTTAATATATATATGTAAGTGGTATGACCCCTTAAATAGTAAACATTTCAAAGAAACATTAGACAGAATCAGGGACTTTCTATACTAACATAGAAAGTCCCTGACAGAATACAGAGAGTCTCTATATATTAAAGTAGTATAATCGTAGTTTACATGTAGATAAACGCGAAAAATAATTGTCCGCTCTAAGGAGGTATAATAGTTGTGGTTCTTGCGATTTAAACACCATGATCATGATATATATGAAACGCGAAAAATAATTGTTCTCTCTAAGGAGGTAGAATAGTTGTGATTCTGCGATCTAAACACCATGATATGGAGAACGCTCTAAATGGCTTATTTATTTTTCATTTTTGTTATCTATCATACGATTGGTTGTACTTGTGTCACATGTTTTACTTATTTTAATATATATGCAACCGGTATGACCCCTTAAATAGTAAACATTTCAAAGAAAACAGTAGACAGAATACAGAGAGTGTCTATATATTAAAGTAGTATAATCGTGGTTTACATGTAGATAAAAGCGAAAAATAATTGTCCTCTATAAGGAGGTATAATAGTTGTGGTTCTTGCGACCTAAACACCATTATATGGAGAACGCTCTGATTGGCTTATTTATTTTTCATTTTTGTTATCTATCATACGATTGGTTGTATTTATGCATGTTCTCAAACCGGAAATCATATCTATGACTTATAGTCAGTCTGATGACGGAATCATATCCGGACTCCTTTTTTGTCGTGTTTCTCTCAAAATAACGCAATCTGAATAATCATAAGAATGGATGACTTTGCATGTTACCTATAGGACACAGAGGCATGATGATTGGTTTATTATGGAAGGAAGAGAAGCGACACACAAAATGAGGTCTTCTCGTTTAATAGTATAGATAATAGTTATAGTATGAAAAATAGAGAATAATTGGCAAAAATCATAGAGAAAGAAAAAAACACAAATTACCTGAAAATCAAAGAGTATAGAAATATAGGACCCCTATCAAAACCATCAAATGTGCTATTGCATTTATTAATACATCTTAATATATATGATAAAAGTGATATGCAACTTCACGAAAAGTAAATAAAACCATGATTGACGTATATAGATATCTATTTTGATCAGCTGTGATAATTCATAAAATCTACCATATCATATCATACACATCAACCACATTGAAATATTGATTGATTCTCATCAGTTCACTGAAATGTTTGTTTTTTTCAAAGAAAGACGTATTGCTTTTCATGCCAGAATGTCAACAGATAAGACACATCTTGCTTCATTCGCCACAGTGAAGTTTGAGACCATAGTGACAAACGAAGGTCAAGCCTATAGTCCCGTCACAGGTGTATTTACCTGTCCTCAAGATGGAACTTATAGTTTCTCTTGGACATTAATAACACTAGCCGGTAATTGGTGCAACACCGAGTATGTTGTAGATGGCAATACCATAGCCTATACTCACGACGAGGCTAACAGTTCTACTGATCATAAAGCGTCATCTCAAAGTGCGGTTGTTCTGTTGAAGAAAGGAAATAAAACTTGGATACGAGCTCATTGATCCGAGGGAAGGAGGTGTTATCCCAAGTGGTCGTCTTCTGGTTTTAAAATGTGACAATGTACAATATATAAACGTCCTGTTATCAAAGCTTACATGACATCCATTGTAATTGATCAGTATAAGTGTCCCTCAGCAGATGAATATTCGTACTTACTTTAAAAGATTGAATCGTCATCAACACACTAATCTGAAAAGAGGAGGCGGGTTATGCTTCAATGAGTAGACAAACTAAAGACACAAACAGCAAAAGACGTCTTAGAGGTACATACACGGTCTTCAAAAACAGACTGCTGTCTAAAAAAGTTGTGAATAAAGTTAACAATTGTTATCAAAACGACCAAAGATTGTCAAACTCAGAAGTCAAAAACGAACTTAGTCATACATGTCAAGGGTAAAAAGCGAATAACGATCAAAAGACAAACAACAGTCCCACCAACATAACATGGAAAACTAAAGCCTGAGCAACAGAAACCCCACCAAAAACTGGATGACATTAGATGACACTGGAAGGGTAAGCAGATTCTGCTTTACACGTGTCATCGTTAGTGTTGGTCATGTTAGTACAAACCCGATGATTTGTAATCATGACTAATTATCAAAAATGCAAAGATATGAAAAAGACAATCACGGTTGAGGATTCTGACTTGGGATTGGTATATAAATATAAGGTAAGGTTAGAATTTACTTTTAAGTTGCAACTTCCACTTTTCAATCTCTGTCATAGGACTTAAAGAAAGTATACACATGAGCCTACAAGACATATTTGAACAAGAAAGTCACTCTATCATTTCAACTGTAAGAATATCTAATTAAAATTTCATCAAAGGTATCAGGCTAAATATTGTATACGCCAGACGTGCATGTTGTTTTTACCAAATATTTATCAGTGACACTCGAATAATAGAAATTATGATAATAGCCTATACTCACGACGAGGCTAACAGTTCTACTGATCATAAAGCGTCATCTCAAAGTGCGGTTGTTCTGTTGAAGAAAGGAAATAAAACTTGGATACGAGCTCATGGATCCGAGGGAAGGAGGTGTTATCCCAAGTGGTCGTCTTATTCTGGTTTTAAAGTGTGACGATGTACAATATATAAACGTCCTGTTATCAAAGCTTACATGACATCCATTGTAATTGATCAGCATAGGTTTCCCTCAGCAGATGAATATTCGTACTTACTTTAAAAGATTGAATCGTCATCAACACACTAATCTGAAAAGAGGAGGCGGGTTATGCTTCAATGAGTAGACAAACTAAAGACACAAACAGCAAAAGACGTCTTAGAGGTACATACACGGTCTTCAAAAACAGACTGCTGTCTAAAAAAGTTGTGAATAAACATTTTTTTCGGGTTTGGTGGATTGATATTTCAATAAACAGCCATTGTTCAATTGGGTATTATTGTGTGCAGCATATTACGGGATGTGTTAACGCATCCATATCAAACAGAATAAATACAAAACTGAGTAGAACTTTATTTCATTTACTTTTGCGTAATTTCATCAATCCGTCTGATCGTCATCTTTTTTTTTTGGAAAGGTACTTTGAACACAATTACTTTATTTTTGCTAGCAGTTGACCAGTAATGAGTTTTAAATGAGAGCACTTTTCGGATCTGCGTGACTTTTTATATTCATTCTCTTTTGCATTTTTCAATATGTTGAATGAACTTTAAAAATGTTGTCACATTTTTCTCAAATGCTTCTTAACATAAAGACTTAATAGTTAGTCAGCAGCTAAGCAGTGGTAGGTTGTGATGTGTCAGAGCTTTTCTAATATTTAAGGCATATTCCTCATAATTTCCACTAGAAGCAACATAGGAACCAAACAATAAGTAGTCAATTGAAATGATGGCGGATCTACAGATATTATTTTATTATTCTCAAGAGAAACATGTACCGAAAAAAGTGAGGATGGACGCAACGAGAAGAAAATAGAGACATCAAAGTCCAATATTTTGTCTTCCGAAAGTGCTGTGATGAGGAGATAAATGTTTGAATAAAATCTTAAAAAAATAAATCAATAAAATAAAATTCAATAGATTTCATTCACCCTATGAGATATCATTGTATCTGTATTACTTATTAAATGAGTCTTTTCAATAGTTTTCAATTCATAAATTATTTTCATATATATATGGTGATCATTGAAAGAGTATTATTAAATACTAGTATTTGGAGTTTATTACGTGTGTTTATAGAGGTGTTAAATAATAACTTAGTTATGACGTAATGATTATTACTTCAGTTTAATGAACTAGTATATTTATAATGGTTTATATACTAACTATGCATAATCAGCAATATCGATTTGGTTCAGTACTAACAAAGTACAATCTGATAAAACTATTATGTCAACGGTATACGATTTATAATGGTATCGCTCTTTGTAGATTCCGAGACTTCTTTGTGCAATATTGTTATTATGCATTAAATAACATGTCTTGAAATGGGTTCTAAATTGACAAAAAAATTAGGACATAGTATTTTGAAGAGAAAATAATGGGTTTATATGTGTTTTGTAGTACAGTTTATAATATTTTGTGAGAGAAATTGATATGAAAACATGTATTTTTATTCTTGTGCAAGAGCTGGTTATATTAATATGAATCATATGTATGGATATAGATGTTCAAGTAAGTACAAGTTTATAGTTGTATTTTTGTTATTCTCTCTGGTATTGATAATAGTTATCAAAGGTACCAGGAATATAATTTATTGATACGATATTCCCGTGCTTGCATTTCCTATCATGATTTTCTTGATAGAGGGTTGCTGCTCACAAGGAAGCTATTAAACCAAGAGTTCCAAATGGTGAAGTTGAAATCATCCCTTCGTAAACTTTACGGACGCCATCACGAGTTGGTTGACCGTTATGGAATAACCGTATCACAAATGATATCGGATATGTTCCTTATGTCGTAACTACAATCCCCTTCCCTTTCCTGAATGTGACCTACCGAATTAGACTATTTACCGGATTTGTTATCACATAAGCAACACGACGGGTGCTGCATGTGGAGCAGGATCTGCTTACCCTTCCGGAGCACCTGAGATCACCCCTAGTTTTTTGGTGGGGTTCGTGTTGTTTATTCTTAAGTTTTCTATGTTGTGTCGTGTGTGCTGTTGTTTGTCTTTTTCATTTTTAGCCATGGCGTTGTCAGTTTGTTTTAGATTTATGAGTTTGACTGTCCCTTTGGTATCTTTCGTCCCTCTTTTAGTACGTCAGACGCGCGTTTCGTTTTCATAAGACTCATCAGTGACGCTCGTATCAAAATATTTATAAAGCCAAACAAGTACAAAGTTGAAGAGCATTGAGGATCCAAAATTCCAAAACGTTGTGCCAAATACGGCTAAGGTAATCTATGCCTGGGATAAGAAAATCCTCTGTTTTTCGAAAAATTCAAAGTTTTGTAACAGGAAATCTATTAAAATTACCACATTATTGATATTCATGTCAACACCGAAGTGTTGATTACTGGGCTGGTGATACCCTCGGGGACGAAACGTCCACCAGCAGTGGCATCGACCCAGTGGTGTAAATAGTTATCAAAGGTACCAGGATTATTATTTAGTACGCCAGACGCTAAGCTATTCAGTATTAATGAGCCTGCTTTTGTCAATTCCTTACATGTTATGCATAAAAATTGAAAACAACTAAAGATGGACGACTGACGAAGAATTGGTAATTATACTTCCGAATTTACCGTTAACATCGACGACAAATTCCAATACTTTGAATTATCAAGGGATAAACATCGGGAGTTACTATATGAATGTCCGTTTTGTAATATTTTGCTACACATGTTTATCTAGTAAAGGAAGACAATGTTCGCTTCCCATATTATGTCTTTCCACTTTTCGTAGAAACAGGTTTTTAAAAAAGGGACGAAAGATACCAAAGGAAAGTCAAACTCAGAAATCTAAAATAAACTGACAACGCCATGACTAAAAATGAAAAAAAAGACAAACAGACAAACAATAGTACACATGACACAACATAGAAAACTAAAGAATAAGCAACACGAACCCCACCAAAAACTAGAGGTGATCTCAGGTGCTTCGGAAGGGTAATCAGATCCTGCTCCACATGTGACTACGTACGGTCGAAACTATAAATTGTATACAATAAACATGCTAATAAAAAGGATCCCTCTTGTTCCTGGCGGATGGAGAGATTAGATGCTTCTACATCACACTCAAACACACACACGCGTCGAAACTCCGTGTGGGTAACTGTTCATTAATCGAATCACAGGATTTACATTTTTTATTTATATCTTTTTTTTTATTTTGATCTTTGTTTGTATTTGTAGAATATGTGAAATACTCTTAAACATATTACGTTCTCTTGTCTGTTAGCGGTATAACTGAAAAGGTAATGAAATTTAACTTCAGAATCCATAGTGACCTTACAGACATCCTGGAACCATCTATCAATATAATTTATGTAATAAGTAACACACAGCAAACTGCTGAAAACGAATCCATGTTGTTGCAATGGCAATCGGACACACATACAAAACACTGCTGTACATGATAGCGAAAACAAATATTTTAATAGCAATGGTGAACACATATTATATTGTGGCTTTCGTAGTGAAGGCCGGTTAAATGGTGTTTTACAGAGACAATGTAGTTAGTGAATGGCTCTCTTAAAGGAGAAGGTTCACGAAGGGTTAAAACTGGCCCTGATTTTTTTATGGTTTTTAAATCGGGCCAAAAAATTACAAATTTCACATAGAAATACTTCTGATAATGCTAGTAAGACAAACATATTTTTTTTCTGGCACTTTCCTTTATAATTTATGGAGCTATGACCCCTTAAATAAATACAATTTGTATTAAAAGGTTAATTTTGGTACGTTTTTCCCATAATTTTAATTGTTTTTGGCATAATTAACTTTGGCCGCCATCTACGATCCAAAATGTTTTTATATTGATGAAATGTATATCAAAATTGGAATCTTTTAGTTACAACACATTTTGGATCGAAGGTGGCGGCCAATGTGTTTCTAAAGCTTTTAGGTCTGAAAAATGCACAAAATCATCATATGTTGACAAAATGTCTAAAATGGGCATACTTTGGAGAATATTTTGTACTCTTATGAGAAGAATTGTTATATATAGCATTAAGACTTTTGAAATAGACCCATTTAAGAACCAATTTGAGACCTTTTTGTTGTTTTATGATAAAGTTGATATTTTAGGCCATTTTGTGCCATAAGTGAACCATTTCTTTTGCGAAATGAAAAAGATTAACCCAAATAGTATGTTCGACGAATTCGCGATTTCACCTTTTCGCGATACACATGTTATTATAACATAACATTTTAAATATAATAGGAGACAAGACTACAAAGTAAAAGTCATTCAGATGATTGTCATATAACTTCATATCTGTAATCGATTATATTTAAAAATTTTTGTTATAATAACATATTTATCCCGAAAAGGCGAAATTGCGAAAAGGCGAAATCGCGAAAAGACGAAATCACTAACAGGCGAAAACGCGAAATCGCGAAAAGGAGAAAACGCGAATCGGAAAATGAAATATTTCGCCTTTTCGACTTCGCATTTTCGCCCTATAGAATATGAAGGGCGAAAACGCAAAAACGCGAAATGGCCTTAACCGGCCACCATAGTAATAGGACAACCAATTGAAATATTGATAGCCTAAATCTATCAATTGAAATTACAATTTCAATCAATGCGTATTCCACGAAACAGAAGACGTTCATTCTCCGAATAGGGTTAAGGCGAAGTTGTTTGAACAAAATTGAGTTTAAAAATGTTGGGTTTTAAAATCACTTGTAAATAATTTTAGTCGTAAAATGTCATTTTGATCTTAATATCACTAGAAAAGTCTGACCGATAGTGTTCGCTCATGATCAGTTTTTCAGTAAATTTTGAAGACTAATACATAGCGGTAAAACGTATTGTTTAGACAATTGGCTTGCGGGTAATTCAGTACTGTTGAGTAGATTTTCAAACAACTCAGTATGATGGTCAGGTGTACTGTTAAAATAAAAATAAACTGAGCCGTTTATACATAATCTGAACAGATCAAAATATTTTCTGAAACTGACATTATCAAGCTGCTTGATTCAATGATTGACAACATTTTTTTCTTTAATTTAGAGCTCGGGTTTTAAGGCAAACACTCGACATTCCCACAGAAACAAACTATGTCCCTCTTCGTGTTGACTTGTCCCTTCGTTCCGATGAGGCAGACTTTCCGCAGGTGCTTCTTATGGAGAATGTAAAGAAGCGTTTATTGTACTTATACTTCTTGTTCTGTTATATATGATGTCTTATCACTGAATAATTTTAAAAGTCTCATATGTTGACTTACATCTAAGATTTTAAAAAAGACTTCGACAAAACAAACGATTTCAGCTTCCCAAGAGTGAACTTTCCATTTCTATGTACCAATATTCCAGCAGGTATACAGTTATCAAATGTACCAGACTTATAATTTGATACGACAGACACGCGTTTCGTCTGCATAAGACTCATAAGTGTCGCTAAGATCAAAATTATTAAGTATAAAGTTGAAGAGCATTAAAGACCAAAATTCAAAAAAGTTTTGGCCAATATGGCTATGATAATCTATGCCTTGGATAAGAAAATCCTTAGTATTTTGAATAATTCAGAATTTTGCAAACAGTAAATTTATAAAATTGAACATATAAATGGTATGTATGTCAACACCGAAGTGCTGACTATTGGGCTGGTGATACCTTCGGTGATGAAACGTCCACCAACAGTCGCATCGACTAAATGGTGTAAATAGGTATCACAGGTATACCAGGCTTAAAATTTGATAGGCCAGACGCGTGTTTCGTCTGCATAAGACTGACCAGTGACACTCGGATCAAAATTGTTAAAAAGCCAAGCAAGTATAATGTTGAAGAGCATTGCACACTAAACATTCCAAAAAGTTTTGCCAAATACAGCTAAGGTAATATATGCCTGGGATAAGAAAATCCTTAGTATTTCGAATATTTCATAACTGTAAATTTATAAAAATCACCCTATAATTGATAAACATGTCAAAACCGAAGTGATGACTGCTGAGCTGGTGATACCCTCGGGGACTTAACGTCCACCAGCAGTGGAATCGACCCAGTGGTGTTAAAAGGTATCAAAAGTACCAGGCTTATTATATCCTAGTTGATACGACATCCCATTTTTAACATGATTATCTTAATATAAGGTTGCTGCATAAAATGAAGTAATAATTCAAGTGGTGAAACTGAAGTCATCCCCTCGAAATGATTGAACGCCATCATGGGTTGACCGTTGTGGAATATATGTTTCACAGATGACGACTAATATGATCCAATTAGTATAACCACATTATTACGTCCTCTTTTTCTGGAACGTGACCTACTGAATAAGTCTTATAACAAAATGTGACTTACATCAGCAACAAGACGGGTGCCACATGTAGAGAAGGGTCTGCTAATGCTTCTGCAAAACCCCAGATCACCAGGAATGTCTGGTGGGGTTTGTGGTCCATAGTTTTAGTTTTCTACGTTGTGTTTTGTTGATTTTTGCTTTTCGTATGGTCCTTTCTTTTTTTTGTCATGGACGTGTAATTTGGTTTTCGACTTATGAGTCTGTATATCCCATTTGTATCACCTGCCTCTCATTTTAAACGTTAAGAAGTAGTGTCTAAGGTAGCCTAAAATAATGGACAAGACTAGTCATTCCGTATATATTTTAAGGAATTTAAGTAATTGTCCATGCAAAATTATCATTTTTCCTTCTGGAAAATCTTTTTCCTTACACAATATATTATGTATCCAGCAAGAACAAAAAATGTGTTTACAATTAAAAAAAAGTCATCTAAAAAGATAACAGTCCAATGCCCCACTGAGAAGTAAGACTGTACTTGTTGCTACTACAAAAGCGCGATTGTTTTACACGGTTTTTGTTTTATCGACCTACACTTTTGAATTATTATTTGTCATTTCTACATCGTCATTATAGTGCACTTGCACGCAGTAGTTTAAGAGTTGATTGAAATTCTTATCATACTTTACTTAAGATACCATGTCGTTGTGTAAGATAGAGATAATTTTTACTTGTCCATATCACAAAGTATTGAAGGAGGGTAAAACCAAAAATAATCTACTAATATTCGTAATCTCCACACGATGTTTAGTTAGTAAAAATCTTTTTAAGATGATATAAAACATACTTGATGTTATATCTTCTCATTCCAAATCAGATGACGACTGTTGGTGATTTCAGTACTTTGTTCATGTGTATTGATAAGCAGTGAGTGAATGACTGCTTTGAAATCATTAGAGTTTATCATAAATTTGTGACTCCCCTTAACATACAAACATGTATCCAGGATATTATTCTATGTGTAAGTACTATATTTTTTTATTTTTTTGGGGGGAATTTCTTCAGATAAGTAATATTCTGTTATTACATTCAGTATTCCAGTAGTATTTCCATATGAAAGTAATCTGATTGCCATGAATTAAAGACTTGAACATTTTTCTATTTAAGGTAAAGGATTCTATAATTGCCAACTAATATATGAACACGTTATGTATGAAACTCCGAAATTAAAATAGAGGTTCTCTTTTTTTGACACCCAAAACATTGTCATAGAGAGCACACGCAGTTGTAAGTGTTGTTTTCAATTGTCCGTGACTTTAATTGGTGGTATTGGTTATGAAATGAATCCTCCGACAAGCAATTCAGGTCCTTTGTTGAAAAGTTCCGTCATGTGTTGCACAATTGTAAACTTTTGTTTCACTTCTTCGTGGCGCAGGGGCATCTTTCCAAATAAGGTGTTTCTTTATAGGCTTACATTTATTAAATTGAATTTCTGGTTTGTAACTTAGTATTGATGATCATTTCATTTGATTAGAGTGATCATAAATGTTTTTAGCCCACTATGTTGTCAAGATCTTATACATATGTAACTTTCTTGTTAATGATGTTGATCGTTTATTAGGGAGGGATGAAACTTTCCTAATAAAGGTTTTTTTTGAGAAAAACCACTTCGACGCACCAAATTTACACTGCCAATTTCAACGCTGTATCGAATAAAGGCAACAGTAGTATAACGCTGTTCGAAAGTCGGAAATCGATTGAGGAAAAACAAATCCGGGTTACAAACTAAAACTGTGGTAAATACATCAATAATAAGAGGGAAACAACGATACACCAGAAACTCCATGGATCGTAACAAAAAAAAAAAAAAAAAAAAAGAAAAACGACAATGCAACACACTCAGAAACGAACTATAAGATAACAACTGCCATTTTCCAGACTTGGTACGTATACAATCGACTGCTTTTGAATTGCTAGTCCCAATGTTGCCATTAGACTACTAGTACTGTACCTGCGTCGATTGTGAAATGATTTTTGATACACTATTAGAAATGTACAAAATTATTAAGAAACTAATGCTTCGACTCCCTCAGGCAAGGTTGACTTTACATTATATTTGGCTATTCTTTTTGGATCCATTTTAGTCATACATTTTCGCATTTATATAAATCAATTACTTCTACATCCATGACTTTCAAGCTTTATGAAGTGTTCGTATAATCTTCTAGCAATGGGTATATGCTTTGTTGTTTTGAGTTAGCTTTAGTTTGTGTGTCCTGTTTGATACTTTGTGTTTGTGGATAGTACCGGTCTTATGGGTAAATCTTGGCTTAGGTTGTGTTGTTACATCATTGTCTCAAGATAACTGGGAGAGGGTTGAAAACTTCCGAACATTATTACCCGTCGCAATTTTAATCTGTGGTCTAACGGATTGTGTCTGTTTCCGTCTGTAACAAATGTTGTTGTTCAATGCTATATCCTTGAATCAGATCCTTAGTTTCCCTTTTGAATTGTTTCAAATTTTGTTATATATTACAGTAACTGTTATCTGCCTTTACTGTATGTGTTTTCTCAGCCGCAGATTCGGCCATTTTGAAAGGGGTTCCAAAACATGCAAACCATATAAAAAGGGGGTCCAAAAATATGCCCCCATACAAAAGCATTAGTTGTCAAACAAAAAAGGGGTTCCAATCCTTGAACACCTCCATGTGTCAGCTACTGTTTCTAAGTGATGTGAGCCATGGGACCCCGCATAGTTGTATCTTCTGTGGAAAATTGTCTCATTGGCATGCATCATACCATTTCTTGTATTGATGTTACAGTTATGTCAGATATCATGCCAAGTATTGATCTTTTTTCACCTAGTTGAACTCTGTGTCAGTAAGGTGATCGACCTAAATATAGATAGAAAAGAACAGCGTGACCTATGAATATAGATGAATTTGTTTACAAAGAAAAGAACAGCGTGACCTATGAATATAGATGAATTTGTTTACAAATCAGCGACTAATCAAGAGGATGACGATACATAATATATAAGTCATTAAGTAAACATTATTGTGACTATTTAGCAATCCTTTTCGGACATCAGTTATGAAATCATGTCCAATGATTTTGTTTATCTGTGTCAGTATGTCAGTTCTTGCTTAAGGCTTAAAAGAGTACAAGATGTTATTAAATATAAACTGTATTTTCCCTTTCTAATATTAATGGAGTGGAAAGTGAAAAACAATAATAAAACGCAAGTCAATAAACGAACCATGGTGTTAATAGGTAGTTAATATTACTTATATACTTTCTCCCAGATTCCGACGACAACAGTTAGCATCATTCATAAATAAATAAGGATTGGTACATACGTACGTTGTTGATCTGTTTACAAAGAAAGAGTACTTTTGCTTTATTGGAATTCTACATGTTATGTCATATTGAATAGTTATTCAAGTAATGTACGTTCATATCCTAGTATATATACTTCAGACAGCGATTGAATGATTATTCAAAAAAGTATTTGAATTGATTTGTGAATTATATCGGCCAAGTTTCAATAAAATTCCAAAAACAGAATGAATTATGGATATAGATGTACATGTAAGTACAAAATTTAAATATTCTTAATAAAAAATTAACTGAAACTCTTTTGTATGTTCCAGACCATATAAGTATTTGGACCGTACGCGTACGGTCCGGACCGTATACGTATACTCGTATGGTCCGACCATACGTGTATGGTCGGACCGTATGAGTCTACGCGTATGGTCCAGTACGAGCTCATTATACATGTTATTGGATCATATGGGTTAAATTTAAACAAACATTTATCACAATCTTTATTTTAAGTTTTACAAATTGTTATTATTACAATTAGATGGATAAAATGAACAAACGAACAATTGAAATTAAATATTTGTTTAATTGTATATCTGAATCCAATTTTGGTACTCTCGTCCAAGGTGACACACGTTACGTAATATTTTTTACATAATCATGTTTGCAGTTCATGCATGTTCCTTTGCATTTGCATTTTTCTGTAAAGTTGCTAAATATTCTCAAACAATTGTCCTTCCACATTATGTTTACTTTGATATCTTCAATTTCAGTGATCAAAATTCAATTAACGTATTACAGATCGACATGCTAAATACAAGTAGAGATTAACAGATTTTAAATTACAATTAGCGCGAATTTTATAAAAAGTTAAAATGTAAAGTTTTTATTTTAATTAAAATTGATCTATTTTATATTAATTTGAGAGTTAAGTTATGTTGATCTGTTATATGCATTTGTATATAATAATAAACTTGACCAACTTCTTAATATAAGTCAGACCGTACGCATACGGTCCAACCGTATGAGTATTTTGAAAAAGTACGCATACGCTCCAGACTGTAGGCGTACGGTCCAAAAACTCATACGGTCTGGAACATATTATTTTAGCCTTGCTAATTCGGTTCAATAAAATCCTGACTATATTAAATGCACAGATAATTGCAAATCAACGATTAAGCTGTTAAAATACAATAATGAGAATGGTTTAAAAGACACATGAATAGTAAAAAAAGACATCTTTGAGTTAACTATGGATGGGTTTAAAAAAATCAAGGGGTGGGAGGGGTGGTCACAAATCACTGACTCGGTTTCAAAACTTTTATACATTGTTTTTGATAACAGCTCTATGTACCTGCATGTATAGCAAAAAGTACATGTTATCTTCAAAAGGCCAACAAAAATTATTGAATGATTTCGAGGGAACATTTCAACCAAATCTAAGCATAACGCATGTCGTGGCAATGCACGACGTGACGTGCATCAGTGATTACCTGTTGGGTCGTGTCTGCAGGACCCATTGTTGCATGTGACAACGTTAACGTAAGCTGAAACTTTCAAGTCATAAAACTTTCGAGTCAGTTTTTTGTACTCGGACTCTAAAATCAACCAATCAAAATGTTTGATTTCATGTTTCGAGCATGATTTTTGTGCTCCAAGCACTGAGCAAAGTTTTATGACTTCAAATTCATTATTTGAACGCACACATTCGCATCTGGTCTAATTAACTCATCGCACAAACTATTTTTAAATCACAATGTTCTTAAATGGTCAAAACTGATGTACAAATGTATTTATTTATACTTTTAACTGTTGACCTTGGGCAGTGATTTATTTGTAATTGATTATTGTTTAACATTTTATGTCCAGCGGCAAATATTTCCTTCATATACGGGACGAGAACAATACGTTTTTTTGGACCGTCATGATGATATTTGTGCTTGCAACGGGCCCATAAGAAATCTTCAGATATGTTACAATGTTTCTTAAACGTGTAGAGGGCCTGGCATGCACTCTCTCAACACGAATGATCGAGACAACGGATGTATCCGACCAGGCCGTGGCTGCGAATTTATCATACATCCAACATAGCCCAAAAATGTCCCACTTAGGCAAAGGTACGAGTTTGATTCGTGGTGTTTCCTGTAGAAACGGAGATGACATTTTCAAAATATTTAAAAAAGAAAAATTACAAAGAAAATTCTATGGGGCGATTCACAGAAATCAGAATGTTTTAATAATCAAAACGAATACAAAAGCCATCACAGTACTAAATAGACATCCCGCACAACCAAACGGACGCCCCGTCATGGTTAATACGGGTCTTACTATGACTCACGGTCGGTCGGGTTGAAACCCCTCGGAGCGACCATATTTATATCATGCGGCCACCAGTCACTTCTGGTGTTCCTTAACTTGAAATAAAAACTAACATTCATGCAATATTATAGCTATTGTATAAAGCACGAAAAGTAATTCTAGCATTTTCTATGGCAAGCCGTTTTACTATTTATTCGAATTTCAAGATATCTCCTATAATGTATAAGATATCTTATATAATACATAAGATATATCCTTTAATATATAAGATATCTATATAATTTCATTTTTATATAGATATCTCATATACTATATAAAATATCTTTAATATTATATGAGATATCTTTAATGTTATATAAGATATCTTTAATGTTATATAAGATATCTTTTATGTTATATAAGATATCTCATAAAGTTCATATGATATCTTATATACTTTCTAAGATATCTTCTAAAGTTTATAAGATATCTTATAAAGTATATGAGATATCTTATAAACAATTTTTATATAAGATATCTTATATAATTTATAAGATATCTTATATAGTTTATAAGATATCTCATATAGTTTATGAGATATCTTATAAAGACAATTATATAAGATATCTGATAAACTATATAATATATTTTATAAATTATATAAGATATCATAAACTATATAAGATATCTTATAAACTATATAAGATATCTTATAAACTATATAAGATATCTTATAAACTTTATGAGACATCTTATAAACTTTAGGAGATAGCTTATAAACTTTAGGAGATATGTTATAAACTAAATAAGATATCTCCTATGATATATAAGATCATATAAGATATCTCCTATAATATATAAGATATCTTATATAATTTCATTTTTATGAGATATCTTATATATTATATGAGATATCTTATATATTATATATATTAGATATCTTTAATGTTTTAAAAATAAGATATCTCCTAAAATAGTTATACGTTCAGTTTAAATCCCTGTAAACTTTAAGATAATAATAATAACGTCTATGTACATTAAAAATGGGTCACAATTTAAAAGTTATTCATAAATTTTTTAAAAGATTCTGAATATTATTGAGCAGGCCAAATGAAAAGGTTTGCAACAGAATATAAAAGCCAGAGTTATCAGTATACAAAGTCCTACAAGCCCTACAAGAGGGGCTGGACAGGGGGGTATGTTTCTCCCTGCTCCTGCCCCTCTTCTCCCTTCTCCCGCCCTCCTTCTCCTTTCTCCCACCCTCCTTCTCCCGTCTCCCTCTTCTTTCTCTCTCCCTTACCTTTTCCGACATGCATTTCATTAAAATCCATAAAACATTCAGGAAGAGTTTCGCTTTGAAGATTAGTAATGCCATACTATTAAAGTAACGAGTATCTCCCCTTTAACATTTCGAAATTTCTCATGTAAATATTTCTTCTATATCCATCCAGTTTTTCAGGAGTAGATGCACTTAAAAGAGATACATTAATAGACAGATAGGGTGCAATATGCCTGCAACATAATCAGACGCATACAAATCCCCATCTAGGAAGGACATTCCAATGCAACCTCCCAGATTTTCAATATTTGACAAATTTTAATCGGAAATAGTCCTGTTAAGGACGGCAGTAAAAATTGTGAATGTGTGCCTCCAGCTTATTTCAGACCTCAAGGTCATAAATCTTTCGAGCATGATTTTTCTACTCAGACTCGTAATCAACCAATCAAATTGTTGGATTTCATGTTTCGAGCATGATTTTTGTGCTCCGAGCACTGAGCAAAGTTTTATGCCTTCAAGGCCTGATACACGCCGTCTCCCGATTACTTTTAAAGTATAAAATTCAGAGGCGTAGCACTCAAATTTATATTGGTACGGCGTGAAATATTATGGGTCGCAAAACAACTCATATCTGCCTTCTTGAGGCAGATATACGGCAGGGGGTTTGGGGGCAGTTAAAGGGCCAGAGAAATTTTGGGATAAATGGTGCAAAATCCTGCATTCTGACACTTAAATTTCGCTTATCATTTTTTCAGTAACAATTTGAGTTATCTCACTTTTTTGAAAGTCTAATTCAAAATATAGAAAAAAGAAAAGAATTTGAAACATGAAATGTGTCAAAAAGTCAACAATCCAAACGGATACAACAAGTGGAATATCTTGGCTTAAATTTATACTTCCAATTTTGTGTCCGATGCCATTCAATGTGTCTAGGCATACAGGTTTTTTTTTTATAGTGGTACAGATAATAAATTTCTTTGCCGAGCGTAGCGGGGCAGATTTCTATGACCTCTTTTTCGCCTCAAAAACATAAAATAAGTGTAAAATGCACTAATTTCAGAGTTCTTGACGTGAGGCTTGTATATAAATAAAGAGTAAGGGTTAAACATTTTTGATGCCGTCTTCTACTCCATTAAATTTCTATTATAAATTGATTAGATGGTTCCAACGCTAGAATTTCTTATTGACATTTATTGAGAGGTTTCTAGTGATGACTTCTTTACACATCTTTCGTCAAAGACATATAATGGTTCAATTGTAGAAGTTTATGTTATATATAAGTTATGGTCCTTATGATGATTTTAATACGGGGACCTCAATATCTCCCAAGAAAAAGAGTAAAACTAAAAATCATACAAGACTAACAAAGGCCAGAGGCTCACGACTTGAGACAGGCGCAAAGTTGCGGCTAGTTAAACATGTTTTTGAGATCTAAACCTCCCCCTTATACCTTTAGTCAATGTAGAAAAAACATACACACAACACTACGCACAGTAAAAGTCAGTTGAAGAGAATTCTGAGTCTGATGTCAGAATAGGCCACAAAAGAAACTAAACAAATTGGCAATTATACATAAACTAACACATACTTATAGCAGTTACATACTGACATGCGAGCTCGAGACTTGAATTAAACTAATATATGATATCGTTTCATAATATGAATATCAAGCACGATCCCTGCCGTTAGGGGTTTAGTAGTATACCATCATAAAATATATGAGAAGAAAGAACCCTGTCCAAGTGAATCAATATTAAAGCCAAAATAAGCAATCTTTAGTGAACTGACAACAGTATCGTAACTAACCCTTCTTAAAATAAGTAGCTTTTGAGTTGAATGCCGACAATGTTTGTGACAATGTATAAACAAGGGAAAATAGAACATTTTCAGCCGATTCTGAAAGGGACATCCCAAATTCACCATCATTTCTAAAAAAAATGTGATAAGTTTAAAAACAATTCACATAAAGTTCATCTACACAAAAAAACGTAATTGGTAGGCTAAGGTTGCATCATCTATAGACATAAAAAAGTATTTAAAAAAGATTCGATAATTTATTTTTTCATTTCGGTGCCCACTTTTTTATTTAGCTTATTGAATGCCGTACTCAGTTTGACTTTAAATAATTGTTTACTTTTAACACATTATGAAACCTGGATTAAGAGTTCAACTCGTCTCATTAATTGGCTACTAATCTACCACATCCCTTTATTTCTATTGAACTAGTATTAATAAATGTTTATATATATATATACCGTTTATATTGCCTATGACTCATAAATGGGATTTTCTGTCTTTGTTTTTTCCTGTAAAAACTTAGTTTTCTTTAATCCTGTGAAAAAACTTTGTTTTTTTTTCAATAAATTATAAAACTAGAGGCTCTAAAGAGCCTGTGTCGCTCACCTTGGTCTATGTGAATATTAAACAATGGACACAAATGGATTCATGACAAAATTATGTTTTGGTGATGGTGATGTGTTTGTAGATCTTACTTTACTAAACATTGTTGCTGCTTACAATTATCTCTATCTATAACAGTACTTTCTGTGGAAAATGTTATTGAAAATCTTCAAATTTTAAGAAAATTGTTAAAAATTGACTATGAAGGGCAATAACTCCTTAGGGGGTCAATTGATTATTTTGGTCATACTGACTTATTTTTAGTTCTTACTTTGCTGTACATTATTGCTGTTTACAGTTTATCTCTATCTATAATAATATTCAAGATAATAACAAAAAAAAAAGCAAAATTTCCTCAAAATTACCAATTCAGGGGCAGCAACCTAACAACCGATTATCCGATTCATCTGAAAATTTAAGGGCAGATAGATCGTGACCTGATCAACAATTTTACTTCCTGTCAGATTTGCTCTTAATGCTTTGGTTTTTGAGTTATAAGCCAAAAACTGCATTTTACCCCATGTTCTATTTTTAGCCATGGTGGCCATCTTGGTTTGTTGGTCGAGTTACCGGACACATTTTTTTAACTAGATACCCCAATGATGATTATGGCTAAGTTTGGTTAAATTTGGCCCAGTAGTTTCAGAGGAGAAGATTTTTCTAAAAGATTACTAAGATTTACGAAAAATGGTTAAAAATTGACTATAAAGGGCAATAACTCCTAAAGTGGTCAACTGACCATTTTGGTCATGTTGACTTATTTGTACATCTTACTTTGCTGAACATTATTGCTGTTTAAAGTGTATCTCTATCTATAATAAAATTCAAGATAATAACCAAAAACAGCAAAATTTCCTTAAAATTACAATTTCAGGGGAAGCAACCCAACAACGGAATGTCCGATTCATCTGAAAATTTCAGGGCAGATAGATCTTGACCTGATGAACAATATTACCCCCATGTCAGATTTGCTCTAAATGCTTTGGTTTTTTGAGTTATAAGCCAAAAACTGCATTTTACCCCATGTTCTATTTTTAGCCATGGCGGCCGTCTTGGTTGGTTGGCCGGGTCACCGGACACATTTTTTAAACTAGATACCCCAATGATGATTATGGCCAAGTTTGGTTAAATTTGGCCCAGTAGTTTCAGAGGAGAAGATTTTTGTAAAAGTTAACGACGCCGGACGACGACAGACGAAGGACGACGAACGACAGACGCCAAGTGATGAGAAAAGCTCACTTGGCCCTTCGGGCCAGGTGAGCTAAAAAAGGTATGGCATGCCATACCAACGAAAATCATTGGTACGACAGCAGGCTGCTACGCCCCTGTAAATCCAAACTTTAGAAACGCAGGTTATTTTTAATTTGTGAAAATACATGGAATTTTTGTGACACTATTTGTGCAATTTCGTAAGAAACCAATTTGTGTTAAATTGGTTGCAAAAAAAAGCTTCTTTTGGAAAATAATACTGAATATGATTTGTTGAAAATACATAGTACAAGCAGTCTTTGGAAATCAGAATTAACAATGAAGAATAATACAATTGTCCTGGAACTTGGTTATTTTGGCACACTTTTCCTATATGTTCCAAGTGTAACCCGTTTTGAAATATAATTGGACTGTACAGATAATATGGTTCCGGAAGCTTTTAAAAAATAGATTGCCGATACTGTAATCTTATAAATACAGTTTACACAGGACAGCAACATCGAAATGATGAAAAGGTTAACAAAGGCCTGTCATGTTGGGATGTCAACTATTAGACCCCCGGTTACATATTTTTTCTTTCAATTCAGTATTTCAAAAATTATTTCTTGAAATTTACAATCACACAATTCATGAAAATAAAACCCAGCGGCCAACAATAAATGAATAATCGTTTAATTAATTATTTTAATAATCATGATAATTGTCGAAAATAAACCAAGAAAAGTGCTCGGAACGACAAAACAAAATAAAAAAGATATGTTTGTTTGATATATTTCTTCAAATGCAGAAACAAACTGAAACACGTAAACATTTTAATATCATTTTGGTTCATGTTAATTAACACTTGGTGTACAGGGATGGGTGTGTTTTGTTGTTGAATTGGACATCATGGACATGATTTACAATTGAGATTCCCAACTATATTCCATTATGATCTTTAATATAAATATATATATATGAACCAAAAGTGCGCAAATTCAAAGCACAGAGTCTGACTTCTTTTACAGTGTACAATTTCAAGGATGCACCAAGTGTTTTACCTATAGACGATGCATGTATGTTCTCAGATTTTTTTTATTATATCATTTTTCAAGAAAGACAGAACAATTTCAAAATGTATTGTATGGTCCTGAACATGCCTGAAATATTTTCTACCAGACATTTTGCAACCTCAAATCAATAAATTCAAATTATTCTTGAAAATCACTGTTCACCAAATGAAATTTTGAAAGCTGAATCTCAGACTCCACCCTGTTAGTTGGAAATAAAACTAAATCAGTTAGAATTAATAGGAAATTTATGAAACCAGACAGGGGAAATAAAAAAAACGTTACTCTATATTAAGTAATGTCATCCTTTTTTGGCCAAATTCTATGCATATAGGTCAAATTTGAAGCAATTTATCAAAAAAAAAAAATAAGGATGGTGACATGTAATGTGTCGCTATACATGCACAGGCTCACAATAAAATCCTGGAAATTGTTAGTTTTTTATTCTTTCTCCATATATAAGAGATTGTAATGAATTAGTGAAAAGGTTTTTCATTACTATGCACAATTTTCTGCGACTGTCATACAAGTGAGAGTTTTGGCTAACCATAAAACCAGATCCAATCCACAATTTTCAGCATAAGAAAATGCCTAAAGCTGAACCAATTCGGAATATAACAGTTGTTATCCATTTGTTTGATTTTGCAGTTAGATTAAGGACTTTCCTTTTTAAGATTTCGTCGGAGTCGTTTTTGGTTGTTTTTTTGGTCGTTTTACTTTTTAATACCATTTTCTTGAATCTTTTGATCCACTCATTTATTAAATAATTGTTTTCCTGCTAAATTTTAATAATTTTAATACACTTTTTATCTCCTTTATATACCCTTTTCTCCTTTCTCCTGCCCCTTCTCTCCTTCCTCCCACCCCTTCTCTCCCTTCTCCCGCCCCTGCTCTCCCTTCTCCCTCCCCCTCTCTCCCTTCTCCCGCCCCCTCTCTCCCATGCTCCCAATACCCTGTCCAGCCCCTCCTACAAGGGATCTCCCTTTTTTACCACCTTACTTATTTTAAAATTACGTAATCCTAAATCAATCTCTGTTGATATTGTTCCTTAAAGCTCATAGGTTTTCTAATATCGGGCAAAACTCCTTAAAAATCAGTAATTTAAAGCTACGTGATCTTAATGACGTTTTCTTACTTTGACCATGACCATGACCAAAGATAAATTTACGATTTACATTTTGACAGATACAAATAAGGGGAGATAACTCGGCATTGACTCTCCAATATAAACAAATGTCATGGCGTCATTGAGGAAAGCATCGACTAGATTTAACCACTTATTGTGGCAACAATCACCGAAATGCACCAACTTATCGTTAGGTAATACAACTAAAAAGAATATTATTTATGTATTTATTATGTGAGCATTTAGGATGGCAGCCTGACTTACGATTAAAACATGCAAGTGCTCAAATCTATTATATTTTTTGTTCAATTTGTTTATAAAGAAATTATAAGTTTACCAAGTCAGTGATATTATCAGAATAATTATATGTAAAAAATGTTGTTAGAATGAATGTTATTATTTGTATGCAAGACATTTTATTTTAATAATTAGTTGAATTACTGTAGAATAAACTTTTATTTTTCTATTTTCAGTAAATGGAGTAAAACACATGGTAAGGAGTTATGTTAAGACTATTTGACAGTGGAATTCAGTAAAGATCTAAGTACATTAATGCATCACAGATAGAGGGAATAATTTTTTTTTATCAAGAACTTGAGAAGGAACAAATTGATACGCACATGAGGGTAGCTGCGAATACATAGCTCTTAAGCTCTTAAGGTCCATTTGATGATTTTGATACATGTATTTGCGGACCATTAGAATTTCAAAGGACAATAGAGCTACGTTTTCGCAGCTAACATGAGGGTAGAAATGCTCTTAAGTTACTGTTAAGCGTTCTTATGTCATTTTCAGCTACCATTAGCATCAAATGAGTTAAAATTTAGTCGTTGATTATTGTAATATCCTTATAATAGTCATTCGTCAGAGGTGTCAATAATTATCCTTTACTGTTATTTTTGGAAAACATTTAACGCGAATCTGACATCAAAATCATTCAAATTTTGTTTTCCTTTTAAAGAAAATTTACTTTCTATTGTAATGCACCAAAAATTACTGTTAAACATTATTTGGAAAGATTTTTTTTAACTTTTATTCATCATGGATACACAATTCATACATGTATAAATAATACATCAGAATCTCTATGCATCTTTTTCTGGAATCGCAAACATAAAACTCACATGCACATGATTGTCCATTCATAAAAAATCACAATAAGCAATTAATTTCTGAATTTGTAAACAGGAATAAGAAAGTTGCCACTTGTTGTCATCTTTGTCCTAGAAACAGTGGGCATAAGTATCCAGATGGTAAACTTAAAAATCCAGGAAACTTAATAGCTTGGTACATGTACATTACTTAAAAACTTCTGAAAAGATGTGCAAGACATTGACAAAATTTACTTGTTGTGTATTGTAATCACATTGTTACATTTGAAATAAAATATATTTTGCCCCTTCTTTTTGTATTGGTTATCAAATGACTAGATGTTGTAGTCCACTGTCATCATGGTCATAATTCAATTCAATTCAATTCAAATATTTATTGTCATATAAACTCTGAACAATAAGTTTGTGACAAATAATATAAACATACACAAAATACATTTAACAAACAAAACCATGAAAACAAAAAAAGCAAAAAAGCAAAACAATCTATCTATATGATATATAAATATATTTTATAAATAAATCAAGAGTCCCCTGTCCTCAGTTCTAATGCCTGTTTAAAATAGGACCCTAAGCTTTCTACTTCTTTTGAGGTTGATGGACAAAAAAGATATTTAATTTTTTCATTTTCTTGCCAGGACATAAAATCTGGCATATGTTTAATTACATTTCCTATAAAGTTATCTCTAATGTTTTAGCAATTTTTTGCAGTAAAAAATAAAATGGGCTTCATCCTCCATTGTATTACAGGATGTGCATAGTCTTTTTTCTCTAGGTATTTTTAAATGTCTTCCTTTTTCTATCATTAAATTATGATCGCTAATTCTCATTTTTGTTATGTTCCTTCTCTTTTCAAAAGATTTACAGTTTAAGTAGTTTTTCATTTCTAAATTTTGCTTTAAACTTTTATATAAATATAATTTACTTTTTTTATCTATTTTTTCAAATTTTTGTTCAAACATATTTGACTATGTGTAGAAATTTAAAAATTGATGTTTTAAGGTTTTTTTTAACAACTTTGAGTAATTTTTTCTTTTGTTTTCATAGTGACAAATGGCTAGAGTGATCACTCCATCTATATAATACATTGTCTGTAGATAGGCCAGAATGGGGGTCTGGTTGGGGCTTTTATACATCAGTAAAACAGCAACTTAACACTACATGTGGCAAACAACATCTGAATACTTTTAACATACAATGGACACATACATGTATACATGTAGGTTCGTTAGATTGCCTAAGAATGGTATTAATTTGTAAAAGGTTGATGTGAATGACTAATATTGCCTTTTATTTTCAGTCAAGCCTAGAGACATTAGGATTTATTGGTCTGGGTAATATGGGAAATCATATGGCCAGGAATTTGGTGAAGAAAGGACACAAATTAGTTGTTTTTGATGTGTCTAAAAATGCAATGAAAACAATTGAAAATATGGAGGGCTGTGAAAATTGTAAGTGGGTATTCACAATACAATGCTAAAAAAATCATATTGTAGATTCTGCATTCTTCAAAGATGTTTACCAATCAAGTGATATTTCACAGTATAATGTCTAAATGATGAACAGCAATATAAGAACTGATCTTTGACATACATGTTTAGTTTCAGAGTAAACCTTACATTTACTTCATATCTCAGATTTCTCAATCATATCAAAAAAAATAATTGTCAAAAATGTTCTCATTTCATTTTTTGAGAGATTTGAATATATTACCGCAAAAATTTAAAAAAAATTTGGTCGTATATTGGTATCACGTCAGCGTCGTCTGAAGACAGATGGTTTCCGGATAATAGCTTTAGTATAAGTAAATAGAAATCAATAAAATTTTAACACAATGTTTATAACCACAAAAGGAAGGTTGGGATTTATTTTGGGGGTTATGGTCCCAAAGGTTTAGGAATTAGGGGCCCAAAACAAGCATTTGTCTAGTTTCAGGACAATAAGTTGTGTATAAGTATTTCAATTGCACTGAAATTGTACTACAATGTTTAATATCACAAGTAGAAGGTTGGGAATTATTTTAAGGGTTATGGGGCAAACCGTCTAGGAATTGAGGGCTAAAAACAAGCATTTTTCTAGTTTACAGACAATAACTTGTGTATAACAGTATGGATTTCTCTGACATTGTGCCACAAGGTTCCATATAACAAAGGGAAGGCTGGGATTCAGTTTGGGGTTACTTTCCCCAAACATGTAGGAATAAGGGACCAAAAAATTGGCCAAAAAGAAGCATTTTTTCTAGTTTACAGACAATAACTGGTTTTTAAGTGTATGGATCTCTATGAAATTATACTACAAGGTTTCTTACTACAAAGGAAAGCCTGGGTTTTTTTTATAAGTTGAGGGCCAAAAAAAGGAGCCCAAAATAAGCATTTTTATACGACCGCAAATTTTGAAAAAATTTTCGTCGTATATTGCTATCACGTTGGCGTCGTCGTCGGCGTCGTCGTCGTCCGGCGTCCGAATACTTTTAGTTTTCGCACTCTAACTTTAGTAAAAGTGAATGGAAATCTATGAAATTTTAACACAAGGTTTATGACCACAAAAGGAAGGTTGGTATTGGTTTTGGGAGTTTTGGTCCCAACATTTTAGGAATTAGGGGCCAAAAAGGGCCCAAATAAGCATTTTCTTGGTTTTCGCACTATAACTTTAGTTTAAGTTAATAGAAATCTATGAAATTTTGACACAAGGTTTATGACCACAAAAGAACGGTTGGGATTGATTTTGGGAGTTTTGGTCTCAACAGTTTAGGAATTAGGGGCCAAAAAAGGGCCCAAATAAGCATTATTCTTGGTTTTCGCACAATAACATTAGTTTAAGTAAATAGAAATCAATGAAATTTAAACACAATGTTAATGACTACAAAAGGAAGGTTGGTATTGATTTTGGGAGTTTAGGTCCCAACAGTTTAGGAATTAGGGGCCAAAAAGGGACCCAAATGAGCATTTTTCTTGGTTTTCGCACCATAACGTTAGTATAAGTAAATAGAAATCTATGAAATTTAAACACAAGGTTTATGACCATAAAAGAAAGGTTGGGTTTGATTTTGGGAGTTTTGGTCCCAACATAATAAGGGGCCCAAAGGGTCCAAAATTAAACTTTTGTTTGATTTCATCAAAATTGAATAATTGGGGTTCTTTGATATGCTGAATCTAACTGTCATGACTGTGTATGTAGATTCTTAACTTTTGGTCCCGTTTTCAAATTGGTCTACATTAAGGTCCAAAGGGTCCAAAATTAAACTTAGTTTGATTTTGACAAAAAATGAATCAGTTAGGTTCTTTGATATGCTGAATCTAAAAATGTACTTAGATTCTTGATTATTGGCCCAGTTTTCAAGTTGGTCCAAATCGGGGTCCAAAATTAAACTTTGTTTGATTTCATCAAAAATTGAATAAATGGGGTTCTTTGATATACCAAATCTAACTGTGTATGTAGATTCTTCATTTTTGGTCCTGTTTTCAAATTGGTCTACACTAAAGTCCAAAGGGTCCAAAATTAAACTTAGTCTGATTTTAACAAAAATTGAAATCTTGAAGTTCTTTGATATGCTGAATTCAAAAATGTACTTAGATTTTTTATTATGGGCCCAGTTTTCAAGTTGGTCCAAATCAGGATCTAAAATTATTATATTAAGTATTGTGCAATAGCAAGTCTTTTCAATTGCACAGTATTGCGCAATGGCAAGAAATATCTAATTGCACAATATTGTGAAATATCAAAAAAAAAATTAATTAGAGTTATCTTTCTTTGTCCAGAATAGTAAGCAAGAAATATCTAATTGCAAAATATTGTGCAATAGCAAGATTTTTTTTTAATTGGAGTTATCTTTCTTTGTCCAGAATCAACTTAAATCTTTGTTATATACAATATACAATGTATATTCACTTTTTACTACCAACTGATAAATTAAAATAATCTTTACCATTCAGTGATAACAAGCAGTTTTTTTACATCTTAATATTTTATGATGTATTTAAATGAGTAGTTATTGTTGCAAACTCCATTAGAAATTTTAATTGAGATTAGTTTTGGAATAAGGGAAAGGGGGATGTGATTAAAAAAATTGGGTTCAAAATTGGGTTCAATTTTTCTCATTTGAAATTTCATAAATAAAAAAGAAAATTTCTTCAAACATTTTTTTGAGAGGATTAATATTCAACAGCATAGTGAATTGCTCTAAGAGAAACAAAAATTTTAAGTTCATTAGAACACATTCATTCTGTGTCAGAAACCTATGCTGTGTCAACTATTTAATCACAATCCAAATTTAGAGCTGAATCCAGCTTGAATGTTGTGTCCATACTTGCCCTAACCGTTCAGGGTTCAACCTCTGCGGTCGTATAAAGCTACGCCCTGCGGAGCATCTGGTTGTAGTTTCCAGTCAATAACTTGTGTTTAAGCGTATAAATCTCTCTTAAATTATACCACAAGTTTCCATACGACAATGGTTATGGAGGGTTATGGATGAAATCATTTAGCAAAAAGGGGAAAACAAGGGTTTTTCTGGTTAAACCTATGCTGTGTCAACTATTTAATCACAATCCAAATTTAGAGCTGTATCCAGCTTGAATGTTGTGTCCATATACTTGCCCCAACTGTTCAGAGTTGACCTCTGGGGTCATATGATAAAGCTGCACCCTGCGGAGCATCTGGTTGATTTAAGAGACAAAGAAGACAACTTTGAAAAAGTTTAATACATGTACCTCCATGACTTCATAAACAATTTAGTTATAAAACACTAAATGGTGATTGTAAAACACACCTAATCATTCTTTAAAATGGCACTTATGATTTAAGCTCAAACACCATTAATTTATTTTAAGCAATGGAGTATGATGTTATTATGTGCATGATAGTAGGGTTATGTTTTAAAGGGTGATGGATCATGGAGCTAACTTTCTGCAAAAGAAAAAAAAAAGAAAAATTAAATTCTGACATTGGATAGTTCAAAATTAATCTTAGAATGAAATTCAAAACAGTGTGGCTGTGGCTATTGATTGACACATTAAATTCATCCATTGGCTGGGACAATTTAGGTGAACGTTTGTATGTAACGACCACTGCTCACTATGTACTTTTTAAAGACACTTAAACTATTGGGTCACCAAAGGTTCTCAACACCTTAATAAAGTAATTCGAAAAATTAATCAGAAATAACACGATGTTTTGATTTATACCAATTATATAAATCAAAACATAAAGGTTATTCCTGATTAATTTTTCGAATTATTTTATAATTAAAGGCGTTAAGAAACCATTGGTGACCCCACAGTTTAAATGTCTATCGTAGGTACGTCGTGAACAGTGGTCGTTACAGACAAACGTTCACGTAAATTGTCCCAGTCAATGGATGAATTTAATGTGTCAATCAATGGCCACAGCCACACTGTTTTGAATTTCATTCTACTTCAATCATGAACTAATTATGATTAAGTGAACAGGCACAAAGTCTTCTCTCTGTGAAAAACAACATACATTCATAAAATGATTCTTGTCTATAAAGTATATTTTATCAGAAACAAGTGACCCCATGTCCGGCTGTCAGAATATAGATTCAACCTGATAATGGGCCTGACTCATAAACAACTAACAAAAACTCTTAAGACACAAAGTACTGTTCTGAGAGTTATTATGAGAATATATACATTATACTTTTTTTTATCTGTGTAATGCCTTTGTGTCAAGACACGTTTACTGTTTACAGTTTCAGGGGACTAATTGACTTTTGTTTTATTGTAGTTTAAGGAAATTTACTCAAACTTTTACTGTTTGAAGTTTTCTAAAGGATTAATGATTTATTGTAGGTGTACAAACAGTAAACTCACCAGCTGATGTGGCAGCACAATGTAAACATATAATTACCATGTTACCAGCCACACAACATGTACAAGAGGTCTACACCAGTCGAGGTACTGGTATATTTAGGTATGTTTCAAAAGGCAAGAGCTGGGCAACAGTAGTACATTTAATTCTGCTTAAACAGTCAATGTATTTCAGAGATCACCTCCCCATAACAACTGTTTCAGACCTTCCCAAATGTTTTCTCTATATAATTTAACTCTTCTCAGCTGCCACCTGTCTATTGTCACAAGAAACTGTAAAACAGTCATTTAATTTTTTTATAAACAACCAAAATAATCATGACTTATGTATTGAGTTTTAAAGTCAAAATGAAAATCTGAACTCGTTTGCAACTGAGATTACAAATTAAGAGGTGAATTCTTGTTGTATTCTTTTTCAAAACATTATCAATAATTATTTTGATATTTTACAGTGCTATACAAGAAAACAGTTTATTAGTTGACAGTAGTACCATAGACCCTGCAGCATCCCAAGAAATGGCAGCTATAGCATCAGAAAAAGATTCATCATACGTTGACGCACCTGTTTCTGGAGGTTTGTAACCATGTTAACCATAAATCAATGATGGAAGATTGCATGTCAAACTTAGATAGTTACATGCAACATGCTTTTACTAGGAGCGTAAATGGGTGTATCTGCACGAAAGATCGCGAAATAAAGAATTGAATAAACAATTAAAAATTTCTTGCACGCTGATATTTTTACCGATTTCATGAAACACGATGAATAACGACCCTTTTCAAGGCTGCATGTGAAATAAAATGGCAAAACATGTTGCATGAAAATAACCCTTTACCATTTACCACCACCGTCTTTTACAAATTTCCTTTAAAAAAAATTGGATAGAATTAAAATTTGAATGAAATATTTCAACAAACAAAAGAAAGCAAATGAGAAAAAAATTGATTACCACTCTTTTCAAATATAGAAAGGTCAAAACTAACAAATTGAATACTGTAAACCAACTTATTTTAGTGGATATGTTGATTCGCGTTCAGCCCTTTCTATCCATTTTCGCTAACAAAGTGATCAAGTTTAAAAGGAATGCCAAAATATCAACTTGTTTGTATGTTTTCAGCATTTATTTTCAACTATTTAACATGAATATCTTCATATGTTTCCAGGCGAAAGTTTCAGATTTTTTTTTTATCTCTGACAGCTTTGTTTTTTAGGGTGATGCAACACCAATACTAACCATATATTAAAATAAAACATGTGCACTACCCAATAGTAAATATACAGAGGGTCACATGTTCACTTTTAACCAATCATATTCCTTGAAGTGTACAGGAGGTGAGATGAAATTGATTCCACAGTATGTGATACTATATTAGAGAATATTCCTGTCAAACCAAAATATGTTCCGACACATTTAGTTTTTCCAATGCATTGTCAAAGCTGAGCCCACCTTCCGAGTGCTGGATTTAATCGCTGTTTTGAAGACCCATTGGTGGTCTTTGGTTGTTATAGATCTACTCTTTGGTTGGATTGTTGTCTCTTTGACATTTCCATTCTCATTTTAGTATTTAAAACATGTGTTACATTTTTTACAGGTGTAAATGCAGCTAGGGATGCAGCCTTGACCTTCATGGTGGGTGGAGCTCCGAGAAGTTTTGAAATGGCGCAAAAATATTTGTCTGTTATGGGGAGGAATGTAGTACACTGTGGACCTGTAGGAACAGGACAGGTATAAAATAAATTCTTAATTTAACTCATCTTCCGTGCATTTTCTTACAAAAATGTATTCTTGTGCACAATGTAGGATTTTATGCACCTGTGTTTGATTGGCTAGGGCATATACTGTATGCAGTGCCTTTCATTCTGTCCTGAAATTAAAAATTTTCTTATGCCTGATGATATTTATCAGATTTTTCAAACATAGGTGTATAATTATGATTTGCATATCAGATCATATCAGAATTGAGTTGTGTGGACCTACTGTAATTAAGGTACAATTTGAATATCACTTTTGTAGTTTCCACCTCTCTTTTGCAGCTGCACAAAAGTTTATTTTTCTGGGACTCAAAGTATTCATTTCCTTTCAATTGTCCTCTCTTAGTCAAAATTATGTAACAAGACTTGGAAAGTTACTTTAAAAAAAACTCTACTTGTGCAGAATTTTATGTAATTTATAAGCTGTAAAATGATTCCTGCATTTTCATAAAAGAAATTAAACAAGAATGGTTTTATAAGTGTTTTAACAGATTTCTGTTTAATATTTAACTTCTAATTTTTTTCAAAAGTAGTTGAACTTGGCATTGGCATACTATAATGATCTGATAATGCAGTTAAATTAAAAATAAAAGGAAAGGACATTCCAAGTTCTGAAAGAGATACATGTTTATTTGTGTATTTCTTTTTTATTACAATTTGTGATTTAAGCAAATTGGAATTTGATTTATCTCCCTTTGCCCATTGTTGTGAAATTCAGATAAGGCTCGGCCAGTGCAATGAACTTGTAGTTTTAAATGATAGACTGGTAGCTAGCTATCCATTATGTAGTACTGTGAATTCATTAATATTCGTTGGATACTAATTTTCGTGGATTTCGTGAGTACAGGAGAACCACGAATTCAAATATTCAACGAATTACAAATTTCCTAAAGGAATGTGTGCAGACTTTTGCAAAACCACGAAATTAAATATCCACGCATATGCAAATTTTCCTCAAACCATGAAAATTGGTACCCATGAAAAAAAACGAATCCACAGTAAACTTATTGGTCTCATTTTTTGTAACAGCCCCATTGTTGTTTTATTTGTTCACTTACACTTAAAAGATAGATATGGGAGAAGCAAACTCAACTTCTGTTTGCTCAGTGATTTCAATTAATTTCCTGTCAGTAGTTTAAAAGTATAGGTTTTAACATACACTCTTGAAAGCTTGCATGGTGAGAATCTAAATTCTACTTATTTTTAATGAATGAAATATATATATAATTGTAGACATCTCACGACAGACCACATAAGTAGAATGTATATTTCTATTTCCAAGAATTTTGTTAAATGATAGACACAAGATTATTATATTTGACGTGTACATTTTTTAATGTATCACATTTTAAGTTATTTTTGCAACAAATTTATTTTGGGCACATTTAACACTACATTTCTATTTTAAGTTACTTATTATAGTTAAAATTAAAGATTTTAAGTATATTTTTTGTCCTTTTCAGGCAGCAAAAATTTGTAACAATATGTTATTAGGAATATCAATGATAGGAACTTCTGAAGCAATGAACCTAGGTAAAAAGTAAGTCATATCAATTTTATAGTTATAATTATAGATTATCGTTGATCATCTCAACAAGATTAATTTTCTAGCTTGAGCAGGGACGGTGAAAGCGAGAAAAGAAATCGAGTTGAGATGACCAATGATAATCTGTATATCGCTATTTTACCCAAGCTGACGTTGTCAATTTCATGTCAATTTCATTAGCAACGCGACATGCTCCCTTAGTTTCTAGCTATAATTTTCATATCACTCGACTCCCTTTTCATATAACTCGACTCTGCTGAGAAAGGGAATTGCCAGTCGGCAAGATCAAAGGAAAAATTTCGTAAAATAGCGATAATCTTTATTATTTAATTCATAATTAGATTATTGTTAATTACCGGGGTATAGTTACATTATTTTTCAAAGCCTGAATTTGTATTATGAATACATGAATAGTTTATAAAAATTTGACAATGTTTGTACCCTGCAATAGTAGGGGGTATTATGTTTTCCGACCCGTATCCACCATTTGCTTGATCAATATCAAGATTAAGTTTGTTTTAGAATAGTTTATCTTAAATTTAAGGTCGCATCAACTTGAAAAGTAGTACACCTTTGGTTACCCCACAGTTTAAATTCTATAATAAGTAAGTAGTGAGCAGTGGTTGTTACAGACAAACGTTCACCTAATCTGTCCCAGTCAATGGGATAATTAAGGTTGTCAATCAATGGCCACAGCCACACTGTTTTGAATATGATTCTATTGTTAAAAATATATTTGGCACTTCACTGAACATTGAAATGTGATTAGGCCAGTTTGACAACGTTATCATATTGACACACATTTTTGTAATATTAATAATAAAAAATCCTGGTCAACAAAGTGTTGTATGGGAATACAGGAATCATTATGCCTCTCCATCTTTTCATGTGCATTGTCAGTGCAAAATCTTTTAAAAGGCCAGATGATGTGCATATACATGTACATAGAAATAAAATCCAATCAAACATGTTTACCCAGAGTATTTCGAAATGTTTTTTCCCTGGTGGTCCCTGGCTGATGAAAAACTGCTGGTCCTCACCACTATTTCTATTACAAACTACCATAATTGTGTCAGTCCTTTGAAAATTTTGGTGGTAAAGTCCTTCTGACCACCGTTTTTTGAGAACTCTGTTTAGCAACTTCAACTAACTCAAAGTATTGCATTGAAGAAATTATCCTTTTGTTAGTTCACTTACAGTACAATTTTTTTTACAATATTTCAGATTAGGCCTGGAGCCAAAATTATTAGCGAAGATTTTAAATACAAGCTCTGGTAGATGTTGGTCAAGTGAAGTATATAATCCTTGTCCAGGAGTATTAGATGGTGTACCGTCAAGTAATAATTACGAGGGAGGATTTGGAACAGCTCTCATGACCAAGGTCAGTATAATATTCTTGCATTTTATATGCTTCAAATGACATTAAAGACAACAGCAACCTAAATTACCAATAAGTAGTTGTTTCAATACTGTCTTCATGTTTTGCATAGAGTGTTATGGACTTTGCAATGATTTAGCGGTGTTGTTGACTTGAATATTGTTTTATTCTTTAAACTATGAATACCGTGAGTTTTGCACCAGAAATTTACCCTTCCTCACAAACACTTCAACAGGTCTTTGATCACTATATATAATTTCATTTTATACAATTGTTGCAAGTTTGCTTCACAATAACAGTTTCTCTTCGTGGACAATTTAGGCTTAAAATCATTAAAACAAAAGTACAGTACAAGTACTGTGTATTTATTTTATTTTTTTCAAGGGTGGAGGCAAATTTGTATTTCCCTGGAAATTTGATTTTGTACTTTTGAAAAGTTGTACTCTATTATTAATGTTTGAATTTGCGGTTCACTCATTCCCATTAAAGGCACTGAAATTGGTACATTACTACACAAATGATTATGAATTGACAGTATTTTTAACATGTATATAAAAAGAGTTGAAAGGAGAATATTCTTCTTTGCATCCAGCATGTCCATGATTTTATTCTTGATTCAGGATTCGAGTAAATAGTGTTTTATAAGAAGAATTGTATTTTATGCAACAGTTGATGTTTTGACTTATTTATGTTTATTTTTAATAGGATTTGGGTCTTGCCAATAATGCAGCTACAGTGACTAAGTCCGCCATACCCATGGGAAGTCTGGCCCACCAGATTTATAGAATCATGACAAGTAGTGGCTATGCTGGAAAGGATTTCTCATCAGCTTACCAGTTTTTACAAGACCAAGAAGACAAATCATAATGTGATATAAGGACAATCATATTTTCTAGCTTTTTTTTCTTTATTTGTACAGAATTTTGAACAGTGTTCTAGAAGAGATTTACAGTAAAAAATGAAAAATTGATCAAGAAAAAAATGGCTATGATTACAGTCAGGATGCTTTTGAATTCCTTAAAAGAAAACTTATTTATAAAATGTATGGTATTAGAAAAATAGGTTCATTAATTTCCGCTAAGTGGCAAGTTTGAGATATTGGTTACTTCATGAGATTTATTTGAAAATTTGGATGAATTTTCATTTTTAAATAACAAAAAATGATTTTTTTTATCAATCATCCTGTTGACCAAACAACATAACTGCTGTGATAGTGACATTTTGTAAATTAAACCACAAAAAAATTGTAAATGATGAGTGTTTTTAGCTATATTTAAAATCTGACCAAACAAGAACTTTTGTAATCATTAGATGATATTTTTGCCTTTTTGATATATTTGCAATCAACTAAATTTAATAAAATGATTTTTCCTCTTTTTTATCCAGCATTTTTGTGATCTTGTATATTGTAGACATTCCTCTATTTTGTACCAATTTAGTTTGAATGCATTTATGGTATAAGTAAAATGGAAATATATAAAGAGAGAATGAAGGTTTATGTATGATTATTTGAAAACTTCTGTGAAGTTAAGTATAAGAAACAATTGTGTAGACTAGCACGAAATATTTGTTTATAAGAATTCATTTTTATCCTTATACATATAAAAGTAATAAGACTGTAAATAATGGGTGATTTAGATACTAAATATTATACAAGAATGAAATGAGATTTTTTTGTAATCCTGCTTTTAAGATTGACAGCATGAAGTGTTGGAGTCTGTCCATCTTTTGTATCTGTTTTGTTCATAATGGATTTTTTCTGCATCTCCTATTTACATGAAGGGGGGGGGGATACTCATTTAGTATCTACAACTCTTCCCAAACCCCTTATTACAATTTATTGAACTTACTCACAATGTTCTCCATAAAATGCTATTTTGCACCTCTTTAAGTGTTTTCAATCTAAATCATTGTGCAGGGGAAGGGGGTATCCTTTTGTCAGCTTTGCTCACAGTATGCGTAGTTAATATTTGTTTTGATGAAATTGACCATGAAACTTAAATGGCTGGAAATTGATAATATATAATTATACACAATGGTAATTGATTATGTCATATAAGACATGACATTTTTGCATATTGTTGGATAGTTGAAGTGATATACTCAATTTTTCTACTGTTATTGAAACTTTTTATTTGATGGCATTTGTACAGCATAGCTTGAAAGTTTTTGGGTTCACTACTTCATGTAAAAAGTGTGAATTTTTCTCCCTAGGATTCTTTATTGTGCATTGAAAGCATAAAGAACAAGTCACTTCTGAAATTCAAAAGTGTTTGTCTATACTAAATTTTTGGACATGACAGTCTAAAGAACAAGTAAAACATTCTGTCTGTGTTTATTTGATACACATTTTTGGAACATTGAACAAAAGAATATGATTTTTTTGAAAAAATAATTTTATTACACAAAATTGGTGTGATAATACTATATGATAATCAAAAACATAACATTTTTTTTATTTAAAGATATGTTTATGTTGATAATAGTTTTCAGTCTGAGGTTTTTAGTGGTGCTCATCATGACTTTAATTCTATGTTAAAAAAAGACCGTGAAGAAAGTTTGTAATTAGGACAAATTTGAACCTTATTTTAATAGGGCATTTTTAACCGATGGATGATGTTTACAATGACAAACAACAAACAGTGCATAATGTATGATGTTTACCATACACAGTACATCTGTTCACATTTTACTGTTATACATTTTGGTGTCATCTTTATATTTTTTGGGTTTGACTTTTATTGATTTTACACTTACCATTAAAGAAGTATTTTTATATTATGAATTTCAATATTTTTATGCCCCACCTACGATAGTAGAGGGGCATTATGTTTTCTGGTCTGTGCGTCCTTTCGTTCGTCCGTCCGTCTGTCCGTCCGTTCGTCCAACTTCAGGTTAAAGTTTCATGGTCCACTGAACATAGAAATTAAAAGTGTGAGTTTCAGGTTAAAGTTTTTGGTCAAGGTAATTTTTGATGAAGCTGAAGTCCAATCAACTTGAAACTTAGTACACATGTTCCTTATGATATGATCTTTCTTATTTTAAAACAAAATTTGACTTTTGACACCATTTTCATGGTCCACTGAACATAGAAATTAAAAGTATGAGTTTCAGGTTAAAGTTTTTGGTCAAGGTAGTTTTTGATGAAGCTGAAGTCCAATCAACTTGAAACTTAGTACACATGTTTCTTATGATATGATCTTTCATATTTTTAAACTAAATTAGACTTTTGACACCATTTTCATGGTCCAATGAACATAGAAATTAAAAGTGTGAGTGTCAGGTTAAAGTTTTTGGTCAAGGTAGATTTTGATGAAGCTGAAGTTCAATCAACTTGAAACTTAGTACACATGTTCCTTATGATATGATCTTTCTTATTTTAAAACAAAATTTGACTTTTGACACCATTTTCATGGTCCACTGAACATAGAAATTAAAAGTATGAGTTTCAGGTTAAAGTTTTTGGTCAAGGTAGTTTTTGATGAAGCTGAAGTCCAATCAACTTGAAACTTAGTACACATGTTCCTTATGATGTGATCTTTCTTA
Source organism: Mytilus edulis (assembly GCF_963676685.1). Classification (NCBI taxonomy): domain Eukaryota; kingdom Metazoa; phylum Mollusca; class Bivalvia; order Mytilida; family Mytilidae; genus Mytilus; species Mytilus edulis. The sequence goes on along the minus strand of NC_092345.1, from coordinate 27,586,055 downwards.
TTTAAAACAAAATTAAGGTTTTTGACACCATTTTCATGGTCCAATGAACATAGAAATTAAAAGTGTGAGTTTAAGGTTAAAGTTTTTGGTCAAGGTAGTTTTTGATGAAGCTGAAGTCCAATCAACTTGAAACTTAGTACACATGTTCCTTATGATATGATTTTTCTTATTTTAAAAAAAAAATTGACTTTTGACACCATTTTCATGGTCCACTGAACATAGAAATTAAAAGTATGAGTTTCAGGTTAAAGTTGTTTGTCAAGGTAGTTTTTGATGAAGCTGAAGTCCAATAAACTTGAAACTTAGTACACATGTTTCTTATGATATGATCTTTCATATTTTTAAACTAAATTAGACTTTTGACCCCATTTTTATGGTCCACTGAACATAGGAATTAAAAGTGTGAGTTCCAGGTTAAAGTTTTAAGTCAAGGTAGTTTTTGATGAAGTTCAAGTCCAATCAACTTGAAACTTAGTACACATGTTCCTTATTAGTTGATCTTTCTACTTTTAAGGCCAAATTAGATTTTTTACCCAATTTCACGGTCCATTGAACATGGAAAATGATAATGCAAGTGGAGCATCCGTGTACTTTGGACACATTCTTGTTGCCTTTTCTGATTAAGTCAAATATTTGATAATTTCACAGATACTGTGATTAGATCATTCAGACATTGGTATATGCTCGTCATTGAAGCTGAAAGAGAACTTGGTTCTAAGAAGTCTTATAAAGAATGACAAAATGCTCAACAAAATATGCTTGAATAAACTGGCCATTTGGGGTAAAAATTTATACTAAAATTATAATTGACCCATAAAAACAGACAACACATGACCGAAACAAAATATGATGAATAGACTAAAAAAAAATGTGTTTATATTTGTGTAATTTAGGCCTTTAGGTGTTAGTTTTCTCTTTTTGAGTTTCATGTTTTGTCTACTTTATGCAGTATGGGTTTTTGAATAGTTATTTTTTGTGTGTTCTGATTCACAACGGTACAATCAGTTGTGCAATATCCTGAAAAGCCATAGAATTAGATAAGAATTAATAATATGTCTGAAAGTGTATTTTCTTATAATCAGCATCATCTTATCCTACATCATCGCAATATATCAGATCAATTGTGTTGCGTTGTTCTCCTTGACATTAAGGTTTAGCTGTAGGTTAGGTACACGAGAGATGTTCAGTTTTAACAGTATAAAGCGGTGGCTTTTTCTGTCAGGTGTCCTTGCATCCATACCAGTGATAGAGTATGAAATTCAAACTACTGCTCCACTGGTTCATTGAACAGATATGGCACATGGTGGTTAAAATAGATTCAGGAATTAACAACAAGAAACTTGGGATATACATCTGCAGTATTACAAGTTTCTGATGTCTGTTAGACTGAAACCTAACAACACAAACCAAAACAAATCTTTCAGATCAATTTACAATTAGGCAGTTTGGCTATCGTTTGATATTAGATACTATCATTTAGGATGCTTTTTAGCTCACCTGGCCCGAAGGGCCAAGTGAGCTTTTCTCATCACTTGGCGTCCGTAGTCCGTCATCGACGTTAACTTTTTACATATTGAACTTCTTCTAGAGAACCACTGAATGGAATGAAACCAAACATGGCCTGAATGTTCCTTAAGAGGTGCCGACCAAGTTTTGTTACTTTTTAGCCGATCCATCATCAGTGGGGGACTTAGTTTAACATAGGACCCTATGGGAAATGCATACAAATGACTTCTTTTAGAGAACCATTTAATGGAATAAAACCAAACATGTCATGAATGTTCCTTATGAGATGCTGACCAAGTGTTGTTACTTTGTAGTCGATCCATCATCCAAGATGGCCGCCAGCGGGGGACTTAGTTTAACATAGGACCCGATGGGAAATGCATACAAATGACTTCTTTTAGAGAACCACTGAATGGAATAAAACCAAACATGGCATGAATGTTCCTTATGAGGTGTTGACCAAGGGTTGTTACTTTGTCGCCGATCCATCATCCAAGATGGCCGCCAGCGGGGGACTTAGTTTAACATAGGACCCTATGGGAAATGCATACAAATGACTATTTTTTAGAGAACCACTGAATGGAATGAAACCAAACCTAGTTCGAATGTGCCTTATGAGGTGCTGACCAAGTGTTAATACTTTGTAGCCGATCCATCATCCAAGATGGCCGCCAGCGGGGGACTTAGTTTAACATAGGACCCAGTGGGAAATACATACAAATGTCTTCTTTTAGAGAACCACTGAATGGAATGAAGTTAAACATAGCATGAATGTTTCTTATGAGATGCTGACCAAGTGTTGTTACTTTGTCACCTATCCAACATCCAAGATAGCAACTGGGGGGGACTTGGTTTAACATAGGACCCTATGGGAAATACATACAAATGTCCTCTTTTAGAGAACCACTGAATGGAATGAAACCAAACATAGCATGAATGTTCCTAATGAGATGCTAACCAATTGTTGTTACTTTGTCGCAAATCCAATGTCCAAGATGGCCGCCAGTTGGGGGACTTACTTTAACAAAGGACCCTATGGGAAATACATACAAATTTCATCTTTTAGAGAACCACTGAATGGAATGAAACCAAACATAGCATAAATGTTCCTTTCCTAAAGAGGTGCTGGCCAAGTGTTGTTACTTTGTAGCCAATTTTTATCTTTTTTTATATAATTTCAAAAACCCAGGTAGAGTCAGGTGAGAGATACAGGCTCTTGAGAGCCTCTAGTTTTGAAATGTGAGATATATTTTTTGTCATCTATTAGCTATGTTAGTGGACCACCTTTTGCTTTTTGGGAAGTAATAGCGAGATTGCATACAGCAGGGACATTCTATAGAAAGTATAGAAAGTCCCTGCTTACAGCATTTGGGTTCCAGTAATCTTTAGGGATATCATGAAGTACATTGCATACTATGAAGGTTTTCTTGTGACCAGACAATGCCATAAACTGTTATTGTTTTGTAGAACTAAGGAAATCATTTAAGTGTATAACTGATGTCTTTTTTTTTTTAGAATATGTATTGTATTAGTATATCAACATTTTGTAAAAGCTTAATATAGGCACTCATTACCACTGTTTCACATTTAGGGTCAGGTGAGGCACCCGCTAATCTGATTAACTCAACCACATTCTATATATGCTCATACCAAGCCAGGAGCCTGTAAGTTAATTTTTGTCACAAGTTGCTGTATTTACTGCTAAAGGAAGAGACTGATCTCATTGTGCCGCAACTCCTCTAAAACTATACAACGTTGCAAATATTTGTAATATGACGTACAAATGTAGTGTTTTGTATTTCCTAAATTTGTCTTTGACCCAATATCTTTTTCACAGAAAACGCCACTTTTTGAAAAAAAAATCTCCAAATATCACGCATGATCAGTCGACGTACTGCACGCGAAATTGAAAAAAACGTCTTGGTTTCATAAAATAAAAATTAAGATCACAAAAATACTCAACTCTGAAGAAATTTCAAAACGAACAGTTCCTATTCAAATGGCAAAATCAAAAGCTCAAACACATCAAATGAATGGATAACTATCATATTCCTGACTTGGTTTAGGCATTTTCTTATGTAGAAAATGGTGAATTTAACCTGGTTTTGTAGCTGGTCAATCTCTCACTTGTATGACAGTTGTATAAATGTCCATTATATTGACAACGACGACTGAACAAAACAAGCAGACATAATAGGTAACTTTCCCAATTGTATCACGAGTTCGCAGGCATCTTTTAGTATCATTTATGTTTTCCACTTATTATTTTGTACGACATTCAACAATGTGCATAACCGATACCAAACCATCACCAACCAAGCAGACAGTGAACTTCATCATAAAGACTTAAAATCATTGGAAGGCTGTCAAAACAAATTTCAAATGAGTTTCAACGTCATAAAATGTCATAAGATGGTATCACCTTATATGCATGCGCCGAAGGAACTAGGCAAATCTAAGTTGTACATAATGTTTATTGTAATATATCGAAGAAGATCTGTCTCATTGACACTTATACCAGCTCTTCTCATTTTCATACTGGTGCTTGTTATTGAGATGCATGCATTTGAAAAATAAGAATTTGGCTAAAGAATAAAAATGTCTGAATTTTCATAATAAAATGCATAGAAAGACCCTCATGGTTAACTGAATTTAAAAAATGCTAGCAAATTAAATAGAAACAGCATTTGGAATAGGCATGCCTTTGGAATACTTCAGGAATAAACTTTTAATTGAGAAGGATACACTTGATTTTTGAGACAGAGGTTTATATTTAGTGAATAAACAAATCAAGGTGCATTAAATTGATTTATACTGCACTCGTTCTATTTGAGCAGTCAAAACGCGTTGACTGTATATTTCTATGTCATATCCAGTCACTGACCCGATGTCACTTTTCCTCATGAATATTTAAATAGAAATTGCCGAAATAATATTGAATTATTCATACGACCTCTTCAACCTGTTTTTGTTTCAAATGCATACAACGATGCGTGGAACGACTCAACATTGTTTCTTTTGCAATTATTGGAAAAAAATATTTAATTTGTTAATATTTTTTGTTTGCAACCTATAAATCATTATGTTTTATGCTTATGGTTGATATTTAAGTCCATACTCAAACGATTTCGTTCACCATCGAGTGTTGGTTTCAACAGGTAAATGTAAATTTCATTGTGTTGTATATTTCTCCGCGAGCATGACGTGAAGCCTTTTAAAAGGGTATTTCCCGCAATATTTAAATCAAATGAATAACCTTAACGCATTAAACAACAATTGAAAATGTTTTTTTTTAGATTGCAGTATAAAGACAATAATAGTGCATTGACTTGACATATCAACGATATAAGGATTCGGCCCGAAACGGGGAAATAGCTCGGCACAGCCTCGCATTTCCCCGTTTCTAAGCCTCATCCTTATATCGTTGATATGTCAAGTCAATGCACTATTATTGTCTATATATACAAATCATGAAAAGAAATACACGGTACCATGCATTTCTTTTGAATGGAAATTTCTATTGCGTATCATATATGGTCGTGGATATTTATAAAAAAATACTCAGTGTATGTAAAGTGCGGATCCTAAAATATCATTTTTACTGTATATGCCATAAATGTCTAATGTAGAATGATAAATAAACAGACGAACTTTTTTTTACTTTCGAAGAAAATGAAGAAAATTAGTTATAGTCCGGCCGATTGGTGCAGATATAGAGCAGAATTGCTCACTTGATGAGGAAAGCATGAAACTTTGCATAGTAGTTCTTGATTATATACCCTTTGATTTCAGCTATGGACCCACTCTGAAAAATCCAATATGGCTGCCATTTTCAAGATGGCGGAAAAACGGTATAAATAACAAGATTGTCCTATAGATATTCTATATAATTTCGGAAATTTAAGTAATGATTCTTTAAAAATGGACTCTTTGACACATTCCCCATTTCCATTCTCAATTTTACTTCATGTTTTTGAATTTGTTATCAATTAATTTTAAAATATAAAAAAAAAATTTGGTTATTTCTATAACACATACATTTGCAAATATGGCTGCATATACAAAAACAAAAAGAGAAATTCAAAATGTTAATCAAAATGTTACATGTTATTGTAATTGTTCTTTAAACGCTTTCAGTTTTAATGGTTGGAATGAAATAGGTTGAAACGAGTCGATTGAACGTTAATATATGTCGGTTAAATATGGTGGAATAGTTGGTAACTCATCAGAACTTTAAGGCAGTGCCGAGTGCACCATGTCTCGTGTCTCTTCAATGCCACGTCTTACGTCATTTATCGAGTTTTCATCTGCCGTACCCATTGCATCGTCATATTATTCTATGTAATCAATAGGTGTACCTTTCTTCAGGGGGATAACACGATTGCCTTCACTTAAAACGGTTAAGGGGCAACTTTTTCCTTTTCCAACTACGTGTGAAACAAATTCGCAACTATTCAGCGAGCATGGTCCTAGAATGCACTCCTAGTCAGCACTTTTATTAGTTTTAATGGTAACAGTCATTTTTGAGTTTTGAGGAACTGTGATGGTTCGTTTTATGCAAACTTGTTGAGTTGAAATTTAGTTTTCATTGTTAACAAATGCCGCATTTATCACTTTATTGTTGATGGTAATTGTGGGAGTACTCAGGTTTATCACTGCGCTCAGGGTTTCCAAAATATCTACCCTAAGTATAACAACGTCTGTTAATGCCTCTTTGCACACATCCCATTGTATGTTTTCTCTATTAATGTCGAGAGTCGTTCTTTATAATTTTCCCAATAACAAGCTGTTAACCCACACCACGTAGCGTTACGTTCTTCAAATCTCAAATTTTTTGCCGGAATTAATTTTTCATTTACTAATGTTATCATTGCAGCGGTGTCCACAACGATGCTCACATTCTTGTCATGTATAGTACCTCTTACTGCTAAGCTCTTTCACATGGTTCGTCTCATGACAATATCTGACGAGGACGTGGGCATCTGATCGATTTTGTGATGAAGTGATGTTTCATGGCCAATAGACTTTGGAATCGTGCGTTGGCCTACTGGCCCGACCCTTTACTGTTTTAAGACTCTATTGTTGGGGTTGCACTTTGATTTGCTCCGTATCCTGGTGAAGGTGACCGTTGTCTGAAATAACCGGGATATCTGGAGTTTGTCCGTTGAGATTCTAACCGTTGTCTTTAGGAACCATATGATCTCTAGATTAGTGGGGGTGTTGCTGATCGATAGGCAGTAAGGTTGGGTGTATTTCTATCTTGCGATCTACCGCGATTGTATTGCTTAGGAGATCTTCCACGTGTTTATTGATCAGGTGATCTTCCATTTAACTGGTGATCTTCCATGATTAAGTGATCAGAAGAACCGAGGTTATATTGATCGGCCCATCCACGGTTATGCTGATTAGTTGAAAGCATAATATCAGCTAGTTTTGTGACAATTTGTGTGAAGTTATGCACCTTATTATCCAAAGGACTGCTCATATTTCTTTTATCGGTCGGTGATACTGCGCCATCAGCAAAGTAGACTTGTCGATGGTCATAATTGGCACTTTTTGATCCATATATCACCATCTGGTTTGCTATTAAGGTTTTCAATTGTTTCAACGCCTTGTTGAATGTGTCTTGGTTCCTCTCTATAAAATTTCTTATAGAATCTTTGTCTTTACATCCTCGAAGGATTGCTTCAGTTCCAATCTGGTTTGATCTTTCTTGCTGAAGTGCTGCTCCAAATTAATGCTTTTTAAGGCCTTGGAATCATTATCTGTGTTTACCTTGCGAGCGTACCCAAAGCCAACATCAGCCTGGCAATCTGGAGCCTACACACATTTTGCCTGTTTTACCATTGTCATCTACCGACAGTTCGTTCAAATTGGTAAATAAACGCCGCCCAAGTCATGGATCCTCTTCAATTGAGTTTTTGCATTTTTGGGAGGTTGGCTTCGGCTCCGGTCCCTTGCACCAAGATTTTCTTGCCATCGGGTATATTCTCTCTCCAATGAGGAGTCTGAAGAAGAGGTGTTGCCACACTTTTTTGGTTTCCTCTGCCCTTTCCTGGATCGGTCAGTGGAGTCAGCTTGCTGTTATGGGAAGCCTATTAGAGCTACAGGAGCTGACGAGTTTGTCATAATTGGAGTGATAAATGTGGGATTTGCCATTGACTCGACGGGGATGATACCATAAGTATAGGCACTGCATTTAGCATTGGAGAAGCTTGATAGAATCCACTTGCAGCCAATTGTTTCTGTAATGGTGTGCTGCTCTTAACTAAAAATTATTGACTGATAGTAGATGGTAAGTGTGCGTGAGAAGACACATAAGCCTTTTTGCTGATATCCTTGATAAGTACTAGAGGATTATAGTATTTTCTTAATTAGAGATTGTTGTTGAATAACTTGAACTGTCTCATGCAGGGTCAAGGGCCCTGACATAGGACTTTTGACTTATGGTGAAGACACTTTCAACAGAGTTGGTGCGGTTGATGGTTCATGCGAACTACAATTGGGGAAAGACCCAAGGCATGGATTTTGTTGTGTACTTTTGGTAAACTTGCGTTGTACTGGCTAAGGTCACAGTTTGGCTTAGATGATGTGTCCATTGCAGGAATTTTAACTTCTTTATTTCGATTGTCGAATAATTCATTTACAACAGATGCCAGTTGTAGGAAGGTACCCTGCTGTTCAAATGCACTTTTAAATTGAACTGTGTATCCTTCCTCAGTTGTTGTCAGCTTGTCCATTCATCTCACCACAACATTGAGTATCGTATTGGTCTTACCATCAATTCCGCCAAGCATTTATTACTAGCCTTGTGGTCTATGATGTCTTCAGACTACTGAAGTTGCCGAGATATTGCTCTAATCTGTTCGTTATTAATATCCATTGCCTCTTTCTGTTCAGCTTAAAACGTAATGAGACCAACACATATTTTATCAATTCGCGCTTCGCTCTGTTTTATATTGCGGTAAATCTCAACTGTTCATTGAGCATTAGATTTCCTATCTGCTAAAAATTCCTGGTACAATAGTTTAATAGTCATTTCTGAGCTGTCCTTTGTTAAAACGTCTTCAGCTGTGGGTTTCTCATTATCCCCAAATGATTCAGTTTCTGCCATTTTAATGTTGTTGTCCGTGTTGTCCTCAATTCCTGCCATTTCACTGATATGTGTTTAAATGATTTTCAATTCACAGTTTAATATCTCAAATAGCAAAATATTGCGACCCAAGAAATAAGATTGGCACTGAATTATATCTTAAGGCAGATAAATCCCATACCACAGCTTTTATTTGTGACCCAAGAAAACAAACAGTGCAGCTTTTAATGAAAGCTACTGCTGCAGCTTTTTATGAAAGCAACTACTTTGTGTATGAAATGACAAGGAAGGCAAAATCAAAAAGGTCAGAACTGGGACAGATACTATAAATGACACTTTACATCAATAAAATGCTTATATTCAGGTCAATTCTCAATAATGAATATTTGCTTACTTTTCAAGGCGGCCATTTTGAAAATAGCCGCCATTTTCTATTTCAAAGATAGATCAAAACAAAATCTTGCTAAGTACACCAAGTCATTCAAATATGTTGATTTTTGTGCTTCTAGCATCAAATCCACTGTGGTTTGTGCAATATTGGAAAATATTTTAGAACATACGGCAGCCATCTTGAAATAAGCTGCCATTTTGAATTTTGACGGTGGGTCCATAGCTAAAATTGCTCAGTACACAAAAATGTACCATCATGCAAAAATTGTTGCTTTCCTCATTCTTTGAGCAATTTTTTCACCGATCGGCCGGACTATTAAAATGTATATGTTCAGAAATACATAATACTAATAAAACAAAGTAAGAGATGCGAGCGGGGTTTTATCGCGCCTAAAGCCATCCAGCTTTGAAATATATACCAAAATAGGTGAATATTTATGACATTTCACGAACAGATCGTGCAGGTGCTTTATAACTAACAGGTAAGATGTTGTTGCAGTACAAAATATTCATTTTAATACAATTAATAAAGTTGTATAACGTAGAATATGTTTTGTCATTCAGTTTCTTCATATTTATCTAAATTCCACTATGATGATTTCGTAATGCTAGTCATGTTTACTGTCGAATAATGATACTATTCTTTCATTTTTACTGTGGAGCGAATCATTAGTACTGTACATGCGGTGCATTTTCACTGTATAATTTTTTTATTTTTTTTTTATCTATTACAGCTCATTTCTTTAAGCATGTAGAGCAAGACTTTAGTTGACTTGCTTGTTTTTCTTTTATTGGATAATCGTTATGATAACACCCAATTTAATTCAAATATTAAAAATACAGGTTAAACTATCATATGCTTAATCATATTGTTTAAAAATGTCAATCTTATTTACAAAGTTTGTATAAACAATTAAACAAACAAAGCAAGCAAACCAACCAAAGTTTTGCTTTGCATGCATTATGAAATTAGCTGTAAGGCCTTAATTTAGCCGACTTGCTCAAACAATAGATAAAGTAAGAGAAAGATTTGATAAAATTTAACTTACGTCGGAAAGTTTGGTTTTAAAACACTCTAATAAATTCAATAGAAATAACATTTATTTCAAATGTATTCCATTTAGTTTCTTATAAAGCGTATAGGGATCTTTATCCTTATTTTTTTTTATCCATTTCCATGACACTTCACTACTAATTACGTACATCTTGAAATAGATTGAATCTTTGTTTTCCCGTTTAAAAGGTTTTACACTGGAGCCATTTATAACTTGCTGTTCGGTGTGAGCCAAGACTCCATGTTGAAGACCGTATGTTTACGTATAATGGTCTACTTTTATAAATTGTCACTCGGATGGAGAGTTGTCTCATTGTCACATACGACATCTATATATGGCTCAAAAACGAAACGAGACGGGATAAAAAGGTATAAAAAAATCCACACTACTTTTTTAATATATGTATAATGGGCTTAAATGATTCAGAATAGAGTAAAATAGTGGGTCGCATTTGGGTATAAGCGTGACGCCGGATTGCCGATTTTTTGCAAGCGTGACAGGTGAAAGTCAAATGATTGTGTCGTGAAAAACGAGAAATGAAGTCTAGCGGGACACAGGAATCTGACAAAACAATAAGCGGAATACGGGAATCTGCCAAAACAGTAAGCAGGATCCGGGATCAGAACCCCCCCCCCCAATGAGACCCCCAGAATAAGATATTTGTGTATATCAATCCTATTGTTACAGTCATGCCTTCAATAACAAATGTATCCGATGCATGCATTTTTTTATATTTTTGGTCCCTTTTTCAATTTTGAGGGGTCCAAATTTAAAGACAAAAGTCCTTTAATATAGATATTTGGGATTCGTTGACATGCTGAATCTAACCGTGTATCTAGTTTGGGGATTTTTTGTCTAGTTGCTGAAACAGCCCACATAGAGTTCCAAAGGGTCTAAAATCAACAAAAATGAATTGTAGCAATCATTTCGTGTACAATTCAATAACCCAAATGTGTATGGTTTTACCTCTGCGGTAGTATCCATTCGCGGATCTAGAATTTTTCATTTTGAGAATCGCTTTTGTTACAAGTTTGAAAAGCTATATATTTGATGAAGAATGAATGAGGAGTTTGTATTTCAATTTGAAAATACATGTATCATAAATCCTAAAGTCATCAACTAAGTTTTTTCGTTTGTTGCAAGTGCATTTATCACATAATTCTACAATAAAAATTCCTCGCATCTTTGAAAATTCTACATTAATAATGACTGCACTAACAGTGATAATTCATCGCATCTATAGCTAAAATGGATCGCTTTCAATAATCGATATGCTATAGTATGATGCTTTTATAACACTTATTTGAACTTTAATGCTATGTTTGTATATTATAAAGACATATCACAATGAAAATATGTTAAAACTTATCTTCAAATCACTTAACTTGATATTTTCAAAACATAAACAAATACAGTTTTCCCATGATCCTTTATTCTACAATAGACATACCCGCATATAACAGTAAAAATGAACTATCTGGATTCGCACTTTATATACACTGATACTGGTGTACTAAATTATAATCCTGGTACCTTTGACAAGGGGTACAATCAAAATCACGTGATGGATATACACACACCGGAAGTAACAGTCGAGCAGACCGCTTGAAAGGTAAGTAGTCGTATTTACTTGTTTATATCAATAAAATTTAATAAATAAGGTAGTGCACCGAATGTAGGATACTATCTAGTTTTGAAATACACAATTATCCTTTCTGGAAAGCGTGCAGTTAATGCGAACACTTCGACACAGTTCCAACATTTCACCGTCGAAGTGTTTGCAATAACTGCACGCTTTCTAGCAAAAACAATTGTGTATTTTAAAACTACATACTATCCGACATTCGGTGTGCCAACTTATTAATCAAAATTTAATTGATATAAACAAGAAAATGCAACTACTAACCTTTCAAGCGGCGAGTTCGACTGTAACTTCCGGTGTGTGTATATCCATCACGTGATTTTGATTGTACCCCTTGTTTGATAACTATTTACCCCACTGGGTCGATGCCACTGCTGGTGGACGTTTCGTCCCCGAGGTTATCACCAGCCCAGTAGTCAACACTTCGGTGTTGACATGAATATCAATAATGCGGTCATTTTTATAAATTTCCTGCTAACATAACTTTGAATTTTTCGAAAAACTAAGGAATTTCTTATCCCAGGCATATATTACCTTAGCCATAACTTTTTGGAATTTTGGATCCTCAATGCTCTTCAACTTTGTACATGTTTGGTTTTATAAATATTTTGATACGAGCGTCACTGATGAGTCTTATGTAGACGAAACGCGCGTCTGGCGTACTAAATTATAATCCTGGTACCTTTGATAACTAATTAAATGGTGTTACAATAGTTACGGGTGATTTGAATGCCAAAGTTGGAAAAGAGGGACGAAAGATACCAAAGGGACAGTCAAACTCATAAATCTAAAACAAACTGACAACGCCATGGCTAAAAATGAAAAAGACAAACAGAAAAACAATAGTATACATGACACAACATAGAAAACTAAAGAATAAACAACACGAACCCCACCAAAAACTAGGGGTGATCTCAGGTGCTCCGGAAGGGTAAGCAGATCCTGCTCCACATGTGGCACCCGTCGTGTTGCTTATGTGATTACAAATCCGGTAAATAGTCTAATTCGGTAGGTCACATTCATGAAAGGGAAGGGGATTGTAGTTACGACGTAAGGAACATATCCGATATCATTTGTGAAACGGTTATTCCATAACGGTCAACCAACTCGTGATGGCGTCCGTAAAATTTACGAAGGGATGATTTCAACTTCACCATTTGGAACTCTTGGTTTAATAGCTTCCTTGTGAGCAGCAACCCTCTATCAAGAAAATCATGATAGGAAATGCAAGCACGGGAATATCGTATTAATTGGGAGATATATACCCTGTATGCAGGTGCTGCTGGAATGTTGCTACTTAGAAATGGAAAGTTCACAATTGGAAAGCTGAAATCATCTCTTTTGTCGTAAAGTTTTGTTTTCAACCAAATCCATCATTAGTTTAAAAAACAATAAAGAACAGGTTTTAGCTATTAAACAGCCTTACAACTGACTATACAAACACAATGTCAGTCAATGATGAATGGCTGCATATTCATGAAATCTACAATGAAGCCAATTCAAAGGTATTTAAATTTAAAAGACAAGTACAACAACAGACTGGATTTAACACCTGAAACTTAGAAATTGATAGATGAAAGAAAAGAAGTGAAGTGAACAACAACATATGTTAAACACGTTCAGGGAGAATTAGGGAAAAGCTAAGAACAAAATATACTGAATTGAACTAGAAAATAAATCCAGCTTCACATAAGAGCATTTTGGATTGTATGGATGACATAGCAAGAGAAGCAGCAAGAGCAGCTTCAAATCAGAAAATTGGACAGATTTACCAAGTTACTAAACAACAAAGTGGTTGAATATGTCAATTATACCTAAAGCACACCTGGACTTAAATTAGAAACACTTCCACCTTCAAAACAAGAAATACCGAAAGTCATTAAAAGTTTGAAAAACAAAAAGGGACCTTGCATAGACCAATTAAATACAAAACTTTTTAAGATGCTTGCAGCGGCTACTTTAAAGAAAGTATTTCAGAAAATATGGGAACACGCTGTTATTCACAAACTGGAGAGGAATCACTTTACTATCCATTCCAAGTAAAGTTTGTCGCATAAGTTTAGTATTAAGAATATAGACGAGGTGGATGAGAAACTACGACAAGAACAAGCTGGTTTCAGAAAGGTAGAGGTTCCATAGACCACATATTTGTCATACGAAACATCAAATAAAAGTGCCATGAGTGGCAGGGAAAAATAAACTGCTTGTGAATTTTGTAGACTATAAAACCTTTGACAGCTCACACAAGGAATGTCTTTGGGAAATTTTGAGAACAAGACCAATACTTAAGATGGAAGGATAATTTTCAAGAGGTTCTTAATCGAAAAGTTCCAGGCGACCCATCAATTAATCCTGAAACACACTTGGACTTACCAGAGAGACAGTCACACTCATAGATTAAAAATATTCTGACAATGCCATGACTAAAAAAGAAAAAGACAAACAGACAAATAATAGAACACAACATAGAAAACTAAAAACTTAGCAACACGAATCCCACCAAAAACTGGTGATACAGATCCCCTTTCAAAACAAGAAATACCGAAAGTCATTAAATGATTGGAAAACAAAAAAGAGACTTGGCATAGACCAAAAAATACCGAATTTTTAAAGATGGATCCATAGCTAGCAGCATATACTTTAAACCAAGTATGCAAGAAAATATGGGAACAAGCTGTTATTCCTAACAGTTGGTCTAAAGGCAACATCATAACAATGTCAACACCAGGAGACTTATAGAACTGGAGAGGAATCACTTTACTATTCATTCCAGATCCAGTAAACAGATCCTAATCCACATAAGGCACCCACCGTATAGCACAATCCATTCAAAATATATAGAACAAATTAATAGAAGTAAAAATATCAACTGCTAAAAAATAAGCTCAAACAAACATCATTATAGTTAAAAATATGTTTTATTGTAAAATAAAAAATAAGTTGGCTATGGAATAAATAACTTTTATATCAGTAGGTTTGAAGTATTACATTTCAGTTCCAGATGAGTTTTGAAGCTATATGATTAGTTACATGTTTGAGGATGCATATTAAAATATTGCAAGATAAAAGCAAATCAGTATAAACATGAGTACTAGTATTCAAAATGTTTAGTTTACACTTTTGTATTGCAAAACTGATCAGAAATATAAAACAGCGAGTTATGTCGGGTTTTCTCCACCACTCTTTAATTTTTTTTTAAATTTCAATCTTTTGAATACCGAATAAAACAAGTTGAAAGCACAGTATTTTATTTAAACAAAATTAAAATTAAAATTTGGAAAGAAGTAGAAAAATACCTTTTGAATTTAACTAATTGTGTCGTGTTCTACAAATAATTGAACATCTATGTTTCAAGGAAATATTTATTGTTAAGGTTAAAGGTATATATTTATATATATAGTTTATTCTCGATAATATAGAAATATACAGTCTTAAATATGTGTTGTTAAAATTCAATACACAAGCTCATCACCTTCATTTTACAGCACTCTTACGATCAATGTTTGTGGTCGAAGCTTATTACATGAATATGCATTTGATAAATATAAATGATACATGTATAAAAAATGAAATAATCTGCATTGATCTATTGTAATAGGTTTTGTTCTTTCGGAGACGACATAGCTTAGGAACTGTTCGGTATTAAATGTAAGCGATCTTATGTCGAAAATAACGAAACAAACATTAATTTTGTTTTCGAAATGTGAAACTTTATAATTGTTTACTATTCTGCACATTGAAGTTTGAAATGTGCAATAGATTTCTAAAGATTGCAAACGATACCAAAGCGATATTAAATCAACCTCATAAGTCCAAAACAAGCTTCCAATGCCATGATTTTTCATTATCACGAATATTTCTATTACAATTGAATAAATAAATTTGGTGTATTTACTGTCTTCTGATTGGTTAAAATTATTAGTTTTATTTTCAATGTTGTCATTTTTTATGGAGACACGCCCACTCTGACGTTATGTATTCATACGCCAACATGTGTGTACGTTGTTATATATAATATAAAAAGTTCTTTGAGCCTTATTTTTGATAGAAATTTATTTATAATGAATGGCAATAATTTATTTTGATTTTATTGAACCATAAAACTAATTTTTGACTCTTCACATTTTACATAATCCGCTTCGCAGATTATTCAATGTAAAGCGTCAAAAATTAGTTTTATGGTTCAATAAATTCAAAATAGATAATAGCCATTTATTAAATAATGAAGAGATGTTTTCATAAAAGACATGGTATTGCTCGTAAAACATATCCTTTTTATTAGATTTTTTTCATATATTCAGTTTTTAAAACTAGACATTTACTTATTTTGACCATCTACCGTATTTTAAACCTTTTAGCATGTTGAGTTTGTTATATATTTCTGATTGCTCTCCTCTGTTCCTCGTATTTTAAATTATTTTAAATTAAGTCACAAGAGGTTTCAGACGGGTTTAACAACATGCATTCTTGAACGGTAAACATCGCATGCCCCTAATAAGCAAAATACAAATTGAAACTTATATCCCTTTAAATATACAACCCGTTTGCACTCTTCCATTTATATTTTGAAATTTTATAAATTGTCCAATGACCTATATACATAAATAAAATATACAAAGTTTCGTATAAAATCTTACTAAACTACAATGATATGAATGAATAATGTAAATTTCATAGTCCTACATATACAATACAACATTTTGTTAATCAGTTTCGTCTCCTATAATGTGCGTTTTCTGGCCCTTTTTAGGTGGCTCAGACTTATAAAGTTTCAGTCTGTATAACAAATTGGAAAACATGCCAAGATCAATAGCACCGGTATTATCACAAGCTGTCATTAAGAAAAATTCTATTTCTTTTTCATCTAACTTTCTTCCGGTTCCGGTTACCATAGACTCTAATCCGGCTCGGGCTTCGTCACCGTCCAATTTTAGACTGTTGTCTTTGTCAAGTTCGTGGAATCTAGCTACTACATCTGCTGCACTAAAATAATAATCCATATTTAAATTAAAATTTGAATTAAAAAGCAAAAAAGAAAACATGAAAACAACACTTTACAAATATCATGCATCTGAAGCGCTTCAAAATATCGAAACATTTCTCATTCGGTCAGGTTTAAGGCTTGGATATATATGTGCTAATTTGTCGAAATCTTATGTTTGTGAACAAAGAGTTTGCATTCATCGGATGACTAATAAACGGACATTGTATCACAGTGGAGGACTGCTCCTTTAAGAACAAACAAATTCGCCCCAGTTTTGGTTTGTGCTTGTGTAGTTCTATCTTGAGTTTTCTCTACAGTTATCTTTTCGTCGTTTGGTACATGTTTTCCAATATTATTTGATATTTCTGTATAAGGTCTCCATTTTGTTTAAGTACAGATTTGTTTCCCGTGCAAAACTTTAACGAAAGCATTCAATTTAGTAGACAAAATTGTGCAGTTAGTAGTAAATACGCATGAACTATTCTCAACTAAAGGGGAACGTTAGATCACTTCGTCCATCAAAAAAAAAAAGAAAAAAAAAAAGAAGAAAAAAATCGGTCTTCAGTAACAGAATACAAAATGATTGATACCTTAAATTATTAACACGATTGCTTTAAAGTTTATGTAAATAATTTGATGCTTATGTTCTGGTTTAATCTATGTAAGTCTGAAATTGAGAATGCATTGAAACAACCCGACTAAAGAACAGAAAACAGTCGAAGGCCACCAGATGGGTCTTCAACGCAGCGAGAAAATCCCACACCGGATCTATTTCGTTTTAACCACACCAACATAGCCAATCTGTTCCTCATGAAGAAAATGAAACTTAAAATTCCCATGATGCAATCGAATTTTTAACAATTTGAACAGCATTGTTATGACATTTTAAGCAAACACATCTGACATCAGACTCGGACTTCTCTTGAACTGAATTTTAATGTGCGTATTGTTATGCGTTTACTTTTCTACATTGGCTAGACTGGGTATAAGGGGAGGGTTGAGATCTCACAAACATGTTTAACCCCGCCGCATTTTTTGCGCCTGTCCCAAGTCAGGAGCCTCTGGCCTTTGTTAGTCTTGTATTATTTTAATTTTAGTTTCTTGTGTACAATTTGGAAATTAGTATGGCGTTCATTATCACTGAACTAGTATATATTTGTTGAGGGGCCACTGCTGAAGGACGCCTCCGGGTGCGGGAATTTCTCGCTACATTGAAGACCTGTTGGTGACCTTCTGCTGTTGTTGTCTCTTTGGCACATTCCTCATTTCCATTCTCAATTTTAACATGAATAATTGTTGTACATAATATTTTCACACTTACTTTGCTCCTACTGTTTCGTAGAACTGTTGGAATTCCCAAATACTCATTATTTCATTTTTATCTTTATCAAAAGTTTCAAACATGACCATAGCCTCTTGTTGAGTCATTCCAAACTCTTGTTGTAGCATTTCTATAGCTTGCGGTCTATGCAATCGTTTAACATTGCTTTGTGCATATTTGTCGAATATGGCTTGAACGTCTTTACTGAAATAGACAAATATATTGTAACGTGAAAGCAATAGTTATAGTAGCATTTTAAATGAATAAAATAAAATGCATGACATGTGTCAACACACTCAAATCAGAAAACAACACACTATCTAGGTGTACACATTACATTCTTCAGCAATACATGGTTTTACAACATATGTCAATCTACCATTATAACAGACACTTACTTTAACTCTGAGGAGCATGAGTGAAAACATGTGTTATTCGGTCATTATTGAATATATATTCTTATTAATTACAATCTAAAGAACTTTGAAGTAAACAAGAGAAAATGGGAGGAGCTATATATATTTTCTATGCGTCAGTCTAGAAAAAAAACCCACCCCTGAGCTCAATTGACCTGCCGTATTCCCCCTTCATCATATCTAAAGTTTATATTAGATCCATCTATCTTTTTTTGTGCTGTTCATATTGATAACAGTATATAGTATACTATTTGCTACTCATATTTCCTATAGATAAGAATGGTATTCATCCTATAATTTAATAAAGTGTTACATGCTTTGAACAAGACGGCTATATACATAATTGTCTATCCCTATCCTATCGAATATTTGAAAACACATTTTTACTTGCATCGATGCTGTAGATATGATATCATACTATTTACTTTGTGTCTATATCATTGCAGAAAAATGTTCAATAACGACGTAATTGCAGATTGATAGATATCTTTCCACTGATTTATGACATTGTACTTTCTTCTGTCAGTTTCTTTGGCAACAGGGTTGTAAACCAACGAAACGTTTTCAGCAGGAATCAGACGAGTATCGAATGAACCATAGTTTTAATATTCATGGCGCGTGTTTTTCATTGGCACACGTTCTTATCGGAAATATATCTATTCAGAAGGATAAAATTCAACTATGCAACACCTAGGTACAAACTGCACGACATTATACTTCAAGATTAATAGTGAAATGAAATTTTTGTGGTTATATGTATTTTAAGATAGTATTTTGAGTTATTTATTGGTCACGCGCGTACCTTATGCATGCCATCATAGAAAACATGTGTTGTTTGATTGGTAATCATATTCGATCAAGTGTTTTAATCGCTGACATGTAAGTTACAGAGTATGATTTTTATTTTGATATCAAAGATCTTGATAGAGATATAAGTTTGGAGCTAACATATGCCAACTATAAGCGAGAGTTTTTATATCATTGAAAAATCAAATACATTCTTACAAATTGCCTTGAACTCTTTAAAATTGATGGTATGTATCGCCGTTCTATGTACTCTGGATCAGATCCAAATAAACAAGGAGATTATGTCAAATATTTCGTAGTTTTTCAACATCTATTGGATCTGGGAAGTTAATTACATAATCAGAGACATGTAAACTTCATTAGTTCTCTACCACATATTGCTATTTAGTTCTTTGATGAATGTTGGGCGTATTGTTAGTTTGTTATTTGATTTTCTTAGGTATTTTCTTATTATATTGAACAAGAAATGTGTTTTACTGTTTTTTATAAATATGTCTGAAGACTTATTATTTTAAAAGCAATCGCAGTTTACTTTAAACAATGTTAAAACTGATATACTTACGGAATTTTTCCTCTTTTACCCATACTTGCCATGAATATTGTTCTGGAAATAAAAAAATATATAATATAATAAAGCGTTCTGAACATTGCGTTAAAATAGCAAATAGTCTTTCATACCAATTCGATGAAGAAAAATTGTATAAAATCAAGATATTTCTTGGTCGTGAATAGATAGTGTTTTGTTGACCTAGATTGCAAGCAACTCCTCTGAACATTAATATTGGCACTGGAATTCTCACGACATTCATAATGATCCTATGTGCCAGGTAAAACACACATGAATCGACTTCAGACAGATTGCATTGACAGTTTCGTCATGCTATCATCTGGCAAGTGCCAAAACACGATGTATCAATATAAAGAAACCGCAACACTGCGTGCTAACAAGCATAGAATACTATGTGGACTATGAAAAAATATGGTATCTTTTTTTTTAACATAAAGTAATTAAGCAACAATGAGAGCTTACTTGAACCCCCCCCTCAAACACACCCACTTATAAAAACAAAAACACCCCTAGTCCCATTCTCGTTACCTAATGAAAATAAGGAGATGTGATATGATTTCCAACTATCAACGGTAACCAAAGGAAGAACCAACATGTAAACACTAGATTATTATATCCAATTCATTTTCCGACATGTTGCAACCCCATTGACGTTTACTCCACATTTCCATTTATTCATCGCACGGTATTCGACAATAGTATCTATACCAATGATATATTTACAAGATTATATAGTAACTTAAAGTTAAGACTGGCTTAACCGACGAGCATCAATACTTGTATATTAAAATAACATCTTCTTCAGTTCGTGAGTCCGAATGTTTTTCTGGATTTACCACCATCAGGGCTGGAACACGTTTATTCTCGAGCGTATATTAACATGTGAAGGGGTTAAATAAGGCTAAGTATTCTGGGTAATTGACCATTACACATTTTTGTATCTCAATCAGAGGAAGGCAAATGGTAGTACAAGAAGAAACATGTAAAACTAATCTACTCAGTCAATATTATCGATACATCAGATATCCAAACAAACACGAACTGTACATTGTAATCCAATAATAAATAATATAAATTATCAAAGTACTGGCGTACATCTCAATGTTTAAATTTCAAAACTTTCAGTTTTATGTCTCCTACTAAAACTGACTTTAAACATGACTATAAACTACATGTAGAATACTTAGTACTTGTACCACAGTAATAACTGACAATATAAAAAGTAAAATAAAAAAAATACTGAACTCCGAGGAAAATTCAATCGGAAAGTTCCTAATCACATGGCAAAATCAACTGACAAAACACATCAAACAAATGGACAACAACTGTCATATTCCTGACTTGGTACAGGCATAATCGCAAAATAAGTCTAGAGTACTTCAGAAATCAGTCGTTCAGCCTCGTCCTGAATAAACATTTCTATAGACATAATTCTTAGTAGATTGAATAATATAGATAAGTAATTAATAAGATTATTATCGCTTACCTTTGTTTAATAGAATTAATAAGAAATAATATGTTTCTAGTATTTATAGTGTAAAGCCGGTCCTAGTCGCTTGAGATTCCTTCTGAGTCAGTAATTATCAGTCATAGAGAAACGTGATAGTACTGTGTCTATAGGATTGGTGATTGTAATCACTCACACACGTACATATGCGCGTGCAGCATATCAATAATTTTGGCGTGAAGCTTTGTGTTGAAAAACTACACGATAAAAAATAATAAGTTGGATTATTTTCGATCGTTATCTTCACATATTTAAGATTTTTGGGCTGTGTATGTTATATACTAAATTCAGGTTTTATTTATAGATGTGTGTATTGAATGTTAACATTTTATGATTCATTCTGCTAAAATAAACAAATAGATATAGATATAGAAACATGATTAGTGGTTGTTCATTCAAACTGGAAGGGACAGGGGGTCAATGATCGCAAGAAACTAACTTACATGGCACCTTCTGCCTCTACATAACATTTTTATTGGGTTCTTATACATCCTTGTATTTCAACATTCGGCTTTGAAGTAAATCGGAGAAAATCGCGTCGGACCATGGTATGAAATTTATAACTTGTTATCTGTAACAAATGTTTATTTTTTTCGGAAACAAATTTGGAAAGCTTTATCGATTTATAATATTGCTTTAATTTAGTTTATTTTAAACAAAATCTGATGTTGCCTTTCTTGTACAACGTTTTTAGTTTGAATCTGTTAAACATGTTAAAGTGTATCATTAATTTTTTTTTTTGATGATAGCGAAGTAGGATTTTTTATACAGTAATACTATGATAAGCCAGAAAATAAAATGGAACATTTTTTTTCTATTTTTCATATATAAAGAAAACAGGAGGTGTCTGGTCCATTAATGAGGCAGTATCCAACGTCACTAAACACCAAAAAGGTATTTATAAATCAACATGTGGTCTGAAACTATGGCCATGTATGCCTTTTTGAGATATCTTGATTAAAAAAAGAACAATGAAACAGGGAATAACATAATATCGTGCCATTCAAAAAAGGTAATAAACTCAGATAATTTTTATTTACAGTTTTTCCAAAAATGTTTGGTCTAATCGACCCTACAGTGACATATAGTCCAAAACAAAAGAGGAGTAAACAGAAATAAATGGTACCCATTTTCATATCATAAACATGACTTAGCGACAATATATTTAACATTGTCAGCAGTTTCAAACAGCGATAATTTTTCCCGAAGTCAGACAAAAAGCAATGTTTTTTTTCTATTATCAATCAAAGATTTGTCAACACAGATCTTTATATAACATTTTACTCCTAATGAAACTAATGAAATAAGAACATAGCTAGGCTGCAGTTAGTGAGTCAGCAGTAGAAGGAGAGGGGAAAGTTGCACAACAACTGAACTAAGGATATTGCATACTAAGTTTCGGCTCAACTCTGGTTTTACGTTTTTTAGAGACTTCTCGAAGACTTCATCAATCATCTGCTTGTTTGCATGAAGAGATAAAGAGTAATTGATAGATTATTGAAGACACTGCAGGAACCTCTAACGCGCGTTTACACGTGAGATCATCAATTTGATTATTGTAGACGTAAATAATTGTAATCTAAACACATATCGCCCGTGCATGATGATATGCTAAGATATGTGTAGTGTTACATTCCCATTTAATATTCTTTTATTTCATCAGCTGGGAATGCTTTGTTTCGCTGGGATTAACTTTCTATTTTAACTGTCATTCAAGGATATAAAAAGGTTGCTTACCTGGTTTTTCGGTAAGTAATCGTTTAGAGAATGAATTTGTCATTATTATAAATATAACTCATCATTTTGTTATACATACGGAAATACAATTGTTTCAATTGGAACATTTTAAGAAAATCATAAGATTGTTATTATAATATATAAATATAAAATCTTTTCAATTCTTTAAAAACACAATCTAAATACAAAAAAAAAATAAAAAAAATCTGTATATCGTTTGCTTTATTTTCTCAAGTGTTCAGACTTGTTTGTTTTCATGCTACAATCCTGAAAGGTTTATTATTTATTTGATATTTTTTGAAAACAAAACAATTTTTGCTGCTTTCAACTCTGTTTCTTTAGTCATAAAAGATGAATAAGATATTAGTGATGTAAATGTCAACGAGACAGCAAACCAATGAAACAAACTACCAAAAGACACCAAGTGGGCAATTTATAGGCTTTAGAAATAGACAGGTTTCCAAACAATATAACAATTAACTTATAAATATTCTCACGTCTACAAAAGAAAATCTGGATGGAGGTTCCTTCATTTCTGTTTTCTTTGATAATTTATACCATTTTTCACTATTCTTTATCCTTTTTTGCAAGTATTCTTTTTACTTAATATTTTAGCACCTCAGAATTCTGTATTCTTTATTTTTTGGGGTCTATTTGTTTTGGCCTTTATTCTATATTATAGAACCCCGATCAATATCCTAATAAAAGATGAGGGTCTTTACCAAGGATAGGCTCATGGCTATTTTGGCAGTGTTAAACTTTTTCTTCTTTTAAATTTGACCAGTAGACTGAACAAAACTTGTATAAAAGAACATACAATAAAAATAAGAACATGAAAAGCTCTTAATTCTTAAGGTACCATGCATAGCTACACACAATATAGTCAACATATTATTATGTAAAAAGCCGTAGTTACTGAACGTAAGCTCAAAGTATTTAACCTGCTGATTTGAAACCATGCCCTCCTACACTATAATATGTTGCTGTGCGTCATAGAAGGATTCATGCAGCAAAGTTAGTTAAGTGCTTATAAATCCCTAAATAATTCTGATATTATGATAAAACATGGAAATTCAACTGTAAAGAAGTATTAAAAACAGTTATCTACAAAAATAAGATGAACTGCATGGAATCCCCTCTGAATCTTTGTATCTAAATCATTATTTTGCTCTAGTGCATATGTGCACATTGTATAGAATGAAATTCAAAACAGTGTGGCTGTGGCCATTGATTGACACATTAAATTCATCCATTGACTGGGACAATTTACATACACGTTTGTCTGTAACGACCACTGTTCACGACGTACCTACGATAGACATTTAAACTGTGGGGTCACCAAAGGTTTCTCAACGCCTTTAATTATAAAATAATTCAAAAAATTAATCAGGAATAACCTTTATGTTTTGTTTTATGTAATTGATATAAATCAAAACATCGTGTTATTTCTGATTAGTTTTTCGAATTACTTTATTAAGGTGTTGAGAACCTTTGGTGACCCCATAGTTTAAGTGTCTTTAAAAAGTACATAGTGAGCAGTGGTCGTTACATACAAACGTTCACCTAAATTGTCCCAGTCAATGGATGAATTTAATGTGTCAATCAATGGCCACAGCCACACTGTTTTGAATTTCATTCTAATTGATCTATAAACACAATTGTTCGCTTTATATATATACATTTGCATGAGCTCGAGAAAAAAAAAAGAACTATAATAGACGACTACTGACAAAATTCCTAGCTATGATCAGCCAGGAACATCAAAATATTGCAGAATGAATTAGTTTAGTTATTTTAAGCAAGTTCTAGCCTTTCATAAACTGAAATCGAAAAAAGGTTGATAAAGAAAATTCTATACATCATCAAGAATGTCTGATTCTAGCTGCTTTCATTACATGAACCGTATAGATTGCATAATAGAGGGTGTGGGTTGGAATTACCGATAAGAGCATAATGGACAAAGAGTGCGAAAGGGCGAAAAATATATTGAATTGAAGAAAATATGCCCCAAAAAAAATTGAGAATAGGAGCAGAAATACAAAGAAATCAGAATTAGGGTAAAAAACTAAAAATTAATAAAGAGTTGATAAAAAATATTTAAAACGTTAAAGAACAAATAAAAGAAGGACTTCCCCATCCAGACCTTCATAGTACTGTGTAACTAAGTATATATTATCAAGTACAAGCTGTTTCATAATGTAACTTATCTTGTATTTAAAGTTATATTTTCTAGCTTAAGTTTTGGTTATTTTTAACATTTGATCGATTCATCCCAAATTAAAGTTCGAAAACTAGACTCGATATTAAAATTGAGAATGAAAATGGGGAAAGTGTCAAAGAGACAACAACCCGACCAAACAGCAGAAAACTCTCGGTAGTAATGAACCAAAATAAAAGTGTATAGTACTGAAATGTATTTTGAAACGCAACAGTTTAATTAGCTAGTAGTACCCCCGTTGTAGCACTGGGCCTTAAGTTTAAACACTGTACGCCCGTACATCCGTACATCCCGAAGTTACTTTCATTGTACTTTTAAATTTTATTACAAATTGGTATCAGTGAACAACATTGACGGTTATTTATAAGTAAAGACAACACTTAGGATTCATGCAATAAAAACACAAAACATTGTACTTTATATTTCACACGTAAGTTTGTCACAAAAATCCGGTTAAAAACTCATTCTAAAAAAAAAAATATATACATTTTGATTCAGATTTTTTTTTATTCTAATATTCTAAAGGAATTTCCTGTATGGTAAATAGTCGGGCCAATCATTATTGGCTTCATCTATGATTTCAAAAGATCCTGAATTTATAGTTTCAGTGAAGTTTGGTTAAAGCATGGAAGTATTATGTCAATATAATACTTCCGTGGTTAAAGCAAGGTCCTCATATGATTATGCACGATTCTTCATTTAAATTGTTCGGGATTTTAATTCATATGAAATTTGAGAAGGGCAGGCACGTGTAACCTGTCCTCAAAAGTAGGATTGTGTTTTCGATAAGATTTTTTTAGATACAACAGAAAAAGGGGGGATACCCAAACCCTGGTGTCTTATTCCAAGTTCGGGCATATCAGTATGTTCATAGATCTGCGTTGTAGTATAACTAAAAAATAATGCATCCAAGCAAGTTTGATCTAGTATTTTTTCCGAATGCGTTTTGCTTCCATAAGGTAAATGGGGGTAAATCTTCCATTTCACCTTAATTTCAGGCTTATCATCCTCACAGTTTAAATAACATGTATATGCGATTGCTCTGGAATCACTTCTATATACATGCATTTGCTTAAAACAAACACATTCTCTCTGGTTTTCTCTCTACTATGACATCTTTAAATATGAATCGCGATCCCCAATTCTCAACACGTCCATTGCATACGCGCGTGTGTTATCCGACACCGCGTGTGTTATCCGACACCTCATCCGGGACACTTTCCACGTCACATGACACTTTTATTGATATTGAATATTTGCGCATCCGCAGACGGATGGCCGGACGAATAGAGATTTTTAACTATTCATCCGGCTAGCCGGACGAATAGACACTCCGTAAGTTAAAAGGGAAACTGTGAAAGAGTGCATGGGAGAGAAAAGGGTAATGTTCAAGTACCTTCCATAGAGTTCTTACTTTAGTTATAATTATGTATTATATCACACAAGATATTACAAATAAGACAGAATGCACTAAACTTCAATGTATTTTTGAGTTTTACTGTGCGTATTGGTATATGTAACTTTCTTTATTCTACATTGGCTAGAGATATAGGGGGAGGGTTGAGATCCCATGCACTCAAAATGATTAACCCCGCTGCATTTTTGCGCCTGTTCCAAGTCAGAAACCTCTGGCCTTTGTAAGTCTTGTATTTTTTTTATTTTTTTTTTAAATTTGAGTCCATTTGTATGTTTTGGAGTTTAGTATGACGTCCATTTTCACTGAACTGGCACACAATCTTATTTAGGGACCAACTAAGGATCCCCTGCGGGTGCGGGCTTTTCTCACTGCGTCGACGACCCATTAGTGGCCTTCAGCCGTTATATGCTCTTTGGTACACGACTGTCCACTTTTATATGCTTTATTAGTACCGAAACTATCAACTATCAATTTACAAGTCTTTTAACTAAAAAAGATTGATATTTTGAAACCGAGGCACAACCGTTATCCTTAAGATACTTTCTTATAATTAACACGTGATGAGTGTATCAATGTTTTACCAAGTCTTTCAAGGTTATTTGTTGTAGAGATAAAATTCAGCAAAACAAAAAACACATTTTACACCAAAAAAATCAAATAAACCCAACATCACTCCATATCTTGAACTAAAGACAACTGTTTTGCGCGGTTAACATAACGCACGTGTAAATATTGTATATTTAGAGGAATTAATTTCTCAATTTATCTAATGCTTAAAGGTAAATAACGATTACAAATTGTTGAAAACACATTATATTCTGACATCGCAGCTTCATTTATCATGCGTGTGCCAAAATCTGCACATAAAACAAAAATAGTCTGAATGCAGATTGCATAACTATCATTTTCTTTCAACAAACTACTAGTTTTAGCAGAAGAAAAAAATCTCATCCATTTGGTTTCAAATCTATAAATTCTTTTTAAAAAAAGAAAGAAATAATTTTGTAATGGATGATTAGTGATGAAGTGTACCTATTCAACCTAATTATTGCTTTCAGGAACTCTTTACGCAAAAATAGTTCTCATCATATTATGACGTTTCGTTGGTGAGATGATTTTGGAGTGGTAAAGAGGAAAGAATGTCAGGAGAATTTCTTTGTAAATTACATCAAATTTATGGTGAGTAATCTTTTAATCATTAATAACATTTATTCAAATCATGTTTATCTATTGAAAGATGGTTTGTTTACATTTCCAATTAAGAGAATGGAAAGATAAGTCCGAAGAAACATAGGCATTATGCAACAGGCTGCACATCTTTATAATGTTATATTGAAAACACATGTGCGCAGTAAATGTGCAATATAGTTTAACATATTAATGATAGTCTTCCAAGCAATATAAGTTATAAATTTTTGTGTATAATAATATAATACATTTTTGCAAGCAAGATAAAAAATTAAAAATGCATATGGGATAAGTCAGAGATTTAGTCAACTGTTATTCAATGCATTTACTTTTAGAATGAAATTCAAAACAGTGTGGCTGTGGCCATTGATTGACACATTAAATTCATCCACTGACTGGGACAATTTAGGTGAACGTTTGCATGTAACGACCATTGTTCACTGTGTACTTTTTAAAGACACTTAAACTATGGGGTCACCAAAGGTTCTCAACACCTTAATAAAGTAATTCGAAAAACTTAATCAGAAATAACACGATGTTTTGATTTATATCAATTATATAAATCAAAACATAACGGTTATTTCTGATTATTTTTTCGAATTATTTTATAATTAAAGGCGTTAAGAAACCTTGGTGACCTCACAGTTTAAATATCTATCGTAGGTACGTCGTGAACAGTGGTCGTTACAGACAAACGTTCATGCAACTTGTCCCAGTCAATGGATGAATTTAATGTGTCAATCAATGGCCACAGCCACACTGTTTCGAATTTCATTCTAAGTTGAGTTTTATGTATTCATAATTTCAAAACTGTCTCAGCATGAACAATTACTAATTTTAATGTCTTTAAGTACAGGTACGTTGCCATGTGTTCACAATAGAATTGAGAATGGAAATGGAGAATGTGTCAAAGAGACAAGAACGATTCTTATTTTGACATTTCTGTGCTATGACTCATGTTTTTTTGTGGCTTTTTTGCATACCCATTGAATGTATCCATAAATTACGAGTTACTATAGTGTTAAATTTTCTTGCAATGAGTAAATTTCATTAAAAGTTTACAAAGGGCTATAAAAGTTACATATTAAATAAAACCTATAAATATTTCGTGTCTAACCTTCCTGACGACATGACATATAAGTGGGGCTCATGCTGTTCAGTTTTTAATTTTCCATGTTGTGTTTGTATTTGTCTTTTTGTCGTTTTACTTTTATTTTTTTGTCATGATATTGTCAGTTCGTTTTCGAATTATGCTTTTAATAATACCCTTGATATATATATATTCAACCTAGCTCCTTTTTTTTTACCCCATGTCAAACTCTACTTAATCAAAGATAAATTAACATGAACCATGCTGCTTAACCTGAGCAATCCTGATTTCAATAGTATCAAATGCTCACGATTACACCCAAGTAAAATAAATAAACCCTTTTTGAAATTTGAAGGAAAATACCTTGAAGAAGCATATGAATATAAATACCTTGGATGTGTTATAACATCTAATGGCAGTCTAACTAGTTGTAGTTCAGATCTTGCAAAAAAGGCAAGAAAAATTTTATTTGCTATTAACTCTTACTCATCAGGCTTTGGACAACTTCCTATGAGATTGTCTTGCAACCTTTTTGAACCTTTGATCAAAACTATTCTAACATATAATAGTGAAATATGTTACATGGACACTTATATTCAATTTTATAGAGCTAAACTCCGAGCTAACAAAAATAGCTCAACACCAGATGCTATTCATTTTATTGATAAAACTGTAGAAAAAAACCAGCTTTATTTTTAATAAACAAGTACTGGGGACAAAAAGAAGCTCAACAAATCTAGCTGTTTGAAATGAACTAGGACTTCTGCCATTAGAAATTTTCATAAAAACCCAAACTATGATGTACCTATCTAGATTAATGAAGCCTTTAAATCAACTAAAATTTAGATACTAAGGGAACATACTCTTGGTATACTTTTGCAAAAATGTGTCACAAAATAAATATTGACATCAAACTTATTGAGGAAACTAAAACTTTAAAGCAGACTAAAAAGTTAAAACCTCAATTAAAGAAAGGTTATATTAACTATTACCAAACTCTTATTGATGATAAAATAGATAACTTGAACGAAAATAATAAAATGTATCTATATAAATTTCTTAAATCTAATATAAATGACCAAATGAAATACTACCTATCGCAAACAAATAAAGAAACAAGAAAAATGTTAACCAAACTAGAATAAGCGATCATTGTCTCTTAATCTTAGTAGAAACTGGACGATATATACAAAAATACCACGAAATGAAAGAAAATGTAAAATATGTAATATCTTAGACGATGAATTCCATTTTTCTTTAACTGTAAAATTAATAAAAATAAAAGAGAAATCTTTCTAAAATATTATTTACAAAAATTTGTAAATTTTAATACACTTAATGTTACTGATAAACTCGTGATTATAGTAAATAAATCAACACCAATTGATGTAAAAGCAGTTGTTTCTTTTTTTTTTAAAGTCATTAGAACTGAGGAAAGGAGAACAATAACTGTTTTTATCATAGAATCATATTCAAAACAGTGTGGCTGTGGCCATTGATTGACGACCTAAATTATCCCATTGACTGGGACAGATTATGTGAACGTTTGTCTGTAACGACCACTGCTCACTATGTACTTGTTAAAGACACTTAAACTGTGGGGTCACAAAAAGTTCTCAACACCTAAATGAAGTTATTCGAAAAATTAATCAGGAATAACACGATGTTATGATTTATATCAATAATATAAAACAAAATATAAAGATTATTCCTGATTAATTTTTCGAATTATTTTATTATTGAAGGCGTTAAGAACCTTTGGTTACCCCACAGTTTAAATTCTACAATAGAATGAAATTCAAAACAGCGTGGCTGTAGCTATTGATTGACACATTAAATTCATCCATTGGCTGGGACAATTTAGGTGAACGTTTGTATGTAACGACCACTGCTCACTATGTACTTTTTAAAGACACTTAAACTATTGGGTCACCAAAGGTTCTCAACACCTTAATAAAGTAATTCGAAAAATTAATCAGAAATAACACGATGTTTTGATTTATACCAATTATATAAATCAAAACATAAAGGTTATTCCTGATTATTTTTTGGATTATTTTATAATTAAAGGCGTTAAGAAACCTTTGGTGACCCCACAGTTTAAATGTCTATCGTAGGTACGTCGTGAACAGTGGTCGTTATGCCCGCGTCACACTGTCCCGATTTTTATATACGATGGACACCCGAATGCGAAAATTGTAAGTTCGTACGAAGTTGGTCCCGATCTCGTTAAAATACCAAAAAGTGACCGAAGCAAGTACGATAAATAACGAAGTCTATACGATGGTGCCGAAATTATATACGATAGCAAAAGATGGACATACGAAGGTTAACCGAAGACCGGTATTTAAGCTTCATATCTCAGCCGAAGCCTACACGATGGATCACGAAGGCTAAACGATGGATTACAAAGGCTAAAAGATGGATTACGATGATGGTGCGATGGCCATACGATGTCTCAAAGATACGAACAGAATTTCGACAACATATCGTTTCTGTACAAGTCTGCCATGCATGGCGGGAAATCGATCGTTTTGTCTAATTCTTATAAAACTTAGTTTATTATCCTCTCGGCTTCTACGTGTAAGTTGCGTGTAGATGAAATTGTTATGGACACTCTAGAACCAAAATGATCAAAACTTTGTATGGTGTTACTCGTTAAGAATATCTTATTAAAGCGCTATTGACTTTAAAGTCCAAAGGTTAAGGTCACAGTGACAGTTGTAATGCAAGGCAATATCACCCTTGTGGACACTCTAAAACCAATATGCTTCAAAAGATTTTAACCACATTTGGTATATTGTTCCTCCTTGGTAATGATCTGACATTTTTTACGTTCAAGGCCAAAGGTCAAGGTCATGCAGATGGACTTGTTTTTTCTCCTTGAAATAGCATAATACACAGGAAATTGGTTGCTCATTTTTTTACCTGCTGGTTCTAAAGACAATATTAAAGGTATTTCCAGTTACTGAATGTTTTGGTTAATTTCTAAAAAAAATAGTTTATGTATATATGCATATTCAATTTACCATTTTCTGCATGTGTCATATACAAATATAGTGTCCATATTTGTCCCCAATATGTTACATACGAGGGGATGCCACGCTCGGCATTGCCTTGTTTGAATTGTAAAATGTGTGCACTAGTCTGAATAATCACCCATAATTATGCCCATGTTTACTGATCTATCTTAAAGGTAAAAGCGACAAATGCGGCAAAATATGACATATAGAAAACAAAATGGTTATGGAGTAAACATTCGTGTGACAACAACTCAGACGATACCTAAAAAATTAGAATAATGAAGAAAAAGTTGGTTTCCCTATATACGTGTACCTGCAGTGTTGGTGTACGAGGCGCGTTTATGATTTTCATTATGTTACTTGATATGAAAAATTGACAAAAAATAATATTTTTCTTGTAAAAGTAAATCCTGAGCCTGTAATAGCTGCTCTTCTTGTTCCATTTGAATTAATAGAAACAACGCTGTCGCCTTTCTTGTTCTCATAGAATCATATGATATGAGCTCCATGTCTTTCTTAACTGTCGTATGAGACTGACCAGTGCATATCGCGCATGGCACTTTAAATGTATTTTAGCGCGAAAATTAACTTATATTTAGCTGGATTTATTGCCGTCGTAGTTCCATCTTGTCGCCTTCGTACTTTTATTCGATGGCAACACGACTGGATTACGAGGTCTTCACGCAGTCGTGTTGCCATCGTAAGACCTTCGGGTATCTTCGTGATTCATTCGTGTAGACATCGTAATGTCAAAACTACCCGATGGAAACGATGGAAACACGAATGCAATACGATGTGCAAAGATGCATTCCCGGTGACATTACGATGGTGAGGATGGTGAACCGAACTCAATACGAATCCTTAACATCGGACGCACCTTCGGGGATTTTTTAACATGTTAAAAAATTAAGAACCCTTCCCGAAGTTGTCCCCGAAGGCTAGAAAAAGTGGCCGATGGTTAAAGATGGTTAAAGATGGCACTACGAATAGCCCGATCTGGATACGATCAGTCCCGATTTTGAAAATTTCCATTATCGTCTTGCCATCGGCGTAAAAATCGGGACAGTGTGACGCGGGCATTACAGACAAACGTTCACGTAAATTGTCCCAGTCAATGGATGAATTTAATGTGTCAATCAATGGCCACAGCCACACTGTTTTGAATTTCATTCTTAGTAAATAGTGAGCAGTGGTCGTTACAGACACAC
The DNA here is from genome assembly GCF_963676685.1 of Mytilus edulis. NCBI lineage: Eukaryota > Metazoa > Mollusca > Bivalvia > Mytilida > Mytilidae > Mytilus > Mytilus edulis. The sequence continues at coordinate 27,552,885 of NC_092345.1, read as the reverse complement.
GTTCACCTAATCTGTCCCAGTCAATGGGATAATTTAGGTCGTCAATCAATGGCCACAGCCACACTGTTTTGAATATGATTCTATGTATTATATATTTTGTCGAGTTTTCATTATGTTTGTTTTGTCTATGTATTTGCCATAACCAAAATTGGTTTTTGTTTGTTTTGCAAATAAAGAATTATTATACTAGTAGACTAGTATATTATTTCCAGATAATATCTAAATGTTTAAAAAGATTAAAATATGACATCATCTACAATTTTTTTAAGGCTTACATCGAGGTACCAGTAGACCGAGGAGACAATCATCATTTGTCTTAATTTTCATTTTGCAAATTCAAAATCACGTGTGTTATCACTACTTAAATCACAATATAGCATATGAAACACTTCAATTTTTATCAGATTGTTTTATTTTGAAAACTTCATGACGTAGTTACAGATTTTTAACCAATAACTATTGGTACAAAAACATCGAGACGGTGCCAGAAACTTCTTACATTATTACTATTTTATCATTAAGTAATTGACATTAAAAGCATTAACTTTGATGGATTAGTTTAACAGTCTGTACAGATTTTATCATTTATAACTATTATAATGTTTTGTTTACAAAAGCGTCGTCATAGCAACAATAAATAAAACCATTAAGTGATTTGGCAAGGAAATTATAATGTTGTTGTCGTTACTACACAGTGTTTGGAAACAACGATGGTTGTGTAATTTTGAACAAGGCATTCTAATGTTATTGCCATTACTATAGTGTTTTGAAACAAAGATGGTACGTTGCGTAATTTTGCAGTGAATATTTTGCCCTGTTTATGTCTGTCATGCCTGTTGTTGTTGATTAAGAGGAGCCGTTGTGATGAGGGCTCCTAATTTGCGCATTCTACTTTGAACATGCTGAGAATGTAACTAGAATCTATTGCACAGAAGCATCTGTATAGTTAATCAATATTCTTGCAAACAAACTGGTTTACATTTGAAAATGTATCAAGGAAATTGCAAATGATTTATATTTTCTGTTCTTTATATCTTGTGTTCACTTGGTACCCCACTTCCCCATGTGAGAAGAAGTTTCATCTCTCACAAACATGTTATATCCGGCCATATTCTTGACGCACTGCCTGTCCGAAGCCAGGAGTCAGCAGTTAAGTGGTTGATAGTGGTACATGTTTGTTATATTTAAATTGTTGTTTTTCGTATACTGTTTTGTTATAAATTATGCTGTTGGGTTTTTCGTTTGATTTTTTCTTCATTTTTCATGTCATATTGCTGAATATACGGAATGGGTTTTTGTTGTCACTGATCTTCTCACGGTATAATAGCATTGGCTTCATCTCAAATTTATATCGCGTTTCTGCAACTATCGCTGACCAGATCATAACATAAACATTAGTACTTGCTTTTTTGTTGCTGTGCTAACCACATACCATTCAATCAAAGAGGCGCCTCAATTATATAATAATAATAATAATAATAATAATAATAATAATAATAATAATAATAATAATAATAATAATAATAATAATAATAATAATAATAATAATAATACTAGTAATAATAATAATAATAATAATAATAATAATAATAATAATCATTGAAAGATTATTTTGATGTATTTTTTTTATCTTCTCATATGAATAAAATATTTCAATTTAAGAGTTGAGATCATATGTTTCTATGAAAAACTTATCTGTGCCAAAAGCAATACGGGGATATTGATAAAAAAAACTAGTGTTGTCAAATTCTTACAGCTACTGTCGATCTCTGATAGTTTTTCTATATCATAATTAATAAATGTAGTGATAAATTTTAGCATGGCTGTTTTTTTGTAACCTTTTGACAGAGTAATGCCCGTAAATATACAATGGCAAAATCAAAAGCTCCAACACATTAAGCGAATGGATAACAACTGTCAGGTTCCTAACTCAACCCATCCTATTATATATATATACCCAGATTAAAATTTTGTTCGCCAGACACGCGTTTCGCCTACAAAAGACCAAGCAGTGACGCTCGGATAAAAAAGATAAAAAGGCCAAATAAAGTTTGAATTTGAAGAGCATTCTGAAAGGTTTCGACAAAGACCTAAGCTATAATGTATAATATCCGGCTAATCAATCTCCTTTATCTACATATGACTAGACAGTTTATGTGTTTGTACAGATAATGTTATCAAACAACATAATATATTAAAAGATTGTTTCTCTTTATCTATATTATGCCACTATATTTCACAGACATGTAAATTGGAATATTTAGCAATGTCCCTTTTTTTCAAAATTCGCATTGTAAACAGAGAAAGTAAATGTAGTTATATATTATATTGAAAAGGTGTGATTTTAAAGTTCAATTTCTATCTCCTTTTGTCATGATCACATTTTAAAAAAAAGTTTTGGACGAATATAAGAACGTTGCGGTGCAGTATTGTTAACATATTAATATGTTGATATTTAAGGTCTTCGTTTTGGTACGTTGTGTTATTTGGAAACATTGTTTTTGGTAATGTCTTTCTTCAGTGAACACGTGCTTTCATGGAAGTGCAGAAGTAATGACATAATGATATTACTTTAATTCGATGTTTTAAGTGCGTTGTGTTGCATTGTTGTTTGAATGACCGTGTGCTTATATCATATACATGTACATGTAAAACGAAAGTATTGCAGAAACACATTTCGCTGTTCTCGTGACTTTTAAAAGCTTCAGACACAGTCAACTGATTATTAAAATTTGATCTTATAGAGAAATGGCACAATAAAACAGGCCCTCATTTAGTCATTAGTTTTAACTGTTAATAAACATTTTTTTTTTCTGTGAATGGAATTGGAGGAATCAAAAGTTATAGTCTCTCGGATTTTAAAATGTAAAATGATCCATCCGCTTACAGAATATTTTTTTTTAGAATCTTGTCCTAATTACGCGTCAATAAATTAAGATATAGATTGTTTAACGAAATGTCAGGAGAAAATATTAGCAAACTGTTAACATTAATTGTGATCCAAATATTGTTATTATTTATCCCTGCGCATAGGGAAAATACACATTTCCTCGAGATTTTATCGTCGAGTCGGTGTTTACACATGAACACATGTGGTATATGTTCTATTCTAATAGATTGAAACATCATATATCTAAATATAAGTACAAAGATGATCTATTTATGTCCGATGCATCGTTTCAACAACAGCTAGCGCACTACTGAAAGATTGCTAGTTGGTTACTGGTTACTTAACGTCCCATGGCAAATATTTCATGCTGGATCAGGACGAGAACATGTTAACAATGAATTATACAATAGGAAGTTGACTATCCTTTTTTGTTATTTGTGTAAAATTTTACATTTTATGAGACATAAATAATAATTTATCATAGCTAATGATCAGAGATTAAGAAATTTTTTGAGGCAACTTAACTAAAACGTCCATGTTACGTCGATATAGAGATTTAATGTCGGTGCGTATGACAAACTACTTAGGAATTTTGTGAAATACCTTTGAATATAACAAAGTTTCATTATGTAGCCGTGTCTCAATATCAGTTATTACCTAAACGAAATAATCCAACTTTCTTTTTATCTACAATATTTCAAATATTCTTCTATAAAGTGGGAAAAATTTCAAAATACAATATTGAACTTCTTTTTGTTATCAAGTAACTTGCAACTTTACATGATCATTGTAAACGTGTGGGTGTGCACAAGTTGATCTATTTTGAAAAGGAACTACGAGCCAAAACAAAATCTAAGATATCAAACAGTTGTATATAGTTAAGGATGTTATCAAGCAGTGGCGGATCCAGGGGGGGGGGGGGGGGGGGGGTTCCGGGGGTTGGAACCCCCTTTTTTAGCCGATCAATGCATTTGAATGGGAGCATATAGTTGGAACCCCCTTTTACTCTGGGTTGGGAACCCCCTTTTTAAAATGACTGGATCCGCCACTGTCAAGTGAAATTTAAAAAAATAATGGAATTCGTAATTGATACTATTAATCAGAAGAGCATTAGTTAAGGAACAAAATAAGCAAGCAAATTGATAGTAATGGAACTTTTCGAGATACATATATATTTTTTAAAAAATTGCGGGAAAAGGCTGACTAGGACTTTTATTTTATATTTAGCAATGGCTAGTTTCAGTCTCAAATCATAAGAAATCTGCTTAAATTTTGGAAATTACCTTTAATAATCTATTGAAGTCTTATATATAAAGAAAAGTGGGTGATATAGTGCAAACTATTTTACCCTATGAGCATCTGACAAAAGTACATAAACCTTACAGGACTACACCCTTAATGCATGGTACAGCACAACTATTTTCATATCTTGTTAAAGTTTTGTCCATCCCATTGCCAACTAATACAGAGACGTGATATGAATGCCATGAGACAACACAAGTCTATCCAATAAAGTCCAAGTGATGGGGATTTGTGCAACATAAGTTCACCTTATGGCCTTGTATAATTAGCAAAACCAGTACCGTTTAGGATTCTATTCATCAATGACTTCGGCTTGACTAATTTGTGAAACAATGAAACGAAAAAATCAACGGCTTGACAAAAACATGTTTACCTCCATTTTTTTTTTAGATCTAGTAAGTCGATATTCTAGCACTGCACAACGAGCGTTATTCGGTCTTTCGACTGGTTATCATCAAATCGAACACAGGAGATCTGGAAGGATAAGTAATCCCTGCTCCACTAGTTAAACCTATCCTGTTACAAAGGCTTAAATTCGATATGTTTAGCAAAAGTTTGAACATAGTCGTTCTGTTTTCATTCAATTTGATCTGCTTCTTCAAAACTACCGTATAGCGGGTTATTTTCGAAGGGTGCTAATTCCGCCAATTTAAACGGCATATGCAAAGGTATTGATAAAAGTTTCGAATCCGCCATAATAATAACCGCCAAAATATTTCTTATACCTTATTCAATGAAAATCGCGAAATTTTACACCCTCGAAAATAACCCAATATACGGTATGTTATTTTATAATTCCATTATTGACAGTAAAGACTTTTAGGGGAGAGGTGGTTATATCTGTGGTTCTTCAAGTGAACATATGCTGAGTAATTTAGGTTTGCTTGCATGCAGTAAAAACTTAACATAATTGTAAAGGCGAGTAGCATTATTGAATATAAAAATATGATCTTTTTGGCATGATCATCGTTCTGCCCGTATTAAATTCCGATTATAATGTATGTGTAAACATGTGTTTAATGAATTCCCATATTATTCGATTATGAAATGACATTTGTGATGGGCTTATCAGATTGATCATTATCATACAATCTAAACTTCTAGCAAATTGTATACAATTTTGGCAAAGCATTGCGTTTTACAAAAACACACTAAATTAATGCATATGAATTACTGTCTACAGTCACACCTTGTATCATTTTCAGAAATGAATTTAGTCAGTAAAATTTACAAAAAAGGCACAATTTTTCTTTCTATTGTTTGATTTGGTTTATTTTAGGACGGTGAGGTTGCTTTCAACTTTTGTACCATCTTACGGTGTTAATTTATCTCATCTTGTTCGTTTTTTATTACTGGTAATTTATTAAGTCAGGGCTTTCGTTACACAAATTACTTAAAACCTTAACTTCTATAGATGTAAATATTTGGTTTCGAATTTTGGTTGTACCTGTAGAAATGTTTTTATCAGTAAGTTCAAATCAAACTAAATATTATTTTTGAATATGTTGTTATTGTCTATGAACTAGCTGTTAGTAATTGCGAGTACTTTAAGATCTGTACGTCTTAGTATCTTTTAGTTGTGGGGATGTGTCAGTAAAATGCACACGTTTTTATTAGATGTGTTTCTGCTCTGTATCAATCCGTTGAGTACAACCCTATTTAAATGATTTTTATAGTTTGTTCTTATGATGTACTGTTCAGGATTGACACGCCTTCAAACTATTTTTACCCACCACATTCTGTATGTAGGGCTTTCCCATTTATTCTGTTATATTCAGAGGTTGTCGTTTATTGCAGTAGTATATCATATTTATTTTACGTTCATTATTTTGCACGTAAGTTATCTCTTTTACATCATTTTTTCGGGGGCTTTTATAGTCCACTATGCATTATGGGTTTTACTCATTGTTAAAGACCTATAGTTGGTTATAATTACATTAGATGTATGTTTCATTATAATATTTTATTCTGATTGGCTAACTGCACATCACGTGTTATTCCGTAAGCAGTTGCATTGCTCAATACAACTTTTCACTCATAATAACACGTGCTCCAACAATAAAGTGCACAGGTGAATTAAGTAATAAAATATATAAAATTCGTGTTTTCATGATCATAGCTAAAAAATGTAATTATAAGTATTGAATGCTTCTTTTTGTAACTTTATAGGGTTGTAAAAGCGTTGACCGTGCGTACATTTTTAGAATGAAGCGCTTCCGCGCTTCATACAAAATGTACTTCGGTCAACGCTTTTACACCCCAATAAATTTACAAAAAGAAGCATTCAATTCTTAAATGTCTGTGTCATTTGGTGCTTGTGGAGAGTTGTCTCATTTGCAATCATACCACATCTTCTTATCGTTATATGTTTTATGTAAAATTCAGTCATATAACCTTTACCCATAGCTCAGAGACCCATAGTCTCCGTTGTTTGTGAACAAAAATTGTTGTCAAACATATATGACTTTTTACGCATGTATAATGATATACATAAGGGATATAATTAGTTATCAAAGGTACCAGGATTATAATTTAGTACGCCAGACGCGCGTTTCGTCTACATGAGACTCATCAGTGACGCTCATATCAAAAATTTATAAAGCCAAATAAGTACCATTGTAACAGTGTGCATATACACCAATTATTTTATGAACAGCGATAGCATATGCGTGTACAATGAACAAACTTCACAATAAGTTACATCATTATATGCTAAAAAACAAAGGGAGAAAATATTTTAACATTGAATGATACTCAAAAGAACACGTATCCTGCTTTACATGCCATTTGTTAATCAGGTCTTAACCGGATTTTTGTGGTTTTTGGAAATTGGCGCGCGTCAGTTATATTATACTTGGCAGCTGATCTGTTTACCTACAAATGTTTTTGTTTATACCTATGTGAAAAAAACAACAGGAAATCATACAATCTTTGCTTTGTCTTGTTGAATTATATGTTCTGTTGCAAATCTGTAATTCATTACAGTTCAGATAAATGAGCTGGGTTGCCAATCAAACCAAGTTGATATTGTTTATCAATAGCTTATTAAGATTTGACAGTTATAAATTGATTTCAAATGTATTTGTTTTTCTTCTGATATTTTGAAACTTATTTTACGGTTTTCTGTATTTTATGAAGATTTATTTGATGCAATGGAGTTGAATAACATGTAAGCCGAGGACAATTAAACGAAGATATTTGATAACAAGGTGTAATTTTGCATTATAACATATTAAGGACATTGCCTGTATACATGTTTCAAAATTCTTTACAATATTAAACCTTATCATATGCACATTGCATGTGTTTATATATATTCTCCCTCGATTCGCTCATCTTAACATCAAGACAGACTTTGACAGACACACAAAGCAGTTCGATAGTGCTTATGAGACATCAAAACATCACCGGTTTAACAAAAACATATATAAAAGCGGTAAAATATTTATCACTACATACTAACAAAGATCTACAACTCATTTTATAACTGTAATGAGAATAAAGTTTAAATGGTATGCATACAATTTATATTTTTTTCTTTTAATTTTTAGAATAAAAGTGTTAAAATAGACACACATTAAAGATGGACTGGGAATACTATAACAGCTAACAATGAAAAAATATTTCATTACTTCACGTGAATTAGGATTTTTATATATTTAGAATAAATATAACTGTTTGTCGATATGGGAAACTTAGGAACAAAAAAGAAACAAAAAGAAGAAGACATTGCGGATGACGTGTGGCTAAAACTAAATGATGGTCAGCAAAAGTCACCTAAAAGTAAGAAAAAGAAAAAGAAAAAACGGAAAAAGAAAGGAAAAGGAGATTCTCCTGACAGAGTCGAAGAGGACGTGTCACAATGTGACAGTTATTCATATTCTACACTGAGTAGCAGAAAATTATCAGACAGTACCATAGCATCAGCTGGTACAATCACACAGCAAAATGAAAGGGACGGACACAACACATCCAAGTTATGTGGGACGAATGTAGATGACCAGTCCAATGGAAGTATTGGCTACGTCACTGCATCAGATACATTTACGCCCCCTGTGCCACGGAAGGGCATACATGCGAAATTTTCTCCTGTAATAGCACGAGATAGTCCGCGTGTTGTCCGGCGACTTTTACAACGCGAAAAAATTCTAGAAAGTCCAGAGAAAATCCTAGAAACTCCAAATGAATCATTGTGTCATCTTTCACCAAGAGCAAAATTTTTCCTTACAACTCCTGAACCTCCGAAAAATATGGCATTTGAAAACAGAAAATTTTCTCGACACAGTAGCGGAAGCTCTATAGATTCTAGAACATTTACAATGCAATCAGACAATAAAACGCCACAAATGTGTTCAGAAGGCGGAAGTGACGATAAATCTTCAAAAATATGCAAAGAACGCGAAAAAGACAACCGTTGTATAACGAATGGGTCTTTAATCGTTAAATCAAGGCAATTACAGCAGAACAAAAATACATGTGACAGCAGATTTTCTAATAATAGCTTAGAAATGAGTGACAGTACAACAGAAAATCTTGTCAGAACTGGTGAAAAAGCTAAATTAATACGCTACGATGGCGGTAACTTGTCACCTGCCGAGAGGAGAAAGTGCAAACAAACTCAACAGGTTGAGGTAGACAAAACTACCAAAATAATATTACCTTTCGTGAAATTTGATAGTGTACACCCTCAGCAAGGGGTTCATAGTAACTTTATAGATTATATTGAGAGGCCCGAGAGGGATAAAAAGACTAAACGCGAAACTTATTGTGTTCCTCAGAACGAGAAATTAAAAGAGGAAAATGATAATGCACACTTAAAAGTTGAAAGTTGTGCCGAATTTGTGCCACCTCCCTCACCAGCTTCAGGTGTAACACTTTTAGAGGTTGATGAATGTGCAATAAATGAAAGTGAAACGTGTTCCGATATACATCTAAGTAAGGACGATGAAATTTTCGGAGATTCCATTTGTAAAAGATTATCATTGCTTTTGGAATCTGAACAAGACAATGCAAAATTAAATCGGTCTGAATTTCATGAGTTCACAGATTCGCCGTCATCCTCTCCAGATATACCGGAAGTACAACAAATAGATCCCGATGACCGTTTCGAAGAAGACGTGTTTAGATATTTGGAACAATCATGCCTGAAGTCTACCGATTTCGATGACACTTACAAGTCAATTGAAGAGACCGAAATAAAAAGCAATCTTAAACAGGAAGATAAAAATTTAAAACTCATTTGCAAAGAAAATTACGAAATATTAACGGTACCAAAAGTTGATGCCACTGTTAAAACTCCTCAAGGTAGAGACAATGCTTCAGTTTTAGATGTTATGAATAATAATTTTAGAATGAAATCAACAGATGAAGACACAAATTCGTCTGTCAAGGATCGTACGGAAGTTACACAACGAGATGTATGTAAAAAAGTATCGAAACGCAAAAGTGAACTAGACATTGAGGAGCAAATGAAACATGAAAACGAGTTAAATGAAAAATTGATTCAGCAACAAATAGAAGTTCTGCAAAACATACTTCCAACTCAAAATGAAACAAATAAAAGAAATTCCACGTTATTTGCTGTTAATAATAAACATGCCAACGATCCGGATAATTATATATTGGTCACAAAGAAAACTTACGGCGTTAAAAGTGGAATTCTGGTAGAATTAATGGATGAAGAGAAGGATCTTTTAACACGTGACGTCATTAAAACTATGGACGGTAATGATTGGATTGCAACCGGAAGTGAACAGAAATATAAACCCGAATCAATGATTATAGAAACAGGTCTTAACGTAAAATGTCCTGTACTTACTCATGATCATATTTCAAAGGAAGAATCTGAGTTATCTTGTTCGTCTGAAAGTTTGGAGAGTTTAACTGAACCAGTCTATGACGACTTAGATGATTACCAGAGACATAACCAGCATTTAAAATATAAGGAAGGAGTGTTTGATATACAAAATGATGAAAACGTGAGACATAACCGAGAATTCGACATAGACGATTATGAATTTGAAAAACATGAAAGAGAATTTGAAAAAGACGAACACAATTTTCTAAAACACAAACGGAAACTAGAGATTCATGATCATGAATATAGTGATATCCCATCATCGGACGAAGAAATAGATTTTAAAAATATTCTGAATAGGAGTCAAAGTCAGAGCGAAAGTGATTGCTCTGATTTTAGACCAAAAAGAGAATCAGATAACATTTGTGAAGTTATTAAATCTTATAAAGATGAGGATTATTCAGATTATTCTGATGAGATATCAGAAGAAGAAATTTTATACTCCGAAGAGCCACGAACTGAGAGGCAAATAACAGTAAAACGTACGCCTTCAAAACTTGACCAATCTATACAGAAATTATTCCTGGAAAAATCAAAACAGCTTTCAATTTCTGTACCACAAAGACCAGATAAGCCATTAGAGAGTTTTGATCTCACGCCGACTGCTGAGGTATATGAACAATCACAAGCGGGTGGTTATGACTCCCCTTTTCATAAATCTTCTGAAGGCAGTAGGCGGTCAGTTGCTTACACTGAATCAGACCTCGATGCGTCAGAAAAATGGGAAGATGATGATGATGATGCTAGTAATGATAGTATGCTAGCAGATGATGAGGACGATGACGATGAATTTGGTCAAATTATTTTTAGTAAACCGTACATAGAATATGACGACAAGGTGGATGCCTCATTTAGCTATAGTAAGGTACAAACAATGCCAGAAAGTCCGGTCGTGTGGGAACCGGAACCGGAAGAGGATGATGTATTTCAGGACAATATGCCCGTAGCAGCAAGTGGTTATCACCCGGAAGACTCACTAGAATCGTCCGACGAAGCATTTGGTGATGCCCGGAAACAAATGCAAGAAATTCACGAACAACTTCAGACCTTACGTGAACAAATGGTTACTTTCGACAAGGAAGAAGACGATTCTAGTCTTCCAACTTCACCATTTGACGACAGAATATTGAATATTCCGAAAGGTGATAAGGATTAGTAGTAATACATTATTAGTGATGTTCTTCCTATCATAGACACGGTTGAGATTTTAATGTTATTAGACATTGGGAGGTATAGAAATCCTGGCATAAGTCATTATGTATTATAACACTCTTTGAAAATTATCTTAGATCCGTAAACATTTTTCAAATGTTTTCCTGATTTTGCAACAGAGTTAATATACCACCTTCACTAAATTCGTCTCAATTTTATTGCCCGATCTTTGCCAACAAGCACTCATAATAAGTATGTAATTAAATCAGACACTCCTGTTACCGCTTTATTGAAAGAAGGCCTAAGATTATCAACATCGTGTCGTACATGGATTGTACTGTTGCAAGATTTCTCAAAGATCTAAAGTTAAAAAATACTGTGTTTCTAAGGGTTTTCTTAGTTTTAAATGACACTTTTAAATACCAAGGACGTATAACTAACATAACTAATATACGTCCTTGTAAATACCAAAGAGACATCCATACCCTCCCTCCCAAAAAAAAAATAAATAAAAAAAATTAAAAATTAAAAATTAAAAAACAACAAAAAAAAACCAACTATAATAACCCTTAGTGTATTACAAGTTATTGATTTGTGGTTGAATAAATCAATTATTTACGATCTCACAATGAAATCGTATATTGTAACGCAAAATACAACCTCTGTCCTCGAATTAATGTATCATGTGTGCTCTGAAACAGGGAAAACTATTTTGTTCAACACATGGATGCATTCTTTCTCGTTAATTGGAAATAAATCATACAACAGTACAATACATGCACGGCTGCCAAATTGTGTTCTCTTAACCGATCACTTCTAATAGTTTTCAAGTTAACATCAGTGACTTAACTGCTCTATCATACATACCTCTGAAAAGGTATCTTGAATAACAATTATACTGATTTGATGGGAATAATCATGCAAAAATATCAAAAGGAGGATCAAAACGAGTAAGTCGAAGAGAGACCAACAAAACAATGACAAAAGACGAAAACGAAAAAAGAATAAAATCGTACGAAAAAGAATGAGCATCACGAATATCTATGGGCTATTGTCAATGGTCAAAAAGGATATTCAGATCCTACTCGACAGGTGACACCCGTCTTATTAATTATATAACGTACAAAACAATACGTTTTTATGTGTGGACATTACTATTCTTTCTCAAATTCATGGTGCAGCACGATTTTCCGTTTTGTTAAACTATCAGTGTGCATATAAGGTTCTAAAACGTTCCAATGTACATTTCAAAAACCTTATTTGATACAAATGTAAACCCAACACTGGAAACTTGAAACTGTTTTAGGTAAACCATGTGTGTGCATATTTTTACTGTCTGAAAGTAATAATTTATCATGCATAATTGTTTATCCAAAATACAAAAAAAAACTAAATTTAACTTCTATTGAATTACAATCTACGGATGTGTATCCTTGTCCAATTCGCCGTTTGAGAATATAATGCATCCTGAGTAATATTTTCAAAAGTGTACACCAAAACATCGTGATTTGTTAATAATGTCATAAACAATGTAAATTCAACCAATGACTTGACGTTATTTTCATTTTGGGATACTAACAATGAAATTACCCATGATTCTTTAGATTCTGAAAAGGCGAATTTTACACTTATATTGAAAATGTTATAGATTATATTATAAAACAGTGTGTCATATTATAAAGAGGTACCTTATTGTCACTTAATTCATCAGTGCATTTCATTGTAATTGGAGTTTTAATTTGTAATCAGGGAATTAAAACTTTTTAAAACTTCATAGATATCTTACATTAGTTAATTATTATAATTGAAAGATGTTACATGAATGTCAAATATAAGAGACATCCTTTTCTCCTTTTCGTATTTTCAATAATGTCCTCTCCAAGTTCTTAGTATGTGTGTATTTATGTATGTATCTATGTATCAACACATTTTGTCTCGTAAATATATATAAAAAAGGACATCTCAAAGAGCTCCGAAAGTAACATTATAACTCATTAGTCGAACACATACCGATAACGCCATGGCAAAAACGGAAAATACCACAAGACAAACAAAAGTAAGCAAAACTTAACAAAGAAAACATGACCGAAAAAACACGAAACTCACTAAATTGACTACGTTGATAAATTATATCAATGCCGTTTAGATTGCTTGTAAATTAAAATCAAGTGTTCAAAGATATTTCTAATTTAAAATCTTTTCATATTGTACTCTGAATTTCAACCGATTTATTTTTTATTATGATATTCAAGCTAAATCAAATCGAGAAAATCATTACAACCAAGTTGATTCTATAATAAAACATCTGCATCTGGATTATCGACCGTTGATCAGTAAAAGATCAACAACAACAAAAATGTATTGCGACATGGTGAGCATGTCAGAGGTCAACTACTAATCTAAAGTATAAGTCTCCCAAATTAGTTAAGTACAAAAAGTCATTTAAAAATTATCAGAGGTATAATTTTGTGATGACATATTTTCACATGAAAAGTAAAATAACAGAATTACCGAACTCCTAGGAAAATTTCAAACGAAAGGCCGTAATCAAAAGAGGGACGAAAGATACCAAAGGAACAGTCAAACTCATAAATCTAAAATAAACTGACAACGCCATGGCTAAAAATGAAAAAGACAACCAAAAAAACAGCACACATGACACAACATAGAAAACTAAAGAATAAACAACACGAACCCCCCAAAAAACTAGGGGTGATCTCAGGTGCTCCGGAAGGGTAAGCAGATCCTGCTCCACATGTGACAACCGTCGTGTTGCTTATGTGATAACAAATCCGGTAAATAGTCTTATTCGGTAAGTCACATTCATGAAAGGGAAGGGGATTGTAGTTACGACGTAAGGAACATATCCGATATCATTTGTGAAACGGTTATTCCATAACGGTCAACCAACTCGTGATGGCGTCCGTAAAATTTACGAAGGGATGATTTCAACTTCACCATTTGGAACTCTTTGTTTAATAGCTTCCTTGTGAGCAGCAACCCTCTATCAAGAAATTCATGATCGGAAATGCAAGCACGGGAATATCGTATCAATTGGGAGATATATACCCCGTATGCAGGTGCTGCTGGAATGTTGCTACTTAGAAATGGAAAGCTGAAATCATCTCTTTTGTCGTAAAGTTTTGTTTTCAACCGACCCTCATTGTCAATTTCTAGATGTAAGTCAAGATATGAGGCCGACTTAACTGTATTTGTGGTATCCTTTATCTCTAGCTCGATTGGATAGATGCGTTCCACATAGTCACCAAAATGGCAATATGAAAATCTCAAACACTCAAAACGAATGGGAAACAACGGTCAAATTTTACATGCATTTAATTATGTAGAAAATATGATATAAGTTTCATTTTCAGTGCTATTGATGGCAAAATTAAAAGCTCAAACACATCAAACAAATTGATAACCACTGTGCAGTCATATTCTTGACTTGGTACAGGCATTTCGTTTTGTACAAAATGGATTAAACCTAGTTTTTTAGCTAGGTAAACCTCTCTAGTATTATTGTGGTGCATTTTTTCACGATTGGTCACTGTGGAGACATAAAAATAGTTATGTCTGTTAATAATTAAGTATAATTCCTTGTTCATTTGACTGCACCTTAAACATTAGCGGGTTTATATAGTAATCTCTGTTCGACCAATTATAGATTTGATTGCCTCTGATAAATATTTTACCCCGGTTGATTATGTTTCTAGTTGACATAAAGCACGCGGTCATGTTTAATGGTGGATATCTTATATCTTCTCTGCCATTATACGTTTTTTTTTTAAATAACAAAAAAATATTTTGTCATTTAACCACTGTGTCTAAACCACACCGGCAAAAATTGTTCGAATTCGATGGTATCTAACATCCGGCTCAATGACTGAACATCAATAGACAGAAGAAAGATAGGTTTCTCCTTATTTTCTTATTTTTTATGATATCGAATAATACATATACATATACAACTATTTTATACTTTGAGATGCAATGTTTTCTACAACCGTTCCATGTTAAGGTGTCAGACCACCAATTAAAAGTCCCTATCTGTTCAACCAATATTTGCAATTTTCATAGCTTTCTAACTTTTTTTATCTCAAGTTTAACCTCTTACAAACCAGGTATGTCGGAATCGTACAGGTATCACCTTTCTTAATGCCAATTTTCAACATACCTTCAAAGCCATATAAGAAAGAAGAGACCTCCAGAACTGATTTACTACTAAAAATAACCCCTGGTTTCATGAAATCTTAAATTAGTATAATATGGAGCGCATTAATCCTCAATTTTTAATGTCAACTCATAGACAAGTAAATTTGGGCTCAAAATGGTCTTAATTTGTTTCTCTTTCACCAAAAGTTTCATTTCTGCAAATTTGTTGGGTAGTTTAAGTAAATAATGACATCAAATAAACTATTTTTTGTCCGAGTAGGCCTACTTTCATACGTTCTAAATTTGGGGGAGTAATTGGTGGTGTGACACCTAAACGGAGAAATAAGTAAAAATGCACGTCAAAATGACGAATTGAGTGAACCTTGCCTCGAAATTGTTTAATTTCTCGTTAAATTGTTCACATTGTACGGAAAGAAAGGTACGGGAAGATCGATACTGACACGGAGATTGCAAAACTTGTCATTATGAAGATCTCAATACTTGTATTTCTGAGTATGGAACGAAAGAAATAGGTCATGTCAAATTAAAATACACCGGTTTTGTAAATGTTGTTTACTACACAATCACCCGGTTTCGTCTATATATATATCACACGGTTTTTATACGACCGCAAAAATTGAAAATTGTTTGGTCGTATATTGGTATCACGTTGGCGTCGTCGTCGTCGTCGTCGTCCGAATACTTTTGGTTTTCGCACTATAACTTTAGTTTAAGTAAATAGAAATGTATGAAATTTAAACACAAGGTTTATGGCCATAAAAGGAAGGTTGGGATTGATTTTGGGTGTTTTGGTTCCAACAGTTTATGAATTAGGGTCCAAAAAGTGCCCAAATAAGCATTTTCTAGGTTTTCGCACTATAACTTTAGTTTAAGTACATAGAAATCAATGATATTTTCACACAAAGATTTTGACCACAAAAGGAGATTGGGATTGATTTTGAGTGTTTTGGTTCCAACTATTTAGGAATTATGGGCCAAAAAAGGGCCTCAAAAAGGGCCCAAATAAGCATTTTTCCTGGTTTTTGCACAATAACTTTAGTATAAGTAAATAGAAATCATTGAAATTTAAACACAAGATTTATCAACACAAAAAGAAGGTTGGAATTGATTTTGGCAGTTGAGATCCCAACAGTTTAGGAAATAGGGGCCAAAAAGGGCCCAAATAAGCATTTTTCCTGTTTTTTGCACCATAACTTTAGTATCAGTTAATAGAAATCTATGAAATTTAAACACAAGGTTTATGACCATGAAAGGAAGGTTGGGATTGATTTTTGGAAGTTTTGGTTTGAATAATAGGGGTTCTTTGATATGCCAAATCTAACTGTGTATGTAGATTCTTAATTTTTGGTCCCGTTTTCAAATTGGTCTACATTAAAGTCCAAAGGGTCCAAAATTAAACTAAGTTTGATTTTAACAAAAATTGAATTATTGGGCTTCTTTGATATGCTGAATCTAAACATGTACTTAGATTTTTGATTATGGGCCCAGTTTTCAAGTTGGTCCAAATCAGGATCCAAAATTGTTATATGAAGTATTGTGCAATAGCAAGAAATTTTCAATTGCACAGTATTGCGCAATACCAAGAAATCTTCAACTGCACAGTATTGTGCAATAGCAAGTATTTTCAATTGCACAGTATTGCTCAATAGCAAGAAATATCTAATTGCACAATATTGTGCAATAGCAAGAAATTTCATTTGGAGTTATCTTTCTTTGTCCAGAATAGTAGTTGAATCAACTTAAATCATTTTTTTTTTCACATCCTCCTTTCCCTTACTCTTAAACTGATCTCAAATCAAATTTCTAATGGAGTTTGCAACAATAACTACTCATTTAAATACATTATAAAATATTAAAATGTAAAAGATGTGCTTGTTATCACTGAATGGTAAAGATTGTTTTAATTATCAGTTGGTAGTAAAAGTGAAAATACATTGTATATTGTGTAAAACAATGATTTAGGTTGGACCCCGATTTGGACCAGCTTGAAAACTGGGCCAATAATAAAAAAATCTAAGTACATTTTTAGATTCAGCTTATCAAAGAACCCCAAGGATTCAATTCTTGTTAAAATCAAACTAAGTTTAATATAGTTAATGTTAATGTAGACCAATTTGAAAACCGGACCAAGAAATAAGAATCTAAATACACAGTTAGATTCGGCAAATCAAAGAACACCAATTATTAAATTTTTGATGAAATCAAACAAAGTTTTATTTTGGACCCTTTGGACCCCTTTTTCCTAAGCTGTTGGGACCAAAACTCCCAAAATCAATCCCAATCTTCTTTTTATGGTCAACAACCTTGTGTTTAAATTTCATAGATTTCTATTTACTTAAACTAAAGTTATGGTGCGAAAATTAAGAAAAATGCTTATTTGGACCCCTTTTTGGTCCCTAATTCCTAAACTGTTGGGACCTCAATTCCGAAAATCAATCCCAACCTTCTTTTTGGTGGTCATATACCTTGTGTTTAAATTTCATTGATTTCTATTTACTTATACTAAAGTTATTGTGCGAAAACCAAGAATAATGCTTATTTGGGCCCTTTTCTGGCCCCTAATTCCTAAACTGTTGGAACAAAAACTCCCAAAATCAATCCCAATCTTTCTATTGGGGTCATAAACCTTGTGTCAAAATTTCATAGATTTATTTTTACTTAAACTAAAGTTAAAGTGCAAAAAACCAAGAAAATTATTATCTTGGCCGTTTTTGGCCCCTAATTCCTAAACTGTTGAGACCAAAACTCCCAAAATCAATCCCAACCTTCCTTTTGTGGTCATAAACCTTGTGTGTAAATAAGATTTGTATCTACTTAAACTAAAGTTACAGTGCGAAAACCAAAAGTATTCGGACGACGGCGACGACGACGAAGCCGACGCCAACGTGATACCAATATACGACCAAAAAAAGTTTTCAATTTCTGCGGTCGTATAAAAAATTCAAAACACTATGAATTTGAATCACTTGGTCTCACTTGTTTAAAAATATCGATGAGAATGTTTATAATAAACATAATCAAACTCACATAATTCGATTTAGCGGGTGTCCCTGTTTTCTTATTTCTACAATATTTTAATTCTGTATACACTTTATAAGATAAGTGGCGAATCTAAAAGACGTATGGGTTACACGCTCCCGACCCCACCTTTGATTGCCAAAACTATATTCATGTATTTAACGATTTTTTAAAGCAAAAAAAAAAGGGAAAATATTGTTCGACTCGCTACGCTCGGCGGTATGTTACAGCTGTTCGAATCACGTCCACTTTGAAATAAACTGAATCCGTCTGTCCGTAAATATTGTCACAATATATTGACCAACGTCAGTGTACGATCATCATAACACAATGGCGACAGTATACAAACCAGTTTTTCTTTTATTTTAAGGTTAAAACCATGGAAGTAATATTTGAATATTACTTTCATGGGTTCACAAAATAGTTATTATAGAATTTTGTCAATGACCTGAGACTGTTATACTAATTTATACATAGGAGTATGGTTACAATTAGTGACAAATAAATTTTGTGTTCAATGCTGGTATTTGTAATCCTTTTCTTCCTATAAACATTCATTTTCTATGTCGATTATGTATGCATATACATTTGTCTTAGTATCAACGTGTTTCCTTAAGAAGATTTAATTTTAACGATCATAGAAAACATTACATACATCGTGTGATTAGAATACTTATAAAGATACCCACCCTATTGTGCGAGAAAATGACATATCAATTGTGTGTTTCGACTTTTAAGACCGCAAACTCTAATTTCAAGTTTGAACATAATTATTTGCCCTAGTTCGTATAGGAAACGCATATTTGAAAGCTTTTACCTCAATTTGCGTTATAACCTTCATTTCTATCTATTGTGCTGTTAAAAAAATTTGAATGCAAAGTAAAACTAAAATTATTTGTGTTCTTTAAGAGTAGGAATTCATTTCTTTGCTTATTTATTTGAATCTGAGACTGATCATATAAATAATAAGCCGTTGTCCTGTGAAAGAACTTGTTTTTCAACGACCCACAGAACTCCTTTTCAACGCTGAAGTTAAATTATCAATTATAATGTAATCCGATTATGATTTTTTTATTTGACCAAACCGGGTTATGCATCGTGGAATCAATGACAAAACCGGGTGGTAAACATTGACAAACCGGCCAGTTCCATTTTGACATGACCCATTTCTTTCGCTCCATACTAGGAAATACAAGTATTGAGATGTTCCTGATGACAAGTTTTGCAATATCCGTGTCAGTATCTATCTTCCCGTACCTTTCTTTCCGTACAATGTGAACAATTTAACGAGAAATTAAACAATTTCGAGGCAGGTTCACTCAATTCGTCATTTTGACATGCATTTTTACTTATTTCTCCGTTAATATAAAACGGTAGTAGAAAATATTGCATCTCACAATAGAAAAAAGTTGTATATGTATATGTATTCTTCGATATCATAAAAAATAAGAAAATGAGGAAAAACCTATCTTTCTTCTGTCTATTGATTTTCCGTCATTGTGCCGGATGTTAGATACCATCGAGTTTGAACAATTTTTCCCGGTGTGGTTTGAACACAGTGTTAGCCCCTGTTTCAGTTTTTGTTACGGCAGCAATGTTGTCGATCTGAACATTGGACAACATTTTAAAAGTGCCAACGTTTCTTCTACGTCTACAATAAATAATATTACAGGGAATAAACACGAAAGCACGTGCACGGGCCTTAGAACATCTCTACAATTTCTAAATTTTGTACTTGAAAACTGTGACTGAACTAAACGCGAGTCTCGAACAGTTTCGAAAGGACAATGTACCAAAATAAAAGATAAACTTGGCTGACTTTGGCTAAACCTGTCGGGATTTTGAGCCCTCAACGCTCTTAAAGTTCGTAATTTCTTTGGCCTTTTTACTTTGTTAATTCCAGCTTCAGTCATAAGTCTTCAGAAGACGTAACGCGCGTCTGGTGTACATATTTTTTATCCTGGAAGGTATGATGAGTTGTTAGAAAACAGCAAAAAATCTTATAAAACATACAATTAATCTAAAATTACAAAATACACCGACACGCCAAACCATCTTACTTTATTTTTATTTGAGTTATTATACAAACATAAATAAAATAAAAAAGGAACAAAATTTAGGAATTACTGTGGATAAAGTGCATAAACATAGCTTAGAAATAAACTCATCACAGATTCAAGGATTGAGATTTTGTATTTGCCTTAGACGCACGTTTCGTCTACAAATGACTCATCAGTGACGCTTGTATTTGAATACACCCAAAAAAAGGGTAAAAAGGTAAAATAAAGTACGAAGTTGAAGAGCATTGAGGACCGAAAATTCCTAAACATTTTGCCAAGCAGTTTATTCCGGAGGTAGAAAAGCCTTACTTCTCGTTTGAATTGTTTTACATTGTCTTATCGGGGCCTTTTATAGCTCACTCTGCGGTATGGGCTTTGCTCATTGTTGAAGGCCGTACGGTGACCAATAGTTGCTAATGTCTGTGTCATTTTTGTCTTTTGTGGATAGCTGTCTCATTGGCAATCATACCACATTTTCTTTTTTATATTAGTATTTCAAAAATTAAGAGTTTTGTAAACAGTTAATTTATATTATTACCATATCAATTAATGATACTTCATGTCAACACAAAAGTGCTGACTATTGAGCTTGTTATAACATTTGTATAACATTTACCAGATATATAACAAAAGTCGCAAAAACGTGAGTAAAAGACACCACTCTGTGTTTATATTTTAATATTAAGTAAAAAATCTAATATTATCTAACTCATTGGCTTTCATTTCCAAGGTTACTTTAGTGCGATCATTTATAATAAAATAAGAGTATTTTGGTGTCCATATCATTTTCATTCATTATCTGTTACTATAATCATACAGTGTAATATATGTATTAATTTCTTTTTTATTAATTAGATATAGGAAGATGTGGTGTGAGTGCCAATGAGACAACTCTCCATACAAATAACAATTTAAAAAGTAAACCATTATAGGTTAAAGTACGGCCTTCAACACGGAGCCTTGGCTCACACCGAACAACAAGCTATAAAGGGCCCCAGAATTACTAGTGTAAAACCATTCAAACGGGAAAACCAACGGTCTAATCTATATAAACAAAACGAGAAACGAGAAACACGTATATATTACATAAACAAACGACAACTACTGTACATCAGATTCCTGACTTAGGACAGGTGCAAACATTTGCAGCGGGATTAAACGTTTTAATGGATCCAAACCTTCTCCCTTTTTCTGAAACAATAGCATAACATCACAACAAAGAAAAACATTTAAAACATGTCTCGGTTGCGATGTCAGTTGTTGAGTAAAACATGTGTATTGGAAACACGGGAACCTTTTTATTGGTGTTATTATACTCATTTAACAAGTAGATATATCTTTTTTTCATTTCAAATCACCTCTATTTGGCATCTTACGGACATAACGTCTAGGTCTATCGTAGAAATTAAAAATTATATGCATTCTAAAATAAATTCACAGCTTGTTCGAATAAAGGGAATTAAATTTGTATCAATTGCAATATAATATTCTCTTTGATTCTATTCATAAAACGTATTGAAAAATGTTGAAAAAACTAGAGTTATATACATAAAATTGAGAATGGACATGGGAAATTTGTCAAAGAGACAACAATCCGATCAAAGATCGGAAAACAGTCCTTATGTTTTCTTTTTTAAAACACAGCTTTTAATAATTTTAACAAATAATGATAACAATTATGATACTAATCATTATAATTATAAAATAGTTATATCACCAAGAAAGTTCTATGAAATCTGATATAACCTCCTTGATAATACTTACCAGTATAACAATCTTGAGGGTAAAATTACCAAATATGTATGCGATATCATATTTCTTGTATATATTTCGATTTGTGAGCAATTTAAATTAATAGATAATTAAACGCCATTTCAAAACTCACCGATTAGCCAATTTGTACAACCGTCAGAAATCCCTTTTTCATACAAAAGTCCAAGAAACTATTTAAGTTTAAAATGGACAAAAGACGAAATTATTTATACACAAATGCAAAAAAACAAATAGTACAAATTACTGAGTGTTTTACTGACTTAATCTTTTTTTCTTTCTTATACCTCGTTCACACGAACATTTAAATCAAATTGAATTCGCTAAACGCGTTCACACACTCCACTTCTTTTTTTTTTTTTTTTTTAATTCGAATTGATTCGAATTTGCTATCAATTCGAATTTGCTAAATAGCATGATCCAATTCGCATTAGAAATACGTTTTTGTTAATACGAATTAAAAGTTAAAGTCGTTCGGACAGTAAAGCGAATTTTACGCGCATTGCAATTATGTGGACGAAACGCGCGTCTGGCGTATTAAATTATAACCCTTGTACCTTTGATAACCATTTTAACCACAAGATCGATGCCACTGTTGGTGGACGTTTCGTCCCCGAGGGTATCACCAGCCAAGTAGTCAACAGTTGACAGAAATTTTCGAAAAAACAAAGGATTTTCTTATCCTAGGCATAGATTACCGTAGCCGTATTTGGAACAATTTTTTGGATATTTGGATCCTCAACGCTCTTCAAACAACTTTGTAACTGTTTGGCTTTGTAAATATTTTGATATGAGCGCACTGATGAGTCTTATGTAGACTAAACGCGCGTCTGGCGTATTAAATTATAATCCTGGTACCTTTGATAACTATTTGAGTTAGAATTTACATGTGGACGCAAAATGTTTTGAATGCGAATTAAACTAATTTGAATTAGTTAATGCAAATCGAATTCGAATTACGTGTAAACGCTGCATTAAACACACAGATCATTCTTTATTTCTAACAAATAACAACAAAAACAAGAGTGCACAAGCAGAAATACCTATCCTGTTTTATTAATAGTTATTGCACATGTGTTGAAAGTCTTAAAGATGGAGGTTTTATGTAAATATCATACAAATTTAACATTATCAACGATTATTTCAATAAGTTAAAGGTAAAACAAAATCCTTACTCTCTAATACTAAGGATTTTCTTATTTCAGGCATATATTACATTAGACGTATTTGGCACAATTTTTGGAATTTTGGATCCTCAATGCTCTTCAATTTTATACTTGGTTTGCTTTTTATTTATTTCGATCTGAGCGTCACTGATGAGTCTTATGTAGACGAAACACGTGTCTTGCATATCACCTCATACACCTGGTACCTTAGATAACTAGACAGACATGTAAATTAACCATATTACATTACATTTAGTTCACATTTTGCTGAAATTATGTATGAGAGAAAAAGACCTAATTACGCAAACTATATATTGATCAATGAACAAATGAAAAACGAGGCCAAGGTCATGAAACCTGTCAGACAACAAGTGCACCATACAATTATTCCGTACATCAAATACGGTGGCCTTAATGCTTATAGTAATTGCAAAAGACGCATAACCATAAACAATTGACATTAACAGAAAATGTTAGATAAATCCAGCCAGTCACAGCCATTTATATATTACAATGATTCAATACAACTGTTAGATTTGAAATGACATTCAAAATTGTAGGGTTTCTTTAATTTGCTATAACTGAATTTATTAATTTTATTTATAATATTGTAGATAAATTTTTTGAGTATTTGCGCATATATAACGTTGCACTCATATTTCCCGTGTAAAAAAAAAGTTTTACGACGTTTCGCTTTTGATGTACGTAACGTTGTCTACTTTTAATCATTGAAAGTTATTATTTGGGGACACATCAGTATTTTATACAGAGATTATAATCGGTAAGAAATATTTATGTAAATTTTAAAGAACAGTATTTAAAGAAGAATATTAAGAATTGCAAAATTAATTATAAATTAATATTCGTTTCAATTAAATTTTTAATTTAACAAATTATTTATTAAGCGTGAAAGAAAGTAATTCATATTGTTTCTTTAGTATTATGTTTTTAGTGTTTTAATTTATATTTTTACTTACGATGTATGTTAATGTGTATTTGTATTTTATTGTAGAGAATCGGTTGTTACGATAATATATGAAGCCAATATTATATGTAGTTTTGATGAATAAAGATACTTAATACTATTAGTCTAACCGCATATTCGACTTTATTGCCTGATTGATGTGATCCGTACAACAACAAATATAGACTACTTTTTTTATAAAAACTTAAGATTGTTCAGACCGTTGGTGTTCCCGTTTGAATGGTTTTACATTAGTAACTTTGGGGCCCTTTATAGCTTGTTGTTTAGTGTGATACAATGTTCCGTGTTGAAAGCCGTACCTTGACCTATAATGGTTTACTTTTATAAATCGTTGTTTGGATGGAGAGTTGTCTCATTGGCACCCATACCACATCCTCCTTATATCTATGTACACATTACAATCATACCTTACATTTAGTATCATGAGATATAGTGTTTATTATCAAATAGGTTGTTTCTATGTTTCTAGTTTGTAACCCATATTTGTTTTTTCTCTCAACCGATTCATGACTTTTGAATAGCGGTATACTACTGTTGCCTTTGTCCATTATTTTTAGCATGTCATTTGGTGCCTGCATGTTGATAGTTGTCTTATTGGCAATTATACCTCTTTTCTTTGTTTGACCTCGAAAAATTAACCATAAAATGGATTTTTTCCAAGCAGTCACATAAAAGATATACAAAGAAATCAAACTGACCAAGACACCAGGGTTATAATTTACCACACCAAAATATTTTAGTAATTTTCAAAAAATAAAATAAAAAAAAAATAAAATGGATTTCCTAGACATCAAATTTAAATGTCGAGTATACGAGAATATAGGACGGGCTCCAACTATGAAACAAATGTAGAAAACGTGAGTAGAAAACACCATCATGTGAGAACATTTTAATCTACACTTGAGTGCTTTCATTTATAATAACATAAACGTATTTGTGTTTCCATATTATTTTCATATAATGTATGAGTTATTATATTTCAGTTTTTGTTAATATTCATTTCGCGGTTATGACGTCAGTTGAAAAAAAACGTGTCGAATACAGCCGAACATTACTATTGCATATCATGCTCTCATTTGACCGATGGTAGATATCTCTTTTTTCATTTATTAATTAACTCTGTTGGTCATCTGACAAACCCCACGTTTCGCACAATAGTGTTAATAAGAACTTCTATGCAATTAAAAATAAAAAAAAATGTCCGGCATTTTTATTTTTATTATTTTAACCAGAGATATACACATATCTAAATATATTGGTCTCTGTTTTAACTAAAACAAATTGTCAAACATTCGATGCACTATCTTCAATACGTACTATTGATTAACAAATGCATGTGGGGCTATTGAAACTAAATTTTACTTTATAACGCGCATTAATATTAATAATCACTTAAGAGACATGTATTGTCGAAATGCACATCTGGTCAATAACAATGCCTCCAGTAACGTTAATAGAAGCGCACTTATAAAGGCTCTGTCCACTATTCGCCCTCATTTCTTTGTCTACGATAAGTCTCGAAACTTTCACCGATTAAAATCTAAATTAGGAAACTGCTTGTACCCAGTCAGACATTTGGCAGTTGTTTTATTTTTATCACGTTGATTGATAGCATTTAATTTTGTAAGATTTTGTTTTTGAGTTGCCTTGAAGATCAGTATTTTGGTATACTTGTTAAGAAATTAGACTGTTGTCAAAATACATATTTCCCTTTACTTTTTAAATTATTGTTTTTTGTCTTTCTACAATAAATGTAGGCAATTCTTTCTTTCTTACAAATCTTAAAGAAAATAAACAAATATGAAAACAAAACAGTTTAAATGGGGTCAAGTCCATAAGCTTTAGTGCACATTTTTAAGAACCCTTATATGGGGTACATGCATAAATCATGATAATGTAATTAGTCATAATGATACAAGAATTACGCATTGCAGCTTCAATTAATAGTTTAGCTTTATACCATTTGATGAAAATAACATTATACGCTGAATAACATATGACTAAAAACAAACAAGAATAAAATATAAACTTTTTATTTACTTTTATATTTAGATACAATATCATTTAATATGGATAGACTTAAATTTCCTCCACATGAAATGATGACAACATTTTGTCCAGAAAACTTTTCCATATTTGTCATATAAGCTCCGATGGATACTCCTGCCGCACCTTCCACAATCTGAGTAAAAAAATGACATGTTTTGAATGTGATATTATATTTACTTATATAAATTAAAAGATACGCGTGATTTTTTACAAAGTAAAAATGACGTGACTGCAATCGGCTGTTGATTATCGTACTTTTTTAAATTAACCAAATCCATGCCGTTGTCAGCTATAAAGAGCTATGACACGATCAAACCAACGATAAGTGCATTACATTCCCATTGGCGGATCTCTGAATTTTCATAAGGGGGGCACTGACAGTCATGCATCAGTTATTTCCTATATAATCAACAAA
The DNA here is from genome assembly GCF_963676685.1 of Mytilus edulis. Lineage (NCBI taxonomy): Eukaryota > Metazoa > Mollusca > Bivalvia > Mytilida > Mytilidae > Mytilus > Mytilus edulis. The sequence goes on along the minus strand of NC_092345.1, from coordinate 27,526,045 downwards.
TGCTTCCCTTTGAAAAGGGGATAAGGTGGGGACATAGGTCAACCTATGCCTCCCATTACATTGTTTGTTTTGTATTTAGTCGTTGAAAGATGTACTCTGTTCTACTGATGTTATAGTCATTCTATCACACATGCTGTGAATAATTGTAAATGTAAGTTAATATGTCAATTAACATGCGAATTATTTTAGTTACTGAGTTCTTTTGCATAATCCGAGATAGCTTTTTTTTTAATTGTGGGGCAGTGAAAGTGTGTAATTAAAAGTTGTGGTTTGATGTAAATAAGCGTTCATTGGAATATTGGTTAGTACGTTTATTCGTGAAGTAAAATTAATAAGTTATCAGATGATGTCTGATTTGTCTACTCATAAACAAATCATTTTCGATTTAGAGATAGAAATTCGTTCATGTTAGCTGATCGCGTACGTCCCACGACCCCACAGATCATAAAAATACTGCCATACCTCAGTGTGCAATTTAATAGTACAGTTGATTTTGAACAGTACATTTGCACATGTCATATAACTGCAAAGTAGGTCTCTATTGTAAATGTACTACTAAAGTGTTACATGTAATACATTTCTCATAGGGCTATGACACGGTTTCTGGTTAATTTCTTCATTGACAGATCACATTTTAATCAAGAAAACGGAAATGTACGATAGTGACATAGTTAAACTTTTACATTGTACATATTCATATTGAACCTAAATTAAAGTACGTTGACGGTAAACTATCAACTGTAAGTACGTCATATACTGTAGAAATAATACACACAAAAAGCTCATAAACATTTGTATTGTCTTCCCTCTTAACTAACCATACAAACATTTTACCAACTATAAAAGGTATTCGTAGATTTTAAATTTTAAATTTTAAAATTGGTATGATATACCCATTTTCTGGCTTCTAAAATAAAACAACAAATTAAATTATTCAATTCTCTCAAATCAATTTTATTCTTTTTTGAAAATTAAAAGGACCATGATGGCATCTCGGTTTAACACTGGTCTTTGACGCACAGTTTTGGAAGGCACTAGATATGAACCTAGACTTTATTTAAAATATATATTGCATCCGTATTTACGTCTTTGCATCGTTTCTGCAATTGTTTTAACTTGTTGATTTTAGGGTTAGGGTTAGGGTTGGAAGGAGAACAAGAATGACAGTTTTCGAGGTATCCGATCATGGTGAGTCGTAAATAAATAAATTCAAATGTTTGGTTATCTACTTTCAACACAAAAAAGATCTTAATCTTTTTTATAATGAGCTTGTGTCTACCTTGTGATGTTTTTCTACCATAAGCATCATAGCTTTAGCTATGTCATCTTCTTCTACCATTATCCATTCATCTACAAAATCTCGGCATAACTCAAATGTTACCTACAAGAAAAATCAGCTTATAAAATGTTTACATGAATACTGTAAAGGTCATCATGGTTCTAAATTTCAATGAACACTCGACGAAAAGTATTGTACAATAGACGAAAAGAGAAAGAATGATTGTTAAAGATAAATGTTGGTTGGTGTTCGTTTTAGCTGTTGATTGGTTTAATTGTTGGTTCATTGGTTGGTATGTTCTTTTTCAATTGTTTCGCAATTCACTTTTTTGGTAGTATTGATGGATAATACTTTCATAAAAGGAATATAACATCCGACGAAATTTATTGCATTTACTGTACGAACATGATACAACTGACTTGGTACATAGTTTGTCATGATAACAAAATGTAAAATGGTCACATCTTTTGACTTGTGTAATAATGCTGTACTCTTGATTGAGATCTGTGCAGTTTGCACTGACGTTACGCACGGTATTTCGTCGCAAGACGTAACATGTATAACGTGACGGTACCCAAATTGCACCTATTTTGACTGTTTTTTCACCTACGTTGTTTTATGATCAGGAAAAAATGTCCATACTGGGTTTATTTTCTAGCCCTATCCTTCTTTATTGTATAGGTACACCGATTTGATTTTTAATCCATATTGAGTCATAAAAAAATGGGTTTGAATCAACCTCCAAACTATCCATGATTCTGTAATGAGGAGTACCCAAATTGCATCCATGCTTAAATTCACATCGTCAAAAGTCTAATAACCGAGCTTTTGTTTAATTTCTTCAAATATTTTGAACAATTGGATATTAGTCCATGCTTACTCTTCATATTTTACGAAATGGATACTTTAATATATTGTATTTGCTAATTTAAAAAGATGACGTTTTGATGACGTCGCATGGTGACGTTTTCGTACATTTTGCTTTTTTAGTAAACAGTCCATCTGTTGATAAAGACTGTGAACGTTTTGTGTATATCTAAATATGTTTACCTATGTTGAAAGACGTGCATAGTATCAAATCATAAAAATACAAATTGTTTAGTCTCTAGGAAATCTTTCTAAATAGGTGCAATTTGGGTACTCAGTGCAATTTGGGTACCCTTACGTTAACTATAATTGACGATATTGACGTCATATACTTTGACATTTTCTTATCAAAAATATTGAAAATACCATATTGATGAAGAGATAATTTATTGTTTATGAGGCAATTAATTTAGTAAGGATCGTTCTTATTTTCTAATCTGTGATGAAGTGAAAACAAATGCAATTTTTTTTCAAATTTTATTTAGGATAGAATGCATAGCAAACTTTTCTAAAAAGACATCTTGCTAGAGGGACATATGAGAAGATAAAAATTAGCCTGAAATTAAACATAAAAACTTGTGGTATACATTTCATAAAAATCGGTCATATAATAATTAGCAATATTTCTTTTTATAATGATTTTTGTTGAAATGATTATTTGAGATTGAACTCTTTTTTGTCCAATATCTGTATGTGTCTGTGCGAGTTTTCAGACTATTTGAAAAGGCTCTTTCTCTATTTTTTTAGCACTGATAGTTTAATATTTACTAATTGTTTAAAATTGAAAAGAACAGTGTACATGTACCTCGGATTATAATCTATAAACGTGTTTTAGAATTGCGTGAAAACTTTTGTCCGTAAGAATATATTTCTAAGCCATCCCCCCTTTTCCCCTGTGTCTATAAAGAGTCTATTCCTTTTTTTTTAATCTGAGTGTTGTTTTGATTCCGTAGACCTTTTTAGAATGAACATTTCCCGGCATAATTTTAACTGCCTAGTATACGGAATAGTGTGTATTCATATAAAAGACGTCTCGGCTCAGAAACGTCTAAATGACGCCCTTGGACATAATGGCTAGACATAGGGAATGCTTTCCGAAAAAAAATGTAAGGTCATAATGTTTGTGAAAACACCCGACTCATTTAGCTATTTGTATGAACTTATAGTTTGTATCTTTTAAATATGTTAATTTTGTATTATAAATAAACATTTGCTATTTATATTACATAATTCACCTAAGGATTGGAAAAAAATAACGTCTGGACAAAGTGGCTAGACATGCGATTCATTTAAATTCTTCTTCATGAAAAAGATTTTTTTTAAATTTGAAACTTTGAAAATGCTTATCTTTATCAGAACTTTCCATTGAGTATAGTGTTAATATGTTTTGATTATATTATAGTGATAATAACAATTCGAAATTTTGATTAACTTTCCCCATACTCATAAAGACAGGATCCTCTGCCGAATACCTCGTTGAGAACTTGCATCAAATTTCAGCCAACACAAACAACTGACGGGTTAGACGTTAGAAGATAAATCTAGCACGAAGTTGATGTACTAAATTTCGCAGTTTGTATGTGGAAAATTACAACGGAACATAGGCAAATGCATTTTATTCAAACTGAAATATTACGCCGGACATGTAATTATAAACGTAAAAGTATGATGTGTGTGCTCAATAAAATAAATGTATAGAGCACATATTTATAAAATTTATTTAATTAAGAAATACATGTCAATGCCTCTCTCTAGATATATGCATGTTGGTGGATTTATTTTGTATATGCGAATAGTTGCTATTCGAAAATCTTAGTATATTGTAATTTTAATCTGAACGTATTTCCGTGCGTAACGTCACTGTCTCGTGTATCTCCTTTCTAAATTAAAAAAAATATAAAGGTGTGAGGGTGTGGTATGATATCCAATGCGACAACTGCCACAAGAGTCATAAAGACGAGTTTGTAAACACACTTGATTATTTAATCTTCGTAATATTTTAAAATTATTCGAAACATTTTTTTTAATTCCTATTTCTAGGTATACAAGGTCTTAGCAAAATTCGACAAAAATATCAGAACTTTGTATTTTGAACGATTATCGATCTTTTAATTAATGTGGCCGTCCTTCAGTTCAGATTCAACCACCTCTATCTATGCATCTTGATTTTTATTTTCTTAACCAGACCGAACATTTTATCCCAATCTTAACAGCAATTTTCAAATTCCAATGTTTGAATGTTATTTCTCAACTCACCGTAGATTCTTCTAATCCGCCCGCTGTAGCGTCTGACAATGTTGGAAAAGATTCCTCAAATATTACTTTGTTGGCTTTCACGGACTCGTACATTACCTTGGAATTTTTCGGTTGACAACCATACACCTAGAAATCAAAGCAAAATCTGACAACCATACACCTAGAAATCAAAGCAAAATCTGACAACCATACACCTAGAAATCAAAGCAACATCTGACAACCATACACCTAGAATTCAAAGCAAAATCTGACAAGCATACACCTAGAAATCAAAGCAAAATCTGACAACCATCACCTAGAAATCAAAGCAAAATCGGACAACCATACACCTAGAAATCAAAGCAAAATCTGACAACCATACACCTAGAAATCAAAGCAAAATCTGACAAACATACACAATATATCTAGTTGCGATATGCAAAGTGCCCTGGATGCATGAAGTGACTACATGTCAATCAATGAGAAAACGATTTTTTAATATATTACTTTGTTTTCAACTGAAGACAACCTATATATTGAGGTAACATGAGTGGATTTCTGTTTGCTGCACTATGCAGTTTATATGTTGAAGACAAAAGCACTTAATGCGAAACTAATGAGCTTTAAAAAAAAAAAGAGTTGCTGATATAACAATGAACTAAAATTATAAGACGGACACAGTAAGCTGGAGTTTTCTCTTCTTTTTCAGAAAGTAGCTGTCTTTGTTAACCAATTTTACAAATAGTCTCCTCCGTACCGAATACTCTTCGTCTCCTTTAACATGCCTCTCACGGAATCATCGAAAAATTGCACGAGGCGAACCCACAAATTCTCACTAGCGTGCATCTGGCGTTACAAACTTTTAGCCTATTATCTTTGTTAAGTTTTTACGTAATCCAACACGGTTAAACAAAATAATTGTTTCAAAAATATATATCAAACCAAAATGGCGGCTTTCGGTTTATCGATTTTCGGTTTATCGAAAGAGTGAGAATATGTGGGTTCGCCTCGTGTAATTTTTCGATAATTCCGTGAAATAAAGGCATGTTAAAGGAGACAAAGAGTAATCGGTACGGAGGAAACTATTTGTTTTAAATTTGGTTACCAAAGACTGTAACAGTTACTTTCTGAAATAGCAGAGAAAACTCCAGCTCACTGTGTTAGTCTTATAACTTGAGTTCATAGTTATATCATACTAATACTTTCGTACAAAGTTGAATTTGGTTGACTGTTATTGGTCATCTGCGCAATACTTTTGTATTAAAATGTATAACTGTGTAAACTGACTTACTTTAGTAGAGGGTTTAACTTGTTTTATATATCTTGCTATTCCAGCAATCAGTCCACCTCCTCCGACTGGAACTAAAACGGCGTCAACCTCAGGCAACTCTTCAAAAATTTCAACGCTAAAATAATGTAAAGGAACAAGCTTTAATATACTAATAAACACATTTAGAAACCTTCTGCTGTTGTTTTTTTTCAATGGTCGGGTTTTTGTCTCTTTGGCACATTCCCCATTTCCATTTTGAATTTAACATTTAGAAAGCTAACATTATATTTATATATAGTGTTGGGCAGTTGATCATAGTAAACTAGCTACTGACATACATACACACACATATATATATATATATATCGCTTGTGTGTTATTTCGATAGTACACATGTATAATGAAAATTCTGGTATTTTAAAAGCAACACTTTCACATGTAGACTATGGACATGCCAATGGACCAGAACCAAAATGTTTTGGGTTATGATTTATAGTGTATTCTGACTTATTTTCTATTTTCAATAGTATATACTCACAAAAGATATCAGACAACTGATTTGTACGTCATACGCGTGCTTCGTCTACATATCATTATCAGTGGTGTTCGAATCAAAACAGTTGGAAAGTCAAATCAAATACAAATTAATTGATGACTATTTCCAAAAGAGCCAAATATGTCTATGGCAAAATATGCTCTGGATTAGAATAACCTTCCAGTTTTAAATAATTATATATTTTACCGTTATTTTACGTATTTTTCCTTTGATCCTACTGGCTGTTATTTTCCTTTCTCGGCACAGTAGAGCGATATGAAAAATTATTTTTAGAAACTAAGGTCGCAAGTGTCATTGTCCATGGAATTAACAACATCGTCATAGATAAAATTGCGATAAACAGATTATCATTGATCATCTCAACTCGATTGCTTTTCTCTTACGCCGTACCGGCTCAAGCGAGAATATCAATCTTAATGAGATGACCAACGATAATCTATAAATATCTAATAAACAGCAAATTAGTGGTTGGTCTTGACTATAAATTTTCACTTCTGTTATCGTATTATGAACAGCAAAATTATTCATTTTGTAAAACGTAATTTTGTTCTCCATTACTGTATACCTTACAAAAAAATATTTTCATTTACCGGTGTAATTTTATTTTTTGGCGGCATTTTGTCCAAGGCTATAGTTGACATTCTGCTATTGTTTAACATCTCTCCCCTTATGTTATTGATTTTGTTTTTACATTGTCACGTGTCAAAGATTAAATTTATTCATTCTGTATGTTCACTTGTTTGTGTTTTTATGTCTTTTGATTGAGTTAAGCCATTTCAATTGATATTTTATAGTGTGTCTTTTTATGTTATGTTACACTATTGTTTTAAGAAAGGTGAAGGTTGGTACCTATTAAAATGTTTAAACCCTCTGCATTTGTTTGCACTTGTCATAAGTCTGAAACCTGATGTTGAGTAGTTGTCGTTTGTTGATGTGGTTCATAAGTGTTTCTCGTTTTTATATAGATAAGCCCGTTGGTTTGACTGTTTAAATGGTTTTGCACGAGTATTTTTTTGGCCCTTTATTGCTTGCTGTTCGGTGTGAGCCAGGGATCCGTGTTAAGACCGTACTTTAACTTATAATGGTTTCCTTTTACAAATTTTGACTTGGATGGATAGTTATCTCATTGGCACTCATACCACATCTTCTTATATCTATACACAAGCTTTTTTTACCTTAAAATATTTGTAAACGAAACATTGTGATATTTCTGTTTCCTTTACATATGGTTATTTCAAAAGAGAAGCAACTCGAAAAAGTTCACGATACAGATCTTTGTCATACATCTATTCGTTAAAAATGACTACGTTATACTTTGATGTATGTAACAAACCAGGATCACAAACAAAAACGGTGTGTATTATTATGTTGATATTTACCTAATACTCCCTTGCCCTGCTACTACAGTGGGATCATTATAAGGAGAAACATAAGTTGTACCATGTGTCTGTAAATTGAAATTTAAAAAAATAAAATCGATCTATATCTTATTCAATTAGATGTCAATACTTAGCAACTGAAATGATTTTTTCAGTTAATTAACTATGAAAAAGGACGAGTAAAACTAAAATTGCAACTCCTTCAGACAAAGTTGACATTAATGAGTGTCGTTCGTCATTGTACCTGATGAAGGTATTTTAGAAATATCAAGAAAAATATATGTAAAATATTACACAAAGAAGACAGTAAATGCTATATGTGTTTATTCTTCGCCGACTAAGATATTTCTGCACTGAGAAACATTAATTACTATAACCATCTATCTTAATTATCATAAAGTACGAGTGCAGAAACTTTATGGAACACATAAGGAAACGAATATTATTTTAGCGGAAAAGACATAAAAATGCACACGTTGGCTAAATCTTAACTAGACAAAACAAACGGAACAATACCAAAGTAAATCACATGGCTATACCATATGTTATAATTAAACACGAAGATGTAGTATAAGTATCATTTATATAATAGAAAAACAAAAAAATAGATATCCATTCATGACACAAAATCAGTACATGCCTAGGAAAAAAAATCGCTTTGGTTTTCCCGTTTGAATGGTTTAACATTAATATCTGTTTGGGGCCTGTTATATATGTAGCTTGTTATTCGATGTGAGCGACGCCGCCGTGTTTCAGACTGTATCTTGACCTATAGTGGTTTACTTGTACAAATTGTGCCTTGGATGAGAGAGTTGTCACATTGGCACTCATACCACATCTTTTTATAACTATATTCTGTACAATAATCTAAGGAACTGCTCTTAAATTGTTGTTCTCCATCTTTTGTGTACATTTAGATCTTATATAATACCATTCGTGTCAAAATATATTTTCCATTTCTCTTCAAGTATACAAATATGTATACATTTAAATATGTATAAGTACCAGATAGTATATGTTTTGGTAGGTATTGACTTTATCTGTGGAAGCAAGTGTTCTAACAAATGAAAATTTAAATTAAATAAAGGCAACAGTAGTATACCATTGTTCAAACGCATAAATCCATGGACAAAAAACAAAATCGGGGTAACAAACTAAAACTGACAGAAACGCATAAATATAAGAGGAGAACAATGACACAACACTACAATGTAACTAACATACACAGAAACGGACCAAGCATCAGACAAAATCCCACGAGAATAACAAATATAACATTTTACGTCTTTTGAATTTAACGAAAGATATTTATTGAAGTTACCTCAGCATCTGATCTTGCCTTGAGTTCTGCTTCTACACAATCATGACCATGTAAGACCAATCTTGCTCCTTCGTGTAATAGAAAATCCTTCTTGCCAGGATCAACCCCTTCCTGACAATATATAGTCAGAGGAACGTCTAAAACCTTTGACGCTTGTAACTGAAATATGATACGAAGAGATTAAAAGTTCTCTTAACTTCCAGGATGCATTTTTCCATATAAAAAGAGAACTTTTATTTGTAGATGATACCAAACAAAAAGTAACACGGCGGAAATTACACAAGCCGGACATTTCAGCAACGGTGGTTGTATCACCCAGCTGTTCAATTACGTAGACGGAACAAATGGATTCCGATCTTGGGTTTCTGTAGCCAGCTGAGGTCTATTACTTTAATTGTAAGGCTATCTTGAGATAATCAAATTTGATTTTATCTCTACCAAAAGCGTGAAATTTGTCAATGGTGATCGATGAATTGTCGGGTGACATACTTTTGAATTCGTTAATTTTATTACAGGACGATGACATTGAACATAGTGTACAGCAGGTTTCAGTCCTGATTTAACGGTATTGCACAGTAGCATTTGGCAATAGCTTGTTTAAACGCCATAGATATTTATATTCAATTTATTCTTTAATAAATAATTTAACTACTACAATTTTCCTTTTGGAATACACGAACAGTTTTCCTTAACGGTAACCGCAACCTTCATTTTTCAGGTCTTGAAAACACAGATTTTAAATTGCTCGTATCGACGTTTTGAATTTCAAATTTCAAATACCCCTTGAATATTAAACTCATTGCTAAAGCATTGATTTGTCGAACATTCATTTACTTATTGTCAACTTTACATTTAAAATGAATTCCACCTTTTATGCGGTTTATTTTCTTTCTGCAGAATATACGTGCGTGTTGAACATGGGGATTTTAAAATGTATTGTGATCATACCATTTACTTTAGGCTTACTTTTAATTCTAAGTTCATGTTTATTTAATTGCTTAAAAACTTACACATGCCAATCCATGATTTCCAGATGATGCAGTATATACTCCAGTCTTTCTTATCTCAGGATTAGTCTCCAAAAGTTGTAAAAGTTTGTTAAATGCGCCACGAACCTTGAATGAACCAGTCAGCTGTTCGCTTTCTAAAAGACAATAATAAACATTTCAACAGTTGATGATGTGCATGCGTCAACGAGAATAGAATATATATAAAACGACAATATATGTATGCGGGTGAATAACAGTTAGTGCAGTTTATGCGTCACTTAGCATTTATCAACCAAACTTTTGATAGCGCCGTGTGTAAAAACTTAGGATGTCGAAGCAACACTATCATGACTATAGTCATCGTAGATCGAACAATAATATTTCAAATTGATTTTTGACTTGGAAATAAGATTCTACAAGCTGAGGACCGTATTAGATCGGATCTTTTTAACACCTTATATGTTTCATATAGACTGCTAGTAGTCTGTTGTTATTTATGTATTATTGTCATTTTGTTTATTTTCTTTTGTTACCTCGTCTGACATCGGACTCTAACTTCTCTTGAACTTGCGTTTACTTTTCTACATTGGCTAGAGGTATAGGGGACGGTTGAGATCTCAAAAAACATGTTTAACCCCGCTGCATTTTTGCGCGTGTCCAAAGTCAGGAGCCTAAGTCCTTGGTTAATCTTGTGTTATTTTAATTTTAGTTTCTTGTGTATAATTTGGAAATTAGTATGGCGTTCATTATCACTGGACTAGTATATATTTGTTTAGGGGCCAGCTGAAGGACGCCTCCCGGTGCGGATGTTTCTAGGGGTTATTTCAAGCTGCATTGAAGACATATAATTATTGGTGACCTTCTGCTGTTGTCTGTTTTATGGTCGGGTTGTTGTCTCTTTGACACATTGTCTATTTCCATTCTTCATTTTATTCATTCACAGATACTTTTGATAACACTTTTTACATCTTTCTCATTCACTCCATTATGTTCAAGTGAAGAGTACGTTGCTGTTGTTTTAAAATACGTCGGAATTAAATTCGGCTTTATTTGTTTCTGATGTTTTATGTCAGGAGGGAAAAACTTGATTAATAAAAATAAAATAAGATTTTGAATGTTGGGTGTCAGTGAAGTTTATTTACAATCACTATCTAAAATTTGGTCACAACGATTATTTGATAACAGGTAAAATTTATATTGATATTAATATATTAAACAGCAAGCATTGATTTTTCTTATGTATATGTCGTGTACAAGTTGCGATTTTGTACAGGTTATAACATGTACAAAAATATTGTACATGTTATAACTTGTATAATGCAAAAATACAAGTTATAACATGTACAAAAGTACCTCATACATGTTATAACCTGTACAAAATATTGCTTAAAAATGGTTTTAACTTGTACAAAATTTAAGATAAATCTTAATGAAGTAAAATATACATCTAGATTCACCAATGCATAAAGAACAACAATAAATAGGCCAGAACGTGTCTTTGTCTGTAGAGGACAATGATCAAAAAGTTTCAGAAATATATGTTTTATGACTTATGTTGGCAAAATATGTTTTCATGTAATTGTATGTTTTATGTAGTCCATCGTGGCTTAAATAAGTGTGACACTATTTACTAAAAGCTCGCATTTCCTCAATGACAATTACATTAGATACTAGTAATTTAATTCTTCCAAAATTTTTAAGGACGATGCCTTAAAATTTTGGGTAATACTCCTCCCTATAGTTTTATAGCATGCACAGACAATGTCTTATATGCTTATCTGTAAAAGCAAGAGAGAGCTGAAATAGTTTTCATTGGACCTCGCTTCATTATCAATATCTTTGGATCTACTCTTCAACATTTTTGGCCTTCAGCATGACTATTGTAAATTTATAATTATTTTTTTTATATAAACTATAAGATTATTGCATGAGGCGGATGTCATTTGATGTTTAAATATATATCCTCTACTTTGAAAGCATGTATTTGTGTCCTTTAGATGTCGTCTGCTCCATGGTCTGATTGTTGTCTTTTAGACACATACCCCATTTCTATTCCCAATTTTATTTGTAGACACATCTGGCCTGGCTATCCTCTTGTGTCTTTTAGTGAGAACTAGATTGAAAGTATTTTACTATTGCCCTCAAAGTGGACACTCACAATTTTAATTCATCAGATAAAGATATGTCCATAGATACTCATAAGAGGATCATAAGACATGTCCTAAGATATATCTTATGACAAGTCTTAGGAATGCTTCGTAATACCGACCCTGGACATTAACTGTATCAAAAAAGGACAAAACACACTATCATGAAGGAATAATAAAAACGTTATGAAAATATTATTGAGGTCAATAACATCTGTTGCAATAATAGAAACATATCCTTATTTTTCGATTTTGAACAAGTTAAAACCATTTTTAAGCAATATTTTGTACAGGTTATAACATGTACGAGGTACTTTTGTACATGTTATAACTTGTATTTTTGCATTATACAAGTTATAATATGTACAATATTTTTGTACATGTTATAACCTGTACAAAATCGCAACATGTACACGACATATATATATTTAACATTGTAAATATCGAAATGTAGGCGTTACACAAAATATATCATGATTAGCAAATACACATCATGAAATGTACAGGTCTAAAAGACAACATAAATCTATATTAATGCTGACGGGAATAAAGGTTAATTTTAGAGACTGCACATTAAATACCGAATGAAAATCAAAGTTCTGCATACATATATTTGTTTGCACTGACCTAGTTTGATGTACACGTTTGTCTTTTTATCAGTATCACTTAAATAAGATGAATACAGAAGAGGCGTCTTCCATATGTGTGGTTTAATCCGCTTCGTGGCTTCTAATATCAATTGTGGATAACAAAGGTTCATTGTTCTCCTCTTTTGTGTTTATTTTTGCTGAATTAAAGGTCCGCCTACAATTCCACCATTTTATTTTTAACCAAATAAAACTACTTGTCCTAATTCTTAACCTTTATCATGTTTATAGTTAAAAATAACTTTTGTGTAATATCAAATAAAACTGCAGTAGCGTATTGTAAACATAAATTTGTTCCGCATAATACTTGTTCCCCTTGGAACAAAACTATGGAAAGTAAAAGTTCTTAGGAACAAAAATTGCATAATATTATTTCCATCTTTATAAAATTTGTTCCTGGTAATGAAACTTCATATGGTTTCATAATATTTGTTCCTATATATATATATATAAAGAATAAATATCATGTGATTTTTTTCACCTGACTGCAGTTTAAATACTGCTCACCTCACCTGTTCTGACCATTACTTGTACATGTAGTATATAAAAAAGAATGGACTGAAGGCTGAAGAATACAATAAACTGTTCACATATTTAAAAAGTAGAATCACAAAAATACTGAACTTAGAGAATATCAATTCGGAAAGTCCATAATCACATGGCAAAATCAAATAACAAAACGAATCAAAAACGAATGGACAAGAACTGTCATATTCCTGACTTGGTACAGGCATTTTCAAATGTAGAAAATGGTAGATTAAACCTGGTTTTATAGCGCTAACCCTTTCACTTTGATGACAGTCTTATCAAATTCCGTTATATTTACATTGATGCGTTAACTAAACAGACACAATAAATAAAAAAGTCAAAATATGGGTACATCAGTCATCATCGTATAACAATTTTAAAAGGAACAATTTAACAGATCTACAAACACATTCATTGATTTGTGTGTCTGACGTCAGAAAATTTTATACGTCACATACATTTGTCGTTCAATGTGCATACAAACAATTCTAAAATTTACATAGGCAATGTTAGCATATAGGGTTAAAAAATCAAAAGTATGTAAAAATAAATTTCAGAAACAGACCGAGATTGAAAATAGTCCAAAAGCTATATACAGAAGTACCGAGCCACGTCAAACGGATATCACATAAAACCATCCAACAGTAAAAGTAATGTTATTAATAGAACAAGGACAAATGAAAGAACTATAAAACAAATCAAATCAAATCAAATATTTTATTGTCATATAAACTTTACAGTTTGTGACCAACATATATTAATACAATAAACACAGTAAACATATATACATACATATTAAACATACAAAATATCAACAGCATAAAAATTTATAACAACAAACAAGTTGTTAAGAGTCCCCTGCCCTCAGTTCTAATGACTTTTTCAAGAAGGATCCTAACTTATTTGTTTGTAAAGGCGATGATGGATTTAGTAAATAATGAATTTTTTCTTCTTCATTTAAATTATTAAAGTTATTATTTTCTGTACATATGTGATGAAAAAAGTCATTTCTTAGAGTTTTATTATACTCACAATATAGTAAAAAATGTTTCTCATCCTCTAGTATTTTACATTTATTGCAAAGACGTTCCTCTCTTGGGATTTTAAAATATCTCCCCTTTTCAATCAAGAGGGAGTGATCACTTATTCTAAATTTAGTGATTAATCTCCTTATCTGAAAATTAGATGTATTTAGATAATATTCTAGTTTGTAATCTTTTTTAAGTTTTTTATAGAGAAAAAAATTACTTTTATCATCGATGTTTTGAAATTTATTTTGAATTAAATCTTCATATCTATTTTTCATTTTTTACTTTATATCGTTTTTTATTTTATTTACATCTTTTATGTCCTTACAAGTAGAAAGAATATTAAGGTCAACGTTAGTCTCTTTAACAATATTTTTAGCATATGTATACCATGAGTAAGTTCCTGTCAAATCTATTGACTGTGCTAGAGAAAAAGCTTCCTTTAACAATGGATTAATATTATTATTATATAGTCTAGCTAAATATAAAAGGGTTTGTGTTTTAATAAAACATTCTATAGGCAATCTTCCTAATTCAACTCTTGCTCCTAAATTGGATGCATTTTTTCTTATCCCTAGAGTAGATTTACAAAATTTAAGATGCATATTTTCTATGGGGGTTTTGTCTATAAAATCAAGTTGATTAATTTCTTTTCCTGAAGTTAAGGCTCTGCTTTTGGTTCGATGAAAAGAAATATATGTATCCAAATATGTTACTTCTGAATTATAGGTCATAATTGGTTTTACTAAAGAATCAAAAAAATTATTTGCTACTTTTATAGGTAGATTATTCAATGATTTAGTATATGATTTTATTGCAAAAAATACTTTTTTTGCTTTTTTTGTCAGCTCTAAAGTACTTTGTGATAAATTTCCATTACATTTTATCAACATTCCCAAAAATGAATATTCTGTTACACTCTCTATTGCTTTATTCTCATATGTGATGTTTCACTTTTATGTTTTGACTGACTAAAAACCATGGATTTAGTTTTGTTTGTATTCAAAGAGAGTTGCCATTTGTTACAATATAATTTAACGTTATTTAAACTGTTTTGTAGACCCTCTTTTGATTCTGACAGGATTAAAAGATCATCCGCAAAAAGAAGGCATCCTACCTTACTATTTATAAGCTTAAGGGGACTTGAATCATTTCCCTCAAAATTTTTTACAATATCATTTATAAAGACATTAAATAAAGTGGGACTTAGTGTGTCTCCCTGTTTAACCCCTCTAGCAATATTAAAATATTCTGATACATAATCTTTATATTTTAAAGATGATTTAGTATTTAAGTATTGTTGTTTTATAACTCTATAAAAAGACTTGCCAACTCCCATTTTACATAATTTATAAAGTAAAGCAGTTCTCCATACTGAATCAAAAGCCTTTTTCAGATCTATGAAGCAGGCATAAATCTTTTTTTTCTCTTTATGTAAATATTTATTAATCAAGGACTTTAATAAAAAGATGCTATCAGCTGTTCTGTGATTTTCTCTGAAACCAAACTGACAATCACTTAATTGTTTGTCAACAATCTTGATTAGCCTATTATTTAATATGGCATTAAAAAATTTTGGTAGATTACTTATAAGAGAAATGCCTCTATAATTATTTGGGTCTAACTTGTCACCTTTTTTATGTAAAGGGATCATGAAAGATAATTTCCAAGAATCTGGATAATTACCTGTCTTTAAAATCAAATTAAAAACTTTTACAATAGAATTAATTATCACAGGTTGTGAGTGTTCGAGTATTTCATTCACAATTCTATCTGGACCTGCTGATTTGTTTACTTTAAGGTTTGAAATGACCAGTTTTACTTCAGCAAATGTAATTGGTGCATCAGTTTCCATATTCAATTCAATATTATCTTCTATAATGTTTAGTTCACGTTCCAGTTTATTTACAAAGGATTTATCATATGAGGCTGGTGTACCCTGATCCTGAAAATGTTTTATGATTTTATTTTCATTCATTAAAATTTCAGGAATATCTTCTTCAATGTTTGGTTTTTTTTTATTGCCTTTAGAACATTCCAGTATTCTTTTGGATTATTTCTTAAATTATCTGAAAGTGATTTATAAAGTTTTTGGTGATATTCAAATTTTTTCTGTTTAATCATTTTTTTTAGTTTTTTACATAATTCAAAATATTTAGATTTTAAACTTTTGTCATTTAAGTTATTCTTGATTTTATTTCCTAAATAGTTATTTGTCTTTATGTTTCATATACTACATTATCTGACCATACTTGTTTAATTTTTTTCTTTTTCTTTTTTGTTGGTTTAGATATGACTTTACATGTATTTTCTGCAATAGTTTGTAAAATTTTGGTTAGTTTTTCAGTTGCACCATCAACGCCTAGTTTATTGCTATCAAAATGTTCCATCTCTAAATCTAAAATTTCCTTTTTAACATTTTCTGTTAATAGAACATCAATTAATTTTGAAGATGACAATTCTGTCCATTTGTATGATTTTATCAAATGACATCTCTTCTCATCTAAACATTTCTTCATACATGTATCTGATATAATAGAACAATTCATATATAAGTTTATTTGAACATGATCTGATAAATATGTAAAGTCATTTGTTTTAAAGTATTTTACCTCAGGCAGGAGACTCTCACTTGCAATAGCATAATCAACTGTACTGAACCCAGGATTACACATATAAGTAAAATATCCCAGGGAATCTCCCAAAAAACGACCATTAAGTATACGAAGCCTTGAGGACGAACATAATTCAAGTAATTTATTCCCCAATGTATTCAAAGTGCTATCTTGGTTTACTCTTCTGATATCAATATCAGTTATATAGCTCTCTGGAAGAAGGTCAATACCATCAAAATTATTTATTTCATCTGAGTCATTTTCTATGTAATCTGCTTTCATTGCAGTCCTAGAATTAAAATCCCCTATTAAAATAATTTGTCCTTCAATAGAAAATGAACTAATTTCATTTTCAAGATTTTCCAAGTCACTATCATAATGTGCTGATGAAAAAGGGGGAATATAAACAGCACAAAGATATATATCTTGTTTAAGTCCAAAGAAATACTTGTCAAGCTTTAACCATAATCTATTCTGGGATGACGTAGCATCTTTTAGATAAGTAATCCCCTTGTAAAATTGTTTTTTAATCATGACTATAATGCCTCCACTATGTCTTTTGGCTTTTTTTGTTTTCTTGCGTACTTTAGAGATAATGTTATAGCCTTCAATTTTAAAATCTTCTGACCCCCCCCCCCCCCCCTTTCCCGGTTTCTAACAGTATATTTATATCTTTATTTAAAAAATCCAGAAACATTGGGTCTTTCATTTTATCCCCAAGGCCATGTACATTTAATGAGGAAATTGACAATTTTTTATGAATTCTGTTCATTTTTTAATATTTGCTATTGTCAATTGTATAATAAACCTTCTTGTTAGCCTGAAAACCTTCTATTATAATTACACAGTTTGGTTAATGGTTCTATAAACATGATAGATTAAACAATAATCATAGTTCCAAAATACATTATTTTTTTTATTTTTTTTTACTATTATCCATGACTGCTAAAAATACAACAGTCTAAGGGAAATAACTCTTTTCATTGTTAAAATGAATATTACAAGTGTTCTGTATAACTAAAAATTAACTGAATCTTACAAGTATTCTGTAAAACTAACTTTAACATAATAAATCACCTCAAAAAATATATAGAATGAAATTCAAAACAGTGTGGCTGTGGCCATTGATTGACACATTAAAGTCATCCATTGACTGGGACAATTTACATGAACGTTTGTCTGTAACGACCACTGTTCACGACGTACCTACGATAGACATTTAAACTGTGGGGTCACCAAAGGTTTCTTAACGCCTTTTATTATAAAATAATTCAAAAAATTAATCAGAAATAACCTTTATGTCCCAGTCAATGGATGAATTTAATGTGTCAATCAATGGCCACAGCCACACTGTTTTGAATTTCATTCTATATATACAGATATTTCTACCTTTCATCATGACACTAATATGTTTTTTCTGAAACACCCATCACTTACATGCATTTACAATGTATATATCAAAATAAGCATTTTTTTATCTCATTACATGCAAAAGAAAATATTAGTGTTTTTTTTGTTTTTAAACACGTTGTTAAGATGATAAACATCATCAGTACGCAGAATCTATACATCAAGACCATCGTGTATTATTTGTGAAGTTGATACGGACTATTTATCAACAAATTAATGCATTGAGGCAACTGACCCATCAAATTTCGAACCAATAATCTTATTAAAAAGGATATATATATAAATCAAATTCTAAACATCAATCCAACAATGTTAAATCTGTATATATATATATCTTGTATTTCTTAGAAAGATC
This sequence comes from Mytilus edulis, assembly GCF_963676685.1. Lineage (NCBI taxonomy): Eukaryota > Metazoa > Mollusca > Bivalvia > Mytilida > Mytilidae > Mytilus > Mytilus edulis. The sequence goes on along the minus strand of NC_092345.1, from coordinate 27,507,419 downwards.
TAGAAAGGCTCAGTAGAAAGGACATGATGAACATGGAGGAAGATACTTAAGTAGAAAATAAACTGACTTAACCATGGGAGAATTTTTGAAAAATCAACACAGAAATATAACGAATGACCGACACGGTCAAACCACCTCCCCCCTAAAAACATAAATTAAAAAAATTCATCCTAACTGGGATGATATAGTATATCGGGTAGATGGTACCCAACATTTTATACTTCTCTACCATTTACTTATCATTCCTTGTTAATTAATAATAACTGAGAAAAATAAGGTCAAAGGAGTAGGGCCACGAAGGGTCAAAAATGGCCCTGTCTCAGAAATTGACTAAATTACTCTAGAATGATCCCTTACTAGGGTAGTTTCTAAATTGATAACCATCAGACTTGTAACTCTGTCTGTATAATAGAAAATTACCACTTTACATATCTTGGTGGAGATCGGACGATTTTTTACTTTGTAAATCAAACGGATTCAAACAAAAATCTGAACTATGAAACACAGATATACTTGATTTTGTTTTACTAATGTTAAAAACATATTATACATATTTACATATTGACACTCACTGTTCTAAAATCTGATGATATCAGTAAATTTGGCATTGAGCAAGGCCATGTATTTCTGTGACTTGTTAAAAGCGTTATACACTTAATCCATTGGATGTTGAATGTGAACTGGTTGATTTCTGTGACTTGTTCACGTCTTACATACAATTGATTGGATGTTGAACGTTGGACGTAAAATAATTGGTACCTTAGACATAGATACATGATTTGTTTTTTATTTGTTATTGGCTTTGTACTATCTATCAGTAACTGCCAGTACTCCCATATCTGCCCTTTTTGTTGTAGGGATGTATTTATAAATACCCTGCCTAGTCCGGTCAGTGTTTTTTTGTTTCTGTTTATACCTTTTATCGAAGTGATGAGGTTAGCCTTTTCCAACATTTGATAGTTTGTTCACATGTTGTACTGTTACACCATTGTCCGACGTTAAAGGGAGTGTTGGGCGCCCGCTAACAGGTTTTTATTTAAAATCCCGCCGCATTCTGTCTGTGCCAGTCCAAAGGCTTAAACTCAGTGGTTGTTTTTGTTGCTGTATACTATATTTGTGTTTTATTCATTGTTGTTTACATGAATCTGGTCATTATTTTTTCTCGATTAAATTGTTCCACCTTTTAATTTCGGGTACTTTTATACAGTCTGAAACCCGGTTGAAATAGAACAACAGAATCGAAGCTTTTTGTTAGAGAAGGCGATAAATGTGTACTGTAATGTTTACTAAAGTGACAAACATTTTAAAAGTTTATAGAATCTTTCAAGTTGGATGTAGAAAATGCATATCTTCGAAAAATTATATTTTTTTGTCTGTGATAATTAGGGTTTATAGTCTTCAATCACTAAAAAAATCTAGTCTGCCCTTCCACGAAATATTTAATCAGAATTTTTTCAAATGTTTATGAATTTTCGAAAATTGCATCTGACAACCCATCAGACATTAGAAAATACTCACTCCTTCTCGTCCAGTGAAAAGTCAGTTTCCCCCTCTAATTTTCATAGTACATGGTTTTCCATGCACTATGAAATGCTATACATGAATGACTTTTCATTGTCAGTTAATTATGAAAGTGAACTCTTAATAATTGCACTAACGAAGTGTCCAATCCCCTGAAACATTTTCCATGGGAAAAGAGCCTATTGATTAAAGATGAATGAGAAAATATTAAAACAAAATATTTTGAATTTTTCAAATTTTCATGCATTTTCTAATGGTACACATATATAGATTAAACAAAAACAATTTGGGTAGGGATGTAGGTAAAATAACCCTTATTTGATTTATATACCTGACATTTGAGGGATTTGTTTCTTCAAAAAAAACACTGCTAGACTGTTGATATATAAAGAAAGCAAAGATTTTTTTTCCAGAGAAACACAAATACATGTAAATTTATCAATAAAAAGTAAAAATTTAATGTTGAATGGTCTCAATATAAATATTTATACAGAGAGTTTTATATTTATAAAAAAAAATCTAATTTCAAAAAGGGGATTTATATAATATTGTGTTGCTTTTTAAAATAAAAAAGATCTCGAGAAATATGAGTATTAAATTTAACCTTAAGCAGAAGAAAAACAATTTATCCATTCGCTCCTCACAAACTATGTCCGAGCTTTTTCATTCCATCCACCGAAATAATGATTATCTATGTTTTACATTTTAGTTCATTATAAAAAGTGAACTCTTATTTAGGTTTGAATATTACATTGGGAAAGGATAATTTTGTAAGTTCACTCGAAAGTGTGAATGTGTTCTAAATTGGTCAGACAAAACTTGGTCATGTTTTATGAAAATTGAAGCCCTCGGTTTCGCCTTGGGCTTAAATCTTCATAAAACATGACCAAGTATTGTATAACCTATAAATAGTTTTAAGTTTAATCAATGCAGACAAGATCATTAACTGATGCTCATTATCTAGTTGATACATTTGTCTTTTGAAATACAACTGACATATAAGGATCGTAATGGAGCAATGTGGATAAATTTATCGGTTTCCAAGAGCAAAATTTGCAGCGCGTCATCCCTACAATGGCTTTCATTTCTACGATTGTAAAAATGAACTGGCGTAATGGGGAGAGAATCCTGACTGTAAAGCTGGCTATGTAGTATGTATTTTGCTCATTGTTGATATAACACCGATATTACATTCGTGTCAAAACAAAATATAACTGCCATAGTTAAAATTGTTTGATTAAAAAGGGTGAGTATCAAGGAGAAAATGTTGTTTGCTATCATTCCCAAAAGGTTTAGCTAGCTATAAAACCAGGTTTAATCCACCGTCTTCTACATAAGGAATGCCTATACCAAGTCAGGAATATGACATGCAGTTGTTATCCATTGGTTTGTTGTTATTGAGCTTTTGGTATAGCTATTTGATTAGTGACTTTCCTTTTTATATTTTCAATATTCATTATTTTTGCAATTTTACTTTTCACCACACATTTTATATTTAATAGAATGAAATTCAAAACAGTGTGGCTGTGGCCATTGATTGCCACATTAAATTCATCCATTGACTGGGACAATTTGTATGAACGTTTGTCTGTAACGACCACTGCTCACGACGTACCTACGATAGACATTAAAACTGTGGGGTCACCAAAGGTTTCTTAACGCCTTTAATTATAAAATAATTCAAAAAATTAATCAGGAATAACCTTTATGTTTTGATTTATATAATTGATATAAATCAAAACATCGTGTTATTTCTGATTAGTTTTTCGAATTACTTTATTAAGGTGTTGAGAACCTTTGGTGGCCCCATAGTTTAAGTGTCTTTAAAAAGTACATAGTGAGCAGTGGTCGTTACATACAAACGTTCACCTAAATTGTCCCAGTCAATGGATGAATTTAGTGTGTCAATCAATGGCCACAGCTACACTGTTTTGAATTTCATTCTATTTTTTTTTACTTTTTCAAAGTTATTTTTTATTACACCTAATGACACGTTGTTCCTTGTAAATATAAATTCATCTACAAATACGACCTGAAAAAAGAATTAATTCATCGTAATTCTTTAATATAATTAAAAAAAATATTTCATATCACTGGCAAATTAAACGTCTTTTTACAAGCAGTTAGACTTCTCTAAATAGGAAGCAATCGGTTAAAACAGGCCTTTGTATTAAACTTTAATACTCTTTTTATAGTATGTCACAAAACTATTAATCTATTTTTTATTCAATTATGGACACAGTTGAATATCTTGTTTGTATATATGAAGAAGAATGGAAACAAGATCAGTTAGATATAATCGGAGCTTTGGCACCCCCATTCAAGTTCAAATCATGATAAAAACAAACAAAACAAAGTTTGTCGTCTATTTATATAGGTTATATATGGTGTATAGGGACTTGGTTGAACCAAGATCAATCATGTATCATGCACAGAGAAGGAAATGCCTATTCTTCCGGGGCACAATATTTCAACCCTAAATCCTGTATTCATTTTAAAATGGTTATGGATATGCTTCCTAATCGTACTCGGACTTTCTTATATTGGTTAAAAGTTTACTTTAGAAGCAGCTGTTTCGCTACATTTGAACATTTGTTTAAGGCAACTTTGAAATCATTAGTTAAATATGACTGGTCTGTCTTTTGCAGAAAATCTATCATAGATTTGAAAACTGGAAATTAGCCAGAGATTATAAAACCCCCAAAAATGCCTAAAAAACTCATATTAGGATTCTTAAAAATCTGCCATAGACTGGAGATGTCATGACGTCATAATTACCATAGATTAGGAATTTGTCATAGATCTGGAACCCACCATATATTTGAGTCCTACACATGTATTACTTTTTATTTCAAAAGTATAATGATCTGTCATCAGTTGAAAATTAAAATCATACAGCTTTGAGTTGTTTGTACTTACCGGTAAATATTCTTCCAACTTATGCCGAAGTGTTCATGTACTTGGCCACGGACTTTTCTAACCAGAGGCATATACTTTTTACAGGCACATATGATGTTCTATATATGTATGACTTACTATATATATATTACTTTCTATTTTAAAAGTTATGGTTTGTCATTAGAAGTTAACTTCGGAATTTCCAGAAAGTTAATTAATCATTTTATTTTACATGATATCTTCTTTGTTGTCATTTATTCGTTATGATCCGCTATGGTAACTATAGATTCTACCAATGTAAGATCTTCTTTTCGAGTTAAAGGCAATAAAGTTTAATGCTATAAATTTACTGTTTGCAGATCTTTGATTAGCCTTACGCACACATCAAAACTCCGGCTTAGAAATGACAATCCTATTTTTATTGAGCTACCTTATACTCGAAATAGCCTTCATTCTAAAACTTTACAAAAATAAATTTTTTCATTAACAAATTAATAATTGACAAATTCTCTTTGAACATAATTATATGACCTTAGAAAACAAAGTTTATTTGTTAATGTTTGAAAGGTCATATAAAGCGTAATGTACTGATTTTTCGCCAGAGACAAAAGAGTGTACTCAACCAGAGAAACTATCAATATAACTGTTTTATGGAATAAAATCATCCATGGTTCACAAACAAAAGGGGAAATCTCTTTCCGAAGAACATGTTTACAAAAATGAAAGTGCAGTTTTAAATTGCACAGCAGGTTTCACGTTACGCACTGTCACGTGATTAAACCGACTATTCCCTACTCAGAGCAAAGGATATAATACAAAGTCGGCTGTGTCAAGCTCATTACGGTCTTAATTGAAAACTAATAAAATGGCATTAAGGTAATAAAATTTACACGAGGGAAATTATTAATAAAATCCGCACTGACACAAATGCAAATATTAATTAAATTATGGTTAAAACTGCGAATTACTTGTATAATTTCAACAAATGTACAACTAAAACATGGATACAATTTCATATCAATTTATATATGGAATTCAGATTGGTTTCAAATCCAACTATTCTGATTTTCCATTGTTTTCTTTGTTGCTATCGTTTTTCCTTTGAATCATTTGGAGTTAATGGCAGATTTGAATAATTCTCTTCAATTTTGATTGTCTAATTTCTGGGTGATTTAGATGTTAAAATAAAGCAAACTTGTTGATATAAAGGCTTTTTCAGCTTTAAAGTTAGAGTGAACGTATGGTAAATCTGTGTTCAGAACAAAACATGATCTTCTATTCTGGTGCTTTTTCCGTTATATGTTAATCAGATTTACGTCACTCTGTCCTAGGACGCGTTTCCCCCCAAATTACTCCATGTCAAACAGGGTAGTTTATTCATAATATCGAAATTGGAATCTCGCGTATTGTCCTTAATCATTGGGCTGATATCCAATCCAGCTACATGTACTATGATATCAACGGATCAAAATAGCGATACATTAAATGACTGTTATAATAATATCACTGCTTATTTAGTATATTCCTGACAAAGATGTTCACCAGGAGACCAACTGACAAGAATGTAAATAACTTCAAGTAACAGTACAACCTTCATCAATGAAAAACTCATGCCGGATACAAAGTTATTCAATGATTCAACTTACAAGTATTATAAAACAATACAACAAAGTAAACTGTTTTCCAGATTTTAAATATAACATTAAACGAAAAACAAATATGACAAACGACAATCAAGAACCACTACGTCCACCCTGTTTTTGTTAGATTTTTTTCTCAATTTGTATCCATCTGCTGAGTTAAGCATGTTTCAACTGAGTTTTATAGTTAACATCGTTCTAATGTTATATTGTTACACCAATTTTATCAAGGTTATCGGGAGAATTGTAACCTTCAAACGAGTTTAACACCCTCCTTGGCTCACACCGAACATCAAACGAGAAACGAGAAACACTTATGAACCAAATCTATAAACGACAACAACTGAACAACACGGTACTGACTTAAGATACAATATATAATGCTTTAGCAATAAAGTATTCATTCATTCATTCATTCATTCATTCATTCATTCATTCATTCATTCATTCATTCATTCATTCATTCATTCATTCATTCATTCATTCATTCATTCATTCATTCATTCATTCATTCATTCATTCATTCATTCATTCATTCATTCATTCATTCATTCATTCATTCATTCATTCATTCATTCATTCATTCATTCATTCATTCATTCATTCATTCATTCATTCATTCATTCATTCATTCGTTAATTCATTCATTCATTCAAGCATTCGTTCATGCATTCATTCATGCATTCATTCATGCATGCATTCATTCATTCATTCATTCATTCAATCATGCATTCATTCATTCATTCATTCATTCATCCATGCATTTCATTCATTCATTCATTCATGCATTCATTTATTCAATAAAATTAACAAAATAATTTTAGTTTGTTTAACATTCTAATTGAAATATGAACATTTTAATCCTATCTGAAAAGTATCATGTAGGTTAGAACAACATTACTACGTCAGAACATTTGACATTTGAGCTGGATTGTTTTTCAATTGAATTGGTTCGTTTTTAGTGTTATTAGTGTTTATAGATGAAACGTGTTGTTTTTTCAGTATGTATCAAATTATCTGGCAAACGCATGTGAGGTAAACATGTATCATTCCCCGAGGGTATATATATCTTTATTCTGACAAACCTTCGTCAACACAATGGTATACAGAAGTTACATGTAACAAATAGCACAATTATAGATTACAGAAAACATAATATGTACACTATTTACAAATATAAGTTGAATTTAGCCAGGAGAACACACACATGAATTAATATGCCTTATAAATGAACATAGCTTTTTTAAATATGATTGTTTTGCCATATTCATTACTTCCTTAAATTTGATTATATTTGGATAATCAATATACTTTTTAGCGATATACTTTTGTCTTTCTATAGACATAAATTTACACTTCATTACATAGTGGAATTCATCTCCAAGATCTTTTAAGTCACATAGTTCGCATATTCTTTTATCTCTCTGAATTTTTTTTCATCTTCCACTTTCTATAGGTAATCTTTGGTTAATGAGTCTAAATTGACATAAAGTATAAATATCTCGGGGTTCCAAAATGTCTAAATACTTTTCGAATCCGAAAAGTTCCTTAAAAAGGCGATAATTTAATGTTTTCGAGTTCGTTTGAATATCTGAGTACCATGTTTGTTTAAATTGATCTTGGAGAGATGTTCTTACAATAGTCTTTAACCAAACTTCATTTATACAAGTTTGAGTTAACCATACATTAGATAAACCAGTTTCATTAAAAATAGATTCTATACATTTCATCAAATAAAGTTTAACATTATTTCCATGATATAAACTAAACATTAATTTATATGCAATTGCTGATAATTTACTGGGTTTGCTAAAAATCAGTTTCGCCCAGTATGAAATCATGCGAACCTTGATATCTAAACTAATAGGATAACGTCATAATTCTCCATATATAACACAATTCGGGGTAGAAGATTTAAGATGGAGTAAAAGTTTACAAAATTTCAAATGAACCCTTTCTAATATATCATTATTTCCAAATCCCCAAATTTCACAGCCGTAAAGTAAAACAGGTTTAACCAATTTATCAAATAAATCTAATTGACAGCTTATGGATAACCCATGCTTTCTCCCCTTTTTGATAACTTCATACATGACTCTCGTCGCTTTTTCTGCGAGATGCTTCTTGTTTGCTTTAAATGAGCCATTTTTAGAAAAATAAATCCAAAGATAATTAAACTCATTTACAACTTCTAAATCAGAATTACCAAAATTAAATTTAAGATTAGCAGGTTGTCTACCACTGCAAAAAATCATGATTTTTGTCTTATCTACATTGACTTTCATTTTCCAAACATTACAATATGATTCGAACTTTTCTAATAACAAATTAAGTTCTGTGGCTGATTCAGCCATTAATACAGTATCGTCTGCGTAAAGAATTGCAAACAATTTAACATATATATCTAGTTCGTCTTCTAGGGCATCTGATATAGTCTTTAAGCCTATCAAATTCCCTTTACAAAAGAAATCTTCCAAATCGTTCAAAAAAAGCGCAAAAAGAAAAAGGGAAAAATTCTCCCCTTGGCGTAGACCAATGTTACTTGGAAAATAATCAGATTTTTCACCATTGTATGACAAGCATGATTTAATATCAGCATACATGTTATGAATTATTTTATACATATAACCATTAATGTTATTTACTAGCATCTTATACCATAAAGCATCTCTAGTCACTGTGTCAAATGCTTTCTCAAAATCGACAAAAGCACAGAACATTTTTTTCTTTTTCAATTTCAAAATTTCAAAAAGAGAATGTAATGTAAAGATACAATCACAAGTTGAGTAACCATTTCGAAATCCACATTTCGGTATCACCAGCCCAGTAGTTATCACTTCTGTGGTGAGATATATATTATCGTGTTGCTTATTCTTTAGTTTTCTATTTTGTGTCGTGTGCACTATTTTTTGTTTGTTTGTCTTCTTTCATTTTAGCCAGGCGTTGTCAGTTTATTTACGATTTATGAGTTTGACTGTCTCTCTGGTATCTTTCGTCCCTCTTTTATCATTGACATGGCCATAATTATACAGTATCTGTTTACAAAACTTTTAACGTTCGAAAAACTAAGAGTTTTCTACCTCAGGAATATATTACCTGAGCTGCATTGACAAACCATTTCGGATTTTTTGGTCCTCAATGATTTTCAATTTCGTGCTTTATCTGGCCTTTTTAACACTTTTTAATTTTGAGCGTCACGGATGAGTCTTATGTGGATGAAACGCGCGTCTGACGCAAAAATATGAAATTTCAATCCTGGTATATGATGAGTTTATTCACGTATAAAATCTGGACCAACACAACACATTGTCATGCGTTAAGTCAGGAATATAACAGTTAGTCACATTATAATGCTATGTGTAAAACGTTTAGATAGATTTGGGTAAAATCAAGTAACATAATTATGTCAAATTCATATAAAATACTAATGTTGTCACTAGTTCTTCCCATGATAGCGACAATTGCATATTTACCTTCTAGGGCTCAGTTGATGAAACTTTTTATTTTTCAGAATTGGTCCAGCTTGCTTTAAAAAAAAACGGGCATACAAATGAATGGTGTACGTTAATAATAAGATTTCTAAAATTGTAGTTCAGATAATTAATAGTGTTATTTTACTGACACTGAGGTACAATTATATTTGAAATGATAAAGCACTACAAAAGGCAACAGTTGTCCTTGGAGTTGGATTTTGTTTTAACCATTTTGAACCATTTTCGGTTTTTATTCTTTAACGTAATTTTTTTTTAAATTTATAAACCGGTATCGTCTGAAAAGTCATTCTAGCAACATATGTTGACAAAAGTCTAGAAGAGTCAAACACAGTCAGCCAATAGTTATATTTGCCAATCTTTAAGGATATTAAAAAAAAAAATATTAGCATGTATTTAATTTCGTGAAGATTTTGATTGAAGTATGACCACATAATCTTGATACTGTTACTCTGATTTGCATAGCATCAAGTTTTTGTCTAATCATTAACTGCTTAATGCCTTGAAAAGTATTAAATCTATACTTTTGACTTTTTTATTTTGATACTGGGTTAAAAAAAAAACGAGACGAAAGATACCAAAAGGGACATTAAAACTCATAAGTCGAATAAGTCGAATGTTTAAGTTAAAGTTCAATATGTAGTTATCGTGATATCAAATTAAACGTCTTGAATTTGTTGTTTGTGAAGAGATTTGAGAATTCTACTAACTTATACATTGCTTTTCATTGCCAAACATTTACTATATTATGCTAGTTATGAACCTAAATGTTCAACCTTTAATTTGCATATGAGTGTGGGGTGCACACGAAGGACGCATTACATCTTAATCAACCAAACAATTTGAAGTTTGCCCAGTCAGGAATATGACAGTGTGTCTTATGTTGAAGCAATGTTTATTGTTGGAACATATGTTCTTTGAAACCAACCAACATTATATGTCAGTCTGATTAAAACCAGCCCCACTATCTACTTGCGTGCAAACGCAAGTGGATATTGGGGGCTGGTTTTAATCAAATGTTAAATTATAAATGGTAGTATTATTGTAATGATATTAAAGTTCCATTGTGTTTAAATTATTCTACACTTCACCAGGCAAAACTTATCTTGTACATGTATTATGATTCAATTTTAATCGTCTTGAACTTAATTTTCCTTTCTTTCAAGCAAATTAAACTTTGGATTAAGACACTTTTAATCATCAGTAAACCTGTATCTGATGAATGCTTCAGTACTTGTTTTACAAAGTTCTGAAGCAGGATGAAATACTGAAATACGATAAACCAGTAAATTAACAGACCAACAGACAAACAATATTGCACAAAACACAACAAAAAAACCTTTAAGACTGAGCAACACGAACTTCACCAAAAACTTGGGGTGAATTTAGGTGATCCGAAAGGGTAATCAGGTTTTGCTCCACACCCGTCGTGTTCCTCAATAATAATTATACCGGACTTCAATGTGTTAAGAATGAATATCAATGTATATATAAATCATTCACCTGCCCCTTCTAGTTTTCAATATTATTTGATTTTGATCCAATTTAAGGAAAAATTAACAGTCAGCAAATGTGTTTAATTTCGTGTAAATTTTGATTGAAAGATGAACGTGGAATCCTATATCTGAAAAGTGACATTTTTCATCATTAACTGCTATTAAAATGCTTTGATTAACATCACCAGAACATTGACCTAGCTGTTTTTTGCTTTCTAACAAATTTTGATCTGAGCGTCACTGATGAGTCTTATGTAGACGAAACGCTCGTCTGGCGAATTAAATTATAAGCCTGGTACCTTTGATAACTTTTTACACCACTGGGTAGATGCCACTGCTGGTGGACGTTTCGTCCCCGAGGGTATCATTAGACCAGTAGTCAGCACTTCGGTGTTGACATGAATATCAGTAATATGGTCATTTTGTAAATTTACTGTTTACAAACGTATGAATTATTCGAAATACTAAGGACTTTCTTATCCCAGGCATAGATAACCTTAGTCGTATTTGGCACAACTTTTTGAAATCTTGGGTCATCAATGCTCTTCAAATTTCGTAATTGTTTGGCTTTCTAACTATTTTGATCTGAACGTCATTGATAAGTCTTATGTAGAAGAAACGCGCGTCTGGCGTATTAAATTGTAAGCCTGGTACCTTTGATAACTATTTACATGAACGCGAGAATGTAAATCAATTCATACACTGCTTTTTATTACCAGAAGTGACTATTATAGTAATAATATTATTATTAACGTTACGAAACGAAAAGCTGTACAGTTTATTTGTTGTGCAGTTTTGTCTACTGTTAAGTTGTAAGATAAACAATGTCTATATTAGGTGAAATATACCAATAGTAGAATCAAAATGCATAAGACAAAACAGAGACCGATTGCTTTCATACATACTTTTTTGCTATTTTGTGTATTTGTGAACTATTGTTTCTAGGTCTTTATATATATATAGGAAGATGTGATATGAGTGCCAATGAGACTACTCTCCATCCAAGTAACAATTTATGAAAGTAAACCATTATAAGTTAAGGTACGGCCTTCAACACGGAGCCTAGCCCCACACCGTATTTGTTTGCATGTTGGTTGTCCATCATTATCCAAGTTGAATGTTGAACGATAACCTGTTATTTCCTTTCTTGTTTCTACCGTTAATATGTTTCCGAATCCAGAAACCAAATCTAACTTTATTACATTAATATCTAAAGATAATTGTACTGTCATTTTGTACGTAAATAGGCTTTCGATGTTTGAAATGACTTTATTCATTTCTTTGAATTGTTCATTTAATACCTGCCCAGAGGAACAAGAACGAACAAACAATGTAAGACATACTTTTTATATTTGTAATACATACATAATTTATATTTGCTTTTTGGCCTTGAATGTTTGTCCCTAATATTTTATTAACTGTGAAGAATTTGCATTCAGGTATCGCAGATCAAATTTATTCGTTCGTAATGTGTTAATTTACGTTTTTTGATTGAGTTAAGCCTTCCAATTGATATTTTATCGTGTGGTTTTCTATGTTGTGATTTTATGCTATTGTTTCAGAAAAAGGGAAAAGGTTTGGTACCATTAAAACGTTTAATACCGCTGCAAATGTTTGCACCTGTCCTAAGTCATGAATCTGATGTACAGTAGTTGTCGTTTGTTTATGTAATTTATACGTGTTTCTCGTTTCTCGTTTTTTATATTGATTATACCGTTGTTTTTCCCGTTTGAATGGTTTTACACTAGTGATTTTGGGGCCCTTTATAGTTTTTTGTTCGGTGTGAGCCAAGGCTCCGTGTTGAAGGCCGTACATTGACCTATAATGGTTTACTTTTATAAATTGTTATGTGGATGGAGAGTTGTCTCATTGGCACCCACACCACATCTTCCTATATCTATTTGACATATATTGAAAAGAAAGATAACTGTGACAAAACTCATTTACCATAAGGGTAAATCACATAGCTACTTAAATTTTTAAAAAAAGATACAAGAAGACGTGGTATGAGTGACAATGAGACAACTCTCAATTCAAGACACAATTTATTATAGAAATCCCATTATATATCAAAGTACGGTCTTCAACACTGAGCATTGGCTCATACCGAACATCAAGCTATAAAGGGCATAAAAAATTACTAGTGTAAAACCATTCAAACGAGAATACCAACGGTCTAATTTATATAGCAAGCGAGAAACGAGAAACTCTTTTTAACCACATCGACAAATGACAACTTCTGAACACCAGGTTCCTGAAATAGCTGTTAAAAAAGGGCAACATAAAAAAAACAAGAAATATAAGGAGAACTTTTTCTAATAAAGATGAAACTTAAAACTAAAATGGTGTAAAAGTAGATTTTCAGTAATATAAACAACTCCGAATTTAGGCACTGGCTACGTGTCATTCAGCACGTCGGGTCTACTTTTCCAGAGAAGGGAAAACTATCAATAAGAGAAATAAAATTTCTATACGATGTGCAGTATGTAGCAAGTAACACATTTTCAACATTCAATTTAATTCCCTGTGGCTTTAACTAAATTGAAATGTTCATGATTTTTTTTCTCGTATGATTATTTGTGAAATTGGTCGATGATCAGATTCCATAGACATTGACACCATGGTTCCATTGAATGAAATTGGATAACCTGCTGTTTTCATGCTTTCAATACAATAAGTTCAATTACAGAAACACCTCCACCTTAAATATTGAATGTTATCATATTGCATTAACCCTAATATTAAGGACACAATTAGATACTCGCAATCAGAATAACGCCACCGTGGGCTAATCTTACGCTCATATGTGTCTCAGTTTTCCTTTTTGCATGTTTATTAATAATTTGATGTCTATTTAATATAGTATATAATAAAATATATTAAATAGACGTCAAATAAAGTAATTAACACGGGTAGTTATGTGATATTTATATTTATACCGATCCCACTATTCTCAATTTATTGAAATATCACATAACTACCGGTGTTAATTACTTTAAATACTTATTTGTTGAAGATACACTTCAGTCTGTATCACACGTGTAACTGTTTGAGTTCCTATCTTTTCAAATTTTGTAAATTAGTAAATTTGGAAATTTGAAAGAAATCATTCTTTTGAATGAATGAATGAGTTTTTTTCAAAAAAGTATATGCATTCTCATCTTCGCTAGCCAAGGGTTGCGATCCACTCCCGCTGTCTTCACCCTTGGCGGATTGAGTCAACATTTGTTATAACAATGTTGCGCCATCTATCGGAAGATAAAAACCACACCCATTCCGAATACATTATTCTTTACCAATGGTAGCATTTGAACTCTTCAATTTGGAGGTAAAATCACGGTAGCGTCTGGATTCTACGCACTTGGTAAAGCCGGAAATGAAAATATACGTCAAAATTCATGCATTTGTGCATGAAACATACACAGAAACTTCTATTGGTTGATTAACATTCAAGTTGTCACTAAATATAGTCGTATGTTTAGGGATGTACAAACTTGTTGCCGCTAAACACGCGGTAATTGTTTACAAACACTTTCTACATTTACACGTAATCATGTTATAGGCGCTTTTTGATTGGATGCAGCGAGTTTTGACTGAAACCAATAAAAATCCTAACCTTGTGTCTCCGAAATTTTATCTCAATCCGCCATGGGTGACGAGAGCGGGAGCGAAGATGATACATGCTATGGCAATAAAAACATACATTACATATATGACAAAATGATTAACAGCAAAACACAACACACATGGTTCAATTTTAATTAATAATTTGCAATAACTTTTTCCATGCTGCCTTCAAATAATTGCATAATTTTATAGTCAGAGTTTTATTGGCAGCTTTTAACAATTGATTTAGTTTATAAATATTTGACAAAGAACAAAAGCATTTTTGTAAATAATGTGGTCTCCCAGGTCTGTATACAGGACAAACTAAAACAAAATGATATTCGTCTTCAGCAAGTTCACATTACAAAGACATAATCGTAATTCTCTTGGAGTATTGGTATATCTACTAACTTTTATTGCAACAGGTTACAATAAATTGCGTACATTTTTAAAAATACAATTCAAAATGGAAAGTCCTGAAACGTATAATGGAAAAATCAAAAGCTCAAACACATCAAAAGAATGGAGTAACCACCTTTTGCTGATAAGCTTGACCTAGAATGCTGAGTTGCCATGTGTTGATAAAAATCAAGAAATCATAAGTTACAATTCTACCTCAAATCATGATTTTTTAATGAAAAATTACGTATCCATTTATTATTAACCAGATGGTAACTGTGTATTAAAGTCTTCCTTTATCAATGACATGAGCAATATTAATCACCTTTTAAGTCTGAAAACGTAAGCATTGCTCTTTGTGTATAGTTTTAGATTTTTTCTATCTTATTAACTTTCATGGTCCTATATTTGTCTATATTTCATTTTTTCGTGAGTTAGATTTGACTTTAAGATGCATTGCACAATTTTATAAAGAGGTTTTGTGAAGTAGAATACAAGAGGAATGTATATGTCATGTACTTTTATAGTTTGTTATACGGTATTAGTTTTTTCATTGTTCATGGCCGTATAATGAGCTATTATAGTTACTAGTTTCTACGTCATTTCGTCTCTGATGGAAAGTTACCTCATGGGCAATCATATCATATCTTTTGTTTTTAAGTAAACCTCTAGATATTTCCACATTGTAATAAAAATAAAAAATAAGAAAAGCCTGCATTTGTTTTACTTTCATAAATCGTCTTTTAAAAATCCAATTTGTGTATAACAATAGAGGCAGTCTCATAGAAGGACATACGGTTGGACAGAGGTAGCCCTCTATACCCCAATTTCCCTGACCAGGAATACGAAAAACACACACTGATTATGATTTCTAATAGGCGTGAATTATTAACAAGTTATGATATAACTAAATCTTATGTTTAAGTATTCAGTTACATTTGGTAACGATGTAAGTGATAGTTTACGATTTCAACGCACGAATGAAGTGTCTTAACAAGAAGGTGTTATGCTGTCTCATTACAACACGATTATAATATAATACAGGATTAACTTGTGGTGTGAGTGCCAATGATCCAAATAACAATTTAAAAAAAGGCTAAACCATTATAGGTCAATGTACGGCCTTCAACGCGCAGCCTTGGCTCACATCGAATAACAAACTATAAAGGGCCCCAAAATTACCAGTGTAAAACCATTTAAACGGGAAAACCAACGGTCTAATTTATATAAATTAAAAAAAAAAAAAAAAAAAAAAACGAGAAACGAGAAATACGTATAAATTACATAAACAAACGACAACTACTGTACATTAGATTCCTGACTTAGGACAGGTGCAAACATTTGCAGCGGTATTAAACGTTTTAATGGTACCAAACCTTCTCCCTTTTTCTGAAACAATAGCATAATATCACAACATAGAAAAACATTAAG
The DNA here is from genome assembly GCF_963676685.1 of Mytilus edulis. Taxonomy (NCBI): domain Eukaryota; kingdom Metazoa; phylum Mollusca; class Bivalvia; order Mytilida; family Mytilidae; genus Mytilus; species Mytilus edulis. Next base: position 27,490,937 of record NC_092345.1, on the reverse strand, counting down.
TTCATTAATAAGTAAAATACGGATAAACAGGAACAACCTTTCAACTAAACTTCCTTCTAGATACTAGCTTTTGAGCATAAACAAGCTTCTGTCCAAGTTTGGTACAAATCCAGGATAGTTAAAGATAAGAATGCTATTAAAATTTTTAAAATTTTAACCACTGAGTGAATGTAATGTAAACTGGCAGAAATCTAAGTCTATTTATAAGTAAAATACGGAAAAAATGGAATATTTATTTTAACAAAACTTACTACTGGATACAATCTTATGATCATAAATAAGCTTCTGTCCAGGTTTGGAAGAAGTCCAGGATAGATTAAAAAAGTTATTCAAATTTTAAAAACATAAACCACAGAGTGAATGTATTGTATCCTGGCAAAAAACAGTTAGTCCATTTATAAGTAAAATACGGAAAAACAGGAATTACTTTTTTACACAATTTACTTCTTGATACTACCTCATGATCACAAACCAGCTTCTGTCAAAATTTGGTAGAAATGCAGGATAGTTTACGAAAGCAATTAAAATTTCAAAAACTTTAACCACATGGTTAATATGTGTGCACACCGGCGCTGACAACGGAATGTAGGATTGCTTTGTCTCGCAAAAGTCGAAGGGTCGACAAAAATGAACGTATTGTCTTCCTAAAAAAAAACAGGAGTCTATACATTGTACCATGAGCAGAGATATAGATACATGATCTGGCACCAACACCAAGTTTCCAAATACCAAAACAACCATTTAAAATAACAAAAGATCACAACTGATATGGATTCTGTCTTGTGCTTGACGATCGCGAGAAGACACATTAAAGGAATTGGTCGTTTTTTATTTCATAAAAAAAAAAAATTCCAAACACTGATACAAATGCCTTATTTTAAGAAGGGATTGCATTACTCTGATTTCAACAAAGAATTCACTGATATCATCAAGATGCTTTATTTCTTTTTTGACAACATATTTGCTAGTTTTTTATGATGACTTTTTCAACAAGCAAAAGACATTCCCACGAGAACCAACTGCAAACATTTTCTTGTGGACCTGGTTCTTTATTTATGTAAGATAGATTTCATACAGGGGCATCTTTGGAAGAATGGAAAGAATCTTTTGATAATCTCTAACTATACAATTCAAAGTTTGACGACAATGTTATGCATCTAAACAATTCAAGTTAATAATAAATAATAAAACAGTTAAATAGGCCTCATATCTTTACTTAAATATAGAAATTGTAATGCGGATCGGGTCAGTTGATAACAACAATACCTTGTTATGATTTATTTCAAATAACAGAAAAATGACCATTGTCATAAAGCACTAATTAGTTTGTATTACAATCAAAATTTGCACCCTTTTGACTCTCGGTCATAAATTAAGCTCTTTGTTTATTATTTAATAAGGAACAAAATTCTCAATAAACATTTTTTGTTGGAATTAATAAAACAAATGTATATTTATAAAAGTTAAGTTAAACTTTATCTCTTCTTTTTAGAGAAAACAAAGAGATGTATATGATACATAATATCTTGTAACCATTATGATGATAACAATGTAATAGTTGTATTGTATAGACTTATACATGATACTTAAATTCGCACAATGCCTAGTAGTAACTCGACCACTGTAGATCAGAATATCTCATCTCTTAGGAGTAAAAAATGGGGTCAAAATACACAATTTACAATGATATCGACAAAACAACATGTATTCATTAAATATGAAAAAAGCAAAAAAAATGTACTTCAGAATAAAATAACATAAAAATCTGAAATTACAATTTAATTTGCATATTACAAAGTCTACTTTAAATTAAGTATAACACTTCATTAATTTAATGCATCTGAAGTGACTTTTGACCGAATTCGACATATGTAAATGACAAAGATGCAAAAATACTTAAATATAGGAGGAGCTATACATATGACAAAGCGAAACCTAAAACAAACCAGCATAGTATATCTGAGGGATTATACATGTATAAAACATCAGCAGTTTTAAAAAAAGTAAACAGTTGTTTGTATTTAAAAATTAAAGAATGAAGGTCTTTTACTGCAAACACCCTAGAATAATGTTTTAATAATGTTTTAAGATGTTTTTATTCTATCTGAAAAGCAAAAATGAGTATCGCACAATTGACAAAAAACATAAAAAGTAAAATCACAAAAATACCGAACTAGGACAATTCAGAACAGAAAGTCACTAATCAAATATCGACATCAAGAGCCCATATACATCAAACGAATGCATAACAACTGTAACATTCCCGGCGTTGGTACAAGCACTTTCTAATATAGTAAATGATGTACAAAAACACGGGTTTACAGCTAGCTAAACCTCTCACTTGAATGAAAGTAACATAAAATTCTGTTACATTGACAAAATTGTGTCTTTCTGAAAAAAAAACCCAAATTTAAATACTTGACGAACGACTTGGTAACGTATTGATACTTATGCATGAACATTTAGAACGGAGAAATCGTTGAATAACATAGCTCTGTTTAATGTCCTTTTCGAATATCAAACGACTATGAAGAATGGGTTTTTCCTTTAGTCATTCAGAATATAAATGTCGCCAGTTTCTGTTCAAACGTTTTTATTTGCTACATGTTTAAATTGTTTGGCAACTGTTTCGACTTTAATTGATGACATCAACTATATACAAATTATAATCCGGCATCATAGTAAATTTTGTGAAAATACGGAGCGATATTGGAAGTTTAGTTGCTTAATAATTTTTAAATAAACCAACAGAGAAATCAACACAATATTTCTCTGCAACTGACATTATAAAAATTCATATCTCATCATTTTATATCAGGTAAGTTATTCCAGCTAGAGTTGCAGTCGTAACTGGACAAAATCTTATATTTTTGCAGTTTACAGTCATCGTTTGACAATCTTCAGCACTTGTTACACCGGTGACTAATATAAATAAGGAGATGGACTATGACTACCAATATATATAACAGCGTTTGAATGACGACACAATAAACTACAACGGCATGGGAAAAAATGACAAAGAGACGAAATGCAAATACGTACACAAAACACAACATAGGAAACTCAAGACTGAGCCAAACGAACCCCACTAACAAAACTGCGGTTGATCTCATGTGCTCCGGAAGGGTAAGACGATCCTGCCATGAAAGGCACCGGAATGACAAAATGTTTAACAACTCAAACGACAAAAATAGTTAACCGCCTGATTCATAAAGAAATAGGAATGTACGAAGAATAAAAGTTATATTTATAGGCCGTAACCTGACCTATTACTGCTTAAACCCAAGTCATGTGGTTTATAAATAGCTGTCTATATGATCATAATTATAAATCTATATATTTCATATAATCAACTCTCATCATACATGTCTTGAAACTAAACCACTACCTACCATTTTAATCAATCAGTAGCAAAATTAGTATATCATCAGGAAGTCATCATAGTATTTGTTTTCATTAGTCACATTACCATTTATGATTATGAAAAACATTAAGAAAATCGAATGTTAGTTGAACATTGAAACTAAAGAAAAGGCGGTAACAGAAAGACCTATTTCAATCGCCACAATCATTATTAAGGTAATCAGTAAAGGATTTACAATTGGTATATATGTATTTATCTCTTAGATGAGATAAAAAAGGATTACGAAAACATGGAAAATCAAACCTTATTTATGGGTTAATGTTGCATGTGCCTACTGATGTATTCGTAGCTAATGATAACCATTATAATTATATTTCTAGATATATCTATAACGGGTTCAAATGCCTATTTCAATAACATTTGGTTAAACTTTCCTCAATACAAGGATTCCTAAAACCGGAATACATACTAAAACCGCAAGACTTGACATCGTTTTTAATGAGTTCATTAGATTGTGCCCAGAAAGGAACACACTCGGAATGTTATTGTTTAAAAAACGATTCCAGACATTGTGTAATGTTTCCAATAGATTTTTATCCGGCGTGAAAAACTACGGTTTTGTCCTAGTTAATAAAAATTTGAATGTTTTAAACAACTCGATGGACATATCTTTTACATATATATAATGCCCGTTTATCCCCAAACTGAACTGTGTTTTTAGATTGAAACGGGCTTATTCGATCTGATAAAAACAGCTACTTTTATATAAAGTCGCACAATGCTAATGTGTATTATAAATGGTAAAAACGTGTACAGTTTGTATTTTCAAATTAACACAAAGTGCAGACTTTGTAGTGTCTGAGCAATATTTTTGCCGGTCAATAGAGTATTACAAATCATGTACAAAGATCACAATACAGTCTTCAACAATGAAATAAACCCATACCAATGGTCAGCAATAAAAGGCCTCGAAATGACAAATATAAAAGAATTCAAATCAGAAAAACTAACGGTCTGATTTATGGACAAAATATTGAGCAGAACACAAATATGATATACAACAACAAACGACAACCATTGAAATGTAGGTTCCTGGGACAGACACAGACATAATAACAAGACTTGATATTTACAATGTTTTTTTTTCAGTAGTGTCCCTGACATTCTTGTTGTAACGCTGCATTAATTAATTGCAACATTGCGAGTAAATCTCAATTTCATAACGTCGAGATTCCAAATAAATAACTTAAATGTTAGATAGAACAAATAAATCATTATAACAAAGTGGATTGCATACCATGATGTAAATAATAAGTTTGTAATTAATTTGTAAATTTCAACATTTTCAATAGATTTCTTTAATTTGTACATTTTGCTGATTGCTAGCAAAAATGTTTCTTGTATTGTGTTAACCTCTTGTTGGCCATTTATTCACATTTTTTTCTTTTTCCATTTGTTTTTCAATTTTTTATGCGTAATAAGAGAACAGTAATTTAATTAAAAACCGCTACAGCATGCCCTTCAACAATTCGTATTGCACAAAACATAATTGATTTATTTTACTTGCTCCTAATCAACATGAAAACAATGAACATTAGATGCCCCTTAGGACCTGTCAAAATCAACATATGTTATAAGATCGTTCCAAAGATCAACTTAAGCAATTAGAAACAATATCATGATGACGAGGCCATGTTGATCTATTGTAAACACACCATCGCATGCTCCTCAATTAACTATTTAATCAATGTTGAATAAAAACGAAAAGGGATGGATGGCGACAAATAGCGTCGGTTACTTGGCCATCCATCAAGATATCTTATTACTCCCACACGTCTATCTCTCGAAAATGGTCACGAGCGTACTTGTTAGTGTTACATTTGTTTGTATATGACTTCATATAATACACATATAATTCCGAGTAGGTACTGATGTACATGGGGACAACCATACACTACTGTTTGTGCCTGACAACGAAAAATAAATTACGATTTCCTATCAGTTGCAAAAAGAAATCAACACTTTGAAGTTAGAACATGCACTGTATACCTAACGCTTCTACTAACAATAAGAGCGCACGACCATATGTACACGCGTCAACAACAACTAAACTGAAAGCTGACACGAAACACAACTGGGTTACGTAAATAACAAATAGGAAATTATAAATTTTATTTTACGTTTGCAATAATAAAAGCCATTTCCTTGATAGTTTTTTAAGATAGATTTTACAGCAAAGTGGTTAGTATTCATCTAGATACTTTCGGTGCTCCTTTTACTGCAGGTTATTCTTAGTGAACTTTCAAAAATTTATGGCAAATATGTAAAAACCGAAGAAACATCAATGTGTAGTCACTTTTAACAATAATTTTACGTATCTAAGATATAATGAAATATCTTGTTTTCAAAAAGAGGGACGGACAAAAGATACCAGAGGGACAGTCAAACTCATAGATTAAAAATAAACTGACAACGTCATGTCTAAAAATAAAAAGACAAACAGACAAATAATAGTACAGAAGATACAACATATAAAAATAAAGACTAAGCAACACGAACCAAACCTTAAACTGGGGGATCTCAGGTGCTCCGGTTAGGTAAGCAGATCCTGCTCCACATGTGCCACCCGTCGTGTTGACAAAACTGACAATAAATTGAAATGTTTATTCACCCCAACTCGTTCTTACCTTTTCAAACATAAAATATTCGTTGTTAATTAAACTTTAATAATAAAAAAACGAATGAATATCTAGTCCTTCGTGTAGCACGGTGAATGTGATGAATATTTTCAACTCTACTCCTCGACGTAGACGCAGTCATGGTCATCGTCATTATACATCACTAACGCTGCATGATGTCTCTGTTAATGACTTGCTGTCATTTATACAAAAGCCGTTAGGTATTCATCACACGAAACTTTATTCATTATAACTTTCTAAACTTCATTCTCTGTTCAATTTATGTTTAGAAACCACTGTTACAAACCCTCATTCAAACCAATACAAACTTACAGCTTTGATTTCGGATATTGCAAGTCACAGACTTTTCAAGCCAGTCCGCATTGGAAAAGATGAAAAAGAGAAAATATTTTTCCTTAATCCTTCCTTTGCCAACAAATGTCTCGATGACGTCAACTTAGGCAATATCCTTAATCATAAATTAGTGCAATCGAAAATACCTCCTTATTTCAAAGATCAGTCTGTACCAATCATGTCTTATACCTATACCAAACCTATTGCAACTAAAACTTTCAATTACAAACAGGTTTTGCAGGATCTCAATATTGACGACTTCAAGTCTAAACCTCCTGATTGCCATTGTGCTAGTTCCCAATTCACATATAATCCGGCTGACCACGTTATTACCGGTGACCTCAACATTGTTAATAACTCTTCCCTACGAAATGTGTTATCAAAAGGTCCGAAATATCGTGAGCCTAAATCCATCAATGGGAAATACAACTTTAAAATTTTGATGGATTCAGCCGAGGATTATGCCAGGCAATGTGCTAAGCGCGAGAAGGAAGACGTAGACACTCTTTCAGAATGGATTAAGTGATTATCATGAATCAACGCTTATCCATTGTATCTATAACTTAAACTACTGTGTTAATGTCTTTTAAAAATTAACGCCTATTCTTAATTAGAAGGTATTGTAAGTGAGTTTAAATAACCATGTTATCGTGTCAAACAATTCATTACCATAAATTGAAATGGTTAAAACAAAAATAAAAATATATTATAACACAACACGTCTGTCCTTAAAGATCTTCATACTATCAGGCATCTGAATATTGTCTGTTCTTTACAAAATTAGATATATTCGAACTTATTTCTATTAAAATTGAAAATGGAAATCGAGAATGTGTCAAAGGGAATACAACCCGACAAAGAACATTCTACTAGAGCATTTGCATTATTCACGTATCAGGATACGTGCACTGATCAACGTATACGTATCGAACAGATTTGTTTACAATAATGATTTTACCCCGATCTCAGTTAAAATAAAATGCATTATATAATAAGTTCATCGGGACCAACTTGACTTTATTTATCATTTCCTCATATACATGTTATACGGTACATCGATACGGATACGCCAGCAAATACTTGATTAATGCAAATGCTCTAATAGAGGTCGGTCATTTACAAAAGTATGATACTATCAACCGTATCGTATACGTTGACGTATCCGCATCTGCAGATATATCGAAAAATAATATGTGATCCCGAGCTTATTAATAAGACCATGCTTCATTTAAAAAAAACTAATTGGAATCTCTTCGAAACAATCAAACATACACTTTCAATATTTATGATGAGGGGTTCTATCAACTTCTTTTACATGCCGTTAAAAAGGAGTCAATGTAGGGCAGGTACACTAATATCGTACACAATCCTTAATAATCTAGCTAAAAATTATTTCAAGATCTTACATGAATAAACACAAAAATCAAATCCCCTCGCTCTAATTTTCATAGTATATACCTTTCTATACAATAACCGAGACTTAGAGGTAATAGAAACACGAGTTGACTTCAGATGTCATATAAATACAAAGTCATGTACATTTAAATAAAACAGTACTGAGTATCACTCTATTCGTCAAATAACAATTTGGTTCTACGTGAGCACAAGTTCATACACAAACAAACGATTTTACCGTATTCACTCCTATCATGCCTGTAAACTGTTCCAACTATCCGTAATATCTTTTAAAGTCGGGTAACATATTCCATAAAAACTCGAAATTTCCTTATTGTTTTGTAAATTTCTGCATTAGAAATTAATCAGTCGCCCATTTGCATTATTGAAAGTACATAAAATTAAATTTTCGGGATCACATACTGTTTTTTGGTATATCTGCAGATGCGGATACGTCAAAGTATATGATACGGCTGATACGTCTTTAAATGACCGACCTCTAATTCGAAGAACATCACGATTTTCTAGCATAGGAATTTACGAATTAACAGTTGTAAAATTGTGTAGTAAAACAGATGAAATGGAATTATATAAATTTATTAAACAAAAGTGGACAAATCATGAGAATGTAATCAGTTTTGTTTCAAACATGTGGAATAGCCAACAATAATCCAAAATAAACGACCAAACTCGCTTTTATGACACAAATTATCCACAATAACATACAAAACAAGAACAAAAACTTGAAAAGTAGAGAATAGGGACAACAAAGATAATTCAGGGATTCGAACCTAAGAATACAAGTCCGTACCTAAAACTCATTTATCTCAACCATTTTTTTTTATCTTTAGCATTTATCTTAACCATGAAACCTCATGGCTACCAATTCATACTATTCGTTTGCCTATTATGTATATATAAAGGTAGAAGCCCTGTGTCTGTTGTACAGATGTATTTCATACATTCATTTATATATATAAAATAGACATTTAAATCGTAACCGATTGTTAGCCCAGAGGTTTCGTTGATATGTTGATGTCAGTAACACGTATCAGAATTCATGGACGGGTTCGAATCCCAGTGAAAGCATATAGAAATCACAAAAATGAAAGGTAAGTTTTTAAAACAATTCCATTAGTGAACAGAAATCAGTTTAGTAGTCAATTCAAACTTAATGAAATTAGGCACACAAAGGAAACAAAAGAATCTAATATGTTGAGCCCATTTCAGATTTATGAAGCGTTGATTCTAGAAAAAGAATCCACGGTCAATGAATAGGCTGACACAATGGTTTAAGGCAGTGAGGTCGTTGATACAAATCAGAATTAAGAAACTGATTTTACGGAAGCCATCACGAGTTGGTTGACTGTTATGGAATAACCGTTTCACAAATGATATCGGATATGTTCCTTACGTCGTAACTACAATCCCCTTCTCTTGTATGAATGTGACCTACCGAATTAGACTATTTACCGGATTTGTTATCACACAAGCAACACGACGGGTGCCACATGTGGAGCAGAATCTGCTCACCCTTCCGGAGCACCTGAGATCACCCCTAGTTTTTGGTGGGGTTCGTGTTGCTTATTCTTTAGTTTTCTATGTTGTGTCATGTGTAATATTGTTTGTCTGTTTGTCTCTTTTTATTTTTAGCCATGGCGTTGTCAGTTTATTTTCGATTTATGAGTTTGACTGTCCCTCTGGTATCCTTCTTCACCCCTTTTTTGATAATAAAAACACGAATGGAAGATACTTTGGAGACATAAGACGTGTATTGTCGGAAATAAATAAGAGTTTTGAGTTTGTCTGAATTTCATATTTTCTAACATTTGCTGCTAATTTAAAAAACAAACATAGCAAAGACTAACGACAACATTGATGTTGATTTCAAAGTTATTATCAAAAGTGACCGTTTACGTTAAACAACAGAAGACTATAACATTGGTGGCCTTCGGCTGTTGTCTGCTGTATGGTCGGGTTATTGTCTCTTTGACACACTCCCCATTTCTATTCTCAATTTCATAAAAGAAACTGGTAGAAATGATATGTAATATTTAATCTATGTCTTGATTACCATTATATCACTTCAATGAGCATTAAAAATAAGTTTCCTTTGAAACTGTATTCGTTAATGCCGTGATTTTTATTATATGTTTGTACCATGCCTCATCATTGCGAGGATATTACTACAGGGTATTGATGGGATCTTTCATTTCTGTATTCTTACTATTTATCGCTCATTATTATTTCTTTATCTTAATAAATAAAGGCTGTTCTGAAATTAATTGATAAATGTATTCTCATCATTGTTCTTATCTGTAATCAGTACATTTTTACACAATTCTTTAATATTTGAAGTTACTAGGCATCTTTATATTTAGAACCCCATTATTATGATTATTCTCTTTTCTTTATTTTATATGATCCTTTTCTCTCTTCAGTATTTTCCTTCCCCGTTATTCTAAAAATCTGTTCAACCCATTCACACTCTTATACAACATGTCATAATAATCGTAGTGTATTATTACACATTAAAATTAAAAACTGTAAATTCAGAAATCTATTTCGATATTTTATACCGACTGGGTGAGAATCTCAAAAATAGGCACTCACATTCTGATATTCGATACATATGACCGTATGCATATTTTCCTGACATCGCAATGATTAATCTCCCATATTTAATAATTTACAGGGATCAAACAGAAACGAAAAAAAAACCACTGTTTAATATTCGCTTTATGTTATATTAACAACGACAGCATAAGGAAATGATTTGTCTGTATATGAAATTTTCATTTATATAAGAACCACAACCTATTCATACGTTTTGTTCGACATGTTTTGCACCTCACACATTTAACACTCCTTTTCAAAATGTTTATAACATTTTAGTGTGTTTTTAATCTCATAACGATATAGTCATAATCAAGGTGCCCGTAGGTCTGCGTAGTACCTTGGGAAATCAGAAACATGTTTGAACAAATTTCCTTCACAAAGTTTATGTCCAAATGAATCCTATATTTAGTGCATTAATAGAGTGGTCAAATGAAAAGATGGCGTGCTAAAAGAAATTAAACAAGTACAAAGAGTTGGTGATACTATTTCTGACCTTATTTGGATATTGTTGAATGAAACATTGATTTATTCATTTACGGTATCGCCATTTTGTTTACAAAACCAAAATCTGATAATTGAATGATTTTTTAATTGTTGCAAGGATTTCTCCGAGGTAGTTAGTTCAATGTTATTCGACATGCAATATCTTTATTATATGAACAACTATAGTTCACTTGCAAACGAGAACTAAACTGTTTATCTAGGGATAGGTAAAATAACAAAAATACCGGAAAATAAAAAAAGAAAGTTCTTTATTAAATTGCAAAATCATAAGTTCAAACACATCAAACGAATGGTAAACAACTGTCATATTCCTAAATTAAACAATGTGTGAACAAAAGTATTTCAACAAAAAATCGTATCACAAAATAAAAAACAATTGGCAAAACTTTTAGGAGTTTTTCTCGAGGAGTTTTTGGTCCTCAATGCTCTCCAACTTTCTGATTTGAGCGTCACTGGTGAGCCTTTTGTTGACGAAACGTCTGGTTTACAAAATTATCGGTATCTGTGTGTAATTATTTGCTTGAAACTGCAACAACTCTCTTTAACTTAGTTTGCTCTCAATATGTTATATACAACAATGATCATATGTAGCTGATACACACACGTAAAGTCAAACATAACTTATTATAACGACACAAACACGTTATTAATACTTAAAACGATCCACACGACATCTATGAACACATGCTTTGTGACCATTTGAACCAAATAAGTAAAACCCATCAACGAATTTTCATAGATACAAATGGATTGGTTTTTAGTTTGACTGTACCTGTAAATGATGTTTATCGAGCCGGGAAATTAAGATACAATCCGGGTTAACGTATTGATCCTTTAAATACATTTAGTCTAAAAGGTTGCCAATTCAACGATGTAATAAGAACTTGAAATAATATCTTATGGGTTTAAATTTGATTTTTGGGTCTGTAAGTTAAAGCCAATAGAAATATTACTGTTATATACATATGCACATTCACAGGGCTGAAATCTACCAACATATTTGCATTGCAAATGATAATGTATTTCTCTGATTATTAATGACGTCAGGATATCAGGTGTGTATATACTGATTGAAGTTTAATGCTTATATGCAAGTTTTGTCTATCAATTGTTATTGGTTTTGAACTAGCTTTCAGATCTGTACTTTATATACAAAAAAGAAGATGTGGTATGATTGCCAATGAGACAACTCTCCACAAGAGACCAACATAACACAGAAATTTACAACTACAGGTCAACGTACGACCTTCAAAAATTAGCAAATCCTATACCGCATAGTCAGCTATAAAAGGCCCCGAAATGACAATATAAAAAAATTCAAACGAGAAAACTAACGGCTTAATTTACGTACAAAAAATTAACGAAAAACAAATATGTAACACATTAACAAACGACAACCACTGTAAGTGGGATCCCAACACTCCCCTTTACCTGGGACAGTGGGATATAACAGTATGTCTGTTTTATTTTGGTAGTTGTCTTTGTCATTTGTATCAATCTGCCAGATTTGGCTAACGTTATGCGGCTACAGTACTGTCCCTGATAAGGGGAGAGTTGGGAACCGCAAACATGTGTACTTTTACTACATTCTGTACGTGATTGTTCTACATCAGGAAAATGGAAGTCAGTGGTTGTCAGTTGATGCTGTACATCTTTTTAATTTTTCGTGAGTTTTTTTGTACATAATTCAGGTCGTTAATTTTCTTTTTTTGAAATGGTTTAAATTTGTCATTTCGGAAATTTTAATAAGTTGCTTATTGATATAGATTTTTACTGATTGCTGAAAGCCGTAAGGTGACTTGTAGTTGCTTACTTCTGAATGAATGTTATTAGGTCTATGCTAGAGAGTTGTCAAATTGGCTATCACACTATATCTTCTTGTTTTTATAGCAATTTAATCAATTATGTTATGTCAATTAGATATCAATAAACAATCATACTTGTAATAATTCTTGACCCTAATCATGAGATGACCATATTGATATTAATTGCCTGTAATCAAAAACTTACATAATCCACAGACCACCCCATGCAAATATACAGTTTCATATTACTCTTAATGAGAATAATTTTCTGACATTTTTTTTTAATGTATCATTAAATGATTTTTTGTTTATATTTTATGATTTATGAAACGTTTGGGAAACTAGTTGTCTCATCTGATCACTGCTAAAATAAACAAATTGAAAGTGGGCACTCAATCCACCAGTATTACAGTAGATTATTCAAATAATTGCACCTTATAAAAGAATCCTGAGTTTTGATTGCTTATCTTTTCATTAGATCTTAAAATGTACACGAACCTTTTAAGAAACATATTCAGCATTTAAAGATAATCAAACAGTTTGATATTCTTCTTCCCAAATATGATTGTAATTACTTTGTTTTTACATTCAGCTTTTTTTCTTTCGAATAATCTTTGACTTTTATTGTACTAAATAAACTCATCATAGATACCAGGACTAAATTGTGTATCTACGCCAGACGCGCGTTTCATCTACAAAAGACTCATCAGTGACGCTCGAATCCAAAAACGTTAAAAAGGCCAAATCCAGCTAAGGTAATCTATGCCTTAGGTAAAAAAAGCCTTAGTATTTCAAAAATTCTAAATTTGGTAAACAGATAATTTATAAATATAATCATATCAATGATAATTCATGTCAGCACATCTACGAGCTCTAAGTAATTAAAGAAACAGTTATGTCTAACATTTTGTAATTGTTTTTGTGACATTTTTAATACATCTTATATATTATATATATATACAACTCGTCTAAACATCAACCAAACAATGTTAGATCTGTAAATTTGCTTTCGCAAATTTTTGGTTCTTCCCTCGCCGGGATTCGAACCCATGCTACTGTGATATCGTGACACCAAATCGCCTACACTGTAGCCGTCCCGCTAGACCACACGACCACTTGGGCTCCCAATAAAAGAGCTTTCGCTGGCCGTGTGTTACCTTTCCTGGTCAGTTTTAATCTAGCGGCGTACTACAGTACATGATATATAAGGCATGAAAATGTTATTGTTACAGATCAGCTAAATAATCTATAGTAACATATACATAGGAATAACATCCAAAATATATATTGAAAAATAAGTACACAAATACGTATTTGAAATTCACAAGTGATAACTTATTTGTCGTATTATATGATGAGAAGACGTTTGCATATCAAATAATCAATAACAGCAACTTAATTGGGGAAAAAATATACCATAACAATAACCGGAATTACAAACAAAAACTGGACAATAAAAATACCCATTAAGGATAACAAAACTTCGTAGATTGTTTTGGTGTAGATGTAACACGAATTTTAAAATTGAATAAAGTGTACATTTTTGATACGCTAGTATGCAGAATTTAACAAAAGGACGTATCCACGAATATAGTTAATATCTCAATCGACAAAATTTGATACACACGAAATAAATAATCCACAGTAAATGGAAAGGAATTAGGAATTATAATAGAATAAGCACAATATAAAATTACATAAATGCATTACCATAATCCCCTTACACATGGAGGATGAAATAGCTATATTTGCAAAAACATTTTGGAGGTATTCAACTTCGTACTTTATTTTGCCTTTGCCTTATAAATTGTTTTCGTTCCAGCGTCACTGATGGGTTGTTTGACAATAAAATGCGCATCTGGTGCACAAACTGTCAATTGTGGTATCTATGATGAGTTTTTATAGAGTAAGCAAATATAGAATTACGTAAATGGATAATTATGAAAATCGCCTTACATACAAGTATGTTTTGGTTAAGTAGTTTAAGCAAAATTAATTTTTACATTCACGTTCAGCAAAATATCAGTAACTGTACGTCAAAAGTATGCCGTAAACATATTTTGGGTAATCTTTCATCTATATGAATATGTGTCATAAATGCAAGAAGGAGGAAAAGGTCCTATAAAAATAACAAACTCAAAGGAAAATTCAAAAAGTGGTTGTCCATAAAAACTGACTTTACCAATGGCTACCAATCAACAGAAAACACAGACATTTACTTCTACTAGTGTAGGAAATAAGATCACAAATGTCAAAAAACGTTTACAACATTGCCAATATTTGTTTTACCTATGGAAATATATTTAGAATATGTTTACCTCGAAATTATACTTTTTTTTGTAGAAATATCTATTCCAGGATTTTCATTTTAAGAATGAAATTATTTTTTATAGTGTTAGTAAAACGTAGTCAACATCCTCAGCAAAACTGTTTTCAATTCTAACAAGAAGTAACTGAGTTCTGACTGAGAGCTACTAACATTAATAATATACATGAAACGAAGAAGATTCTGAACGTAGTTTCCAGATATACTTAATAACAAAGTATTTAACTCTCCATGAATCCAATGCGTCCGTAGCGTTTTTCTAGAATTATCGGTGTCTTCAAAGTTCACAGTAGGATAATTGAAAGCCTTGAATGTATAAGAACCGATACAGCTGAAGAGATATCTGAGAAAAAAGGGACTTACAAAAAATAGCCAAATCCATATAAGGTCAACTTTGGCTGAGAAAGATGAAATATTAATTTCTTAATACTTCATATAATTTATACACGGACAACTTAAAACTGAAGAAGTAAATAGTTTTTACTAATTTGTTCAACAAGTCCAAGATTACACCCCAGATTAATATTACTTGTTACCAGAGACTCATGATGAAGAGTTAGCTTTTACAGTTTTACAGTGCTTCTTTAATATTGCAAAAAAACGTTCAATATACCTTTTCACACACGTAAAATACACGTCAGTACTTTGAACTATTACAGCCACGAATTGTCAAATTTCAATACGTCTACTAATATTGTTATTTGGAATAAGACATTTTTTTGAAATTTTGATCATAGTTTCAAAATTCTTCGCCCCTTTTCTTATTTTGAGATCTTCATCAAAATATATTAATTACATAAATATTTTGATATCTTCATCAAAAACTTAAAAAATCAAACTTTCATATAGCGAAATAATCAAATCTGAACGTTAAGTTAAGTATTTTTAAAGTTTGATCAAATACCTTAACTATCAAATTTAAAAACAGTTTTAAGAATTTTAAGATTCTAATTATTTAGTACAAATTTTTAAATTTCAAAACTTTTTAAAAATGTGGAATTTTTTAATTTTTAAACTTTGATCAAAATTCCTAAAATCTAAAATTTAAAATACTTTTTAAAATTTTGAATTTATAAGTGATATACGACCACATTTACTCTTTTTACTTGAAAATACAACTGGTGTTCGTTGTACAATTTACATTTATGTCGAGCGCACAATGATAAAAAATTATTGTCGATATCGCGATATTTATAATGTCAACACGATATCATGTAATCATCGTTAACATTGGAAGAATGTTTATATACTGTTTTACATCATTGACATCGCAAATATCGCAATGTATACAATATAGTAACGATAAAGTGTTTACATTGCGATACTAACAATGTTTAAACGATATTGTATTCACATGGTTTACATTGTAAGAACACCTGTATACTGTTTACATCGTTGAAATAGTTAACATCACGATTTATACAATTTATAATCAATATATTGTTTACATGATTTACATTGCAGTGTTCACGATATTGTGTCAAAATTATTTATATTGTATGAATATCAATTGAAGGAGCTTTTGACAATTAAAATCGACCTTCTCGTTTATTTTTCAATTATTTCTTATCAAACAATTATATCAAACTTCAAAACTGTAAACAAAAATCAATTAATTTTGCAAAAATATGGAGGTAAAAATGCATAGAGAACGTAGGTATATCCATAATTACGTGAACATTAGTATTTTGATTAGATGCATTTCTTTTTTTTATTCATTAGTTTTTTATGCACCAAACTTTTATAGATATAGAAAATAAACACAATCAAATTCACAAATATAACACAATAAACGAAATTATTGAAAATATAAATTATTGAATTATTGATTTTTTTAACATAAGCTTTACTAGTGGACTTACATTTGGACCTTTATCTAGTTCTTACAAGTCTATCCTCAAACGATGTAAACACAAAGGTAAAGACACAATATTTATAATTGCGATGTTGACGATGTAAACGATGTAAAATCAAAACTAAAAGACTCATTTTGCATTATAAACACGATGTTGACTATGTGAACAGTGTAAACGCAATTCTTGATATACGATACAAATACAATTTTTACACAATATTGTCAATATTGCGATGTTGAAGATGCTTACACAAAGGTATAGACTCGGTATGCAATATAAACGATGTTGACATGATATTATCACCATCTCGATGTTGTATTTATTCATAATCCTGGTATCTTTGATAACTATAGATACGATACATTGTAAACACAAGGTATAGATACGATACAATGTAAACACAAGGTAAAGATACGATACATTGTAAACACAAGGTATAGATACGATACAATGTAAACACAAGGTGTAGATACGATACAATGTAAACACAAGGTGTAGATACGATACAATGTAAACACACGGTAAAGATACAATACAATGTAAACACAATGTATAGATACGATACAATGTAAACACAAGGTGTAGATACGATACAATGTAAACACAACGTATAGATACGATACAATGTAAATACAAGGTGTAGATACGATACAATGTAAACACAACGTATAGATACGATACAATGTAAATACAAGGTGTAGATACGATACAATGTAAACACAACGTATAGATACGATACAATGTAAATACAAGGTGTAGATACGATACAATGTAAACACAATGTATAGATACGATACAATATAAACACAATGTATAGATACGATACAATGTAAACACAAGGTGTAGATACGATACAATGTAAACACAACGTATAGATACGATACAATGTAAACACAACGTAAAGATACTATACAATGTAAACACAACGTATAGATACGATATGATGTAAACACAACGTATAGATACGATACAATGTAAACACAACGTATAGATACGATACAATGTAAACACAACGTATAGATACGATACAATGTAAACACAAGGTATAGATACGATACAATGTAAACACAAGGTATAGATACGATACAATGTAAACACAACGTATAGATACGATACAATGTAAACACAACGTATAGATACGATACAATGTAAACACAACGTATAGATACGATACAATGTAAACACAAGGTGTAGATACGATACAATGTAAACACAAGGTATAAATACGATACAATGTAAGCACACGGTATGATACGATACGATGTTAACACAAGGTAAAGATACAATGTAAACACAAGGTATAGATACGATATAATGTAAACATAAGGTATAGATACGTTACAATGCAAACACAATCATGACACGATACAAAATCATTATGTTGACAATATCGATGAAACATGATACAATGGACATACTTCACAATTGAAGAAAACAAAACTTCATATGGGTCGTAATTTGAAAATACTCATAGAGTATTCAAACATGCCAGAATGTGTTTTGATGAAAAAAACGAAAATTCGAGATATTTTTCAGACCTCCAAGAGGACATACAGTATAAACAAAATGGGAAGCAGACACAAATGAAAATCATCATCAAAACATAAACAGAGTTGAAGAAATACAGACAAAACCATGATCAAAAAGAAGACCACGAAAAAACAGTTAAAATACATGCACTACGGTTCGTAATTCGGATGTTAGCTAGAAGAAAATAATGTATATATATGCATGTAGATAAAATAAATAGGAAACTGAGTTATAGAAAGATTTAAAACTGTTTAAGGGATTATCCCTTGAATAAATACCAGTTCACCGACACGAAACAATGCTTTTTTATTTTACAGCCACGTAACATCATTGAATTATCCACAATACACATTTGTTCGTGATCCATGGCTTAAAAGGTGTTATTCATGCTTTTTATTTGTTTTTCAGCTTCTGTAATTTCTATTTCTGCATATATTATCCCATATTAAAAGACAGGCATTGAAAGTGATTCACGATTTAACGTCTACCGAAATATTTCTAACGAAAAGTTTTAACGATGTTTTTATTACAATAGTTATCTTAGAATTGGATTTACATACATTTCAAATAATAAGTTGCAAAAAAGATACGATAATAAGCAGTGGCAATTTGCAAACTTAACTTAGCGGATAAGTTGAATGTTGTCTATATGTAAATAAGAGACAACAGAAGTTTATTGATGTTCAAAACCCATCAATCAGTTTTCCAATCTCAATTTGATTGAATATACAATCTATTTTTTTTGAAAATAAAGAGATTGGCATGAGTTATTTACGTAGCGAAACCGGATGAGTCTTCCCGACATGCGTCGTCCACTATGCACATCTACATCAACAATCGGCTAATTTACATATCAGACAATTATCGGGATATCTTAAGATCTATCAGACTGTTATGGATAATGACGTTAACGTTTTGTGTCCACTAGGTTATTAAGATGATTGCTACTCTTTGTGTTTTTGTCACATTTTCTGAATCCCCTAGTTTCTTCCATCTACAAAAATGGGACACCAACCGGTAATTTTTTTTCGATTTTAAGTTCCTTTCTGTATATACTATTATTCTATTACAGTCTTCTAAAAAGCTTGGTTTTTTCAAAGAGGAGTGAACATCATTTAGAGTTTTTCGTTTGATAAATAATCAAAATGAATAAAATTTAAATAAAATAAAAGACATTAGATATTATAAAATTTACTTACAATCATAGTGTAAAAATAGTAAAAACTGTACCAATTTTCTGCATCAGATGAGCATTTTTACTATCAATGTCTCTTCAGTGATGCTTAAGGCCACAATTTTTGAAAATCCAAATCTATTAAAATGATACAGAAAAGATGCAAATATGTATATGAAATCTTTGAAAGTAAACTCATCATATATACCAGAATTAAGAGAATATTTGCGCCAGACGCGCGTTTCTACTACAAAGACTCATCAGTGACGATCGAATGAAAAAAAAAGGTAAAAATGCCAAATAAAGTATGCAGTTAATAGCATATTGAATTTTTATCAATTTTAGTTTATTGAATCAAACTTCATTTACCTGACGAATATATATGATTAAAAGTAGACAAGCCGCTTAGTTGAAATGATATATTTGTACGTTTGTTTAGTACCATTTAACTTTAAAACAGTTATGCTTTCTAAAAATCAAATATTTTAATGAAAGTACAAAGTATGCAAACAGGTGATCAAGAAGTCTAAGCTTGTTTGAGTTAAACCGTTTTCTTTCTTATTGATTTACATTAAAACAAATATATATAACAGTGATTTAACTATCTATAAGAAGATAAGGCAGTTTAAATAAACAATAACACTTCATAAGTTTGATGTGTCCCAATGAATATTCTCGGTCTACCTGCATCAAGAAAGATCAAACCAAAACCTTTGAAAAAACAGTAAATACTATGTGTACTTAAATGCGTAAGGAGTTGTATAATCAAAAGGAACATAAATCAATGATTATCCAAATAATATGAATACTATTTCTAAAAATATAATGATTACTACCTCAAGAAAAGATTACCTTAGCTGTATTTGGCAAAACTTTTAGGAATTTTGGTCCACAATGCTCTACTATTGCGTACTTTTTATGGCCTATTTAACGTTTTTGGATTCGAGCGTCACTGATTAGTCTTTTGTAGATGAAACGCGCGTCTTGCGTTAATACTCAATTTAACCCTGGTATATATGATGAGTTTATTTATTTATATTTGAAATCTCTAAGGTCAAGCATTGTACATGGTTGATATCGACGATTAGGCTAAGATAAACATATATCCTTACAAAGCCCACAATGATTCCACTGTTCATAGGAAATCTCCGTTTAATTGACTGAAGTGTCAATGGCGGAAATTTACACAGCGGGTGCAAGATAACATGTTCCTAGGTCTATAACCGTTACTACCTGATTGTGATAAGAAATAGAGGATATTTGTGAATGAAAATACCATTACCTATTTGTATAGGGTGAAAATAAATGTATATTGAATTTTACTACGTCATACAATAAGACAGTTTATTTTATTTTATGACGTCTAAAAGCTATATTTATCTATATTTGGATACTTTTAGAACGTGTACTTGTCGTAATTTTGTCAACACGTAGATACCGAAAGTTTTACTAGAGTGTCAGGTGTTGGAATGTACATAGAAGTATGGCATGGTTTAAGTGATGTCTTGTTGATGGCTACATAGGAAAACCGGTGCTTAACCTCTTTGCGTCATTTGATGTGAGTGTTTGAAACGTTGTTAGGCTCGACTGATTGCTTTTATAAATTTATTGTAATGTACTTATATCAAATTTAATTCTTCGTTGAGTTGACCATAAATTGATTTTCACTGTTTTACAATTTAACTAAAAAGTACTTATTTAACCTCTTGATTTCAAAACTAGGTTTGACAATATTTTGTTTTAATGTAAAACTAATTTTTCAGTAGTAATTTGTGATTTCAGTGCGAACCTTCTATAGATTTTTATCATACCATTTCATGCTTTATATGGAATAAATCATAGAAACACTTCAAAAACAATACAAATTATTACCTCATTCTGCGTCCACCATCTTCGGATGACCGTGAATCGGATTAAAGTCATCAGCTTTACAGTGAAAAGTCAGAATCCAAATCACACTAGAAAAAAATAATACTTCTTTATTGAAATTGACATAAACAAGAGAGATCGACAAAATCATGACTAAAACAAAACTGAAAACGATCTACAGTTGATATAACTCTACATAGGAAATTAAAGACTGCGCAACACTTATCCCACACCGAACGTGTTGCTCTTACACGTAATAAGTATCCATAGACAAAGAAAAGCCGGACTTCAAAAGTTAATTTTCAAATAATAAAGAACAGATTTTAACTGTTAAATAATGATTGCCCTAGGAATCAAAGACCTAACATGACGACATGAAAGAAATATCGCTACATTCGGTACTTTACGCGACAGAATCGAACCCTTACCGCATTAACTTCTGATGTAGCAATCCACAGATAGGAGTGTGGTTTCGCATTTTGTTCCCTGCAGAATTTTCAAATATGAAAGCTAGTGTGCAATAACATTCATTATTAGACAGGTGGTGAATAATTTAGTCTTCAAAGTGGGTCTATAAGTTTATCAACCTTACTGTTTAATTGTTTTATATGCTGTTTACTGATTGGCTGTCCGTATTTTCATAGCCAGAACCGCCATTGGTTCAGAAATTATTGTAATGTTTACAAACATTTTTTTTTTCACACGAACTTTTTGACGCAAAGTTAAAAAAAGGATGAGACGTAAGACATATATGATTTTTATTTGATCTCTTGATAGACATATTTAAACATTTTCAGAAAAGGTATCACTAAAATGGATGGAATTTCTAATCTTGGCCAAAGTTTGGGGAAGCTTTGGACATTGCAATATTGCATTTCAAATAAAAACAGATTTTTGCAATAGATATGTACACAAAAAAGAAATTATGTTTAACCATTTCAAATCTATGGAAGATACTGATGACATACATATGCACATATATAACACAAAGAAAGCAAGAAAAGGGTATGGAAAAAATGTTTAGATTAAATTTTAAAATTATTCCCAGCTGTATATTGCAATCTGGAGCCAAAACACATGAATTGCGAAGAAACAGCTCAGAAATAGTCCGCTACCGCGATGGACATTCAGAAAACTTGAGGAAGATTTAATTATACGATGTGTCTGATTTTTAACTGCAAAAAACCGCCAGAGCATGGTACATAAACCAATTTCTACAACCTCACTTAATACAAGTCTTTGACCGATAGGGGGAGTTTTAAAATTTGTCATACAGGACCAGACTACGCCGCACACAGCGCGTTTTACAATAGACTAACATGATCAGAATAATGTAAATGTGCTACCATGGCATTTCCAATTATCGATTGAATACGGTACATTTTAAGATGCAGCAATATTAATCAAAGAATCGTTTTGAAGGCGTATATAACTATGTGTATTTCTGAAAAGGATTGTGTCTTGTTCAACACTAGCTACGTCTGTTCCAAATAGAATATGTTTCATGGAAATAGCAACTTAGTGTTGGATATTTTCAAAGAGCTAATTTCTAACCTTTATGTACAGTGGATATTCTAAGAAAGAAATGATAACCTGTGTGACCAACTGTAAAGCGTTTGCGCCATTGTATGGCAAGCCGTTCTCGTCAAAACTATGTTTGAAACCTTTTTTCGAAAAAAATACACACTGAGATTTAAAAACCTAAAATAACACACTGAGAAATCTAAATTACACACTGAGATTTAAAAATATAAAAAAAAACACACTGAGAATTCAAAATTACACACTGAGATTTTAAAAAGACACACTGAGATGAAATAAATTAAAAAACACACACTGAGAATTGTTAATTACACACTGAGATTTCAAAAATACACACTGAGATTAATATGTAAATTACTAATGAATATTCATGAGATGAATAATTCAACAGATTAATATCTTGATCTCAAGAACTCTTGTCATTATAATGTAATGCGATTCCTTCAACAAACATTCCTAATAAATTTCAAGACTTAACATCGCTCATATTCATAAGTTTGTTGCCTATAATTCAGATCATTACAACCAGTGTATCGGGATTTTTTTTTAACTCAAAACCGTTTAAGCATGGGTCCCTTTTCAAAAGTCTTCCAACTGTTACCCTGATTTCGCAAGGTAATCTTTTATATTTTTGTTACGTTAATATACTATAATAGACACTTGAGTAAAAATTTCACAGCATTCTTTGTTTTTTTGCAGATTGTTCCAATGTTTTCTTATAATTTTGATAAAGTTTTTCACCATTTGGTTATATTTTGTAATAAGAGTAAGTGGGTATTTTTTTTGTTCTTGCTTGTATTTCTAAAGTTTTTTTTATAAATAATTTGGAACCAAATCGAAGGACTAACGAGTTCTGTCCCCTAGTTGTTTTAAGCTTGTAATAGATTCAGATTAAGGTGGTATGGGAGTCTAAAATAAAAATGATAGAATTTGTTCATACTTTGCCAAAATGAAGTATCTATTGATACATGTTCAAAAATATTATAAAAATGATAGGTCACCGTGCATTTTCTCAAGCTACAGGTTGTGACAAAATGACAGATTTTGTATGGATTATACAGGAAAAAACACAATTTTGTGAATAGAAACTAAACAAAATGATAGAATTGTTATATACTTTAGAAAAAGATAGCTTTCAGACCATGCTTTGAGAATATCAAAAGAAAAGATAGGGTCACCGTACGTTTTTTCCGGCTAAAAGACAAAATAAGAAAATTCCATGTATAGTCCTTCAGAAAATGCACTGTTTAGAGTTATCTCCCCTTAAAATGCCAATTTGAAAATATTTAAAAACAACAAAAAATAATCAACACTTGTAACAATATTAATATTTATAAGTTATGTTCTTATAAATTGGTTCTTATAAATGAAAATTCACATTAAATATCTGCATTCCCGCATCAAATTTTGCTAACTTAATAGAAAATACGGACCTTAGATTCTATGTTTTTTACAATCCAAGATGGCGAAGACACCCATACCACCTTAAGTATGCTAATTAGATATGTGCGCATAAAAAGTGCGCACAAATCTCAGTGTGTAATTTTAAATTCTCAGTGTGTAATTTAAAATTCTCAGTGTGTGTTTTCGGTTTATTTATACTAAATAAAGGCAACAGTAGTATACCGCTGTTCAAAACTCATAAATCCATGGACAAAAAACAAAATCGGGATAACAAACTTAAACCGAGGGAAACGCATTAAATATAAGAGGAGAACAACGACATAACACTAAAATGTAACACATATAGACAAAATCCCACGAGAATAACAAATATAACATGTATATATAACATCAAAACCAAATACATGAATTTGGGATAGACAAGTACCGTGACACGTCTTATCGCAATGTGAATTTACACTCAAAAATAAGAGAAAACAAACGACACAACGTTATAATGTAATACACACAGAAACGAACTATAATATAACAATGACCATATTCCTGACTTGGTACAGGGCATTATTAAAGGAAAAAATGGTGGGTTGAACCTGGTTTTGTGGCATGCCAAACCTCGCACTTTTATGGCCATGTGAAATATAACATCAAAATGACAACACAGGACTACAATATAAATAAATTGGAGAACACAATTGACAAAGAATCACACGAACAACAGCCAACAAAAGGCAACAAGTTCAAAATTTTAATACGCCAGAAGTGTATTTTGTCCACACAAGACCTATGTGTGACGCACAGATACAAAAGTTTGAAAGCCGAAACGAGTACAAAGTTGAACAGCATCGAGGACCAAAAGATCAAAAAGGTTGTGCCAAAAACGGCAAGGGTTTTCCGTTAAGTTACCAGAAAATCCCTATAATTTAGAGTAATTTATACTTTTGCAAACAGTAAATTAATAAAATGAATATTCAAAAGATGTACATGATAAAGCTGAAGTATTAACTAATTACAGGAAACAACTGAAATACATTTACATAACCAGACATTTGAAACACAAAAGTAGACACATCCGAATACGTTTAAACCTCTACGCCAAGTGACGTCCTATTTGAAACTGAAAAATGACGAAAAAATGACGTCATTAGAATTAGTAAAACAGAGCATCAAAAAATGAAAAATGACGAAAAAATGACGTCATTAGAATTGGGATTAATTTAAGATTACTAAGTGTGACTTTTTGAAATCTCAGTGTGTAATTTTCAATTCTCAGTGTGCAATTTTCATTTCTCAGTGTGTAATTTTCAATTCTCAGTGTGTAATTTTTAATTCTCAGTGTGTGTTTTGAAGTTTTTAAATCTCAGTGTGCTTTGTTGTAATTCTCAGTGTAAATTTTTCGAAAAATGGTTTAAACATAGTTTTGACGAGAACGGCTTGCCATACCATTGCCTACCTCCGCCTCAGACACTCGGTTACCCTTGACAACAGGGATGATGAACAACCCGTTGAAAAGGTGAATATCCAAAATTGTCAATACAAAAAGGTTAATTCACTGAGGGTACGGCCTAATTAATATACAAAAAAATGAACGAAATACAAATATGTAACACAGCAAAAAATGACAACTACTGAATTGCAGGCCCCTGATTTAGGGCCGGCCCATACATACATAATGTGGCGAAGTTTAATTAATATACACAAACATGAACGAAATACAAATATGTAACACAGAAACAAATGACAACTACTGAATTGCATGGCCCTGATTTGGGACAGGCATATACATACATAATGTGGCGGAGTTAAACATCTTAGCGGGTTTCCAACCCTCCCTGTAACCTGGGATAATGGAATAACAATACGTGACAACATTAGAACGAACTATAACAGACAGTTTACAAAGGCTTAACTTATCAGACGGATACAACTTGAAATATATATAAAAATGCACAGAGTGGACGTGACCAGGTACTTATACATCCCCGCAACAACAAAAACACCACTACGTACATATCTGAGAGTACTCGATGTTTCTGACAGCTAAATCAAAGCCAATAACAAGTAATAAAACATCATGCATCTAAGACTAAATATAAAGCAAAATATATTTGTATAAACTGGTATTTGTACAATAGTTTGGTGGTTCCAGGATAAATAGTAATATTTGGTGTCTTGTTAAAAATACCAATTTTAAGCATATGGGAAATCAGACCACATATTTTTAAATTGATGCATCAGTCAAACAATAAATTTGGTTAAATATGCGATGCAATATCGTGCAAATATCAATAATAGGGATTATCAATTTCAGATATATATATATTAAAACAAAAGCCAATCTAATTTATTGTATTCGTAAGATAGAGATAGAACAAATAAATATCGAATATCTTTGTCATGGCTTGTTATAGAAACTTTAACGTAAATTAGTGGGTTAAACTTGTATTTTCGACGCCAACTCTCTAACCTTAATAAAATGCAATTTATGGTTTTTATGCAAATCAGTTAAAATAAAACAAGGCAAAAAAGGCAAGGAATGTCATATTTACACTCATTAATTCCAAATCTCCAATTTCATATGACAAAGAAACAAATCATGATAAAAACATTGTTGTCAGTGAATACTTATTTTTTTGGAAAACAGAATTACTAGACCTATACATGTACACTGGTATAATAATACATCTATGTACCATCTAATACTAAAATCTTATTCTGTGCCAATTACGTTTTGCACACAGACCATTCACGTGTATCATCCTCACACGTTAGTCTCGGTGGTATAACTTAGAAAAAAAACCAGAACAAGATAGAGCTTATTTTGAGTGCAGTCATTGAACTTTTCTTAAACAGGAGACACATTTACTGTACGTGATTGCATGTATGCATACACATGTACAATGTATATGTAACAGCAAGCAATCTTTATACGGATATTGCGGCTTATTTCTTATATTCTTAAAGTAAAAATGTTGTGGTTAATATTAGCTTCCAGGATGTAAACAAATGCATCCACTCGAAACAGAGGTACATGATCAGCTGTCAGATTGCAGTTATTCGATCCGGTGCTTGGCGAATGCTTGAATTGGCATTCAATTTGCGCCTAAAAAGACCTCTTGCATTTTCGACACAAACAAAATGTTATTTGGGCCAATATAATACATTTCATTTGCGCGAATAGTTCAGATATATAGTATGAATAGTTATATATCTATATTGAAAAGAGCATTTCAATGTTAATGTACGAACATAGATTTAGAGCACAATATAACATATTCATCGTAATTTATCAAATATCCGTCGTCGTTTATGAAACAGATATTCAATGATGGTCATCCAACTCGTGGTGGCGTTAGTAAAATACACAAAGATTTTTTTTTAATTTACCATATGGAAATCTTGGTTGAATAGCTTCTTTGTGAATAGCAACCCTCTTTTCATTATAAGAATCACAAGCCCTGAAATATTGCATCTGCTGGAATGTGGCTGAAAATTCGGTCGTATCGTAAGCTAATTCGCAAAAACATAACACCTCCTATCTTTAAACCAGAACTAACGCTATGTATGTGACTATATCCTGTGCACATTAGCATGCGAAATATACCTCTAAATGAAAAGCATTATTTTGTTTTGTCAGTCTAATGAATCAACAAAATAAAGCATTTGCACAGAGAACTGATAAAAACGATAATTTTCCATTGCGAAATCCGGACCTCTCTTTTTCTACATATCGGGGAGGGGGAGTTCACATGTTAATACTTTTTACTTTTAGGTTTTTACATTTTTATCTGTATATATATTGCCAGGACTTTTGCACAAATAACGGAACATGCTAGAAATACCACGTCCACTTCTCATTGGTGAACAGGGGAAGTAGACTAACGGAGGGTGTACTTGTTAAAAGTAAAAAGTATAGTTATATAATTATAACCGGTGTTTTACTTGAAAAATAAATGCGCGCTATTGGAATCAAAAGCTGCGCAAAAACATAATGATTTAATGCGCCAATAGTTGAAATGCGCGCAAATGTATTGCACCGGTTAACATATGTATTCCATCAACCCTACTAAAAAAATAAGAGAGTGATCTCAGGTGCATCGAAAGCTAAGGAATCAGATTCTATTCCACTCAAAATTGTTTAAAAAAAACCCCAAGAAATATTTACGTGGTAATTTAATTTGATCATCAAGAGACTGGGATCAAACAAACCACACGTACGTTCTAATTATAGTTAATCGGTGAAGGTTCGTGAAAAGTATATATGAAACGGGAAAGAGTTAGAGCGACTCAGTTATTTAATAATAATTCTACTAATATTACAATGTATATATTATGTTCGTTCGATTCCGCAATATCCTTCGTCGACCTTTTTAACCTTACAGCTTTCATTAAAATTAAAAAAGAAAAATGCATTGAGTGTGTTGGTACAGTCAGGTAATATCCTTGTCTATCTTGCTTGATAGTTGAACCGTAAAGTCATTATTAAGTTAGTTACTATACTACACTCCTTTAAGGGTAAACAATTCCGACAGATGACCGATCTATCTGTCTGTAGGACTAGACTACTTTGAAAGGAGGGAAGTATACCTTCCCTTAAAGTTTATTCATTATAAACAAAATTTGTCTAAGATATTGATAGATATAAGAAAATAAAAAGACTATACCAGTGTCAAATTATTATCATAACAATATAACACATGACTGATCGAAATTAACATAAACATCAATAAGACAGAACTGACTTTTAAAGCAAATAGCTGAGAAAAACTTAAATGATAAAAACGAATGTTAAATTGTAACTGTAAACATACACTTAATTTAGATTGCTCTTTAATACATTAAAATTGAATATGAGATATGTATCATATTCAACCGTCACGGTACCAATAATTCACCTGTTTGGCAGTGTTTTTCACCTAGTAGTACGTCTATTTATGATCCAGACAAAACTTTCCATTCTTTGATTATTTTGTAGATGAAGACTTTTGTTCTGTAAAGTAACACCAATTTAATTTTGAACCTATATTGAATTATAGAAAAATGGGTTTGACAAGTCTTAGATGTATAATTTTTTTATTAGTTGTCAGTGGCTTTGAACTAGCTGTCAGTAACTGCGGGTACTCTTAGATCTGCATTTAGTGTCTTTTTGTTGTTGGGATGTACAAGTACCCGGCCACCTACGTCCACTTGTATTTGTAGTATTTGTATTTTTGTCCATCTCATGAGTTAAGCCTTTTTTTATTGATTTGTATAGTTCGTTCTTATGTTGTACTGTTACATCACTGTCCCAGGTAAGGAGGGGGTCCCGCTTACATGACTAACCCCGCCACATTCTGTATGCATGTTCCTTTCAGGAGCCTATAATTCAGTGGGTGTCGTTTGTTTATGTATTACATATTTTTTTTCGTTCATTGTTTGTACACGAGGTTTAGGTCGTTAGTTTTCTCGTGTGAATTGTTCTACATTGTCATTGTGTGGCTTTTATAGCTGACTATGCGGTATGGGCTTTGCTCATTGTTGAAGGCCGTACGGTGACCTATAGTTGTTCATTTCTGTGTCATTTGGTTTCTTGTTGAGAGTTGTCTCATTGGCAATCATACCACATTTGTTTTATATTGAACTAACCTCCAAACGTTCAATGATTCGGTAATGAAGAGTATTCAAATTGCATCAATGCTTACATTCACATCCTAAAAAAGGAGTAACAGTTTTTTTGGTTTTTTTTTAATAAAAAAGAACAATTTGACATAACTGCATGCTTCGCATTCATTATTTAAGGATATTGGTGCTTGTAACACATTGTATGTTATGTAATGTATTTTATCATTTTAAAAAGATTACTTTTTGTGGACGCAAACTTGTAAGATTTCCGCTGCTATTTTCGCTGAATAGATAAAAAAAATGTGTACAGTGACGTTAATATTCAGAAGAAAAAGGAGGAAAATTATAAGCGTTAATGAAATCGCTTTCAGTTAAGGTTCTAATCCTCAACCAAATATATATGAAAATAAACACATAAATGATGTTTTTGAACGAAATATGAAGAGATGAACGAATAGCAGCTTAACGTCCAGTGGCAAATATTACATGCCTATTTGTTTCTTTGCTTCTGAATTGTGCGTGGAAAATGGTGAAGTTACAAATTATTCCAAGCATCATACGTGTGGTTTTACCTATAAATTTTCGACTTATTGAGACAAGCACGTTACCTCGAGACCAGCAAGACGGTCCAATTGTTTAATTGCCTTGTGTCAAATCTGTTAAAACATCAGTAGAGTCTACTACACATTTAGTGCTTCATCGAGTGTGATACGATGTTTCTCCATTCGAGACGGATACATTCTCTAATTAAAATTGCGAGGCTTGTCGAGCATTTTAAATATTTAAAACAATTAACCAGTAAAGAAATACAGTATTGAACGAGATTCGGTGGTGGAATCTTTTTCATGATGTCACAAAAGCAAATTCAGTTAAAGCAACACAATATTGCAATGCTCATTATTGAATTCGCTAAATGTAGAACCTAGATCTGTATAGATAAACACACGTTGATCATACACAAAATAAACAATCGTTCGAAGATTAGTATAAATCGACTAAGGGTCAGAAAAAAAAGAATGATAAACTGGTTGGGAGATTTAAAAATAAGTACACATGTTATGTCTTCGAGCATAAACATAAGAAAAGGGATGGTTTTGTTTAACTGTACATACTATAGGCTTGGCTTTTATGGAATTGCATTTGATCACGTTAGTTAAGCACGTTGAACTCAAAATATCATGTTTTAAGACTAAGAAGGGAAGTTTTGGTATCAAAAAGCCGTCAAATGATTTTAAAGTTTGAAGGGCTAAATGCTATATTGCGTAAAGAATTAAATAGTTTGAAGGATAGATGTCTTACACCGTTTTAATCAAATACTTTCGAAATTGAGAACGTCAGCATGACCCTTTTCATGATTTAATCTTAAAAAATAAATATTTAATATGTGCTGTAATGGTAATTTCATTGCGAAATAGGTTGTGATTACGTTTAAACTTAATCTGTATTCTCCACCTTAGTGGTTTGAAGCTAACCTCTAAACACTTTTTATTTATTAGATTTATATCATAACATAGCAAAACAGCTTCGTCAGACTCCAAGTGTAATCCACATAGATTCGTTACGGCTACATCGACACATCCCTAAAGCCAAATTAAATTAACTTGTTTGACTGAATCCCGGAAATTACTGGTTAAAAGAGTTAGATACTACTAACTAAGCTCTCTCCGGTTCATCAGTTGTATTAACTGCCAAAATATTAACAAATACGACGCCGTCTATTGAACAAGTGAATAAACCACTGACGCATGCACGAGCAGAGAGTAATATTGAAATTAATTAATTGTGTGTCTAATTAAGATGCTATCTTATCCTTATGGCAAGCCATATTTGGCGAAATATATCATATCCGATTGAACAGAACGTGGGACGGATTTTCAATATTCACTGATTTAAAACCTCCAACCAGTCAAATCCATGAGCAGATTCTCTGTATAGTATTTAATCCGTAGAATTCATTTATAAAATGACATTTGAGTAAGACCCTGACGTCGGAAAGGTGTGTATCGATAAATTTATCCAATAAAAAGCAGAAGCTTAGGTAAAAGATAGGTGATAAAAAAGAAAGACTTCATATCTCAGTTGTCGTGATAAAAGAAAGATTTGTTGTTGAAACTTATCAGTTCTTGGGTATTAGCAGTTCAATCGGGGTGACTGATATAAAAATCCGAGTTAAAACTTTAGGACATAAATAAATAACTTTAAACAAATATCAGTAGGGAAGTTTTACTTATTTAGCGAGTGGACTTTTAGTAATGATGACAAATATTATTTCAACAGTTATGAAAACAGTTTGTTTAGTTTTAGTGATATCAAGTTTCGTTCACGCTGGATTTCTGGAAAACTTTTGTGCACAAAAATGCAACTTGGGTCTCGGCGGAAATTTATGTAGATGTAATGGATTTCATTTTGCCGGGAAACGGACGATGTCTGACAAATATATAGAAAACAATCCAGATTCATATAAACCTTATACAATGGATAGGAACACTGCTCCTGCAGAGATAGATGTCCCATATTACCAAAATAATAAAGATCATTCAGTAAACAGATTAAGAGAAATGAAGTTAGCACAGACCTTTTTACGATGGCTAATGACATCAGGCGAAAGAAGGTAAGTCTCAATACCAAATTCTATTTATATAAATGATAAATTAGTTTTAGATTATAATTAGTGAAAGAAAATTTTAAATCAATTTGTATCTGCATTTCAGTAAAATTTAATGAGGTATTATGCTTATTAGGAGAAATAAGTAGACAGATACAATGCATTCGGTTTTCTTTTATGTTCAGACATGCCACTCTTATATGTTATATTTCATTTCAAACTTGAAACATATCATGTTTCTTTTCGCTTATTAAAGAAAATTTAACTTATTAAAGCTCGATTCTGTTAAAACACTAAATATTTGATGTCGTGCTTAATTTAAGTTTATAAAGTAGGATTTTGATTAACCTCGTTGCAATAATTCCCCATAAAATGTAACGTTTATTTGTATATGAATCTAAATTTCCAATAAGTTATTGTTTACATTTGAATTAATGTACATATGCATAGAACATTTAAAAATCAAAATTGCTAACATATATAACTGCTCATATTTACTATTCACACAACTAGTATAAATATAATCGTAAACAACCTTCACCTTATTCGTTGTAAATTAAACACTTATAATCTAATGCCTATTTGAAACCTATTCAAAATATAAAAAAAATAGATTTATAACTATATCTATATAGTGCTCTGTCTCAAGATTTTTAAAAGATTCTCAAAAGGGAATGAGTGCAGAAAAATATGAACTGGTTTTGCGATCTCTCAATGGACCAAAAATAACTTTACAGTTTGAAAGTTGATACATGTATTATACTTATTTATACAACTAAACACACAAAATTGATGTCCAAAATGAACTAAAACAATACCCTTCTCCATTTTTGTAAGTGAACCGAAAATATAAGGGAGCGGGACAGTTGATAAAATAGTGATCTAATGCCTATCTTTAAGTTCAATTCATTTTTTAAAGGATACATTTTTAAAAGAGTCGGAATGCTATTATTATTATTTTAAAATAATGTGACCGAAAAACAAAATAAGTTATGATTTTTCAGACTATATGCTCTTTTGAATCAATATTACAGTTGCTGTTGAAAAAAACGTTTTACGTGACTTTGAATAAGAATTTCAGATTTTCATAAATGTGTCTTTTACCTTAGTTTTCTTTACGAAGACACAAATATGATTAACAATATTGATATTGTGATAAAGACTTTAAATACACCCTTTATCAACTGCTTTAAAAAGGTACTTCAAAACCCCCCTTGAATGTTCATCGTATCGTCGTATTTATAAGGTCAAATAATGTTTTACCTCTTTAGCAAATTTCTAATACTGATTTAATTACATGTTCAATGTAGATATATAACAAAACCTGTTAGAATTGAATAAAATTCTTATCTATTTCCTATGTGTAGATATAAAGTATAACCAACTGCAAATATTCCTTGTTTTAGCTATAATAGAAAATCCATGGTAATTAATTAAACCCTCTTTTTAGAATGAATATAATATAAATAGTTCCATTAGCAGATAATAAATTGATTCAATATCTTTGAATAGGAATTATATCATTACAATTATATAGAAAGTGTAATACAAAAAGTTAAAAGTAATTAGGAAATTCCAAATATCTATTAAAACAGTCTTAATTAAGTAGAACCTGATTTTAGTTGTTAAGTTTTCAGATATTCATTTTACAATACATTGTTGCAAACGCAGTTTAGTTAAGGAATGTATCTCCCTCATGCAAAGCTCTGATTTCTTTCACGGATTTGGCTATACTTTTTGGACTTTTTGGATTATAGCTCTTCATCTTTTATATAAGCTTTGGATTTCAAATATTTTGGCCACGAGCATCACTGAAGAGACATGTATTGTCGAAATGCGCATCTGGTGCAAGAAAATTGGTACCGTTAATTTTATTAAATCTCGCAGATTATTTGCAATTAACCGTCGGTTTCGCTTTTCATTTAAATTTGTTACATCTATGTTTTATCTATGTTTGGTTCTAAATGGTCTTTACTGTCGTAATATATAAGGTCTTGTAAACTTGTTTGATTCCAGACGCACCATGCTTCTGACGTACTCAATTTTAAACCTGCTGCAAATTTTGAACTGTACAATCGAAATGTTTTTTTTCTGCAGAACATAATACGTTTCAAT
The DNA here is from genome assembly GCF_963676685.1 of Mytilus edulis. Classification (NCBI taxonomy): domain Eukaryota; kingdom Metazoa; phylum Mollusca; class Bivalvia; order Mytilida; family Mytilidae; genus Mytilus; species Mytilus edulis. The sequence goes on along the minus strand of NC_092345.1, from coordinate 27,456,199 downwards.
GAGTTTCATTTAAGTCAACGTACAAGTGCTTACATTGATGACGCCAAATATCATTTGGTGTAGTCGTTTTCTATAAATTGACAAGTTTTGAGTTTATTCGAAACACTTTATGGGTTTTCCCCACTGTCGCGTGTATAATTAAAACAAATTAAACATGTCTTTATCAGTTTTAAAGACAGTGGTTAAACAATTCTATGTAATTTTACATTATTCATCTAGTCATACGACTAGGATTTTAATCCATCACAAGCGTTCAACCTAGAAACCTAAATATTCGTTTAATGATTACAAGAATAGACCTTTTGCATGTAAATTTTAACAATATTGTACACGCTAGATTTTGTGACTCTTTAAACCCTTGTGATAACAATAAAAACAAATGGTAATACCAAATATATTATATTGTGTATTAATTGAAGCTGCATGTAACTTGTCGTAATCTATTAACTTATTCCCCAGATAACTTTAAGTATCTCTTTGCATTAGTTATGCATATGTACAGGGACTTCCTATTATATTAGAAAAGCAAGTCCCTGATAGGTAGGAAGAATATATCAACAAACAAACACATTTAACTAATATGATAACTACCTTTATTGATATTTTATTTCATATATTTTATAACATCTTCACTCTGACCCAACAACTGCTGCTGTTCTACCTTTCATATATATAAATACAATGAAAAAATGTCAAAAAAGTAAGAATATTTCATTACAGGTTGATTAATTATAAGAATAGAGAATACATGGCGTATTTGTTTTTCAAAGAATAGAGACAAATTACAAAGAAAATGGAGACCCCTCACCCCATTCAGGTCCTCATATAATTGCATGGGAGTATTCCTTAATAACGATATCAATGTTACTTAATATTCTTTATTAAAACGCTGAAATGAAACATCCAATAAATATCAAATAGGTAGCACAAATATCGTCACGAATTATTTCATATTTGAAGAAATCGAGGATTTGTATTAAAATAAAGGAAAACTCTAATATAGGCAAATCCACACGTTCTTCACCGTTTAATTCGTTTTTACCTGGAAAAACAATCGATTACTGAAATTAAACGAAATACTAGATGACTGAAAAACAATTAAGAAAAACATTGTTTTACATCGGTTATCTTATTTCTAATTGAAAGTAAGTTTTATTTAGATGAACATTAGAAATAATAAGCCAGATACATAGACAATAATAGTGCATTGACTTAACTTATCAACGATATAAGGGTGAGGCTTAGAAACGGGGAAATGCGAGGCTATGCCGAGCTATTTCCCCCTTTCGGGCCGAATCCTTATATCGTTGATATGTCAAGTCGATGCACTATTATTGTCTTTAAACTACAATCTAAAAAAAAACATTTTTGATTGTTGTTTAATGTGTTAATGTTATCATTTTGATTTAATATTGGGAAATTTCCCCCTTTTATAAAAAGGCCTCATATCATGCAGGCCGAGAAATATACGACACGATGAAATGTACATTACCTGTTAAAATTCGCAATCGATGGTGAACGAATTTGTTTAAGAATGAACTAAAATATCAACAATAAGCATAATACATAATGATTTATAGTTTGCAGACCAAAAATATTAACAAGTTAAATCTGCAAAAAATAAGTTTGAGTCGTTGTATATATTGAAAACAAGAACAGGTTGAATAGGTCGTATGAATAATTAATTATAATTTCGGAAATTTCTATTTAAATATTCATGGGAAAGTGATATCATGTCAGTGACTGTATATGACATAGAAATATACGGTCAACGCATTTTGATTGCTCAAATAGAACGAGTGCAGTATAAAAGAATATGATTCCCCTATAAAGTATACGCCCTAGTTAGGTGATTTTCAGTATTCTTTTCCATTCTCCAAGAGCCAAAATCACATGAAGTATATTTTAACAATGTTTTTATTTGAATGCTCATATTAATTCCTGAAAGAAATTTTCAATGGAAAGTAATTTTTTTTTTATTATTTGTGTGAATTAGAAACATGGGTAATTTGTTGAGCATTTCTAAAAAGTAACTAAATCAAAATTTCAATTTGATATCTTTAATTTATTTTCGATATGGATTAAGCCCAGTAACATCCCTTTGCATGTATGATTCATGTATTTCATATTCATGTATCACTGAAAAGATAACGTTGAATCATACCCATGTCAACCCTTTTTAACCCAGTAATGACTAAGCTTGTGGTTTTTAAGGATAAAACATGTTCTCCTTACAGGAAAACTTATTTTGTGCACTTTCTTAAAGTCAATTCCATTGCTCAGCTTTGGCATTGGCCGGATAGTTCATTTGTTCATGATTGGTCTTGTAGTTTCAATAAACCCTGAACGACTTCTGTCGTATCCTCCGTAGAAGTCCAGATGACCGTTTACCCCTAATCAGACACAATTTTTTACAAATAAGAAAACGTCATTGGTATATAAGATGTATGTTAAGTTTTTTTTCTGTCAGAGAAATATTTAACACATGACACCATCATTTAAAAGAGATCTTAATAATAATACAAGACCATGAGCTTGTTTAACATTAAAGTTACACGTGCATAGGTATGCAATTAAAATTCCTAGATATCTCAAGTAAAATCCGTTACAGTAAGCTGAATTATTTAAAAGATAAGTTGCCAACTCACAATCCCTTTATCAAATTAAACCCACTCTTAATGGCATTTTTGGTGGTGTCATTCCCGTTCCCAAATGTTTATACACGCTTATGTAATATAATGTTACGTAAGTCGATATCACAATTCGAGTGTGACCTTTAGTAAAAGGGGTGTGTCTGTCTTTTTTTTTACAAAAATTTCGATATCCGATTTGAGAAAAACCATAAAACATGGATTTTGCAGTAATTTTCCACTTCATGATTGACTGAATTTTGATATAACTACTACAAAGTTATATTAAATAGCATTTCTGCTTTTCTGTAAACTAACATTCACCCTATTGATTTAAATTTTAAGAAAAATGTTTTCTCAGGACCAAACTATTCTTGATACACCGCCTCATTGTATCAAGAAGTTAATAAGTCTCCATTCTTTTAAATAATTAGTAATGCATTTTGGTCACAGACTACTATAGTACCGTTTTGTTATTAATATCATTTAAAAGTCTGCGTATTGTCTTATTATCATGTTTAAGTTATTTCCTATTTTTTTCATTGTTAATTCAAATCTGTTCACAAAGTTCGCCTGAAGTCAATAATGAAATGTTAAAATAAATAACCACTGAACAGAACGTTCTTGACTGCAAGCGAATGAGCTACAAACAAACTAAATTCGACATAGTTCATAAGCAAATTGTCCGAGAGACTGAACATAGCCTAATCTTTAAAGAGACTGTCAAAATAAAGTTTCAGTTAAACCTGATTTACTTACTAGTATAAATATAAATAAAGAAATATGTAAAGATAGCCTCTCTCTGAAATGATTTTAATGTATTATCAGACCAAAATATGTTAACTTCAATTAAAATACAGTTCATGTGTGTACACTAAGTTTATAAAGATCTGAAAACACTTCTACGTACTATATATATATATATATATATACTATCTGTTTTGGTTATTATCAAAATGTTCACCTCCAATTTTAGAGGTGAGTATAAACAAAACACTCCAGATGATCCCAAGGAGTCAATAAAACAGAAAATAGAACGTTGGAAGATTATTGTAAGCAAAACGTGGATACAGGATCGGAATTTCTATCAGTTTGAATTCGTTTACTGTTCATTTTCATGGTATCTGTTATATTATTAATCCCTGTTTACATGTTCACCTCAAACGTTAGTTCATGTAGACTTCAAAACAGAAGTTACATCACAGAATTAGGGAGTAAAAAGTAAAATTGATACATGTAATGCAGGAAGATAAATTGATTCAATGCCGAATAAAGTAATTAAACAGTTATGTGGCTGCACGACTAATGTGTATCATAAGTTACACTCAACTGGAATAACATCATACGTCGGACATACCAATTAATTACTGATCTTTTGTACTCATTGATACCACAGTCATCGTCATGTAGTGTATGGTTACACTTTGGGTGGAAACTAAATTTCATTTTTTTCCATTTGAGATCAATCACGTTGATAAGAAACTGCATAATACATTATATCTTCCCACGTGGTATTTACTTCATCGCTCTAATCCTTATGTTTTCATCTTGGCTATACTGAGTATCTAGTAATAGTAAAATGAATGCCTTCGCCACAATTGGAATTTGAAATGCCTATACTTTCAATTCTTTGAAGTCTGTTTACCTTCCTCATGTTATAAATCTACTCACTAGATTAATGCTATTTATAAATCCAGAATACGTCTTAATAACAGTTGTTTTCTTATAAATCGAATTATGCGTAAATGGAAGGTACTTCGAACCCCAAATACATTACCAAAAAAAAGTCAACAGTAGTATACTGCTATTCAAAAGTCATTAAATCGATTGAGAGGAATACATTATGTAAATCTTTTACCAATACAAACCGAAAGGAAAATGTGTGTTTTTGTTGTATATAGGTAATTGTGATATACTGGATTTACTAAAGTAATTACGAATTCATAGAGTTGCAGAGTTAATAGATGTCCCAACTTAGTTGTTTGTTTTCTCAAAGTTGTCTTGTCTAAACCCAATTTATTCCGATATAGCAATAAAAGGTCATCAACGGTTTTTCATTTCAACTGATAACTTTCACACCAGTGTTATCACTAGGATCTCTTCTTTTTATTTTATTAATCTAGCCACAAAGGACGTTTTATTATATTACAATCGAAGATTGGGTTATTGTTTATCTGTGTTATATCGTGATCTATTGTTGATTCTATGGTGCAACCTTGTGTGTTGCAGCTTGTTTAAAGATAGTGAATTCCTGATTGCTGTATATTCCATTTAATTAAAATGTGGACGTTGACTAGCGCTACTCATCTGCAACTATCAAGGTCCCTGTTGCAACATTTGTAGATATAAAACATTACATTGTTCTTGTACTGTCGGCAATGTTTTGGGATAAGTTTTATGATGCGAAAATGCACGATGTTATCATTTTTATGGCAACTATAGTTAGAAGCTTTATCTTTTATTTTTATCTTTTTTTTTCTTGTATTGGGATTGGCATGTTGTTTTTATAAAGAAGTATACGATATAGATTTCAGTTACACTCGTTTTTAAACAATTGAATACTGAAAGTGTGGTAGACAATATTTAGTAAATGTTTAGGATAAAAAAAATTAATCTTAAAATGTAATGCTTTTAAATACACAGAGAAAATGCTTTTAAATACATTATAATTTGCCCTTGGCAAACATTACTGCAAGATATACTATTTCGATAAAAAAAATTAAAAGTATGGTATCATATGATGTCTGAAATATTTATAATATTCATATTTCTATTTAAATTTAAAATCGGCATTTAATTTTTGACGGCTCCAGAGATAAAGACAACCACTGAATTTGTGTCAAGCTTTGGACACTAGACACGAACACTAATAATTTCCAATATCTTGTTGGTAATCTGCAATTAAAAAGATAAAATTAGATTTTCTAGAGGCTTGAGGCTTACCGGCCACAAAATGAAAATATTTCGTGTTTAATATATCTAGATTGAGTAGGTTGCTTTGTGATATTAGGCTGTTAGTTTCTAAGTTGAATTGTTTCACATGTTTCATGTCGGTTTTTTTTTTTAAGTCGACTACACAGTATGTGTTTTGTCACTGTGACGGTTGCCTATATCTGCTTATTTTAACTTTGGAGGATAGTTGTTTCATTGAAAATCATACCACATCTCCTTTTTGTATATTCAAAATCAGCCAGAATGTAATTTTTTGGGATTCGAGCGTCACTGATGAGTCTTTTGTAGACAAAATGCACGTCGTCTGGCGTAAAGACAAAATTTAATCCTGGTATCTATGATGAGTTTATTTACAGACTTTTTTTACCACCTGTACCTTATGCGATAACAAAGCATTCACTAGAATTGTGAAATGTAGACATCTTTAAAATTAGCTTAGAGTATTTGTCGACAGATGACAGATGATGACACATGAGACAAAATATATTGATTTGATCAAAAAGTTAGATGTCAACTGGTATAACTGTCTACTTCCCTAATTATTTCCAAAACCGTGAGGGAAATATTTTTGTATTTGCAATAATTCACTTTACCCTTGCATTTCGCAAGAGTATTACATTGTATCAAGATTTGGATGTCGATGTCACTTTACTAAAGATATGCAATATGGGCTAGTTTGGTTATTTAAGATTGGATAATATTTAATCAGTACTTAAGATAGGGATTGTTTTGTAACCTTAAAACAAATAAGTGAGAAAACTGTAGGTATTCCAGTTTAAAAAATGGATGCATTATTTAAAAGTGAACGCATATTTGAATATTTAGTAATTAATCTCAATTTCGGCGTCAGTAGAGTGTTATAAAACAATATGCACTAAATACACGTGAATGTCTATATCTATTCATCTTCGCTAGCCAAGGGTTACGATCGACTTCCGTTCTAGATCGTAGCCCTTGGCTAGTGAAGATGATATCAATTGAATGAACTAAAACACGCATGTTTATGTTTTCATCGGACACATCCAATCTTTAAAGTGTTGATTATATTTTACTTTTGTATGTTTTGTTTTTTAAAAATGAAATTCAAAACAGTGTGGCTGTGGCCATTGATTGACACATTAAATTCATCCATTGACTGGGACAATTTACGTGAACGTTTGTCTGTAGCGACCACTGTTCACGACGTACAGGTCTACGATAGACATTTAAACTGTGGGGTCACCAAAGGTTTTTTAACGCCTTTATTATAAAATAATTCGAAAAATTAATCCGGAATAACCTTTATGTTTTGATTTATATAATTCGTATAAATCAAAACATCGTGTTATTTCTGATTAATTTTTCGAATTACTTTATTAAGGTGTTGTGAACCTTTGGTGATCCCATAGTTTAAGTGTCTTTAAAAAGTATATAGTGAGCAGTGGTCGTTACATACAAACGTTCACCTAAATTGTCCCAGCCAATGGATAAATTTAATGTGTCAATCAATAGCCACAGCCACACTGTTTTGAATTTCATTCTAATATATATTGAAATAGCGAAGATGCCCCGCCTAACCAATGCCTTGAGTGCAATATATAGGACTGTTCAGAAATTAAACAAATTCAGAATCACAATCATATATTATGAAAAAAATGAAAATAATGATGAAAAGAAAAAAAAAAGAGACAGACAAATACTACGGCGTACTACAGTACATGACATATAAGGCATGAAGATGTTATTGTTACAGATCAGCTAAATTATCTATAGTATAGGATCCTACAAATTAATGTAATATACAGTCACAGAAAATAATTATATTTATAAGTACGTCTGAGTCAGTGACAGCTCTACAACAGATGTATCCATCGGATCGCCATCAATGATGGTGATACATGGCTGTGTACATAATGTATATATAACTCGTCTAAACATCAACCCAACAATGTTAGATCTGTGACTTTGCTTTCGCAAATTTTTGGTTCTTCCCTCGCCGGGATTCGCACCCATGCTACTGTGATATCGTGACACCAAATCGCCTGCACTGCAGCCGTCCCGCTAGACCACACGACCACCTGGGCTCTCAAAAAAAGAGCTTTCGCTGGCCGTGTATTACCTTTCCTCGTCAGTTTTAATCTAGCGGCGTACTACAGTACATGATATATAAGGCATGAAGTATATATATATATATTTCATATTGTCAATTATTAAACATTTTCGAATAGAAGGAGTTGCAATATTTATCATAATACATAGCAACAATGTTGGTGTACAAATCTTCTAATATTCGCAGAAATGACATATCGCTTTGTTAGGAATCTGATAGTTGAAGTCCAACCTTAAAATTTGTCATTTTAAAACTTCTTATTTGGTTAAATTTACTTTTGAAATCGGTATTTGTGCAATTTAAAATTATTTTTATAATATACTAAACTGTTTCGGTACGTCAAAAGTTCAAAATCTGGGTAGGAGTAAATATAATGAATGTCAATGTTTTCATAACCTTTGCCATGCTTTTATTTAATTTCAAATCCTCAGCGTGATATAAAACATCAAGAACTGCACCATTAATCCGTATTACGATGTGGTTTCGCCTTTCACAGAGAAAGGACATGGTACCTTACTTAATCCCAATGTAATTACTTCTAGAAAACCTTACCAATGTCATGATGTTACATGTGTTTATTGAAGATACCGTACAATATGGCTTTAAATAGGTGATAAATTAACAATTAGGTGATATTAATTCAATGTAAATAATTGTATTTTCCTATAGCTTTCATTTTTTGTAGTTTTAAGATTATTCGTTCACATAAGCTTTATATTTAGCTTCCTCAGATAGTTGCGAATCAAAATTCTATTGATTTGTAGTTAAATTTATTTGAAATAACTATTAAAATTGCACAAAAATAGATTTGATTAGGCGTTTAGGTGAAAATTAAAAATACTATCATATAACATGAAAAACAATTGATGTTAACGTAGGTTCCGTTGATTGCAACATATTAAATTGCATGCGAAAGTTTGAAAATAACAATAATACGTAGACTTAACAAATAACTACTATCAGTACAGTCTGTTTTCAATTTCGCGACATTTGTTAATTTTTTGATAATATAAAAAAAATAAAAATATCTTTTCTTAACTTTGTTCCAAAAGCTGTATATTGTTCAAAAAACAAATTGGATATTACTAATTTTTTACAATGTTTTGGGTAACGTTTTAAGAATATTTTCTTTTAGACTATAGAACAATTTACATTTTATAACTGTTAAAACTATTTAGGTTACTGATAAAAAAAAAGCCTAGAAATTAACGATTTGTTAGTACATATAATAGACAATGCATCTTCAGACAACTAATTTATTCTATCTCAACCATATTACAGAAATGGGCTAAATAAAAGACAACGTAACGCCGATTGAGATCTCTTATTGTAATGTTTTTAAGTTTATCTGAGGTTTGTATATATATAAATATATATATATATAGCTATTCAAAAATATAAGAACAATATAATACTTTAGCAATAAACAGTACATATAAACTACAAAGGAACTCTTCAAACGAGCGTCTTTTGTCACAATAGATTATACATTGCACAATAGAATATACATTGTACAACCTCCACACAGTTACAGTATAGTAGACTTGGACGTGGAGTCTTTTTCTCATTATTGCAAATGCAGCGTATATATATTCAGTACGATGTCAACGTTTACGAGACATTTAGAGTCTGCAATAATCTCAATTTTTTGTTATAATCAATCAGCTAAGGCACATTTTTTCCAATTTATCCTAGTACATAAACACCTATATTTTACACATCTGTTTTAAGAACAGAATACGTCATGAAGATTATGTCTGTGAAACAAACTGCTTATTTAAAGATATTACGCTAATTCTCTCAGGGAATTGTATAATCCTTTATGTTAATACCGAAGCAAAAACTTCTATGCCGATGATATCATCGGTCACTAACAGTCCGCGAACAGTGGTATCGACTAATACAAACCTATGATATTGTTTTTGTTCAAATATGATAAATGACAATAGCCATCCCAAATGTTGGATTAACCAAGAGTAAGTTCAAGTGTTTAAATACCATTGATAAGTTTAGAAACATTTAGTCTTTCCAGAGGAATTTATCTTGTAAACTTCTATGAAAAAAGTATTTACAACACTACCGGACGTCAATATATTTCCATTTGATTAGGGACTTTCCGTTTTGAATTTTTCTCGGAGTTCATTTTTTGTGATTTTACTTTTTAAAAGGTTGCGTTCCATAAAGATGCCGAAATCATACGTAGGACTATAATAAACAACAGAACGAATGGAAAACAACAACTGCATTTATAGCTAGTTAAACCTCCCTCTACATAATATCAATTAGTGCTTCAGGTTTTTTTTATATAGTTTTAATTTTAGTTTTAACTACAATTAATAACTTTAAATAATAAATCTGCTACAACAGAGACACAGTACATTCTGATTGGAATGTCAAGTACGTGTCGGTTTATTAATCGTTTTTTGAAATGTGATCATTTAAAACTTTTCTTCAGAAGAAGTACTAGAAAAGATAGTATTTCGATTGATTATCTAGGTTTGGCATATTCTAGTATAGTATTTTACGAATGTACGTCAAACATTGGCGATATAGATGTTTGCTTTGCCGGGTTGTACAAACATAAAACGCTTTTTTCTTGAGTTTTAAGGATGAAATCTGTTGTCCAGTCTTGGTATCAAAGGGTGAATAAAATGAAACGATTTTGTCACACGTTATAATTATCAAATTGTTAAATCGATAATTAAAAGGATTCCCAATTTGTTTTAAGACTGATATCTGCTATTCTTCTTCTCGTCCTCTAAGTTTAAATCGATTTGCGCTTATAATAATCTGTCGGTGCTTGACCAGGACTCTCTATGACGTATACATGTTTATTTGGGTATTGTATTGCTCCTTCTACGTTTATGATTCTACTACGACTATGAAGTGACCGCCTTCAATTTGTTGAAGTGTATGTCACTATTTTCTGTACATTTAATACACATAATTAGAGTGAATGACAGTGGATTTAAGTATCAACAAACGCTTAGAATGACCTGATAAATCACTCATACCAATGTTCAGTGGTACCATCTAGACAGTTCAAGGTTTTTATCCTTCATGGATAGAATGATTGCTGACATATTTGTATTCTGCAATGTGGACTTGGAAAGATAGCGAATATATTGTTCGTGACTGTCTGGCTACTAAAACCAATCTGTTCATTTTTTGGTATGGGGTACGAAGTGATAACAATATCTGTATCAATGCAATTTTTGCACACCTCTGTATCGCACAGATATTAAGTTGGTGTTCTAATAGGTTATGACTAACTTATCAAAGGCTTGTAAAGAAATCCAACCATTTATTTGTTTTGAGTTTTCCATTTTCTATACAAAAAAACAAACAAGGCTGTAGCATTGGTTTATAAGTTAAAAAATTTCAAAAGTTAAAGTTTAGAAAAATTTCTCTTTATTTTAAGATTCACAACATCGGTTAAGAAAGCCTAAATAACAAGTACTATGCTCTCCACCTCTCTCTGCTGAAAAAAATACAATCCAACAAATATTCTTTGGCGTATCTGAGTATTAATGTTATTTTTCTTTTCTTTATATTTTTTTTCAACTTAAGTTGTTAAGTTGTAATTTTTTTAAATCTTTCTTGGTCTTGAATCATTTGTTCAACAAACTACAAATAGTTTCATGTTACATTTCTGTTCGTTGTCAATTTACATTTTTAATAAAAAAAAAAATCTTTGATTGTTCGGAACAAAACCAAATAATTGTTTCGTTTTAATGAATTTTTCAGCGTTAAGTAATTTGTTTCATCCCCCGCGACCTCACGTCAGAATAAAAATTCTTAACCAGATATGAAAAATCAAAAAAAATCGTGTTTAACGAAAACATTGCACTGTGGTATTTGCGTGCAGCACGTAGATAGACCACTGCTTGAACCTTTCAAATATGTTCACAGCATAATAAAAATCACAATAACTCCTTTAATGATTTCATTGAAAATAGCAAACATCGCGTGAAGGTATATTATAATTAATTAAGGGTAATGAATGTACCTTGCCGACTTGTTTAAAGTGTTGTAACCGCAGCCATTTTGGCTATTTATACTTCCGGAAACACTTGAATTATTTATTTATCTTGAAGCGTTTCTTATCAGTGTGAATCTTTATAATTACAACGTCATTTTATACAATGACGTATTCTGTGGTGCGTTCAAAAAATCAACGTGCTTTATCATTTTAAAATCAGATTTTTGGTTCAAATATTTTTCATTGATGAACGATTATTAATTATAAAGTATGATGTTGGTCAAACACGCTTGTTTTGGCATAGTGAGGTGCTGGTTACAGTGTAACAAATGAACTATACAAACCATGAACTATTTGTGTGGTTGCTGCTATGGATGACCTGAAAAAAAATTTGATATTAAAATTTTAAAGTCATAAGAAACCTCAAATCAAAAAACAATTATACATATGTTTTTTTTTATAACTCAATGGATAGTTTTCATTATAAAACTTATGTACTTATACTTTTTTCTGAAGAACATTCTTTAATTTATTCATATTTAGAAGAAGTTTACTTTATTTTCATTGCTTCCTTCCATTCCAGGAAGCAATTCCCCCGACATATTTTCCGTATGCAAAGTGACCTCAGTGTGACCCATCTCGTAAAAATCCGCTGATCACAATACGCATGGATGTCCTTAAAATAAACTAATAATTATCTGAATTTACATGTTAAACACGTGCTCAATTTCCGTGCTTTTTTGTTGATTTTTTTGTCGATTGTTGACAAACAGGTGACAATCGTTAAACTTCGGCTTCAAAACACGAACTTTAATTACCTACCATATTTTCACAATAACACTGACCGATTGAAAAAAAAATTGACGATTATACGAAATTTACACGAAAAAAATGATAATTTCGTGCACAGAAGACTAAGTTTATAATGTTTGTATGCATTGGTTCAAGAATTGGAAGAACATTATTTTTCACCGGTCACTCGTTTCTTATGACTTTAAGTTTAGCACCTGTGTACTAGTATAATTATACCTGGAAATAACCAGACCGTAACTAGGCATTTTATTTTAGTGAGGCAGATTTATTGAGCCGAGCTAATCGAGGAGAAATGTTTTTGGCAGGGTATGGAAGGAATGGTGCAAAATCCTGCATTCTGGGCATTTCAAGAGAGCTTGACAATCTTTTCAATAAAACAACACATGGTTGACACCATACAAGGGCAGCAGGTTGAATTATCTACTGTTGACATGAATCAGTGGTAGAACTGCTCACCATCATAGAGCACGTTGAGTTTACTCCAGGTTTTAGTAGGGATATGTTTTGATAAAAAAAATAGTAATATGTCCTACGGGTTCTATCCACAATTTTCTACATAAGTAATAGCCTGTACCAAGGTAGGAACATGACAGTTTTTATTCTTTCGTTTGATGTGTCGTTAGAAGTCCTTAAATAAATAAATAGTTTGGTTTACACTAGGCAGCTTGTCAATTGCAATTTTCTTGATCACATGGAATCAAATACAATCATAGAGACATGTATTACAGTCATAAAAAGTGTATTAAAGTGTGAACAATAAAGAAATGATAAAAATGCAAATTTCTTCGTGTACTGGTCAATGTTATATTCATTTGATTACAACAGGGATGAATAATAATACATTGGATTTTTTTTTATCTTAAATAGTCTTGAATTCCAGTTATAAAAAATAGGGTTGTCTGTAAAGTGTTCTAGTTTTTTTCTTCAAGTTTTTCTATATGTATTTTCAAACGCTTCAGTTTTGAACAATATTAAACTATTATCTTTTGTTCCGATTTCTTATACGAAAATAATGATTTATAAGAAAGACCAATGCCTCGAAAAATTGTAAGCATTGACCCAGACATGATGTAAAGGTTTCGTACTTTAAAACAATCTACATTATATCCTTTTTCCATTTATTCATTTGTTAATTATCATCACCATTGCTATTGAAATTACATGTTGTATGTATCGAATTTGCAGTCTATAAACGTTATTATTCCTCGTAGGTATGAAGTCTTTTTTAATCTGACAACACTTTCGATCGACATTGCTATAGTATATATATATATATTATTTTTAGGACTGTTTCATAAACCGATTTTATTTTATATGCTGAGCAGGGGATTTACTATTAATGTAGAATTGAATCAAATCTGTAACAGATTATGTACATTATGGAGTTTGGGTATAATTTTATAAAAGGTAATTTTATATCATATTTTTCTGTTCGACTACACCCTTGACCTTCAAATATTTGAGTGTTCCTGATAAGGGTAAATCCATAAGAGCGCTTATGACGGCTTATCAAGTGTAATTTTCATTTTCTAATAGCTGTATCCACAAGAACATATTAGAAAGTGTGTATTAAGTAATTACAGTATTACTTAAAGTTGTTCCAAATGTGTATTTTATGGTGCTGCATCGGCTATCAGTATAAGCACAACATTTTATCATTTTTTTCATTTTCCAATGAACATAATAGCTATATACAGGTATGCATAACATTTATATAGACAATAACTGTTTAGTGTCTTTAAATATCATCTGTATTTGTACGAGGCTAGGAAACAAGGTGTATGCGAGCTTTTAGCGAGCTACTACACCTGTTTCGAGCCGAGTACAAATACAGCTGATATTTAATGACACTAAACAGTTATTGTCTTTATCCTGCAATTAATTCTGTATATTGTTTGTGTTTTGAAAGACACAAAAACTAACATATTTAGCATTTATTTTCGATTTGTAATCCCTTGGGGCCCGCGTAGTTATATCAAAATCATACATTACGCTGAAGACGGGTTCGCAAAAAAAAAAAATCTCGAATGGTTAACAATAATACATCGCTCAAGGTGAATAATTATCTATTTTAACATAAAAACTAATTTCAACAGTAAAAACAAATAACAAAACATTGTCAAATTTGAAACAGAAGTGTACGAGTTGTCCTACGCTCCAGACTTGACATCCACTAAACATGCATGCTGAAATTGACATGGTTGATTTTGTAACACAATCAGACACATTCAAGTTTTGAAATCGACAATTGTCATCGTCATTGGAATGTAACTGGAATACACATTCTGAGGTCATACAGGTTCAAACAATAGTCAGTCCGGCAGTGGGCGGAGCTTTAAAGCGATATCTGTATATAGTATACAGATACAGCATAGCGATATCTGTAGGGCTGTATCTGTATAATAGGACACCCAATTGCAGGATAAATTCTAATAACTAAAGGAATAATATGATACATGTACAAGATATATTTATTTTATTATTTTGGAGTGTTTTCTTTTTCTTTCTTATGTATGTGATAAAATTACAACTTCATGTGGAACTCGTATCAACTCCATATTGCTTCAAATCGGCAGTATTTTACCTGGCACCAGAAAGGCTTACGACCAACCATGCCATGTTCACCCACTTCTACACACTTCATCGTTATGTAGTTACCCTATAGTTATTATTGTAATCATTTGATTAAAGAATTATAAGTTAAACCGCAACATTATTGAATCAGTGACAACATCAATAATATTATACGATAATTTCAAGAAAATAACTAATTTCCATGTTTTGATTTGTCAGGTACAAATTCCATCATGTCAATTTCAAATTGATGTCACGCTTTTAATTTAATGAGGGTCCTAACGATTTCGATACATTAAGTTTGAGTATTTTATATTCAAACGTTCTACTTTCTAAACCAGTTTTCACATTTTCTGATAATTATTCTTTTGAATGAAATGTCGTTTGTTGAAAGGGAACAAAATTAATGTTAAATTGTTTTATACTGCACTCGTTCTCTATTTGAGCAGTCAAAATGCGTTGACCGTATATTTCTATGTCATATACAGTCACTGACTTGATATCACTTTTCCTCATAAATTATGTTTAATTATTCATACGATCTCTTCAACCTGTTCTTGTTTTCAATGTAAACAACGATGCGTTTAACGACTCTAACTTGTTTCTTTTGCAATTTTCGGGAAAACATATTTCACTTTTTAATATTTTTTTGTTTTCAACCTATAAATCATTATGTTTGATGTTTATTGTTGATATTTTAGTCTGCAACGAATTCGTTCACCATTGATTGCGGTAATGATGTACATTTCATCGTGTTTTATATTTCTCCGTCTGTGTGATATGAGGCCTTTTTAAAGGGGGATTTTTCCCAATATTTAAATTTAAAAAAATAACATTAACACAATAAACAACAATTGAAAATGTTTTATTTTTAGATTGCAGTATAAAGACAATAATAGTGTATTGACTTGACATATCAACGATATAAGGATTCGGCCCGAAACGGGGAAAATGCTCGGCACAGCCTCGCATTTCCCCGTTTCTAAGCCTCATCCTTATATCGTTGATATGTCAAGTCAATGCACTATTATTGTCTATATATGAATTTTTATCTGTATTTCTCCAAGTCAGGAGCATTTTGCTTCTGTGCGGCTTTTTAAACATGTTTGTCGTCTGTTTTGAAATTAACCCGAGGTCAACTTTGCCTGATGAAGTTGAAACCTATGTTTCTTTAATGTTATTGAATTCGACCAAAGGCCAACCTTACCTTAATAATTTCTAAAACTTAACAACGGATAACTTAAGAAAGTCATGTTATTATTAATCATTGGAGTACGAAAGTAATAACTACTGTGAAATGCTTAGCTGATTAATATATAGAGAGGAAAAAATGATAAATGCTTAGAACGTTAATATTGTCTAATTTTACAGCTGAATTGAAAAGAAAAAAGAAAATATAAAACACGTATAGTAAGTAAAACATTGCGTGCATTTATAATAATACCCACAAAGCGCGCACATGTAATGCGCCTTATTGCAAAGCTTTCGAACCCATAAGACTAAGAATAAATATGAATCTCTATCGGAATGTAATATAATAAGAAATTAGAGCAGTTAGATTTGATTTGATTAAATTGTAAATGCAGGAGTTGTTTAACTTTTCATCATTTTTTTCTTAAACGACGAACTTTATTGTTTTTGTCTATACCTTTGAAACGATGTTTTACCTTTACATACCGAAAAAAAAAATTAATAGCATTATTGTGTGTGGTTATGGGAGAAATACATACGGATCTCTCTAATGAGTAGGAAATCGACTATGCATAAACTATGACATATTCTCTTACAAACATCTGAGACAATAATTAGATTTGTTATCTATACAGTGAAGGTCTTGTCACGTTCTAACTAGTAGCGTCAAAATATTTGAAGATTTTCTGATTATACGAGTATAAACTTATGCACGTCCAAGCTCTTTTGTATGTCTGAAAATCATAAGATGTTATGTTCAAAGCTTTTTTAAAAGGTTTGTATGTCTTCGGTAGTGCAATGCACCTGTTTGCATACGTACAGGGTAGCACTTAGTTCATAATCTTCAGTGAGACAAAAAGCCAACAATAGAAACAAATTCGGCTAAGACGAAATGTTCAATTCTTTGGGCAAAATTTATCTTATGCTATAATACGAATGTCTTCTTTAGACTCTTTCTGGTTTTTATAAACTTGAAAAAATATGTTTTTGGCTTTACAACTGTTCGGGATCAAATACATCTGCAGAAGTTTTTTTTCGAGCATTTGCATCACATGTTTTTATTATAAGAGTCTTAATATAATCATAATGATAATTTCTTATCGTACACGAGGACTGCAATATGGCGATAAATTAAATTTAATGTAGATTTTATTTTTGTCAACCAATTCCGCATTTAGAAAAGACATCTGTTCAGCCATGTATCTTACAGATAATTAATTCATTATGTAATAAAACTGGATTTGAAATATAAATATTAAATAAGGCTGAGATTATCATATAAAGTAATAAAACACCTTTTTATTCGTCTTGTTTTGTATTTTTGTCTCAACAGTGCTAGATACTGTATCAAATTACAAACTAATTAAATAATGAAGTTATTTGAGTTGATATAACATTGTTGGGATGAGTACCAATATTATCACACATAATGACAATTATGTACATTTCTATTTGTTTTAATTTCCCCGGCGAGTTTTTAAACAGATCGAGCGATAAAACATACTGATGTCTAGTAGTTTTCGATATTATTTAATTATCTAATTATTGAAGATTTCCTCCCAATAAATGAAATTTGTTCGTAACGTGTGTTTCATAATGTACTTTCGATAAAAGATGAAAGAAAATTTTGACATTAGATGTACTGGTTTAAGATAGTCTATCATTTATCATTCGTCTAAATGAGCTCTTTCAAAAAAATATCAAGCATGAAATACTCGGTTTGCATGACACTAAACTGATTTTGTCTACAATTGCAATCTTACATACAAAAGTATTGCAAGTTTGTATGTTAAAAAGTCAGAACAAACTAAATTTTATACATGACAGATCTAAATTATTTGTTTATATTGTTTATTATTTTGTATGTCACAAACTTAATGTTTAAAGTTTACATGGCAATAAATATTTGAATTTTTGAATTTTGTTATTAGTAACACACTGTTAGGGTTTTGAACCAATCGCTCCCACAGATTTTACTTGTGAGCTTAAATTAAATATTTTGTCCTGAACATGATCATCCGGCTTATGAAGGGAAAAAAATTAAATCGTCCATGTGTTGCCTATCTCCTAATTTTATTGGTTAGCAATGCTTATTGTTACTTTGTATAGGTAATACACAGTGATAATAGTCCACTTAGTAAACAGGAAAACTTACATAATTATAATATATTTGATATGTACATATTTAAGTTTAGACGTTTTTTAATAAATATCCCTGTCAGTTCCCAATACAAAAAAAATAATCCCGAAGTGATAATAATAGGGATAAAAAAAAATGCATTGAACAAAATGAATTAGTTATAAGACAGAGATTTGATTTTTTCCATATTGAAACTAAAACAAGATGTACAAAAGGAATAATCGACGAAAACTATTTTCTTTTATTCAGCTGACTAGTAGTTTTGTCCATAGTAGTAGATGGAAACGCCATTAAGGGGTCCTTTATTCATTTTATTTGGATGATTACGACTGACGGTAATCGTATGTAAACTATATACATATTATTTTTATATTAACGCTGTAGTTAAAGACTAATGTATACTAAATTTTGCTTCTACCTTTCTTTTGCAGACAAGAAGACCCACATGAGTCTTTCTTTGGTTACCAAGGCGACAATCCAATCGGGGAATCTTAACCGAACGTTGTGATGTTTAGTTGGAGAACCATTGGTGTAAATCATATCTGCTTTAACTTGGCGTATAATTTTTTACAAAATGATTTGAACATTTAGCAAGACTATCGAAGATGTAATTAGAGTGAGCGGAAGTAAACTGGTTGTGATATTTTACCGGTTTTCATCACAAGCAGGAATTTTGTTATATTTTCCCGTCATTAGGCATTGATAATTTGTTTGTTCAAACTGAGAAACAAGTTAGACCATTACTACACATAAAAAACAATGTATTTTGTAAACATTTTCCTTTGTTATATACAGTTTTAGAATGTATTTTAAATTAAACTTGAAATGAAGCTAATTTCAAAAACATGCATAGAAGTCAGAATGGAAGTGACGAGGCAATACTTCATGCGAATTTATCTCACAAAGACATATTTCATCGATTTTTCTTATTTTTGCAAAATTACAACATAACAACTCTTTACTTCAAAAGGGCTATGAGTTCGTTACAAATGTTCTTAAAAAGTAACTATTTGTGGTATTTAATTGTATTCGTTATTTCTCTTGTCTATATAAAATTGATAATAACTTCCATATTTTGTTGTTTAATATTTAATTTATTTGACATTAAAATTGTTTTATTGATAGTGCTCTGGTTATTTAAAAATACAAACCATTACCAAAACACTATTGTGCACGAGATCCGGGGAAAAAACACGAGTAACAATTTGCTCATTACATTTGTTAGTATGAGTTATGATAAAAAAAGATTCTCAAGTAATTGTGAAAAACGCGAGAATCGTTAAGAACTAGGCTTCAAACTGTTTCTAGAATTTTAGAATTTTCTTCTATTTCAAATAACATTCCTTAAGAAATAAGAATTATTGCTGTGAATAATCAATTTCTGACTAAAGCAGCAACAGTTTGAAATGTTGTGTATTACCAGTGCAGGCTGATAACTCGAGAGCAATACACAAAATTAAAAAAAATATTAAAAAAAGAAAAAACCCAGTGAACAAAGATGCAACATTGTAAGTTGACTTGTGATATTGCCACCTTGAGTGGTCAACGATACACTCAGTCACAAAACCAAAGTGAATATTAACAGAAAACCAGTTTGAATTCCAGGTTGTTATTCAATAAAAAAAAAAGTCAAACGCGAAAGACGGATAAAAGCTATGTGCAAGCTCAAAAAAGGAAGAATATTACATTCACAAGTTTTGAAGAACGGGGTTCGGGAAGGGTGAGCTTTTTATGTCTTGATTATGACACTAACTGGACTCTCATGGATATTACATGTTATTGTGTTTTTGAGACCTTAGTGAAACTGCCGTTGTTTTCTTGTTTATATTTGAATGATGTTTCAAACTTTTATGTTTGTGTTTTGTGGACCAATGTTTTCAGTTTATCTTTTTATAGCAGTGTCGTCTGTCCTTCTTCGATATATGACTATTTTCCATTGCTAACCATAATTTAGAATTTGGTGTGAATATATATCAGCTGTTATAAATGGAATAACAAATGAATTGCATCAGTTTGGAAACCTGTAACACTAATTGTTAGATATGAATCCAAGGAGATGATCAAAATATGTCAGCATGGTCAAGTAGAGCAGCATTAGTATTTGCAGTTGCATTCCTCAGTTTATGCAGTATCATCATAATGTTACATAATAACCAAAATACCATTACTTGTCAGTTGAAATTAAATTTCGCCAACCTTTTTCAAATTCAATTCTTATATCATTATCAATTGTATACGTCTATAAATGAGTATTTTCATTATTTCCTATTTATCTGTTAACCGTTATCTTTTCGGTCTTGCTGTCAAATGTAACACTTAGACCATTACTTTTAAATTCTAAGTTGAAATTAAGAAACAAGACATTAATTTAGACACGATGCAATGACGAAACAATCGTTAAACAAGTTATTAGGTGCATTTTATTCTGATGAAAGGAAGACAACTGAGTCTGTAAAATTTTGAGTCACATTCCATGCACATGTAAGTTAATTACTCAAGAAGCGATCATACGCTGTTTTTAGTTTTAATTCATTCTATAAAATGCCTAGTCACTTAGTCTAGTCGAGCAGGAATATTAGACCTTTTCGGGGACCTGAATTCCCCCAAAATATTTGGTGGATTTCGTGTCACCTATTATGTTTTATTTTTGCTGTTGTTTATGAAAAAAATGAGGTCAGGAACCAACGACAACCACTTAATAAAAGGTTATACATTGCGAAACATTTACTCAATAATCTTGTCCATTTGTACAAATGAAAAGACATCAAATAACAGGAATGATGTTTTTCTCACTATTTTCATTGCGTTTTATTGTTATTTAAATACTACAGTCAGTTTTTTTGAAAACACAGGTCGTTTTGGTTTAATGTCTATGTCAAGTTTCCTCCTTGTGTTACATACATTATAGCCATTTTTAGCTCACCTGGCCTAAAAGGCCATGTGAGCTTTTCTCATCACTTGGCGTCCGTCGTCGTCGACGTCGTCGTCGTCGTCGTCGTCGTCGTCGTCTGTCGTCGTTAACAATTTTTCAAACATCTTCTCCTCTGAAACTACTGAATGGATTTGAATGAAACTTAACATGATTGTTCCTTAGTATATCCTGCACAAAATGTGCGCTTCAATTTTTGATCCGTCAAAAAACATGGCCGCCGTTACTTAAAATAGAACATAGGGGTCAAATGCAGTTTTTGGCTTATATCTCAAAAACGAAAGCATTTAGAGCAAATCTGACATGGGGTAAAAATGTTCATTAGGTCAAGATCTATCAGCCCTGAAATTTTCAGATGAATCAAACAAACCATTGTTGGGTTGCTGCCACTTAATTGGTAATTTTAAGGAAATTTTGCAGTTTTTGGTCATTATCTTGAATATTATTATAGATAAAGATAAACTGTAAACAGCAAAAAAGATCAGCAAAGTAAGATCTACAAATAAGTCAATATGACCAAAATTGTCAATTGACCCCTTAAGGGGTTATTGTCCTTTAATGACAATTTTTCACAATTTGTTCATCATATTTGCTAACTTTAAAAAATCTTCTCCTCTGAAACTACTGAATGGATTTGGTTAAAACTTAGCATGATTGTTCCTTAGATTATCCTGCACAAAGTGTGTGCTTTGATTTTTGATCCGTCAAAAAACATGGCCGCCGTTACTTAAAATAGAACATAGGGGTCAAGTGCAGTTTTTGGCTTATATCTCAAAAACGAAAGCATTTAGAGCAAATCTGACATGGAGTAAAAATGTTCATTAGGTCAAGATCTATCAGCCCTGAAATTTTCAGATGAATCAAACAAACCATCGTTGGGTTGCTGCCACTTAATTGGTAATTTTAAGGAAATTTTGCAGTTTTTGGTCATTATCTTGAATATTATTATAGATAAAGATAAACTGTAAACAGCAAAAAAGATCAGCAAAGTAAGATCTACAAATAAGTTAATTTGACCAAAATTGTCAATTGACCCCTTAAGGGGTTATTGTCCTTTAATGACAATTTTTCACAATTTGTTCATCATATTTGCTAACTTTAAAAAATCTTCTCCTCTGAAACTACTGAATGGATTTGGTTAAAACTTAGCATGGTTGTTCCTTAGATTATCCTGCACATAGTGTGTGCTTTGATTTTTGATCAGTCAAAAAACATGGCCGCCGTTACTTAAAATAGAACATAGGGGTCAAATGCAGTTTTTGGCTTATATCTCAAAAACGAAAGCATTAAGAGCAAATCTGACATGGAGTAAAAATGTTCATTAGGTCAATATCTATCAGCCCTGAAATTTTCAGATGAATTAAACATCCAATTGTTGGGTTGCTGCCACTTAATTGGTAATTTTAAGGAAATTTTGCAGTTTTTGGTCATTATCTTGAATATTATTATAGATAAAGATAAACTGTAAACAGCAAATATGATCAGCAAAGTAAGATCTACAAATAAGTCAATTTGACCAAAATTGTCAATTGACCTCTTTAGGAGTTATTGCCCTTTAAAGACTTTTTTCACAATTTGTTCACCATGTTGACTTACTTTAAAAAATCTTCTCTTATGAAACTGCTGTATCAATTTCAGCCAAACTTATGCTAAATGAGTTTCAGAGTTTCAGAGTATCTAGTATAAATTTTATATTTCATTTCCTTGTATGTCAAGAAACATAGCTCCTATGGCTAAAATAGAACATAGGAGAAAATGATTTTTTTTTGCTTTTGAAGAAAATAGGACGATTCAAAGAACATTTAAATAAATTGAAAAGCCAAAATAATCATTGATGAGAGATTAAACCAAAAAAATTCAGGTGAGCGATTCAGGCTCTTGAGAGCCTCTTGTTTTTATTTACCGTTTAGGTTTTCATTAACATTTTGTTTTCATTTGTATAACAATCACGCATAACTCTTATCGGTAAATAAGACATATCTTTATTTTTACGTCAAGGTGGACTCGCAAGGCTATAGATTGTATCCATCTTGTTATTTAGGTCTATCCGGAAACATTATTCTAGTACGTTGTCCTTACACTACATTGCCACATGGCGCAAAAACAATTAAAATAAAATTGAGAATGGAAATGAGGAATGTGCCAAAGAGACAAAAACCCGACCATAGAAAAAAACAACAGCAGAAGGTCACCAACAGGTCTTCAATGTAGCGAGAAATTCCCGCACCCGGAGGCGTCCTTCAACTGGCCCCTAAACAAATATATACTAGTTCAGTGATAATGAACGCCATACTAATTTCCAAATTGTACACAAGAAACTAAAATTAAAATAATACAAGACTAACAAAGGCCAGAGGCTCCTGACTTGGGACAGGCGCAAAAATGCGGCGGGGTTAAACTTGTTTGTGAGATCTCAACCCTCCCCCTAAACCTCTAGCCAATGTAGAAAAGTAAACGCATAACAATACGCACATAAAAATTCAGTTCAAGAGAAGTCCGAGTCTGATGTCAGAAGATGTAACCAAAGAAAATAAACAAAATGACAATAATACATAAATAACAACAGACTACTAGCAGTTAACTGACATGCCAGCTCCAGACTTCAATTAAACTGACTGAAAGATTATGATTTCATCATATGAACATCAGCCACAATCCTTCCCGTTAGGGGTTTAGTATCATACCATCATAACATATATGAGAAGAACATTACCCGTGTCATGCCAACAACTGGTTTTGAATAAATGTGTTTAGTTCCGATCCAAAGACCCTATAAGTGAATCAATATTAGGATTGTCAGTTTTCCTATCGAAGGTCGGTGGTTTTCTCCGGCCAATGCGGCATCCTCCACCAACAAAAACTTACCGCAACGAAATAGCCCCAAAAACGGCACGTAAAATTAACGTTAAACCCCAACAATCAATCAACCAAGGAGAAGATATCAAGAGGTCATTGAAAAATCCAAAGTCCAGTAAAAAACAGACAACACAGTTGCCAAAAATAGTTAAAGATAAAAGGACAACAACAATTGCAAAATATTTCATAGAACATTAAAGACTGAGCAACACCAACCCATCAAAACGTTTGCGAAAAATTCAGGTGTTATTGAAGAGCTATCGGTTTCTGTAGGCTGGAGTGATCCTCTCCCTTGCAACATACGGGTATCTCAGATACCTTTGTTGTCATATTCCTGTCAGAGCCAAACAGAAAAAGGACAGGGACCCTGTCTATCAGTTTCTGATCATCACATGTCACTGGTCGGATTGTTTTGACGTCAAGCGATTTTATCAGATTAGTTTGGGTTTCTAGTCTTAAAGGATGGCAATGAGGCAACCACACATTTCCCCCAAAATGAATTGTATGGGTCATTTTGTAAAAACTTACCAAATGAAATATAACAGTTTGGAGGCAAGCAAAGCTTAAAGGAGTTGTATACAACCTTAGATAGCAACTATAATGATGTATAAAAAGAATTAAGATGTAGTATGATTGCTAAACCAAATGACACATAAATTAACAACTATAGCTCAACGTACGGCCTTCAACAATGAGGAAACCCATACCGCATGTTTACTATCTTTAAAATGTCTAATGTAACAGTTTCTAAAATTTATCATAGACTTTTCAGTCGATGTATCTGTAAGTCTTTTTTTTCTTTTCATCATTATTTTCATAATATATGATTGTGATTCTGCATTTGTTCAATTTCTGAATAGTCCTACATATTGCACTCAAGGCATTGGTTAGGCGGGGCATCTTCGCTATTTCAATAGATATTACGTGTAAAGTATAGTACTATAATAAATATCGTTCATTTTAATTTTCGCTGATGAATCTAACAAATTAAGCAATTTCAAATCTATTTCTTAAAATCAATACATTGATCACCAAAACAATCTTCATCATAAAATTGCAGACGCAAAACTTTTATTTCTGATTTACATAAACAAAAGATTCAATTATCTTTCAATTGGACATGAACTTCAAATTATGCTGTCAATGTTTTGCATGGTAATTTTAGAATAGAGTAGGACTAGCTGTTTAGAACTGAATTGTATTTTTACGCATTTTTTTCTTTACACGATAAAAAATCGCAGCCATCGAGTGGCGTGTTACCAAAAATAACTACAAGTAGGCGGTCATTCGGTAAAATTTTGACAAAATGTGTAAGAAAACATGCGTAATATTTTCTAAAGGCAAAGTAAATAGTTCTTGTTGTTTTGAAAATCTTATCACTACCGTGTTCATACTCATCAAACTCAATGACGTAGTATCAGTATAAAAGTGTAGGACAGTTTCAACTATAAATAATATAAATTAAGATTAAAACAGTGTCCTAAATGGTTATATGGCCAAAGGCGTAATTGCTTTTCGTTTCATTTACAAAAAATTAAATTATCTATAATGTTTTTATACAATTTTGTAACGGTTATCAAAATAGCCGAAATTTTATAATTATGTTACACCAGCCCCGTGTTTCGTCCACAAAAGTCTAACCAGTGACATTGGAATAGAAAAAGGTTAAGGGAGCTACCATTTGATTTTTATGGGGGGGGGGGGGGGCTAGGATGAAATTTGAAAAAAATAGGCAGGACAGGAGTTTTGAGTAAAAAAAAGGCAGGATGAGACACTTACAAAAAAAAAGTCAGGACGACAATTTAGGTAAAAAAAAGTCAGGATAAACTAAAAAAAAAAAGGCAGGACCGAACAGAGTGAAAAATAAAAAGGCAGGACAGAGATTACAGCTAAAAAAAATGCAGGACAACATTTTTCATCCTAGCCCCCCCCCCCCCCCCCCCCCCCCCATAAAAATCAAATGGTAGCTCCCTAAAGACCAAATGTAGTACACAGTTGATTATCTTTAAGGACTTAAATTTCCAAAATGACCTTTGTTTGATTTTCTTATCAAAAAGAGAAACCTGATTGTATTTCAAATTCATCACATTTGAAATCGTTTTAATTATTAACAATCAATTCAAGGGTCTTAGAATCTTATTAAAGAAGATAGATATTTTGCATAAAACGTCTGATAAAATATTCCTCTTGAAAAATTGCTACAAGGAAATTAACTCTTTTAAAATCAAATAAACGTTCGAATAACATAATTTGAGTTGAGATAAAACAAGCTTCTCAAAAATCAAAATTGTTGTTTGTCAAACTGCTACATATATTAAATTTAGTTATTTCTGTAAATTGTGTTAAATTTGTATACACATTTGACAACAGGGCAATGTTAATATCTATTAAAATGTTATGAACGTCATACGAGCTTTAGTCAAAGTGTTGGACCAACGAACTCCATTAAAACAAAGGAGTAGGTTCAGTAAGACCCCTTTTTGGCCCCAAAATATAGCAGTTATTTAGTTATTTATTGGAAAGGAGAATGCTTCTGCTACATAAATATGGGCTGTTTTTGATAATACAATGCACATATATCGGGTAATGGCATCATTAAGTCATGCTAAATTACTGAAATCTTCATACTTCTAGCATTTTAGTTAAATGTTTGACTGGGTTTTGTCTAAAATGAAAGTGGCCGCATTTGTGTTCATCCTTAATATTGAAATGTAAGTTGTATTTAAAGATTATACATAAGGTTGAAGATGAACACGG
Organism: Mytilus edulis; assembly: GCF_963676685.1. Classification (NCBI taxonomy): domain Eukaryota; kingdom Metazoa; phylum Mollusca; class Bivalvia; order Mytilida; family Mytilidae; genus Mytilus; species Mytilus edulis. Next base: position 27,429,286 of record NC_092345.1, on the reverse strand, counting down.
TTGTGGCCACTTTCAATATGGACAAAAAACATCTGAAAAAAAATAATTTGGGCATATTTGATAGATTTTTCACATTAAAGCTTAAATTGGAGCGTTTTAAATGATTGAATAAGTTAAAATCTTTCCCAAAAAACTTATTGAATCAACTGAAATAGACACCTAATTGTTTAAAAAGTGTCCAAAATCATTCGTCAGATGAACCTGAATTTTGAGGCCAAAATCAGCCCTAACCGGACAATTATGTACAATATCTTTGGCTTGCAGATAAACACTTTCTCTGGACTACAAATCTATATTTTCTGTGAATAAGTAAATTTTCTGAATACTTCCCACCATGGAAAGGCGACGGGTTGTTGACTATAGTTTCAAGTTGAAGTTATATAAAATTGAGAATGGAACTGAAGAATGTGTCATTGAAATGGGGAATGTGTCAAAGAGACAACAACCCGACCAAAGAGCAGAAAAACTGTCGAAGGCCACCAATGTGTTTTCAGCATAGCGAGAAAATCCCGTATCTGGACATGCATATGAACCTAGTGTTCAGTTGTTGTCGTTTGTGGATGTGTTTCATAAGTGTTTCTTGTTTCCCGTTGTTTTAATGATTAGCGCTGGTTTTCGTGTTTGGTTGGCTTTAAACTAGTCATTGTTTTGACCTTTTAAGCTTGCCTTTCGGTGTGAGACAAGGCTCCCTGTTGAAAGCGTACTTTGACATATAATAATGGTGTACCTTTACAAATCATGGCTTGGATGGAAAGTTGTTTTATTGGCACTCATACCACATCTTATTATAACTCTGTCTGCTTTTTTTGACGTTCAGGTGTTGGTTTACTGTAAATCAAAAGTTTAAGTACTTCGTATCTATCTTAACAGTTTTAAAATTAATAAAAAACCAACTTTTTTCTTATAAATAGATTAAAAATAATTGTTTCGCGCTTCATAAGATAGTTCTTACTCTGTACATCGTGTACATGGTATATGCATATATAATGACAAACAAATTACAAACTTATAATCATCAATGTTTGTCCGGCTTACTACTCATACAACTGGAACTTTTATAAATTTAATATTTATATACAGGGTATGAGACATTGATAATGTGTATTTAAACAGGATACTGATTCTATTTCAATATTCAACCAATAGCAGTCTTTTTAAACTTAATTGGCGGATTCATCAAATGTTTCTTATAGACACAACCATTTCAATTTGTACTTCAATAAATTCAACATTTTAATTCTTCCACCTTATATGGAGAAATGCAGTCTTTTTTTGAAGAGTGCGAGTCAAGTTCTGTCTTTGTGTGGTCCGACCGCTCAAAGAAGACAATTTAGAATTCTCTGATGATTTAAATTCTATTTTACAATTCGTATATTCTTCCACATTTGGATTACTTTTGTGGATTACTGTTGTTCAGTAAAGAGAAACTGTATGAAGTTTTTAGTTGACAGTTTACTTAAATTGCAAAATAAGGGCAGCCAAAATGTAGGATTATTTTAAACGAATAAGATATTCGTAAACCATCTAGTGCATTAAATTTTAATTTACTCCTCCTGCATTTGCATGAAATATTTGTCACTGGACGTTATGCAAGTTTTTATATAACTATCACCAATCGTATGAATGATGGCGAATTCGTTATAAAGCATTCTGGATGTTAGAAACTCTTTGACTTTTGTAAACAACAATATTCTTTTTAACTATTTATTCGTTTTGGTGTACAATATTTAAAAAACTTTTTAAGGATTATTTGAAATTAGTTATCAAAAGTACCAGGATTATAATTTAGTACGCCAGTACTTGAAAGTTTCGTGAATTATTCTTTCTGATTTGAGATTAACTATATACTATTACATTGTGTCACACTATTATTGTTTTCCCTATTTAAGAACAAAGCGTTAATATAAATCTGTAAATGTTGCATGCAAAGAAAGATTAAACCATTTGGATATTTAATCTTATTTTCAGTATTATACACAGATTATGTATAAAATCTCAAATACATATTATATTACATTATTGTATCCATTTTATTCCTCTCAAATAACACAAGAATCTAAACGCAATATTACAAAATATGTTAAATCCGACATAGTTAGTTTAAACATCTTTATTTATAGTGGATATGGAAACAAGTTATCGCAACTTATATTAATCCCTTTCAACTTTGCGGGTGCGAGTGCTGCCTTGTAGCAGCATTTATTTAGCCTGTTCTTTTTCCGACCTAGTTATTTCCCCTTCATAGTCCCCTCTTTCTTTTTGTCTATTCTCTTTAAATATTAGTCTCTTTATAGTGCTTATTTTGAAAATTCAAATATAAAATTTTCCGTATTTTAATCAATTGAAATGTGCTCCATTTTCCTCACATGGAAATTGTAGGTTTTTTGCTTTCTCACTTGTTGTATCAAATAGAGCTTTTGTCGCCTCCCTATATTGATTTTGCATCGTTCTTTTTATTGCTCTATCTTTGGGTGTTGTTTCTGCTATTCAGACTAACGAACATATGACCACTTCAGTCCAGCATTCGATTTAACTCTACATTTTTATACAATTGTCTGTGGTTTAATTTTGAGTGTTGTTGTTATCTGTTTTAATGATTTTTTTAATTGATCCCCGGTTTTTCAAACAATCTACCAGGCGCATGTGCATCATCATACCATGTTTGCAGTCTATATAGATAAAATAACAACAATTAACAAAAATAATAAGGGTAAATGATAAAAAACAAGAATGTGTCCAAAGTACACGGATGCTCCACTCGCACTATCATTTTCCATGTTTTATGGACTTTGAAATTGGGTATATATCTAATTTGGCATTAAAATTAGAAAGATTATACTATAGGGAACATGTGTACTAAGTTTCAAGTTGATTGGACTTCAATTTCATCAAAAACTACCTTGACCAAAAACTTTAACCTGAAGCGGGACGAACGAACGAACGAACGAACGAACGGACGGACGGACGGACGGACGGACGAACGAACGGAGCCACAGACCAGAAAAAATAATGCCCCTCTACTATCGTAGGTGGGGCATAAAAATGGAGAAAGCTAGAATCAACTCTTCTACATGACAATGATGCCAATATCGTATGGTGTGTACAAATGTACGATATCTTCTAGTTGAAATGAACACTTTAAGAACTCAGTCAAATACTAAACATCATCTTAAATGGAGAAAGCTGGAATCATCTCTTCTACATGACAATATCGTATGGTGTGTACAAATGTACGGTATCTTCTAGTTGAAATAAACATTTTAAGAACTCAAATACTAAAAATCATCTAAAACTCTAACAGGAGGAAAGACTTAAGATTAAGAAATGCATACAGCTGTGAGAGATGTTACCAAATTTACGTATACTAACCAGAGATCATGGGTATATCAATTTACAATGAGACACTTTTTAGTCATCAGATTACAGATTATAACTGTAGGTTTGTAATGTTACAATATATTACGATTTTCTCATTTGTTTTTTTTATTACGTACCTCTTTTAATAGCATTGTTTTTTCTTGAAAGTGGTTCTCTCCTCTTTTTATTTTTTTTATCTGTCATTTTCTTAAAAATTTTGCTTCGTTTATTTTTTGAGTTCTGTTTATATTTATTCTTTATATTTGACTAAACTGTTTATTTAAGAGTGCGTTCGTTTCGTGTTTGTTTATAATGTAGAAAATATATGTCGCTTTCATGCAATAAACACAGTTCATCAACGTCATGCGTTAATGGACCTTTCCCCGAATCAGAAACTTCGACATTGTCTATCTTTATTGTTAACAGCATATGAGGGTCTGTCTATAGGGGACGCTCCATATATGTATTATTCAATTTGTTATAATTTTGGCTCACTGTTCTCTTTTCTTTATAGTTTAGCATTCTTTATTTTTTGGTTCATAATTCTCTATTCTGTAAACCCACATCTACACCCCGTAATACGATCATTCTTGGATTTGTATTTCATTTTTCATCACTTTTAATGTGGGATATAACTTCATGAACTCTACGTTAAAGAACTTTTATGTGATTAACGGATACATATGTCAAACGTTTTTTCCCCTTAATTTTCAAATTTACCCGCGTCTTTCACATTTTAAATATCTACACAAACAGGTCATGTGATTTATAAGGGTGACTGACGATAGAAACGAACGTTGGGGAAATAGTATCGTAAGTTTTCCTGTTGCTGTTGTAGTTTATATTCACAGTAAATAACGGTTATAATATATCATCAAACATATTTTGAATAAGATTTTTAAATAACAAAGTGAAACCAAAAATGTTATAAACTAGCTTCCTTGTTTATTTTCCAGTACAATAACACAGAGTCATAACACGATCGACCACGGTAAGCTTATCCCTTCAATATCATTGTCTTTGTACTTAAAGGGTTATAGTTTAACGTGCCGTAAAAGAATTATTTGGTATTCATTTGATGATATGCTGAAATTATCTGCTAAATCTGACGAAACTACGGTTCCATTCAAATGTGTACTGAAATTGGTGACAGTGTCAACATATTTTCATAACAGAAACTAACAGAACTGTTATCATTATTTGATAGAGATTTGCTGTTTTGGTCACTTGCTTTATAATACACAAGGTTGGGCAGTAGGGTCTCTGTTAATCCGAGATGCGGTAGGAGCTGCATAGGCAGATCAAGCAATTAAAAAAAGGGGGATGTCCAAACCCAATATTAAGGAGGTGCAGTTCCAAACTATATGTCCCCATTCATATCGTAATCGTATCGTAATGGAATAATTCCTTACACCTTTATTATATACATTGTTAAGTTGAGCAATTACTTCCATTTCTGTAGAGTTTTAAAATAGCTTGATAAACTACAAATGTAGCATGAGATAAACATTATTTAGGGACATCTTGCTTTTTCAAGTATATATAAAAAGAAATGAGGGTATACGTCCATGTCAGTGAACCTGAAAACAAAAAACGAAAACAAAAAACAAAAGAAAACCTAGAAAACAACATAGCTCTTTAATAACAAATAATCGTCTACACAACATGCTAGGCTTAACACCCATACGAGTCGAGAATGAATATGAAACAATTGTTTGAAAAAATAATTTAGAAAAAAAACATGCTCATTTCTCAACAGTCAGTATCTATCGGAAAACTAATGAAACAAGAAATAAAGAAAAGTAGTTCTTCTTATAAATAAGTCGACAAATGCAACAGTAAAACAATATCGGTGACCATACTGATCTGATATTGTATTAAAACAACAATCGTATATTTAAAAATGTATTTGTGTTATTTGCAAAATGGATGAAATCACATAATGTGCTAATTTCATTTTTCATCGAAATAAAGCATGAAGAGATTGTGAAACTGCAATTCGAAAAAGTCAAACTTTTAAACAAATATACAAATGAAGTGGATTTAAGTATAGATAGCTGTACGACCTTCAACAACGAGAAAAAACCTCATCGTATAGTAAGATCTAAAAGGTTACAGCATGAGAAATATGCACTTAAGAAAACCTACGGCCTAATTTATAACAAAACAATTTTACAAAACCAACCACTTAACTACATGCATCTGACTTGGGTTAAGCACATAAAGATTGGGGTTACACATGTTTGTGAGCGCGCAACCCTCCAATAACGTTAACCTGGGACATCACAACATTACAAAATAATATAAAAACTAATCAGATCGAAGCAAAGCAGAAACATATCTAACAAAAACACAGATTTAACATAGCAGGATATGTATACCTCCTTTACAACACGACGACACAAAGTACAGAACCGATCTTCCTCGCAGTCACTAACAGATAGTTCATAGCCAAAAAATACATAGGACCTGCAAATCATCTATCTTAGATAAAAAAAAATATCATGCATTAAACATCCCACACTTTGTGCATGTTGCTCTTTGCGTGTTTTGTTACATATGAGCCACACATGCCTTTCGCATATTTGACTCTATGCTGTCTAAATGTTGGGTAATCCAGAAAAGTTGTTCGGCACATACCATTTATTCAGTGCTATTATAGGATATATTCTCGAAAACCACAAATCAATTATCTAAATATGAACTTCTCACCAAATAAAAACTGGCCGTCAAGATATAGGTTACAGCAATCATCCACCAGCAACCAATTATATCAAAATTGACCTCAATGAATTCTAGATCTTCTAATTTACTTAACACATCTTATATTTGATCAGGAAAAATAACATGGCATCTAAACTGAATCTATCGTGTGGTTCATGTGCATATGAAGACATCTCGAAAAATGCAAAGAAATGGTGTACCATATGTGAGGAGGGATTCTGTGGAGAATGTGAAAAATACCACAAATCTATGAAAGTTACGAGGGATCACCAGATGATTTCTATTGAGGATTATCGTCAAATAGAAAACATTTCAGTAAGTCTGAACTGTGAGATTCATGGTAAAAAGCTCGATCTATACTGCAAAAAGCACGATATTGCGGTATGAGTAGTCTGTATTCTTTCGGACCATAAATCATGTTCCTCTTCTGATGTTATCTCCATTGATGACGCATCAAAAAACGCAAAACAATCAACTTCACTCTTAGACTTAGAAGGAACTATCTCAGCAACGATAGACAACGTGAAGCACTGTATCAAAGACCAAGAAATGGCGTTAAAAAATGTGAATCAAGATGAAAAAACAATACGTAAAACAATAACAGACACACGAAAGAATGTAAATGAATTCTTGGATAAGCTTGAGAGAAAACTGCTTCTAGATTTGCAATCTAAGCATGAAAACTGTAAATCTAAAATCGTGAAAATTCTTAATCAAATGAGGCAAATGGAGAAAGAGGTAGAAAAACTGAAAGAGCAGACACTTCAAATGAAACGTTTTGCATCTGACTTACAGGTGTTTCTAGGAACGCGTCAATTAAACCAGTCAGTAAGTAAACATATTGGACCGCTCAAAGCTAAAACAAAAGTTTTCACGAAAAGCAGAATGGAAATAGAGATACATCACATGATATGTTCCTTGATGAAGGAAGTGAAACGGTTTGGAGAAATCAAAGTCATTGAAACCATGACAAATCTACAATTAAAAGATGCAAAGATCGACCAGGCTCAGATACAGATCCACGGATTATCGCAAAGTATTCAAAATGTCAATCTGAAATTGAAACAGAAGTTTGATATCAAAGGATCAGAACATGCAATCACTGGCTGCATTGTATTACATGACGACCGAATTATAATTGCAGACTATGCATCTGGAAAATTAATGGAATACAATAACAATGGAAACCATATTCGCGACATTCATGTCTCTGATAAACCGCATAGTCTTACATTAGTAGATACGTATACTGACTGTATTGCTGTTACATATGGACGCTCTTGCTACCTAGAGATCATAAACACTAAAAATACTAGTGACAGGAAGAAAATACGATGTAGTAATTACTGTTGGGGAATATCCTACCTGGATCGAAAGTTGTTTGTCCGTGTATTTCAACAAGGCATAGTAGTGATGGACTTGGACGGGAAGACATTAAATACAATAGATATAGCAGTTTCAAATGTGTTTTATTTAACAACGTCAAGCAGCAGAATATATTATACAGACGTGGGAAATAATACAGTTCACTGCTGTAATATAACTGGAGAAGAAATCTGGGTTTTCAAAGATCGGTCTATTTCTCAACCGCGAGGTATATCAGTAGATAGTAATCAGAATGTTTTTGTTGTTGGTGGACAGTCTCACAACCTGACAGTAATTACATGCGACGGGAAGGACAGCAAGATCTTACTTACTGATCGTGATGGACTTGAGAATCCGATAGCAATGTATTACAGCAAAGAAAATAAAAGTGCCTGTTTAAGCTACGAACAAGGAAGAGTCGCATTGTACCAAGAGTCGTAAAATACATGTGTACACCATAAGGACGAACTTATCTGTGTGTTATGGATTGCTTGACACTGTGTACACTATTTGAATCATCCTATATTATAAATTTTTCAAAAGACGAATACATAAAATTGAGAAAGGAAATGGTGAATATGTCAAAGCGACAACCACCCGACCATAGAGCAAACAACAGCCGAAGGCAACCAATGGGTCTTCAATGTAGCGAGAATTCCCGCACCCGTAGGTGTCCTTCAGCTGGCCCCTAAAATATGCATAATAGTACAGTGATAATGGACGTCATACTAAACTCCGAATTATACACAAGAAACTAAAAATTAAAATCATACAAGACTAACAAAGGCCAGAGGCTCCTGACTTGGGACAGGCGCAAAATTGCGGCGGGGTTAAACATGTTTATGAGATCTCAACCCTCCCCCTATACCTCTAGCCAATGTAGAAAAGTAAAAGAATAACAATACGCACATTAAAATTCAGTTCAAGAGAAGTCCGAGTCTGATGTCAAAAGATGTAACAAAAGAAAATAAATAAAATGACAATAATACATAAATAACAACAGACTACTAGCAGTTAACTGACATGCCAGCTCCAGACCTCAATTAAACTGATTGAAAGATTATGTCTTCATCATATGAATATCAGGTACAATCCCTCCCGTTAGGGGTTTAGTATCATACTATCATAAAATATATGAGAAGAACATAACCCGTGTCATGCCAACAACTGTTTTTTTTTAGAAATAAATGTGTTTAGTTCCGATGCAAAGACCCTATCAGTGAATCAATGTTAAAGCCAAAATATGCAATCTTTAATGACCTGACAACAGTATCGTAACTATATCCCCTTTTAATAAGTCTATTTAAAGGTTTTGTTAGTTTCTGAGGAGAATACTGACATTTTTGTGCTTTATAAAGAATATTTCCATAAAATTTTGGATGTGAAATACCTGAACGTATAAGATGTCTGCATGTTGAGTTATATTTACGAATTATTTCCTTATACCGGTGATAAAATTTAGTAAATGTTTTGACCAGTTTGTGATATCGAAAACCCTGGTGTAATAATTTTTCAGTAATACATAAATTTCTCTCGCTAAAATCTAATACATTGTTACATACACGAGCGAATCGTACAAGTTGAGATATATAAACACCATAAGATGGTGACAAGGGAACGTCACCATCTAAAAATGGATAATTAACAATAGGAAATGAAAAATCATCTCTTTTATCATAAATTTTTGTATTAAGCTTCCCGTTTATGATATAGATATCAAGATCGAGGAAAGGGCAGTGGTCATTGTTATCATTAGCTTTATTTAAAGTAAGTTCTACAGGATAAATTTCTTTAGTATACATACTGAAGTCGTCATTATTTAGAGCCAATATATCATCCAAATATCTAAAAGTATTGTTAAATTTTTGTATCAAATGTTGTTTTGATGGGTCTTTGCTAATTTTAGTCATAAATTGTAACTCATAACAATACAAAAACAGGTCCGCAATAAGTGGTGCACAGTTAGTCCCCATTGGAATTCCAATAACTTGACGATATACGGAATCTCCAAAGCGAACAAAAATGTTATCAAGTAAAAATTCAAGTGCATAAATAGTATCAAAGCATGTCCAATTGACATAGTTCTTTTGTTTATTGCTACTAAAAAATGATCTAAAAGAGTTTGAAACATGGACCCTATTTCAATGGTTTTAAATTCGAAAAATAATTTTTTTGCCTAACATGCGTAGGTGCAAGTATCACATGAAAACGTATTTCAATAAACTACAGATTCCGAGGAGCGAATTTAATTCAGTCTGATAACATTAGCAATACAATTTTTGCTGCACCAGATAAGCATTTTGACGATAATATCTCTACAGTAATGCTCTTAACAAAAATATTTAGTAAAAAACATTGAAAAAAATAAATATCTCTCTTGATAAACCAAACAGGACTACGAAGTAAAGTCAAAGTCGGTCAAGGCCAAGCACTGGACGAGGATGATATATTTCTTAACTACAAGTTTTGTAACAGCAAATATTTGAAACACAAAGTCTGTATTTATTTAGCGAATTTAGGATACCCCCAGTAGGCTTTATCGGTAACCTTACAAATAAGGTAAACGTGAATTTGTGTACATGTACATGTTTGTATCTTATATTTGCCAATAATTGACTGGTCACAGGATAAAAATAATTTTCTAACAGACTTTCATCTTCATAGTTTGTATCAAATAGTCACATATTAAATCAAGCATGTTTTTTAAACAATTATTTAAATTACATTATAAATACAATTAAGACTCTTTTTTATTTTTCATGTAAGTAGACACATTTGTCATGAATAATTTATAAACTATGAATTTGGTTATTACATCTGTTCACAATTGTGATATTTAAAAGCATAAGATAATTGCGGCCTTTACAAAAGAGAATATATTCTTTTGAAGATTCATTAATTCTTTTTTTCTATAGTCTAGGATACATGTCTTTGACCATGTCAAAACGTAGATATATAAATATATATTGTATTGTGTTATTTTCATTATTCTTTTATTTATGATATAACTATAGCCAAGTTATTGCAACCATTGTAATCATTTGTACCAAATTTAATTTTAAAATTTTGTCTGTAATGTGCGTCTTCATGGTATTTTATTAACAATAATATTTCGAACTTGGACTATCATATTCAACTGGTTTTAATGCAAGTGAGATACACATATTTGATGATGAGGTGTTGAAATAGTTTTCGACTTCTATTGTCTCTATCATCAATAGTACAAGAAGAAATGATAAATTGACCAAGTACCAATCAAAATGAAAGAATAACAAACACAACACCATATACCATCACATCTGAAATATGATAGAGATTAAAATTCAAACAGGACAAGGTATAAGATCTTCAAAACAGCGCGTCACTCTCAACATTGCATAATGTCAATTTAGACAGATCTTTGGTTATTTTTTCAAACTAAATTGATTTTAGTGATTTATTTTGACACAATTTGCTTGCCACTGGTCGATTGATAAAAATGAAGTCCATGAACAGATGATGATGGACACTAAGGACCGCTCACAGAAGTAAAATACTGTTTGTATCTATAAAAAATCGGCTGATAATATTCTCCAAAATGTGCATTTAATTCAAATCCATTTACAAAGACGATCAAACATTTACCGATAAGGATAATCTTTCCTTACTACCAACTACAATATCTCTTTTGTTAATGCATTTTGAACGGATGTATCCCATTGAACTTGATATAAAGGATACAACAGATACAAATAAGTCTGCCTTATATCACGAGTTACATCAAGATGACTTCCAAATTGTGAACTTTTCATTTCTTAGTAGCAACAAATACGGTATACGGACCTTTAATATCTCTGAGATGATGCGATTTTCCAGGTTTGTAATATAATAAAAAAAATATAATCATTATTCTCTTTCATGAAGTTTGCTGCTTACATTGAACTTATTATACCAAGGGTCCAAATGTTCAAGTCAAACTCATTCCTTCCTAAATTATACAGACGTCATTACGAGTTGGTTGACCCTTACGGAATATCCGTTTCACAGATGATAGAAAGTATGTTCCAAATTTGAAATACATTCCTTTTCCATTTTTCCACGAATATGACCTACCAAATCATGCTTACAATCGGATTTGTACTAAATTGAGCAACATGATAAGCGATAAATGTGTGAGGCATGATCTACCTACCCTTCCGCGGTACCTGCTATCATCCCTAGTTTGTCTGTTTGTATTTTTCTTTTTTAGATAAAGCGTTGTAAGTTTGTTGTGACTTATGAGTTTGGATGTATTTTTGATATTATACGTCTCTCTTATCAGTTGTATTTGTGTGTATGTTTAAACGTGTTAGTCCGTTGTTTGTTTTAGGTCTGTGAAATATGTTAACACATTTTTGGTTGATTGATGCCAATTATTGTTATATTTACCAACTATGCCTGTTTAGGTTGCCCACCTGGTTCAGCCAATAACATTGACTTATAAATAGCTGGCTGTCATACAAGTTAGAGGTTTAGCTAGCTATATTGTCTCCGGAAACGTCTGTGTCAAGTCCGGAATATGACCAATGTTTTTCAATCGTTTCGTTGGTTGATACAGGGCTACCCTTGATTGTGTTAGGTTTTATGGACTTTTTTTAAATACCCGGTGTCCATCAGTTTGTTTGTCTGATCGTACTGTCTTGATAGCGCTCTCATGTTTGCAATTCTTGCCTGATTTTTAAGAAACATATAGTAAAGGTTTATATCTTGGGCGAGATCGAAAATTAGCGCTGATCAATTATTTTGAAAAGAGTTATGACCCATGGGTACAATGATTATATGGTCCGACTGAAAATTCTAGCTTATTTTTAACCTATTTATTAAATTCTGAAATTTGAAACCAATATATCAAACTACCAACCAACCTGTCATTCTGTAAGATCAAAGCATAATTGAAATAGCTGTAGAGTTTTATGAAAATCTGAGTAGATTTGAAAAAGAAATAATCAAAGATGACTATTTGAATTTAACACTTGTTTTCTTTCTATGAATTGAATTTTTACAGCAATGAACCAAAAAACCAAATTACCTGGAATGTTGTAAGATCTTTATTTAATTTAGTTAGATGGACTGATTCAGACTTGTAAAGACTAAATTTGAAGGTCAAGACTCGTCGAGACTAGTAGAGCCTTAAACTAGATTCACACTGCCGATCATACCAACTCGATCAATCCCGATCAAGACAAATTAAGCCTCTGACTCAATCGATAAGAATGTTCGGGGTGGTCTACAATGGTCGTCATCGATCTGACTTTCAACCCGAGAGTTTTTGACATGTCAAAAACATTCGAGTAAGGATCGAGAAGTCAGTCACTGGAGGAGAGATCGAAAATTTGTTGAGTAGTGGTCGAATTGATCGAGTAGAGATCGAGTCTGGTCGGAATACAAATAGTTTACCGTTTAGTACTCGATAATTTCGATCTTTTTCTCGACTTATTTACGATAATTTCCCGATCAACGCCAACCTGTTCGAAATGAGGTCCAGATAACTCGACTAATGCCCGATCGCTTCTTAATCATTGCGACTTCTATATTTTTTTCATTACAGAACAACTGGACCAATACCCGATCTCTACGCGACCACATTCGACCACTCTTCGATCACTGCTCGGCCATACACGATTCTCTAAATATGTGTGCAGCTCTGATTAACTCCCGTAACTTTGCTTCTGCAAAACTATATATTGTCTCTATTTATTGTTATGTCCAATTTATGTTTTCTGGTCTGTGCGTTCGTTCGTCAGTTCGTTCGCCCGTCTGTCCCGCTTCGGGTTAAAGTTTTTGGTCGAGGTAGTTTTTGATGAAGTATAATCAACTTGAAACGTAGTACGCATGTTCCATATGACATAATATTTCTACTTTAATGCCAAATTAGAGATATTACCCCATTCTCACGATCCACTGAACATAGAAAATTTTAGTGCGGATGGGGCATCCATGTACAATGGATACATTCTTGTTTAACAATGCACAAATTCTTCCATGTACATTACGCGTCTGTATTTTTGCAAGGAGGTGTAAAATTTTAAAAGAGACAAAAGATATTAAAGGAGCAATAAAACTCAAAGGTCGAAAACGAAAGCCGACGAGTAGACAAACAGCAGTCTACATAACACAACATAGAAAACTTAAAACTTAGCAACACGAAACCCAATACAGCCTGGGATGATCTCTTTTTTTTAACACTCTAATTGATTCTTTATTGCACATATTGCTGTTTAACAATTAAACGTGGTGTACAGCATTTCATCAAGTCTCCCCGTTAAATTACCACTGAATACCCAGGGATAATATTCAGTAAAATTAACTAATACATTACATTGGTTTAATTCACACATTAAACTATTATTATAGTTGTTACAAATAGTCTTTGCTACTTCACAAAAAGTATTTTTAGATATATTCATAAAAAAATATCTACACAATAATTGTTTTACGGAAATTGATCATTCATCCGGAATGACTTTTGGGATTCTTTTCTTATCTAATCAGAAACGAATTGCGGTCAAGTGACCTCACACGACTTTGCTGTTCCTCGTGTTTGGACAATATTTTTTGAAGTGTTTCGAGAATTTGGATTATTAATTTCGATGTGATTTTGAAAGCTTGGAATAATATTGCGAAAAGGTAAGTTGGAGCGTAAATATATTTTTCATAGTTGCACTTTCAATCTTTATTAAATTTGTTATTGATTTGACTCAGATAAGTACCGTGTCGTGACCTTTACCTGCCAAAGTTTGTAAACAATGTACACAAATGTAGAGTACAAGTGTCTAAGTACCTACTAATTGACAAAGACACACACACACACCTACATATACTAATTATATCTGAATTACCCCCATTAACATTCATAGTAATCATTATTGTACAAACAAACTTCTGCACATACAGGCATTCTTGTTCAGTGTCACATGATACATTTTACAAACAAATTTCTTTCCATAACTTTCACACATACTCATACCTTAGGCATAGTACTTATAGATAATTACTTGCATAGTACATTTATAATAAAGGAAAAAAGTCACATACAATCACACATAATCTAGAGCTATAGCATCTGGTTTTTTTTTTACTATACATGTAACTTAAGTTAACTATAAAATGATTTCATTATTATTCTTCAAAATATTCAACACCTTTGTTAATAAACTGCTGATCTCTATATTGGTCATACTATATAGTTCTACAGTATTTTCTACCTCATATTCATAAATTCTTCTTGTGTCTACTGCCTTGGTTTTTTTTATTAGAAACATAATGTGTTTTATAGACTGAAAAGAGCATTAAGCTTAGCAGATGATTTAGCGCATAGTATGCATAGTATGCATCGTCATGAATTTTGTATCCTATAACCAGCGAATGAAGACTTATTACATGTTCGCCTATGAAGACTTTTTTTAAATAAAACTTTCATTGATTTCCAGAATGTTTTATGATATGAACATGTAATGAAAAAATGATTATAATTATTTATTTCATTGCAATATGAACACAAATTGTTTTGTGAAATTTTCCACTGAAAAAGCAGCACCTCATGATGATCTCAGGTGTTTTGGAAGGAAAGAAGATCCCGAATTTTGGTCAAGAGAATTTTTCATGTGCATTAAACTATCTATTAGACAGCTGAAGACTAATTTAGCTTCCAAGATTAGTTATTCAAAACATCCATATTATATTTTACCTGTTTAATAAGCTATTTTTGTTTGACTGTCCGTATTTTCCTTATGTCTGAGTAGAAAAAAAGATGTGGAATAATTGTGGATGAAACAGAGACAACTCTTCACAGGAGACCAAATGACACAGAAATTAACAGCTTTATGTCACAGTACGGTCGAATGTTTACAAAAAACTTTTTTCATACGCTTTTTGATGCAATTTTGTCCCCCCAAAAAATGGCACGTAAGACAAATGAGTTTTATTTGAATTCGGGAAAGATATATGTAAACAGTTTCAGAAAAGGTATCCTCCAGGAGATTGAAGTTCTAATTTTGGGAAAACATGTGACATCTTTACCCCCTTTTTGCAATATTATTAGTAAAACAAGTAGGTTGTTGCAATGGATACACCAAAAAGAAATATATTGAATCATTCAACTACTGGGTATACGATCTCTGGAAAATACTGATTACATAGTCATACATATGCACATATATGACACAAACAGTAAGCTTTATTTGTAAGAAAGCTAATAAAGGGGATGATAAAATTAATGTATATTGCGTCAGTACTTATCGAGTGACAAATCTCAAGCAAAGAGCAGTCAAACTCCAATAACAGCGTCCTACTTTACTTTTAGGAAGTGTTTATAACTATTGGGATCCTCTTTGTTGAACACCTACACATCTCTCTTACGTTTGATTTTGCCATTCGATTAGGGACCTCCCGTTTCCTCGGATTTCAGTATTTTTGTGATTACAATTTATACTGTCCGCATAGTGGTCGCCGTGTTAGCCACTGCATCATCCAGATTCTCGGCACCCTTTGCTGTCTACCCCTTTTTGATCGTCTTCTATGCTCTCGTCAGGGTCCGTCACAGCTATTTAACTGTCTATCTAAGCTCTTACCACCTTGCCAAATAATCCAACTGTTTAATTTCCATGTAGATACTTTAAATGTATAATTTTTCTCCGACTTTCTGTGAACTACTGAATCTAATCAAATAAACGTTGAATGTTTCCATATGGGACACAGAAAATGCCCCAGCTTGCATATAACGCTATAAAGAGACATTATATAATTACCCAAGAACGATAAAAGTGACGCTCCCAAATTTGCACTCAATCTTTGTGTTATGGTGTTAAGCATTGTCCAAACGTTTCATGATTGAGGCAAAATAAAATTAGATAACGGACAATAATTGTTGGGACGTACGTATACGTACTTACTGACGGACAAGAGTAACATTGATACCCCCTCCGCTGCAGCGGGTAATATAAAAATGCAGACGTTTTAAACTGACATTGTACATACCCGACTAATGCCCGACTTTCCTTACGACCCCTATACGATCAAGTCGATCTGGTCTGGCCGAGATCAGACTGAGATCGAGTATAGTTGATTTGGTGTAGCTAGTCGAGTAATGATCGTGTAGAGATCGTGAATTGGTCGGAATCATCGAATATGTATTCAATCAGTGGTCGGGTTGGAGTAGTGATGGAGTTCTCAAGGAGTCGTGAATGGTCGTGTTAAGGTGTGTACAGTCGGATAGCAGTCTGGTTGAAGTCGTAAACAGGCCCGATCAAGAATTTGGTTTCGCTTGGTCGTGGAAATTTGGAAAATCGGGATCATCGAGTTGATCTGAGCATCAGTGTAACCCTAGCTTTATGTAGACAATTATGGAGTAAAACTGGTTTTATAGCTGACTTAATCTCTCACATGTATGACAGTCGCGTAGAATGTCATTATATTTACAACAATGTGTGACATGATAGGTAAAAACGTTTGGGTACAGCATTCAACCATGTGTTACAATTTTTAATCATTATAAAAACAAACAACTATTTCAACAACAGAACAAAGAAAAACAAAATATGTGTGACATGATAGGTGAAAACGTTTGGGTACAGCATTCAACAATGTGTTACAATTTTTAATCATATAAAAACAAACAACTATTTCAACAAAGAAAGACAAAATAACATATAAACACTCAACAGAAAAAGCACATAGGCAGACATGATAGACAATAACCAAAGAACAAATGGCGAAATGTATGAATACCGAGTCCCACCAAAAGGATATTTCCAAAAAATGGACGAATTAATAAAGGTTAAAAACAAACAGAAAAATATAAAGAAAACTATAACACGTAATAAAGATGTTAAAGAACATCAGTACCTGGAACTATACACCAACCTACAACGGTGACCATTAGTTGTTAATTTCTGTATCATTTGGTCTCTTGTGGAGAGTTGTCTCATTGGCAATCATACCACACCTATTTTTTTTTTATATTCAAGGCCATCATGTATTATATGTGAATTAAGCAGATACAAATATTTATCATCGAGGTCTTGTTATCTTCCGATGAACTTTTATAAAAAGAGTTATACCTTTCAAAATATTATTAAAATGTCCATTTTTATAGTTTTTTTTTATACATGTAAAATGCATAGAATAAAATTGAGAATGGAAATGGGGAACATGCCAAAGAGACAACAACCCGACCATAGAAAAAAACAACAGCAGAAGGTCACCAACAGGTCTTCAATGTAGCGAGAAATTCCCGTACCCGGTGGCGTCCTTCAGCTGGCCCCTAAACAAATGTATGCTAGTTCAGTGATAATGAACGCCATACTAATTTTCAAATTGTACAAAAGAAACTAAAATTAAAAATAATACAAGACTAACAAAGGCCAGATGCTCCTGACTTGGGACAGGCGCAAAAATGCGGCGGGGTTAAACATGTTTGTGAGATCTCAACTCTCCCCCTATACCTCTAGCCAATGTAGAAAAGTAAACGCATAACAATACGCACATTAAAATTCAGTTCAAGAGAAGTCCGAGTCTGATGTCAGAAGATGTAACCAAAGAAAATAAACAAAATGACAATAATACATAAATAACAACAGACTACTAGCAGTTAACTGACAAGCCAGCTCCAGACTTCAATTAAACTGACTGAAAGATTGTGATTTCATCATATGAACATCAGGCACAATCCTTTCCGTTGGGGGTTTAGTATCATACCATCATAACATATATGAGAAGAACATAACCCGTGTCATGCCAACAACTGGTTTTTGAATAAATGTGTTTAGTTCCGATGCAAAGACGCTATAAGTGAATCAATATTAACGCCAAAATATGCAATCTTTAATGACCTGACAACAGTATCGTAACTATATCCCTTCTTGATAAGTCTATTCAAAGGTTTTGTTAGTTTTTGAGGCGAATACTGATACCTTTGTGCTTTAAAAAGAATATTTCCATAAAAAATTGGATGTGAAATACCTGAACGTATAAGAAGTCTGCATGTTGAGCTATATTTACGAATGATGTCCTTATACCGATGATAAAATTTAGTAAATGTTTTGACTAGTTTGTGATATCGAAAACCCTGGTGTTATAATTTTTCAGTAATACATAAACTTCTCTCGTTAAAATCTAAAATCTAAAACATTGTTACATACACGAGCGAATCGTACAAGTCGAGATATATAAACACCGTAAGATGGTGACAAGGGAACATCACCATCTAAAAATTGATAATTAACGATAGGAAATGAAAAATCATCTCTTTTATCATAAATTTTAGTATTCAGCTTTCTGTTAATGATATAGATATCAAGATCGAGGAAAGGGCAGTGGTCATTGTTAGTATTAGCTTTATTTAAAGTAAGTTCAACAGGATAAATTTCTTTAATATACATACTGAAGTCGTCATTATTGAGAGCCAAAATATCATCCAAATATCTAAAAGTATTATTAAATTTGTTTATCAGATGTTGTTTCGATGGGTCTTTGCTTATTTATGTCATAAATTGTAACAGGTCCGCAATAAGTGGTGCACAGTTAGTCCCCATTGGAATTCCGATAATCTGACGAAAAACGGAATCTCTAAAGCGAACAAAAATGTTATCTAGTAAAAATTCAAGGGCATATATAGTATCAAAGCATGTCCAATTGACATAGTTTTTTTGTTTATTGCTACTAAAAAATGACCTAAAAGAGTTTGAACATATATATTCACATTCTGACTTTTTAAATCCCATTTAATTAGGTGTGTGAATTTTTTCTTAATGAGAATGTGAGGCAATGTGGTATACAGGATAGAAAAATCAAAACTTTAAACAGATTCAAAATCACCAATATAAGCATGCAATTTATCAAGTACTTCCAACGAGTTCTTGACACTCCAAAAGTAATTTAATTCCACTATTTTCGAAGGCCTTATTTGCACAATTTATTATCAGGTTTTTAATTGTACCAAGTGTGCTGGTAAGAAGAATAGACAATTTAGTAGTGGAACAATGGCTTGAAGACGAAATAAATCTATATTTGTAAGGTGTTTTGTGTAGCTTCGGAAGCCAGTACATAGTTGGGACGTTCGTTGTATTTGGCTCTGCTTGTAAAGCGGTAGCTAAAAGTTTATATTTGTTACAGATGTCGTTTTCTGAAAATGGAGTCAGTTGGAATGTTGATGAATTGGTGATTTCTTTTTTCAGAACCTCAATGTAAAATTTACGTCAAACAATAATAATATTATTAGCAGCTTTATCGGCCGGGACAAAAACAAATTTCTTGGCTAGTTCTTTTAGTTTGTTTGATACGAGAAATAGGTTTTTTGTGGTTATTGTTAATAGTAAAATGTTCTTTAAAATGTTGAATACGTATATCAACTATCTTCATTACTGAATTAAAAAAAGAGTCCAAAGATTTTTTGTCAGCTTTTTCCCGTTTTATCCATTTCATACAGTAAGTATGGAGTGAGTCGTGGATGATATTACGACACTCATTCCAATTAATAATTGACGGGGGACGATATTTAGGTCCTTTACTGAGGAATGATTTTAACTCTGGGTCTTGAACGATGTTAAGATCTCCTGTTATAACATGGGAAATGGGTTCATAAATATATTCGGAGGTACTACAATTACATGAAGTAGAAAGTAAAAACACAAAAATACTGAACTCCGAGGAAAATTCAAAAAGGAAAATCAAAAATCAAAAGGCAAAATCAAAAGTCCAAACACATCAAACGAATGGATAACAACTGTCATATTCCTGACTTGGTACAGGCATTTTCTAATGTAGAAAATGGTGGATTAAACCTGGTTTTATAGCTAGCTAAACCTCTCACTTGTATGACAGTCGCATCAAACTCCATATAGGTGTATTTTCACTGATATTAACATCTTTACACAGTTGACTATAATTAAACACAAATTTCCGGGTAGACTTCATGTAAATATAACAAATAAGAGGTAGCTCACTATTGTCAAAATATCCAGGAATTTGTTCTTTAACAGAATGGTCGTTTAATATACCGGCAATATTTACAAAAACAAAACCTTTATTGACATACTTTATTTTAATAAAATGTTTTTTATGATCTTCAGGGCGATCAGTTTTGGGAAATAGTTTAGAATAACAATATGCCATAATAATTTGAACAATTTCATACTTAGGACTGCTATATGAAATTGTGTTGCAATCCTCCAAAATTTTATTTAACTTATTAACCGGTAATGAACAGAGGTTTGTTAACAGATAATGTCTGCCGTTGTTTTTTGAAATAGAAATTAGGTCCGAAATATTGGTATGATTGGTCCGAAATTTTCTTTGATTGCGATTTTTTCTACTACCGTGAGAACGGTTTTTACGAACAGTTTAAGAAACTATATCCAAAATGTTAACGGAATCGGTTTAATCCAATTTAATTCAATTATTTTCCGTGATCGTACAAACTTTGAATGAGATTCACCAGGCTGCTTATTTACTACTTCTAAAGGTTGAACTGCTAAATATTTAAAAGGATGGTTGTGCTTCTTAAGGTGTTGGTAAATGATACTTTTGAATTTTTGGGGTCTTTTAAAACGATACAGATGTTCTTGAGATGTTCTTGAGTGAATAGAAAATTGCATAATGATATCGAATTACATTTTTTGAAATATGATACGTCCAAGGAGCAATCAAAGTTGACACTGATCATACTGAAATTAACTGCAACCACGGAATTAAATATAAATGGTTGGAATTAAAATGTTAAGTTTGAGCGTTCATATTCAAAGGTAATTGAGATATAGAAATCGGACATTTACATGATGAACTGCAAGTTTAACTCCTATCTGATATCTGAAATAGTAGTTGTATCTTCAACGTGAAGTATGATAACGCGTTGAGTATGTCATAAATCAGGCAGTGGAATGAACGAGGTAGCGGTACAAATAAGATTATTTTCACAATGGCAAGATTTAGCTTCAACAATATAAAAAGGTCTTTTAAGAACACAAGATATCCCAAGCCTTATACGTCGGAGGGTTGGTTATTTATTAGTAGTTAGTATTTTTGTCCTTGTCAAATCATTTAATGACCACAATAACTTTCAATTTTTATAAATTTATCTGACAGTTCCACAGTTCTTCAAACGCCTTTTGCTCCTAGACAAATTTCAAAGTCGATTTGAGACTGGCAAAATCATTGCATGAACAATTACAACAAAAAACAAAATAAAACCATAACATCCTACAATCACTACACCAGATGCTAAAAAACTAATTAACAGGGACCTATTCATAAATGGGAGTGATCTCACCTGCTCCGGAGGGGTGCTTAGACCAGGAAAATGTGTGACACCCGCCATCGTGTTGTTTAAAGTAACTTTCTAACTGATATCCTATGTAATCATAATGAAAATACAGAAATTGACACTTACAACGATTTTGTTGAGTTGATATATAATATAATTTGGTTCATTGTCGGAAAATAGAACATTTATCTGTATGATTAGAGAGAAAGACAGAAAAGGGAGTATTGACGAGCTTTCATGTTGTTCCATAGCGAGTACACATGCACTTTATATATATAGTCATGTACATATACTTTTTTATCCGGCCACACACAACAAGCACCTCCAGCTCTCGTTGTTTAAATCCAAATTGTTTTACTTTGCCATTTTGATGAAATTGATATAGTTTAAACACAGAATGCAAAGAGTATCCGAAAATAATGAACAGTCACACAAATAGAAATACGGGAAATGTTTACATTCCCGCTTCCCAACATGATGTTGGGGTAACAGTTATTACATTAACAGTACCAGTTTTGCTGCACCAGATGAGTATTTTTACATTTAAAGTATATTTAGTGATGTTCGAGGACAAAATATTTGAAAACCCACAGCTTATTAAAAATGTAGATTTTTTTTGCAAACCAAAAAGGACCTAAAAATAAAGCCGAAGTCTTGCAAGTAATAAGACCATTCTGAGATGAAATAAGCTGATGATATTACCTTTAAACTGTCACATGATAAAAATATCATTATTTACTTTGAATATGTCACATAATAAATAACATTATATTCAACATATTCATTATAGAAAGCTCTAAATAATTCAAAGACCATAAAACAGAAACAATCTTCAAGATTATTCATTAAGCAAAGTTTTTAAACACCAAAATAGATGTAGATATGACACAACCTTTTATCTATAGATCATTAGATATTCTTTCTACCTTTAATAATTTAACAAAGATTGATTCTGTTCCCGGACTATGTTCTTCTCCATTTGTAAAAAGTTGTATGCAAATCAGAGCTTGAACTTCAGGGAAGTTTGACTGTATCCAACACGACTTTGCTACATTAAAAAAAAAGATCCTTATAAAAACAATGAATAACATTATATTTAATTAAACTGCAAAATTGAAATTCAGCTTAACGATGTTTTAACCTCGTCAAAAAGACGGACAGCTTGAAACAAAAACATAAAAACAGAAATCTTGTCCATTTTATTCTTATATATGGTTGTTTGATTTATTTACACGTACATGTACCCGTTTTATATCAATTTATATCATTTTGTATTTGAATGTATTTTATAATTTTGCATATAGTGTAGCATTCTACTGTTTTCATTGGATATGACGATCACGCGTTTTAAAAATTATTTTACGTAGTTGACGCCTTTTTTCTATTTTTACTTATATTGACGCTATGTTTCTATTTAGACGTATAGTGGTGGTCAATATAAAAAAAATGTTGCTAAATTCAGATTAAAGAAGTCATGACGTCACACATAACAACCACCGAGGAAGCGCCGCATCAAAAAAGAAAATGTGCAAGTTCATCAGGAGATTTCAAAATATTTTATGTTAAATGCAGACGATAAGAATACAAGAATGCTAATGAATAAGCTAAAATTTTGTTAAAAAAACATTTTCAATAACATGTTAAAATTCTGGCAAAATAGAATTAAAAATATACAGAACGAACGTCATTTTTCTAATAAATAATTTCAAAATAATGTAGGCTAAGTCAGTCACTCAGTCAATACGTTATATATGGACCTATTAAATTATACACTAGGACTTTGCTCTTGTCATTATAATCTGAACATGTCTATATATAACGTATTGACCTCGTTAAAGTCCATAATTGATAACTGTACTCGATATTTTATCTTTCTGTGCCATTATTGTTTGTGTTGTTATTGACATAGGCGTTAATAGATTGTGATTTTTCTTATGCAATAATTGTCAGAGACAACCACATTAAACAAAGATTTCTAGCTAAAGCAGCATAACATGTTTTAGCATTCTAAAACAATGCACTTTAAAATGCATGCCATCACACTTTAGTGACAACCTTTGTACATTACATAGAATTAATAAGCTCAACAGTCATACTTTAGAGTTTATCATACCGTAGAGTCTTTGGTTCTATTCAACATATTTCTTCTACCACTTTTTATGTGTACTTATCTACAACAGGGATATAACAGTGTTGTGCTTGTAAAAGCCTTGTGTTTGTTGTGGTTTGTGTTGGCCGAATTTTAGTTTTCTTTGGAATTTGTTTGTCCTTTTACCATGGAGCTGTTTGGTTTTGTCCGGATATCTAGATCTTCTATGAGCCCCTTTTGTGAATTCTAAATTTTGCTATCCACAAGTTTAATAGTTTATGCAAGTTCAATGTTTGGATTTAGTTTTTATAGTGCTCCCATTGTCAGTAGTCTATTGATTCTCAATGATATTCTTTGAAACGGCTATTTTTAAATAGCATTGGTTTTTTGTACATAGATCTTTAAGATGATCATCCTGTTTTAATAGAACTTTCCAAAGTATGAAACTTAGACATTGGTAATTCTCATAGTAAACAGAATATTATCAAAACTCTTCCTTGAAATAAGAGGGTCTGTATGGTTCATATTTTCTATTCTTTATAATTTTGGCCATCATTATTTATTCTTCATATTTTAGCAACTCAATTTTGTCTATTCTATATTTAATTTTTGTTTATTTTTTCTCTATTTTTTATATTTTTTCCCCAATCATTGTCTACTCTAAAAAAAAATATCTGCACCATCAAATATGATAATTCTGGGATATGTATTTTATTCTTCATTGCATTTAATGCAGAATATAACGTATTGAAATTAACGTTGAACAACTATTGATGTATTTAATGTGATAACGAATACATATGATACAAGAGAACTATATATAGCTAGCTACGAGATGAAGAAAACTATAAAATATGATTTTGTTTGGTTCAATCAATAATGCAAGTCAAATAGTAAAATAAAAATTCGCTTTTAATAGCCAGTCAGGTTTAGTTTTGTCAAAATAGGCATAAAACATGGCTGATGAATTGTTCACTTCCAAGTGACCAATTCGATCTCACTACATTCGTAATTAAGTTAACTTAAATTAAACCTCCTACCTACAGATTGGTTACGCATGAAGTAGGCATGCTCAGTAAAAGGAAAAAAAGTCAACATTGAAAGTGAAAAAGGGTTAAACATTTGATTGACTGATTTGATCTACAAAAACGCATTCTTATACAGGTAAAAAGATATTTAACATATTGGTTAAACCTAACACATGAAATCAAACAGACTTGAAAAAATCCAATTGCACAAGTTCGCTCTCTATTTATATCTATGTTTATGTTTACAACGGATTATATAACTGTCGGTAGTCGTCGGAAGGTCACCTTGATGATGAAAAATCAGACGGCGTCTTAGACTAAAATACAAACGAAAGGCTGATACATAATTTTGCATCATAAATTGTTTATTTTAAACTATTTTTTTTCGGTTTATACATTTTGGTGTGATATAAGTAGAATTTGAAAATTTAAGCCAAATTAGTGAACATGAATTTGACAGCTAGTGCCCTTTTAAGCGTTTTATCTCTCATTCTTTAAATACACCCGCGTCTTTCTAATCTTATATATCAATCAATCCGGTCATGTGATTTATTTGGGCAGACACTCATTTTGACTGACGATAGAAACGAAAGTTGGGAAAAATAGTATCGTATGTTTTCCTGTTGCTGTAATAGTTTGTATTCTCAGGTAAATAACAGTAATAGTGTATCAGCAATATATAAGTAAACACCAAAAACTGTAACTAGCTTTCTTTCTGTTTATCTGCTTCATAACACAGAGTCATAACACGATAAACCACCGTGGCACGGTAAGATTGTCTCTTCAATATCTTTGTCTTTTTACTTTAATGGTTATAGTGTGACGTGTTGTAAAAGAATTTGGTAAATGATATGTTGAAATTATCTTCTAATGCTGACATAACTACGGTATCATTCAAATACTGAAAATGATGACAGAGTTAACATACTAGTAATAGAAACCAACAAACTCTTATCATAATTTGATAGAAATTGTTGTTGTGGTCACTTGCTATATAATATAAAAGATTGGACAGTAAGTCTCTGTAAATCCGGAGTGCAGTCGGGGTTGCATGGGCGGATCATGTCATTTAACAAAAATGGGGGGTGGGGGCGGTAATGGGGGGTCCCAACCCAGAATTAAGGAGATGCAATTTCCAACTATATGTCCCTATTCAAATGTATTGATCGTCAAAAATAGGGGGCTAGTGGTTCAAACCCCGAGACTCCTCGAATCCGCCACTGAACTGTTTTTGTGCGTTTTGGGATAAGTAATAGTTACTCAATTATAGTGGTACCGTACCATCGTGATGACCACAGTAAGGAAGCATTTTATCATTTCGATTTCGGGGGTATTATACTCGAGGGCAAGAAGACAACTTGTTGTCCCCGATAACGAAACACTGCTGTAATTTATAATAATGAGTTTGACGCTCGACCATTTTAGCTACTTAACTTCGATTGTAAAAACGTTTTATATGTGTTGGGTTGTTTTCCCGTATCTCTACTATTAAACGAGAAGACCTCATTTTGTCTCTATGAGGCTCTCTATATTATATAGCACTGATCGCCATGGAGAAGAAACTTAGAATTAACAGTTAATAGAAAATTAAATGTACTTTAATATTCATTATATAGATATGTATGTTCAAAGTATACAGACACGCGAAAATAATGGAATCTAAGAGAAAACAAAATAATAACGCACTTTACAAAAAGACAGAGGGCTTAAAAATATTGTCCTGTTTCCATGTACATATATGATTCTTGATATCATTTCTTAAATTCCCCAGACATTAAATATTTTCAAATCTAATCCTAAAATAGTTAACATACTTTCAACCAAGCTTAAAATGCTCGCGATTTCGCTTTTAAGTCAAAAAGACTTCCTGTTTTAAACTTGCGGGGACAGGACAATAATTATCGTTTTGATATAAACTCTCTACATAATATAGCAAATGATCGCATAGGAAAAGAAACTTGAAATTGATAGTTAATAGCAAATACACTATGTTTCTAGTTTTCGTATGTTCATAGTATACAGAAACGCGAAAATGATGGAATTTAACGCGAAAAAAATAATAACGGACTAATGAAACAAGGGAGCGGGGTTAAACTGTTTCCAAGTACCAATGAATTTTGATACCTTTTAAGAAATTCTACAGACATGAAATCTTTTACTGAAATTCTCCTGACACAAAATATTTTACAAAACTTCTCTCTACAACTATAAATACATACTTTCAACAAAGCTCTAAATACCCGCGATTTCGCGGGGGTGTTCCAGTAACATATAATATTTATATCGGCACGAATCGTATAGCTTAAAGCCTTACCACTATTTTTGTTTATCATAATGAAAGAATACCCGACACCTTTATGTCATACATTGTTAAGTTGAGGAATTATACCAATTTCTTCACAGTTAATAGCTTTGTAAACAACAAATGTAGTATGAGAAAAAAATATTTAGGGAATTCTTGCTTTCTTAAATATATAGAAAAGTAAGTGAGGGTAGATGTCCATGTCCGTGAACCTTAGAAAAAAAATACTAAGAAAATGTAGGAACGACAATTATTTAAAAAAAATGATTTAGAAAAAAATCATGCTCATTTCTTAACAGCCAGTAGCTATAGCAAAACTAAGAAAAAAAGAGATAAAGAAAAGTAACTCGATCTACTTACGAATAAGTCGACACATTTAAAAGTAAAACAAAATCGGTGACCATACTGATTGGATATTATATCAAAACAACAATCGTTTATTTAAAAACGTATGTGTGTTATTTGAAAAAAAAAGATGAAAACACATATGTGTTCTTTTAATTTTAATCGAAATAGAGCATTAAGAGATTGTGAAAGTATAAATATCTGTACAGCCTTCATCAATAGGAAAAACCCTTATTTGATAGTAAGCTCTAAAAAGATACGACATGACCAAAAATTAAGAAAACTTACGGCCTGGTTTATAACAAAACAATTTTACCAAAACAACCACTGAACGACATGCATCTGACTTGGGTTAAGCACATAAAGAATGGTGGTGTTAATCATGTTTATGAGCGCTCAACCCTCCCATAACCTGGAACATCACAAAATCAGAAAATATTATAAAAAAACAATCGGATCGATATAAAGCAGAAACATAACAGCACGGATGTAGCACGGTATTTATACATCCTTTACAACACGACTACATACAGTACATATCTGAGATATCTCGCAGTAACTGACAGACGGTTCATAGCCAATAATACCTAGCAAGAAAAAAATCAAGTTTCTAAGATTAAAATATCAATCATAACACATCCAACATTTTGGTCATGTTGCTCTTTGCGTGTTTTGGAACATACATTAGACATACAAGACTTTCAAATATTTGACTCTGAGCGTTTTTGATGGAGGTAAATCCAGAGATGTTTTTCGGCACATACCATTTATTAAGTGCTATTATAAGATATGTTCCCTTAAACCACAAATCAATTACTAGCATCTAAATAAGAACTTCTCACCAAATAAAAACTGGATGTCAAGATATAGGTTACAGCAATCACCCACCAGCAACCAATTATATCAAAATTTACCTCAATGAATTCTAGATCTTCTTATTTACTTGAGGTACCTTATATTTGAGCAGGAAAAATAACATGGCATCGAAACTAAACATATCATGTGGTTCATGTGGATATGAGGACATCTCGAAAATTGCAAAGAAATGGTGTACTATATGTGAAGAGGGATTTTGTGGAGAATGTGAAAATTACCACAAATCTATGAAAGTTTCGAGAGGTCACAAGATGATTTCTATTGAGAACTTTCGTCAAATAAAAAACATTTCAGTAAATCTGAACTGTGAGATTCATGGTAAAAAGCTTGATCTATACTGCAAGAAGCACGATATTGCAGTATGCGTAGTCTGTATTCCTTCAGAACATAAATCCTGTTCCTCTTCTGATGTCATCTCCATTGATGATGCAACAAAAAATGCTAAACAATCAAGTGCACTCTTAGACTTAGAAGGAACTATCTCAACAACGATAGACAACGTGAAGCTTTGTATCAAAGACCGAGAAATGGCGTTGAAAACTGTGAACGAAGATGAACAAACAATACGCAAAACTATTACAGACACACGGAAGAATCTCAATAAATACTTGGATGAACTCGAGAGAAAACTGCTGCTAGATTTGAAATCCAAACATGAAAACTATAAATTTAAAGTCGTGAAAATTCTAAACCAATTGAAGCAAATGGAGAAAGAGGTAGAAAAACTGAAAGAACAGACACTGCAGATGAAACGTTTTGCATCTGATCTTCAAGTGTTTCTAGGAACGCGTCAATTAAACCAATCTTTGTGTAAAAAAATCGGATCGCTCAAGGAAGAAATTAGGGATAATACGAATTATAACATGGAGATAGAGGTCAATCACGTGATCAGTTCCTTAGTGAATGAGGTAAAACAGTTTGGAAAAATCAAAGTTATGGAAACTATGGCCAATCTACAATTAAAAGATGCAAAGATCGACCAGGCTCAGATACAGATACATGGATATTCGCAAAGTATTCAAAATGTAAATCTGAAGCTGAAACAGAAGTTTGATATCAAAGGATCAAAACAACCAATATCTGGCTGCATCATATTACCAGACGACCGAATTATAATTGCAGACTATTATGGAAGTGGCAAATTAATGGAATACAATAACGATGGTCAACACATACGTGACATTACTGTTTCTGATAAACCACATAGTCTTACAATAGTAGATACCGAATGTATTGCTGTCACATATGGACAGGCTAAGTATCTAGAGATTATAAACACTAAGAATACTAGTGAAAGGAAGAGGGTGATTTGTGATGCTAACTGCTGGGGAATATCTTACCAGGACCATAAGCTGTATGTTATTGTATTGTTTCAAGGCATAGTAGTGATGGACCTGAAGGGGAAGACTTTAAATGCAATCGATATCGATGTTTTGAATGTGTATCATATAACAACGATTAGCGACAGGATATACTATACAAACCGCAACAGTAATACAGTACACTGTTGTAGTACGACTGGACAAGAAATCTGGGTATTCAAGGATAAGTCTATTGTCAAACCGAAAGGATTATCAGTGGATCTTAATCAGAACGTATTTGTTGTTGGTCAAACCTCCAATAACCTCATAGTAATACAACATGACGGGAAAGATAGCAAAGTCTTACTTACTGAGCGTGATGGAATTAAATATCCTTATGGAGTGAATTACAACAAACAAAAGAAGATTGTCTGTTTAAGCTACACGGATGGAAGTGTCGCATTGTACCAAGTGTCGTGAAAATGCATGCACACATCAGGACGAAGACCTTACACTGTTTGTTTTTGTGAGTCTTATAAAAAAAAAAATATTTCGATGATGCTGCATTTTCAATATTTGTGAAGAGACGAAATGAGACACATTACCTGGAACAAAGTAATTATTTGGTTATTAAATGCGAATGAAATAATTATGCTTAAAATACTTAGTTTTCATATAAAATTCATTGCAATACTGTTATATAGTTAAGTGTTGTATATGTCATTTTAAGTACAAAAAATATATATTTTAGCCTTTCAGACTAGATTTAAGACATTTGAGATCACCCCTAGTTTTTGGTGGGGTTCGTGTTGTTTATTCTTTAGTTTTCTATGTTGTGTCGTGTGTACTATTGTTTTTCTGTTTGTCTTTTTTATTTTTAGCCATGGCGTTGTCAGTTTGTTTTAGATTTATGAGTTTGACTGTCCCTTTGGTATCTTTCGTCCCTCTTTTGATAAAGGTTTGAATTTATTTTGATAAATCGATCACATTTACAAACACGAATTTGATCGCCATTGAAAATGTAATATGACGGGTATTTTTAGTCACATAGTGTGCTTGTGACCTAATACGGTATACATGGGGTCAGTAAATTCCATATGGGTGAGAGCAAAGCCACTATGTAACGAATTTATCTTACCGACTATCTTAACGTGTAAAATTTAGACTAGTGACCTATCAAAATGAGCAAGTCTTCAATACTGTTAGCAAAAACAGATGCCAACAATAACGACTTGTTAGGTTTAATTGTGTTTTATAAATTTAATTCCATCTTAATCATCAATTTCTTCGTCTTTTGAAACCTTTAAGATTTTTTCTGAGTACCGTTTTTTTTTATTAAGGGACGCAACACCACTACTTACCGTGACGGTGTATGAAATAAGCCCCGCCTCCCTTCTTACCTAATATGGAATATAAAGGGATGTAAAACCACTACTAACCGTGTATGAAATAAGCCCCGCCTCCCTACAAACCTAATATGAAATATACACGGTCTCAACGTTTGTTTTACATTCACCTTTAACGTTTGTTATACATTAACCTTTAAGATTTTTTCTATATTATATCTTATAAGATTTTAGTTTTATCTATTTTGATATATAAATTTTGTTTAAATTCAGTGTACGAAAAATCTCACAGGGATATCAACTTCTTTTCTCTGAAACAGTGAATTATCACACCAACAATCATAGACGATAGAAATCACAAAGCTTCATATAAAAATAAGAAAATGTCATATTTAGACAAATTTTCATCAGAGAACGAAGGACGAAGATGTAAACAACTATAAATTATCACTGTTTTAACGATAAACAAAATCATTACTGTATAGTACAAGACTATAAATGACCCCAACGTGAAAAATAAGTGAAACGATTCATTAAATAAACCGTCCTGACTTATGGTTAAAACAATAAAGGAACATTCAAAATGCAAACAGTAATCAACGACAACCATGACAACCACTGAATTACAGGCTAGTGTTTATGATTCCTAAGTTTTGTAAACAGTTAATTTATAAATATGACCATAAACGTGTGATACGGACGCCTCAATTTATTTTCATTTTTTTTCATTTTCGTTACACTAACAACACATAACATTGCATAGTTCCTTTTTTATATCTGAAAAAGAACTGGTATCTTCGACGTGATATATGCTAGTCATTTATAAGGATGTAATAACTTAGGCAGCAGAGTGTAGTTAACGGCGCAGCGGAGCAAATGGGTCTAATTTCACAAGGGCCACCATTTAGCAGTAATAAGTATAATAAGAAGTCTTTTAAAAACATAAAGTATCCCACTTCATGGAAATCATTTCCAGTATACTAGTATTTATTTTTCTGACAAATCATTTTTATGATCACAAATACTTTCAATCTACCTTATTTAATCTACCAATTCCACATAAAATTATACTCAGACACCTAAACAAGATACAAAAGGGTAAATAAAAACTGTCAAGTCAATGAAAAACTGATGGAATCAAGACAAAATAACTTAAAATGCGAACAAAAACTAACAACATTCTACAAAACATTATAATGAACTAAATACTGAGCAACAGAAACCCGAACGAAAACTTGGAGTGATCTTATAGCCCCCGGGAGGTTTAATCTGAGTATGCCCTACGTGTGTTCCCTGTCGTGTTTCTCATGGTAACAACATATCTTACATTCGACATAACAAACGTAAAAGAAAAATAGACATCGAAGTAAACAACACTGCTGGTATTTAAGGATGTTTGCTCTTCCATTTTTTGATTTTTTTGCCAGATTTTCGAAATCCTCTGGTTTTATTCATGTATTGTCATTAAAAAAATTTGCCCACTAACCCCTCCTTTTTTTTCACAATTTTATTACATGAAGCTTGAAAAGCCATATTTCAAAATTTTATAAAATTCTTGTTATTTTTTCATAGCTTTTGAAACAGATAAGGTGCCAATGTTAAATATATGAAAAATCTAGAGAGATTTATTTCCCGCCAAATTTTCAATGGCTTATATCTCGAAAACGAGCACACGGACCCTCCATTTTGTTCTTCTCTTTTAGTTTCTTTATTTATATACTATCAATCCATAACTGTCTTTTAAAAAGCTTGTTATTTTTTAACAGAGTAGCGAACATCCTTAACAAAACTATGTGACATATAATCATCTTTTTTATTTGTTTTTTTTCTCAATCGATTTATGAATCTCGAACAGCGGTATACTACTGTTGCCTTTATTTGTATCATATAGTCGCATATCAAATCAAATACGTAATTAGATCAATAGTTTAAATATTGTTAGAATTTATTTTTAGAAACTTGCTAAATTTCTTATTGTCTTTTTAAAGAAAAATATATGTTGTAAATGTCTTCATTGTATTAATATACCAATTTTCAATTAGTGTGGTGATGAGTTTGTGACTACAGTGATCCCATACAAAACACAATATTTTTTCAAATTCAGTTTTTTTTTATTATTTTAGGATAATTTTATTTGTCAATGTCAAAACATATAAATGTGCAGTATTGTGTTATTTTTTCTTTTTCTTTTTTGCATGAAGATAATTGTAAACAAATCTTTGTAATTATTGTAATCATATTCGACTGTTTTCATTCAAATGTCTTCTAATGTTTCTATCACTTTTGGTAATATGAATATTAATAAATATTAAACAACCCAAATCAAATCAAAGCTAAAAACGGACAACTAATAAACTATATACCTATGTATTGCACGTATACATACTGTAGATAAAAAGATACACTTTAGGTTGAAATAGGGACTGTCGCTCACTTTGGTCCAGAGATATAGGAAGATGTGGTATGAGTGCCAATGAAACAACTCTCCATCCAAGTAATAATTTATAAAAGTAAACCATTATAGGTCAAAGTACGGCCTTCAGCACAAAGCTTTGGCTGACACATATCAGCAAGCTATAAAGGGCCTAAAAATCACTAGTTTAGAACCATTCAAACGGGAAAAAAGAGAAACACTTATAACTACATAAACAGACAACAACCACTCAACATCAGATTCCTGACTAAGGACATATTGTACAGAGATGTTTGTCTTTTAAGTAATTATTTACTGTCGTATTAAATCAACGTATAGTGGACTGGTCTGATTCTTTTGATGTCATTTTTTACGCCCAGTTGTACTGTCGCCCAGGTTTTGGAACTGTAAATGTAATTTTTGCTCTAATCTTTGCAATTGTCGTAACCACTGTCCAGCAAACAAAGGAATTTGTTGTTGTTTTGTTCATTACATAAAAGCATTCGATACTGTTAAAATGCTTATGTTATAGTATAAATGGTCAAAAAGGGGTATCAAAGGTAAACTCCTAACTGTTATTAAATCTATTCATACTAATATGTCTACTTGTTTATGTGGTGACGGTTTTAATTCAGATTACTTCATCAATGAATTGGGTTTGATGCAGGGACAGGTGTTATCTCCCATACGTTTTTCGTTATATATTAATGATTGTGAAATGGCTTTACAGTAATGCCATTCCATATGAAATGAAAGAATTGAATTTATTCCTACTTTTTTAGGGTTACAAAATATGCTTGATACATTATATAATGATATAAATGTACATCAATATAATCATTGAGTGTTAATATTAATAAAACTAAAATGGTAGTATTTAGAAAAGGTGGTACAGTTTATGTTGATTGAATGGTATAATGATAACAAACAAACAAAAAACATTATTGATAATTTTACCTACCTTGGTTTACTTTTGATTTTAATGACAAATATAATATGTTACAACAGAAACTTTCAGAACAAGGTAAAAAAGTTATGTTCGCTAATTATAGAAGAAATGTCAATAGTATGTTTTTAAACTATGTCACTTTTTGATACTAGTAATATCGATTCTTTATTGAGTTATGCATAATGACCTACTGTAAGAACATTATTTGTGTTAAATTGTCTTCTAAAAATGTTATGTTATATCAAGAACTAGATAGGCTGCCTTCTATTTTCACAGGAAAATGTAAAATTTCAAATTTTAGTTTAAATTGATAAATACTTCAAACGGTATATATTGAAAAGCTATTATACTTACTTATATTCTTGTATTGCGAATTAGAGAGGTGTCCAAATAATACATTTTTTGTAAGTGTAACTGGTTGTGTTTTGTAAAGAATGAACTGTTTGTTATAGGTTTATGTGATTATATCTCACATACTTCTCTTAAATGTCCAAACATAAATATATATATATGCGAGATATGTTTTGTCTTCAATTTTATTTATGCAAACCACTGAATTCCTAATGTTCACTAAAAACATGTAGAACGAAAACAAGATTGAGTAGCCACAACTTAGCTATAGAAAATGGAAGATGTTATGGTATAACAAGAAATAATACTACATGTACTTTTTGTAAAAATGATATAGAGGATGAGATTCATTTCATCCTCAAATGTCAATTTTTTAAAAGGTTTTTGAACATTTTAGATTAATCCACATTACTGGAAATAAACATCGATGTAAAAATTTATTAAACTAATGTGTACAAACAATATAAAGGGCTATGTAATTTAGGTAAGTTCATATTTAGATCTTTTAAGCTTAGAACCGAAATATTAAAATAATATTTATGTATAACTACAACACCGTCTGCTATTCTGTCACATAGTATGTGTATATGTATGTATTGTATGTATTACTGATGTGGATGTAATTCAAATGTGTAACTAAAAAGTTTATATAGATCCGGTAAAGGTTTAACAAATGAAACTTACCAGCATTGTAGATGAGCATAAAATTCATTAATAAAATCAGTCTTTTGTTGATCTTGTATTGCTGAAAAACAAAATAAGGAATTTTCTGACAATTTCTACCAATTGTCTTAATTGTAGATCTCGTCTTGTTGATAATTTTGGCTTATTTGAGTTTCTATTTGTCTATTATAATCAGACATATTAAGGCAAAAAACAAAATTCGTTATTAAAGGGCAATACATAATATACATGTAGCGAGTTTAATTACGATTTCGACCTTGAAACTTACACGCATTTGTAGAACGTGTCTTGTTGATCGCTTTTGCAATTTAAAGTTCTCTATATATATTATAATTTCCACGTCTAAAGGCCAAATGATAAAAAAGAATGATTGAATTTGTTATTTAAGGGCA
The DNA here is from genome assembly GCF_963676685.1 of Mytilus edulis. Lineage (NCBI taxonomy): Eukaryota > Metazoa > Mollusca > Bivalvia > Mytilida > Mytilidae > Mytilus > Mytilus edulis. Next base: position 27,393,489 of record NC_092345.1, on the reverse strand, counting down.
ATAACTCCAATAAGGATTCGTCAAACGATTTCCTTTATATTGTCTTCATTGAAGTTCTTGTCTTGTTCGTCGTTTTTGCTTATTCAAGTTTTCTATCCATATTATATTTTTTAAGACATAAAACAAAATTGCCCCCTCCTCCCAAATAAAAGTAAAAATATTTAACAAAAGGCAATGACTCTTAAATCAGAATTCAACTGACGATTTTGACGATATAAATTTACTTAATTGTAGAACTTGTCTTGCAGATCATGATTGCATATGAATTTATCTTCTATTAATTGTAGTTTTCAAGATAATAGGCAAAATTGAAATATAAAATGGCAAAAAATGTCATTTATGGAAAATAACTCATATGGGATTACGTCTGAAAGTTTGGACGTATATGGAAATGTGGTAGAGCTCAACATTCTGAACACTTGTGACCTTGTTAGAATTCTCTATTTATAACGGTTTTCAAAATGATAGACAAAACTTGCATTTTTCTCCTACAATGTATGTTCTATGTTTACGGGTAGGAAGGCGAGTTCATCGGCCTGGACACATTTTAAACTTGGCCAATGGTGATTGTAGCCAAGCCGAGTTTGGTTAAATTTGGCCCAGTAGTTTCAGAGAAGACATTATCAAAAGTAAACAGACGACGATTGACGACGACAGACGGCAAATGGCTGCTAAAAGCGAATTTATAATTTCACTATATAATTTCACTGTCATTTATGATAGAACAAAGAAAAAAAACATGATTCTATTTTTTGTTATATATATCTTGAAGGTAATGCTAAGCGCGTTAACAACATAACAAGCACATTAACTTTAATATATACGACAATTATTTGTGAAATAATCTCTGAAGTACAATCACCAATATTATGTTAAAGTCCTTAATCAAATGACAATCAAAATCTCAAACACATCACACGAAAGGACATAACCAAGTTTATCAGATTCCTAACTTTGTGTATGCACTTTTTTATGTAGAAGTTTGTAGCGAAGTATCAATCAGCGGGTGGCCAATTAATTTCTTTAATTCAATTTCAAATTTAAAAGATATTCGATAAAATAAATTAAATAACACATAGTTGAAAGGGGAATAAAACAGTTTGTTACCACTTAAAAAAAATAAAAAAAATATTTTCATTTCTAATTGTTCGAAGTATCGTGTTGGTTTTGTATACTTCATCATAGTTAGGGTCCAGATGGTGTACCCGAATAGGTAATCAGGAACAAAAGGTGCAGAGTGATAAAGGCTAAAAATAGTGAAAAATAGAGAAAAAGTTAAGAGAAAACTGGCATTAAATTTAATTAAAACTACAAGAATACAGTTTCTACATGAAAAAGTCCAAAATTATGTTTACATTTATTTGATTCATTATGTTCCTGAGGATAATCTTTACAGTAGTGCATGTTGTTTCTGCATTAAAAAAAACCCTGATATATTTCCATACTTTGCATTAAAAAGTGGGAACTTCGACAATTCGACTGCGCATAATTTCACGCATGAATTAACAAGCACACGAAACGTTTGTGTCGTAAATTCACTATAATTTATTCCTTTTAATATTTTGATTGATAAATGATGTTAAATGATTGTATTTTTGTCACTCAAAAAAATATCGTTATTATGTGTATCTGTGAAAGACTCAAAATGACAATTCACCCAATTTCACCATTTTCCCGCCAAAGCTTTGGGTTTTAAGGCAAACTAATTTTTTTCGTTATCGGTGACCTATATCTTTATTTGCTTATACTTTGAAGCTATGTTTCAGCTTTTAATATTACAGTTTTAATTTGGACCAAGTGTCACACACAGTTGTTTTATATTCTGATAAAAAAAAGTCAACAACTCTATTTTCCAATTTTCGGGGCAGCCCCGTTATTCCGACGCCCCATTAGTCCGACACCCCATTGGTCCGACACCCCAATAGTCCAACATCCCATTAGTCCGACACTTCATTGGTCCGACACCCCAATAGTCCGACACCCCACTAATCCAGTGGCGGATCCAGAGGGGGGGTTCCGGGGGTCCGCACCCCCCTTTATTTTGGCCGATCAATGCATTTGAATCGGGACATATGTTTGCACCCCCCTGCACCCCCCCCCTTTTGCCCTGGGCTAGCACCCCCCCTTTCGAAAATTCCTGCATCCGCCACTGTAATCTGCCACGGACTAATTGAACAATATTTTAAATAAAAAGTATCGAACTCCGAGGAAAATGGTAAGTCCATAGAGAAATGGTAAAATCAAAAGCTCCAGCTCATCAAACAAATGGATAACAACAGTCATATTTCTGACTTGGTGCAAGCATTTTCTTGACAGTCGTATAAAATTCGACTATATTGACAACGATATTTGAACAAAACTAACAGTGATAATAGGTAAAAATGTCAAAAATAGGGGTATAGCAGTCAACTAATTTGTTATAATCTTAATCACTATAACAACAAACAAAAATGTAACAAGGAAACCTTTGGTTTTAGAGATATATTCCAAAATCTACATTATACCCCCTATGTTCTATTTTTAGCCATGGCAGCCATCTTGGTTGATTGGCAGGGTCATCGGACATATTTTACCCAAATGATGATGATTGTGGTATAATTTGGTTAATTTTGGCCCTTTTACTCAGAGGAGAAGATTTTGGTAAAAAGTTCACCGACGACGACGGTCGACGGACGCCAATTAAGTGATGAGAAAAACTCACTTGGCCCATTTGGTAGATGAGCTAAAAAAAAATTAAAAAACACAGACAAAGCACATTAGGAAAAAATGAACGAAAGAATGAAGGATCTTTATTTCAAGAGGATAATTCCATTAGTTAAAACTTATCCTCCTGAGTGTCCTCATAATAATAAAATAACATAATTGATGAAGTAGTTATAATATTGTAATTTTGTTAAATGTCCAGTGGCAAATATTACATTTATGTTAAGGACGAGAACAATTCAACATTGAATACAATAGGTAGGTCCTGTAATAGATGCCATCTGGGGTGAAAAAAAGGTCAATAAAACTTGGAGTGCCACTGGACAATAAAAGTATATTGAATAAAGACAAAAAATCCTTGCAACACTGGCTCAACCATTCTGACATTTGTTGGTAATTATACACCTCGACAAATCAAATGGCCGTCCAACTTTAACAAGGGTTTAATTACTGCTACATTTTTTTGTAGTTTGAAAAAGACAAAAGTGACCATAATTCTATCATTTGCATTTTGAATATATATCAAAACTCATTTGACCTTGTCCATCGAATACTATGAACAGGTAATGCAACTTATGAGTATTAAGGTTGATCGGTAGATATGTATTGTTGAAAATAATTGGATACATATATATTTACAGTAGTGCATGTTGTATCTAGTGAACATAGACCACGTGTAAAATTTAGATTTTGGCTTATCATCTCTAAAACCAAAAGAGCAAATCTGACATTTTGGAAAATGTTTCTCACATTCGGAACGGAATAGGAAAACCCGTTGTTATGTTGCAGCCCCTGAATTTGTAATTTTAAGGAAATTTTGCCGTTTTTTGGTCATTATCTTCATATGAGTTCACGGTTTGCCATTATTCTCTTTCCTTTTATATATGACGGCAGTTATTTGCCTTCGTCGGTCTATTGCGGGGTGTCGGACTATTAAATGGGGTGTCGGAATATCGGGACGACCCCCTATTTTCCCTATCAATCCATTGAAAACCGGTTCCTTTTACATACCTGTTTAGAAGTAATATTTTGAGCCTAAGTGGTCTGGGACCCCTATTTTTTTCGACCAATTTGATTCACTCTGAGCTGTAAAGATTAAAAAACCAAAACATACAGCACTTCTGACAAAAACTTCGAATAGGCCCGAGCCTTGAAAATTAAAAATAAAATAAAACTAGCCTTGCGAGACCTCATAATTATTTATATATCATGTAAATCATTTCCAGTATACTAGTATTTATTTTTCTGACAAATCGTTTTTATGATCACAAATACTTTCAATCTACCTTATTTAATCTACCAATTCCACAAAAAATAATATTCAGACACCTAAACAAGATACGAAAGGGTAAATTAAAAACTGTCAAGTCAATGAAAAACTGATGGAATCAAGACAAAATAACTTAAAATGCGAACAAAAACTAACAACATTCTACAAAACATTATAAGAAACTAAAGAATGAGCAACAGAAACCCGAACGAAAACTTGGAGTGATCTATTAGCCCCCGGGAGGTTTAATCTAGGTATGCCCTACGTGTTTCCCCTGTCGTGTTGCTCATGGTGACAACATATCCAATCTAATTAAAAACCGATCTCTCATCGCTCCTGTTTCTGATATGTCGCGTGGGAGATCTAACGAAACCGGCTTTGAGGTCACATGTGAGTGAACTAAAAGTCATGAATTTATAAAGATATGCAAATGAGTTGACGACCTATTAATAAGCCAATCAAAAAAGTTTATGAATTATTATGACTGACGATTTTGTCGTAAATAAAATGAGTTACATCCCTTTGCCTTACGTTAAACTTCCAAGATCGTGGAAGACTCAATTTCATTGGTCGAAAAAGACACACCTACGAGGTCACTCACATGTGACCTCAAAACGGGTTTCGTTAGATCTCCCACGCGACATATCAGAAACAGGAGCGATGAGAGATCGGTTTTTAATTAGATTGCAACATATCTTACATTCGACATAACAAACGTAAAAGAAAAATAGACATCGAAGTTAGCAACGACACTGCTGGTATTTAACACAACTATGTGACGTATAATCATCTTTTTTCTTTTTTTTTCTCAATCGATTTATGAATCTCGAACAGCGGTATACTACTGTTGACTTTGTTTGTATCACATAGTCGCATATCAAATCAAGTATGTAATTAGATCAATAGTTTAAATATTGTTAGAACTTATTTTTAGAAACTTGCTAAATTTCTTATTTTCACTCTTAAGAAAAAATATGTTGTAAATGTCTTTATATACTACTAGTAATTTTCAATTTTTGTGACTACAGTGATCCCATACAAAACACAATATTTTTTCAAATTTAATTTTTTTTTAATTTTAGGATAATTTTATTGGTCAATGTCAAAACATATAAATGTACAGTATTGTGTTATTTTTTTTATTATTTTATGCATGAAGATAATTGTAAACAAATCATTGCAATTATTGTAATCTTATTCGACTGTTTTAATTCAAATGTCTTCTGATGTTTCTATCACTTTTGGTAATATGAATATTGATAAATATTAAACAACCAAAATCAAATCAAAGCTAAAAAAGGACAACAAATAAACTATATATACCAATGCATTGCACGTATACATACTGTAGATATAAAGATGCACTTTAGGTTGAAATAGGGACTGTGTCGCTTACTTTGGTCTATAGATATAGGAAGATGTGGTATGAGTGCCAATAAAACACCTCCGTCCAAGTAATAATTTATAAAAGTAAACCATTATAGGTCAAAGTACGGCCTTCAACACGGAGCTTTGGCTGACACCGAACAGCAAGCTATAAAGGGCCTAAAAATCACTAGTTTACAACCATTCAAACGGGGAAAAAGAGAAACACTTATAACTACATAAACAGACAACAACCACTCAACATCAGATTCCTGACTAAGGACATATTATACAGAGGTATTTGTCTTGTAAGTAATTATTTACTGTCGTATTAAATCAACGTATGGTGGACTGGTCTGATTCTTCTGATGTCATTTTTGACTCCCAATTGGAACTTTGGAACTGTAAATGTCATATTTGCCCTTATCTCTGTAATTGTAATGTCGTAACCAGCAAACAAAGGACTTTGCTGTTGTTTTGTTGATTACATAAAAGCATGCGATACTGTTAAAAGGCTTATGTTATAGTATAAATGGTCAAAAAGTGGTATCAAAGGCAGAGATGGGTTCGATTACTTTCAATGTAATTGATTAAATTACAATTACTTTGTCATTTGTACGATTAAATTAAATTAATGATTACATCATTTCTGAAAGTGTCTGATTAAATTAATGGTTACATTGGCAAAGTAATCATGATTACATCCGATTACAATGAATTTAAAGAAAACACATTTTGAATGAGGTGAATGAATAAACGTTTAATATACTACAGCATTTTTAGAAGGACTATGTTTCATAAATTATAAAATGATAACTTTAAACTTCATCTATTTAATAAACCATAAAAGTTCACTACACCTCTTCCAGACTTAATATGTATTTCAAGGTGCAGTTTATGGAAGTTAAAATATGGATGAAATGAAGTTACCAGTAAAAATCTATGTGAAATTTTAGTAAAATTGTTTAATCAAATTGTAAACAAAATACAAGTACTAAAAATCATTGCATTTTACATGTCCAGTTCAAATACATATACAATTTTACTATTTTTAAACCAGATTTTTACAACTTATGATTTAGTTTGTGCTAATTAGAAAAATTGTTGTCCTACAGTTATACCCAATTGGTAATTGCAATAAAAACAAACCTTAATTGGTTTCCTACCTGTCAATTCAAAGTTGACAAAAATCACAATATTAACAAAAGATTATAATTCATGGTTAAAGAGAAGTATTACTAGAATATAACAGTTATTATCAAATATATATATATATATGTACATATTTAAATTGTCAATATATGTGCATTATCTCTTACTAAGTCCAAAGACATAATTGTATTTATATGTCTCTTCTTAGGCTAATGATGACTTTTCAATACTGTAACAGTTTATTTTTTACTGAAGTATACACATTTATCAACATGCTTTATAAACATGATAAAGTAAACCAAACTATCTTAACATGTTAAATATCTATTAAATAAGTATAACAAAAAGGTTCATTTCTTGACCATATACACAGTTAAAAAATGCATTGTAATCAGAATGTAATCAAAAAGTAATCAGGATTACAGGGTGTTTTGAAAAGTAATTGATTAAATTAAATTACATGAAATCAGATTTTTGGCTGATTATTGATTACAATGATTACTTGAAAAATTGTAATCAATTACAGCTGATTAACGATTACAATTACAATTACCCCAAGTCTGATCAAAGGTAAACTCCTAACTTTTATTAAATCTATTCATACTAATATGTCTACTTGTTTATGTGGTAATGGTTTTAATTCAGATTACTTTACCAATGAATTGGGTTTGATGCAGGGACAGGTGTTATCTCCCATACGTTTTTCGCTATATTAATGATTGTGAAATGGCTTTACTTAACAGTAATGCCATTCCATATGAAATGAAAGAATTGAATTTATTCCTACTTTTTTAGGGTTACAAAATATGCTTGATACATTATATAATGATGTAAATGTACATCAATATAATCATTGAGTGTTAATAATAAAACTAAAATGGTAGTTTTTAGAAAAGGTGGTACAGTTCATGTTGATTGAATGGTATAATGATAACCAAACAAAATAAAGTTATTGATAATTTTACCTACCTTGGTGTACTTTTGATTTTAATGACAAATATAAGATGTTACAACAGAAACTTTCAGAACAAGGTAAAAAAGCTATGTTTGCTTATAGAAGAAATGTCAATAGTATGTTTTTAAACTATGTCACTTTTTGATACTAGCTAGTAATATCGATTCTTTATTGAGTTATGCATAATGACCTACTGTAAGAACATTTTTTGTGTTAAATTGTCTACCAAAAATGTTATGTTATATCAAGAACTAGATAGGCTGCCTTCTATTTTCACAGGAAAATGTAACATTTCAAATTTTAGTTTAAATTGATAAATACTTCAAACAGTATATATTGAAAAGCTATTATACTTACTTGTATTCTTGTATTGCGAATTAGAGAGGTGTCCAAATATTTTTTTTTAAAACTATGTCACTTTTTGATACTAGTAATATCGATTCTTTATTGAGTTATGCATAATGACCTACTGCACAAAACACAACCAGTTACATGCTCATGCTGAAGGCTGAAGGCTAACTGGTTGTGTTTTGTAAAGAATGAACTGTTTGTTATAGGTTTATGTGATTATATTTCACATACTTCTCTTAAATGTCCAAACATAAATATATATATATGCGAGATATGTTTTGTCTACAATTTTATTTATACAAACCACTGAATTCCTTATGTTCACTAAAAACATGTAGAACGAAAACAAGATTGAGTAGCCACAACTTAGCTATAGAAAATGGAAGATGTTATGGTATAACAAGAAATAACACTACATGTATTTTTTGTAAAAATGATATAGAGGATGAGATTCATTTCATCCTCAAATGTCAATTTTTTAAAAGGTTTTTGAACATTTTAGATTAATCCACATTACTGGAAATAAACATCGATGTAAAAATTTATCAAACTAATGTGTACAAACAATATAAAGGCTTATGTAATTTAGGTAAGTTCATATTTAGATCTTTTAAGCTTAGAACCGAAAAATTAAAATAAAATTTATGTATAACTACAACACCGTCTGCTATTCTGTTACATAGTTTGTGTATATGTATGTATTGTATGTATTATTGATGTGGATGTAATTCAAATGTGTAACTAAAAAGTTAATATAGACTTCGGTAAAGGTAAAACAAATGAAACTTACCAGCATTGTAGATGAGCATAGAATTCATTAATAAAATCTGTCTTTTGTTGATCTTGTATTGTGAATATCAAAAAGGAAGATGTGGTATGGTTGCCAATGAGACAACTCTTCACACGAGACTAAAATGATACAGAATTAACAACTGTAAGTCACCGTACAGCCTTCAGCATGAGCATTCATAGTCAGTTTTAATTTCTCTCGATCTTTTCTAAAAAACAAATCTCGCCTTGCTGATCATTTTTTGTGATTTAAAGTTTCTATTTGTCTGTTATACTATTTATCATATAAAACAAAACGCATAACAAATAAAAAAACATCGTTTATTTAAGGGTAAAATCCAAAATAAGGAATTTCTGACAATTGTCTTGATTGCAGATCTCGACTTGCTGATAAATTTTGCTTATTTGAGTTTCTATTTGTCTATTATAACAAGACATATTAAGGCAAAAAAACAAAAAATCGTTATCAAAGGGCAATACATAATATAGCGAGTTTAATTACGATTTCGACCTTGAAACTTACATGTATTTGTAGAACGTGTCTTGTTGATCGCTTTTGCAATTTAAAGTTCTCTCTATATATTATAATTTCTAAGTCTAAAGGGGCAGTAAAGGCCAAATGATAAAAAAGAATGATTGAATTTGTTATCTAAGGGCAATAAGTCCAATAAGGATTCGTCAAACGATTTCCTTTATATTGTCTTCATTGAAGTTCTTGTCTTGTTCGTCGTTTTTGCTTATTCAAGTTTTCTATCCATATTATATTTTTTAAAACATAAAACAAAATAGCCCCCCCCCCCCCCCCGCCCCCAGCCAATAAAAGTAAAAATATTTAACAAAAGGCAATGACTCTTAAATCAGAATTCAACTGACGATTTTGACCATAAATTTACTTAATTGTAGAACTTGTCTTGCAGATCATTTTTGCATATGAATTTATCTTCTATTAATTGTAGTTTTCAAGATAATAGGCAAAATTGAAATATAAAATGGTAAAAAATGTCATTTATGGAAAATAACTCATATGGGATTACTTCGAAAGTTTGGACGTATATGGAAATGTGGTAGAACTCAACATTCTGAACACTTGTGACCTTGTTATAATTCTCTATTTATAACGGTTTTTAATATGATAGACAACACTTGCATTTTTCTCCTACAATGTATGTTCTATATGTTTACGGGGTAGGAAGGCGAGTTCAACGGCCTGGACACATTTTCTAAACTTGGCCAATGGTGATTGTAGCTAAGCCGAGTTTGGTTAAATCTGGCCCAGTAGTTTCAGAGAAGACATTATTAAAAGTAAACAGACGACGATTGACGACGACAGACGGCAAATGGCTGCTACAAGCGAATTTATAATTTCACTATAATTTCACTTTCATTTATGATAGAACAAAGAAAAAAAAATGATTCTATTTTTTGTTATATATATCTTGAAGGTAATGCTAAGCGCGTTAACAACATAACAAGCACATTAACTTTAATATATACGACGAATATTTGTGAAATAATCTCTGAAGTACAATCACCAATATTATGATAAAGTCCTTAATCAAATTATGACAATCAAAATCTCAAACACATCACACGAAAGGACATAACAAAGTCTATCATATTCCTAACTTTGTGTATGCATGTTCTTATGTAGAAGTTTGTAGCGAAGTATCAATCAGCAGGAAGCCAATTAATTTCTTTAATTCAATTTAAAAGACATTCGATAAAATAAATTAAATAACACATACATGTAGTTGAAAGGGGGAATAAAGCAGTTTGTTACCACTTAAAAAAAAATTTAAAAAATATTGTCATTTCTAATTGTTCGAAGTATCGTGTTGGTTTTGTAAGGGTCCGGATGGTATACCCGAATGGGTAATCAGGAACAAAAGGTGCAGAGTGATAAAGGCTAAAAATAGAGAAAAAGTTCAGAGAAAACTGGCATTAAAAATACAAGAATACAGTTTCTACATGAAAATCCAGACCCTTAATTATGATTACATTTATTTGATTCATCATGTTCCTGAGGATAATCTTTACAGTAGTGCATGTTGTTCTGCATTTAAAAAAAGCCGATATAGCAGTTCCATACTTTGCAAAAATAAAGTTTATTATATTTGGGCAATTAAAAAGTTGAAATCCTCCGACAATTCGACTGCGCATAATTTCACGCCTGAATTAGCAAGCACACGAAACGTTTGTGTCGAAAATTCACTATAATTTATTTCTTTTAATATTTTGATTGATAAATGATGTTAAATGATTTTATTTTTGTCACTTAAAAAAAATCGTTATCATATGTATCTGTGAAAGACTCAAAATGACAATTCACCCAGTTTCACCATTTTCCCGCCAAAACTTTGGGTTTTAAGGCAAACTAATTTTTTTCGTTATCGGTGACCTATATGATCTTATATCTTTATTTGCTTAGAAGCTATATTTCAGTTTTTAATATAACAGTTTTAATTTTGACCAAGTGTCACGGACAGTTGTTTTATATTCTGATTAAAAAATAATGTCAACACCTCTATTTTCCCATTTCCGGGGCAGCCCCGTTATTCCGACGCCCCATTAGTCCGACACCCTATTAGTCCGACACCCCAATAGTCCAACATCCCATTAGTCAGACACTTCATTGGTCCGACACCCCAATAGTCCGACACCCCCTTGGTCCGACACCCCACTAATCTGCCACGGACTAATTGATTCGGAACAATATTTTAAATAAAAAGTATCGAACTCCGAGGAAAATGGAAAGTCCATAGAGAAATCATGGTAAAATCAAAAGCTCCAACTCATCAAACAAATGGATAACAACTGTCATATTCCTGACTTGGTACGAGCATTTTCTTATGTAGAAAAATAGTAGGTTATACCTGGGTTTATAAATATAAATAAAAAATCCCATGTATGACAGTCCGGTATAAAATATTGACAACGATATGTGAACAAAACTAACAGTGATAATAGGTAAAAATGTCAAACATAGGGGTATATCAGTCAACAAATTAGTTACAATCTTAATCACTATAACAACAAACAAATATGTAACAAGGAAACCTTTAATTGGTTTTTGAGATATATTCCAAAATCTACATTTTACCCCTATGTTCTATTTTTAGCCATGGCAGCCATCTTGGTTGATTGGCCGGGTTATCGGACATATTTTTTAAACAAAATACCCAAATCATGATGATTGTGTTCTAATTTGGTTAATTTTGGCCCTTTTACTCAGAAGTTTCAGAGGAGAAGATTTTTGTAAAAAGTTCACCGAGGACGACGGACGACGGACGCCAAATGATGAAAAAACTCACTTGGCCCATTTGGGAGATGAGCTAAAAAAAACACAGACAAAGCACATTAGAATTGATGAAGTAGTTATAATATTGTAATTTTGTTAAATGTCCAGTGGCAAATATTACATTTATGTTAAGGACGAGGACAATTCAACATTGAATACAATAGGTAGGTCCTGCAATAGATGCCATCTGGGGTGAAAAAAAGGTCAATAAAACTTGGAGTGCCACTGGACAATAAAAGTATATTGAATAAAGACAAAAAATCCTTGCAACACTGGCTCAACCATTCTGACATTTGTTGGTAATTATACACCTCGACAAATCAAATGGCCGTCCAACTTTAACAAGGGTTACTGCTTCATTTTTTTTTTGTAGTTTGAAAAAGACAAAAGTGACCATAATTCTATCATTTGCATTTTGAATATATATACTGAGTGCCAATGAAAACGCAACACTTGGTTTTTCAAAAATAAAATTTATATAAGAAATGATAATCTCTCAAAATAAATTGTTCTTGAAAATTAACTATTTTAACAATAGATCGATATCAAACAAAAATGTTTAATTTGTCATCTTTCGGGCGCAATAGGTAAACGAAACATCCAATGTCGAATCATCAACTAACAGTCCTAACAAAAAATGTTACAACCCCGTGGTGAAGCGCAATCTCGACAGCGCCGTGGAATTGATCATCCCGGACGTTTAATGTGATCCCGAGGAATGTTATTCCACTTGTCTCGCAAAGCAAACTCAAGCTGACTTTATGATATTGGAGGTAGTTTTCATCGTCTAAAACATGTCAAATCTGATGCAAAATTTGGTCGATCGGACCAAAATCCGACGAAAAGCATGACTTTTAGCCAAGGCGGGTGCCAAATGTTTATGTAACCTCCATTGACGTTTTTTGTACATAATGAATGATTTTTGGTCTACAGAATTCGATATTTACGCCAGACGGCCGTTTAAATGTCACTAAGGAAAGACTGTGGTGCTCTTAAACAATTTCTGCGCAAATGGTGCTTTCAACTGAATTGCTCCAAAGGTTCTACTGTGACCACCATTGAACTCTTTGACATTTGGACAGCCATCATAGTCGATATCGGATATGTGAAAGACCAAATGTATCGGTCTTGATGAGCGTTTCTTGCTTTTTGTACCCAGGGATATGGCTTATCATTAAATGATCCATTTTGGTTGAATTTGTGGATGATTTGGGTTATTGTTGAGGCTACAACTTCAGTCTTCTCGTAATTGTATGCTGTGAAAGTCTTCATTGGATCATGCCCAAAACTGCATGTCGATGGTTGTCGGAAAGTCCTGGCATTTACTCAGATGTTTATTGCAGTTTCCTAACAACAAGGGCGGGAAAATTCATGACATTAGCCAAGCCTTAATTGACAAAATCGTGAAAATGGTGCGTATGTTGAAAAGCGGTGAACTCGGTTTTTGTTCGTTCAAAATAACCCTTACTTCGCATTTGTTCCAAAAATCACTCAACCGTAAAGTTGTCGAAAATTGTCTTAAAAGTCATTTTCAACCAACTATACAAAGTTCTAATATAAATAAAATAAAAATTATAAGATTTTTTGGAAAAACAAAAGTGTTGCGTTTTCATTGGCACTCAGTATATCAAAACTCATTTGACCTTGTCCATCGAATACTATGAACAGGTAATGCAACTTATGAGTATTAAGGTTGATCGGTAGATATGTATTGTTGAAAATAATTGGATACATATATATTTACAGTAGTGCATGTTGTATCTAGTGAACATAGACCACGTGTAAAATTTAGATTTTGGCTTATATCTCTGAAACCAAAGCATTTAGAGCAAATCTGACATTTGGGTAAATGTTTCTCACATTCGGAACGGAATCGGAAAACCCGTGGTTTGCTGCCCCTGAATTTGTAATTTTAAGGAAATTTTGCCGTTTTTATACGACCGCAAAAATTTTAATTTTTCGTCGTATATTGCACAGGCACTTGTTTCTATCCATACGAAGGTCGACTATCCATATAAATAGAAGTTTATATGGATAGTCGACCTTCGTATGGATAGAAACAAGTGCCTGTGGTATATTGCTATCACGTTGGCGTCGTCGTCGTCGTCGTCGTCCGAATACTTTTAGTTTTCGCACTCTAACTTTAGTAAAAATGAATAGAAATCTATGAAATTTGAAAAAGGTTTATAACCACAAAAGGAAGGTTGGGATTGATTTTGGGAGTTTTGGTCCCAAAATTTTAGGAATTATGAGCCAAAAAGGGCCCAAATAAACATTTTCTTGGTTTTCGCACTATAACTTTAGTTTAAGTAAATAGAAATCTATGAAATTTTGACACAAGGTTTATGACCACAAAAGAAAGGTTGGAATTGATTTTGGGAGTTGAGGTCTGAACAGTTTAGGAATTAGGGGCCAAAAAGGGGCCCAAGTAAGCATTATTCTTGGTTTTCGCACCATAACTTTAGGATAAGTAAATAGAAATCTTTGAAATTTAAACTCAAGGTTTATGACCATAAAAGGAAGGTTGGGTTTTATTTTGGGAGTTTTGGTCCCAACAGGTTTTTCGGAATAAGGGGCCCAAAGGGTCCAAAATTGAACTTTGTTTGATTTCATCAAAAATTGAATAATTGGGGTTCTTTGATATGCCGGATCTAACTGTGTATGTAGATTCTTAATTTTTGGTCCCGTTTTCCAATTGGTCTACATTAAGGTCTAAAGGGTCCAAAATTAAACTAAGTTTGATTTTAACAAAAATTGAATCCTAGGGGTTCTTTGATATGCTGAATCTAAAAATGTACTTAGATTTTTGATTATTGGCCCAGTTTTCAAGTTGGTCCAAATCGGGGTCCAAAATTAAACCTTTGTTTTGTTTGATTTCATCAAAAATTGAATAATTGGGGTTCTTTGATATGCCAAATCTAACTGTGTATGTAGATTCTTAATTTTTAGTCCCGTTTTCAAATTGGTCTACATTAAATACCAAAGGGTCCAAAATTAAACTAAGTTTGATTTTAATAAAAATTGAATTCTTTGGCTTTTTGATATGCTGAATTTAATCATGTACTTAGATTTTTGATTATGGGCCCAGCTTTCAAGTTGGTTCAAATCAGGATCCAAAATTATTATATTAAGTATTGTGCAATAGCAAGAAATTTTCAATTGCACAGTATTCAGCAATAGCAAGAAATCTTCAATTGCACAGTATTGTGCAATAGCAAGAAATCTTCAATTGCACAGTATTGTGCAATAGCAAATATTTTCAATTGCACAGTATTGCGCAATAGCAAGAAATATCTAATTGCACAATATTGTGCAATAGCAAGAAATTTTCAATTGATTGGAGTTATCTTTCTTTGTCCAGAATAGTAGTTGAATCAACTTAAATCATTGTTTTATACAATGCACAATGTATATTCACTTTTACTATCAACTGATAAATTAAAACACTCTTTACCCTTCAGTGATAACAAGCACTTTTTGTTACATTTTAATATTCTATGATGTATTTAAATGAGTAGTTGTTGTAAACTCCATTAGAATTTGAATTGAGATCAGTTTTGAAAAAAGGGAAAGGGGGATGTGAAAAAAAATGGGGGGGGGATAATTTTTCTCATTTCAGATTTCATAAATAAAAAGAAAATTTCTTCAATCATTTTTCTGAGAGGATTAATATTCAACAGCATAGTGATTGCTCAAAGACAAAAAAATTATTTTAAGTTCATTAGACCACATTCATTCTGTGTCCAAAACCTATGCTGTGTCAACTATTTAATCACAATCCAAATTTAGAGCTGAATCCAACTTGAATGTTGTGTCCATACTTGCCCCAACCGTTCAGGGTTCAACCTATGCGGTCGTATAAAGCTGCGCCCTGTGGAGCATCTGGTTGGTCATTATCTTCATACTCACGGTTTGCCATTATTCTCTTGCCTTTATAAATATGACGGCAGTTATTTGCCTTCGTCGTTCTATTGGGGTGTCGGCCTGACTACTAAATGGGGTACATGTCGGCCTGACTATTAAATAGGGTGTCGGTATATCGGGACGACCCCCTATTTTCCCTATCAATCCATTGAAAACCGGTTCCTTTTACATACCTGTATAGAAGTAATATTTTGAGCCTAAGTGGTCTGGGACCCCTATTTTTTTCGACCAATTTGATTCACTCTGAGCTGTAAAGATTAAAAAAACAAAACATACAGCACTTCTGACAAAAACTTCGAATAGGCCCGAGCCTTGAAAATTAAAAATTAAATAAAACTAGCCTTGCGAGACCTCATAATTATTTATAAATTTAAGGAATGACTGTAATATTTTTTCTGTCTATGCGGAAGAAATAACATAAAAAATGTGGTGCACACTGTTAAATAGCCCGCTACGCCCGTTATTCAGTGTGCACCAAATTTTTTTATGTTATTTCTTCATGGACAGAAAAAAATATTACAGTCATTCCTTAAATATATAAATAATTATGAGGTCTTGCAAGGCCTAGTTTTATTTATTTTTTTAATTTTCAAGTTTGGGAAGCCTTGCTTAATTGATATGTCCTTGTTTGTATACTATGCCTACTCTAAATTAAGCTTATTTATTTATGTATTATTAGTACACTGGGACTATTACATATAGACAAAATGACCTAAAAATCAAAGAAAAAATTCTCATTAGATCGTATTCTTTCCATACCCTTCCGTCATTGGGCATACTTACAATAAATTCTACACTTCCTGTCTTGTCCACGTGCATTTGTTTTGAAACTTGAATGTGAATTCTTTTTGAGATGGGAAAGATTTCAGACAAGGTAACTATGTATGTTTTACTGAAAATAATGATGCATTTTTTAACCTTAATAGGTGTCAATGAGCACAGCTGATAACATAATGGCACATGGTGGATTATAAAAATAAGATGTGGTATGATTGCCAATGGCAATGAGACAACTCTCCACAAGAGACCAAAATGACACAGAAGTTATCAACTATAGGTCACCGTACTGCCTTCAACAATGAGCATAGCCCATTCCGCATAGTCAGTTATAAGAGGCCCTGAAATGATAATGTAATGAGTAATTTTAAACAATTCAAACGAGAAAACTAACGCTCTTATTTAAAAATTGAACGAAAACAAATATGTAACACATAAACCAAACGACAACCACTGAATTACAGGCTCCTGACTTGGGACAGTCACATACATAAAAATGTGGCGGGGTTAAACCACAGGAGTTTGAAATCCTATCAATAAGGGGGTAAAAATATACCAAAGTCGACTATCACAGTAGTGCTTCTCTCGAAGAGAGAAACGACAGGAATGCAACGCATTTTCCTACTTTTTTTAAAACAGACGTTTTGGGTCAGAATAAACGCTATCTGTCAATTACAAAACATATTTTTACTTCGAGAGAAGCTCTACTGTGATAGTCGACTTTGGTATATTTTTACCCCCTTATTGATAGGATTTCAAACTCCTGTGGTTAAACATGCTAACGGGATCCCAACCCTCCCCTAACCTTGAACAGTGGTATAACAGTACAACATTTTTAAGAACGAACTATAAAAATATAGGAAAAGGCTTAACTGATCAGATGGACAAAAATTCAAGTGGATGTGGGTGGGTACTTGCAGTACTTGTACATCCAAACAACAAAAAGACACTAGGAACATTTCTGAGAGTACTCACAGTCAACTGACAGCCAGTTCAAAGCCACCAACAAATAACAAAACAATCATGCATCTAATAGATATAGGAAGATGTGGTGTGAGTGCCAATGAGACAACTCTCCATCCAAATAACAATTTTTAAAAATAAACCATTATAGGTCAATGTATAACCTTCAACATGGAGCCTTGGCTCACACCGAACAAAAAGCTATAAAGGGCCCCAAAATTACTACTGTAAAACCATTCAAACGGGAAAACCAACGGTCTAATCTATTTCAAAAACAAGAAACTAGAAACATGTATAAATTACATAAACAAACGACAACTACTGTATATAAGATTCCTGACTTAGGACAGGTGCAAACATTTGCAGACTACATGTACATTATCAATCCATACACATCCAACATCCAACAAGGATTATGCCAGGACTTCAACTTCATCTGTTCATCACTCGTCAAAATCCATACTCTATTAAAGAGTAGTCAGGCAAAATACCCCAAAGGAATGTTCAAACTCTTAAGATCAAAATAAATAACAATGCCATCATGCATGGCCCTGCCCATGACTAAAAAAGAAAATGGGCAACAGATTAGCAATAGTAACCAAAACACAATGTGAACACATACATGTATGTTGAAAACTAAACACTGAACACCATAAAACCCAGCTTAAACTTGGTGTGATCTAAGGTGACCACAGAACATGCAGAAGGGTAAGCATATCATATCCTGCTCCACATGTGCACCTGTCCAGTTTGTGTTACAAACCTGGTAAAACATCAAATTAGGCAAAGGGGACAGGATTGTAGTTACGACAATAGGAATAAACTCATCATAGATACCAGGCCTAAATTTACATGTAGTATATACGCTGACGCCCGTTTCGTCTACAAAAGACTCATCAGTGACGCTGGAATCTAAAAAAAGTTAAAAAGGCTAAATAAAGTACGAAGTTGAAGAGCATTGAGGACCAAAATTCCTAACAGTTTTGCCAAATACAGCTAAGGTAATCTACATGATCTATGCCTGAGGTAAAAAAGCCTTAGTATTTCAAAAAATTCAAAAATTTGTAAACAGTAAATTTATAAATATAACCATATCAATGCAATTCATGTCAGCACATAAGGTGCTGACTACCATGACTACTGGGCTTGTGATACCCTCTGGGAAATAAATCTCCACTAGCAGTGGCATCGACCCAGTGGATGGAACATATCCACAATCTGTATCATCTGTGAAATGGATATTCCATATTAAAGTTCAACCAGCTCCTGATGGCTTCCTTACAAATTATGAAGGGATGATCTCAACTTCACCACATCTTGTACAAAAATGTTGTAACTTTTGGTTAAATACCTTCCTTGTGAGCAGCAACCCTCTATAAAAAAAATAAAGATAGGACATTCATGACATACAAGCCCTAGAATAATCAAACAGCACGAGTTTGCTTAATCTATTTATACCTTTATTTACATCGCTTATATGGTCATCGGATGATTTTAGAGGTCAATGTGTACTCAATAAATAATTAGATGGCATCTTGACTAAATTGTCCAGTCATGCCATTTCATTGTTTATTTTAGACTTTTAATAGTTTGGATAAATGTTTTACATTGTTATAAATAAAATGTAAGAATTTGATTAAAATTGGCGAACTTGAATTTGACAGCTGCTAGTGCTCCTTTCAGGGGTTCAATTTTTTTTTCAAAATTTTTATATTAAACAATATAGTTTCAAGAAAAATCTTTTTTGCACAGTATTGCGCAATAGATTTGTAAGATCTTGATATTTGTTTGTGTCAGAAAGCTATATTATGTCAAAAATTTGATAACAATCCAAATTCAGACAGTATCAAGCTTGAATATTGTGTCCAAATTTGGCCCAACTGTTCAGGGTTTAACCTCTGCGGTTGTATGAAGCTGTGCACAGCGAAGCATTTTATTAATAAATATGGAACCAAAGATCGTCAAAATCATCATAAGGGGACACAATAGCCTCAAATCAGCATGTTCAGTTTCCCCACTTACATTTTAATACCAACAAGCCATTTTCAACTACCTTTACCATGTGTTTACAAATTAAACAGATTATCCTGATTATAGATGAAATAAAGCAGTCATAATGAATACTTTATTATACCTGAGACTACTATAACACAGTTATAGTAGTCTCAGATTATACTAGATGGTAAATCATGAGCTCCAGGTGCAGAATTTTTACTTTCAACCTGGTATTGTTTTTATTTAGTATAAACAAAATTATGTATAAAAGTGTAGTAATATAATTTAATGATTTAAGACACATACATACAACAAAGAATACATCGATTGGTAACACATC
Source organism: Mytilus edulis (assembly GCF_963676685.1). Lineage (NCBI taxonomy): Eukaryota > Metazoa > Mollusca > Bivalvia > Mytilida > Mytilidae > Mytilus > Mytilus edulis. Next base: position 27,373,607 of record NC_092345.1, on the reverse strand, counting down.
CATATGTTTCTAGAAATATTTTTTGAAGAAATAAACTGCAATCAAATACTTTTTTTTATAGGTCACATTAGATTAATTTTGAGTTCTTTTGATTTGCTTAAAACCAACCATGACTAATTGTTTGCTTATAAACATGATAAATTTTAACAACAGAGAATAATAAAAAAGAATATCTCCTGAAGCTAAATTTTATCATCAATTCTCCTGTCATTTTCCTATCCATAACAGTTACTCCACATGTTCCATATTCTAAAACAGTGAGTTGAAAGGTCAGTTTTCATTTGAAAAGGAATGGAAATTTATGCATTATTTTCTCTTTTACCCGTATTATTTTAAATTTATGACTATCTTGTTAAATAAAAACCTTCATCAGAAGCTACATACTTCTTTCAGAATTGTCATTTAGGGAGCTACCATTTGATTTTTATGGGGGGGGGGGGGGGGGGGGGGGGCTAGGATGAAATAGGATGAAAAAAATAGGCAGGACAGGAGTTTTGAGTTTAAAAAAAAGGCAGGATGAGACAATTGCCAAAAAAAAAAGTCAGGACGATACTTTAGGTAAAAAAAAGTCAGGATAAACTAAAAAAAAAAAGCAGGACCAAACAGAGTGAAAAACAAAAAGGCAGGACAGAGATTACAGCTAAAAAAAAATGCTGGACAAAATTTTTCATCCTAGCCCCCCCCCCCCCCCCCCCCCCCCCACCCACCAACCCCCCACACCCCACCCCCCCTTAGTATACCATACCCCGTAGCCAGAGGGGTTGGGACGAACCCCCCCCCCCCCCCCCCTTTAAAAAAAAAATAATGACTGTTAAAGTCAATGTTCTGTTCACATTGTGACTGTTGAAGTCGAGTTTTTGTGGCAAAATAACCCCCCTTTGGAAATTCCTGGCTACAGGCCTGTATACTATATACTCACAGAGACATATTATACAATTGAAAATATTATAAGTCTCTGGTAAAAATATTAGTAGTTTTTATATTTTTAACATAGTATAAGTGATATTGAAAATATAAGAATCTTTGTTTATACCAAGTGCTAATTTGATAAAATGAGATAATCTAAGTTACACAATGTTATCATTAGCCTGGCCTATCTATGCACCACACTATGATAGCTTTAAAGAGAATCAGTCATGACTAATAACAATAACACATTTTTCATTCCTTTTCATCAGATACATGTGTGATATAAGTGTGTCATCTTTATAATCAGTTAGGCCAGACAGTTGAAACAGTTTGTTCGAGGAAATCTCTGTTATCAATACATAGGCTTAAAACATATATACATATATAAAGATTCTTTGATTATCATTGTATAAATTTACTCATTTTAAGATAAATATCAGTAAGCGTTCTTGAATTTTTTTTATCAATAATCTCACTTATTGGTTCAAGGTACAAGCAGAAAATATGTTTTGTTTATCTTGTAACCATGATAAGTCACCTTCTGCTCTTGATCCCTTCAACCAAAAATTTACTAATTGGTTTATATTTTCAGAAATTTATTAATATTGTTTTTCAATTTCTTGTGTTTTAGATTTTTTGTTATTAAAATGATAAAGTCATTCAAATTGTTAAATTAACTGTTTTAGTGGTGTAGGAGCAAAACAAAATACACATTTACATTAGTGGGAGCAAACCTCTGACATAATACACATATACAATAGTGGGAGCATTAATCTCTGACATATATGCCACACAAGATTATTTTTTTTACAGCCCCTCCCCTATAATTAATTGCCCCTATGCCAGCAGTGGAAGATTTAGAGGGGGTCAGCGGGCCTGGACCCCCCTTTCTGGGAAAAAATATGGTTGATTATATAGGGAATCACTGAAGCATGACGGGAGAGGGCTCCCTCTCAGGCAGTCAGTAGGCCCCCACTTATGAAAAATTCTGGATCCGCCATTGGCCAGTACTGTTTATGCAAATAGTGGGGCAATATATTTTATATGGCATAATTAATTAAGGATTCAAAGAAAAACATTGTTTATTTGGTTTGGCCTATAATTTTCAGGCTTGCAGAATTATCTATATGATTCATGACTTCATTGATTCTCACTCTTTCTAATCATCATCGTCATGTTTGTCTGGCAGGATAAGAAAAATAGAATAAAGAACAAGAAGCAGAAGCCTAAAACAAAAGACAAACAGGCAAGATTTGTGGACGTACAAGATGCTGAACTACTTTCTAAAGACCAACTTAAAAGAATAAAGTAAGTGATTTTTCATTGTTATATTCTTATGTTATTTATTTTAGCCTGTTATTAAAATTCTTGCTAATAAAAAATAACTGTAAATTGTGCAGATGAATAGTATCTTTCAATTTAATGTGAATCATAAGAGCATATATACCATTGTATACAGTAAAAATGAGAATGGAAATTGGGTAAATATGTCAAAGAGACAACAACCTGATCAAAGAGCAGACAGCAGCCGAAGGCCACCCATGGGTCTTCAACTACATACTGAATTTGTCATTATAATTGAGAGTCAATATATCATGTAAATATCTAAAAGTGTTACATGTATTAAATTTTTGTATCAAATTAAGTATGTGTACTAAGTAACTATTTCAATGGCCTCATTCTATTTTGCAGTTTTATAATTTTGTTTGCCCCCAAAAAAATGCAGCCAGGGAATGGCCATTTTGTTTTTTTTTAAATGTTTCAGATTATATTAGTAATATTTATATAAGCCAGCTCATTGTGAATGTCAATTGGGAAAGATACTTTTACAGACCTGTACTGAAAAAATTGATAACATAATAACAGTTTGAGTTATTCCCCTTTTGTTGAATATATTTACTTTCATTGATATAAAATTTTGTATCTCAACCAAGAGACTAGCCTTAGTAAAGTTTCATTTTTAGCTTACCTGACCTGAATGTCCTGAATTTGTAATTTTAAGGAGATTTTGTAGTTTTAGGTTATTATCTTGAATACTATTATAGATATGTGACGGGATTGCTTCCCTTAGGAAACTTAGTAGATACTTAGTCAGCCGTAGGCGGTTGAGCTAGGGAAGTACTTCTTTAGCTCAGTCGGTATACGCCCTGCCTTGTAACACAGAGGTACCGGGTTCGAGTCCCGGTGGAGACAAGCAATTTTTTGTAATGAAATTCGTGCTCTCCGGTTACATTGGCGCCCAACGATAATAACCCACGGTTAGAAGAATTACCTAGCCAGGTTAAAATATAAAATATAAAAAAAGATGAAAATATCATCATTATAGAGTATAATGACTCTTGAGGTGGGGGAAGTGTGACGGGATTGCTTCCCTTAGGAAACTTAGTAGATACTTAGTCAGCCGTAAGCGGTTGAGCTAGGGAAGTACTTCTTTAGCTCAGTCGGTATACGCGCTGCCTTTTAACACAGAGGTACCGGGTTCGAGTCCCGGTGGAGACAAGCAATTTTGTAATGAAATTCGTGCTCTCCGGTTACAGATATATCATGTATATAGAGATAAACTTTAGACAGCAATAATATTCAACAAAGTTAGATCTACAAATAAGTCATTGTGACCAAAATGGTCAATTGACCCCATAAGGAGTTATTGTCCTTTATAGTAAGTTTTTAACAAATTTTTGTAAATTTTTGTAATCTTACAAAAATCTTCTCCTTTGAAACTACCAAAACATATTTAACCAAACTTAATCACAATCATAATTAGGGTATCTAGTTTAAAATTGTGTCTGATGATCCCACCAGCCAACCAACATGGCCGCCATGTCTAAAAATTAGTGTTGTCAAATCGTACACATTTGCCTAACCGGTTACTCGGATAATCGTTCGACCGATTAACCGGTTAACCGATAATTTAAGTTGGTGTTCGAAAGCCTTATCAATAGAACCCTACACATAGATATAAGATGTGGTATGAGTGTCAATTTGACAACCTTTCATCCAAGTCATCAATACGCTTTTAGAATTGAAGTTTTTCCTCTAGCATTATAAGTCTTGTCTGTGAGGATTCCTAGCGAAGTTTGACTTTTAATAATCAAATACACCGTATCAACTATGGCGTTTGTACCAACTTCAGATTAAAAATACAAAAAAAAATCTTAATCTCGTAGAATTGAATATGTCATATGTCTGAAACCGATTATTCTTTCCTTTTCTCTTTCACGTATACATTGAGTACATTCACATTGGTTTATATTTCACAATTTTTGAATTTAAAGTAAGACTAACCCTTGCACTACAGAGGTTGCACATTTAAATGTAGGTTTACACAATATTAGATCGAAAACGAAATAATGAAGTAATTGATAAAATTAAATCTCATTACTGATTTAAAGTTACTGTTAAACAAACACGTGTACTAATTATGTTTCTTAAACATCCTCCCCCGTAACTCTAATTAATTGCCAATGTATGATTTTAGGATTAACAATAGCAATCAACATACTGGACAATTATTGATCTGTCAAACTAATTACCACGACGACAATTTTTGAATAAAACATAACTTATTAATGATTTAATTTTCAACACAAATTTATATCAAATTTATCGAAATTGAAAAAAGTCCGGTTAACCGGTTAGCGTTTTTGGTATTCGGTCGTTCGACTGATTAACCGGTTAACCGGTTAACCGTTGGCAACACTACTAAAAATAGAACATAGGGATAAAATGCAGTTGTTTGCTTATACATGTACATGTATCTCTAAAAATAAAGTATTTAGAGCAAAATTGACACCTGTTAAAAATGTTAATCAGAAAAAAATCAATCGATCCTGAAATTTTCTGACAAATCTGACAAGCCTTGTTGGGTTGCTGGCCCTGAATAATTAATTTTAAGGGAATTTTGCAGTTTTTAGTTATTATCTTGAATATTATTATAGATAAAGATAAACTGTAAATAGTTATCAAAGGTACCAGGATTATAATTTCTTACGCCAGAAGTGCGTTTCGTCTACATAAGACTCATCAGTGACGATCATATCAAAATATTTATCAAGCCAAAAATCTTCAGCAAATTAAGATCTACATATAATTCAGCATGACCAAAATGGTCAATTGACCCCATAAGGAGTTATTGCCCTTTAAAGTGAACATTAACAATTTTTCCAATTTTTTTTATATTTTACAAGCATCTTCTCCTGAAACAACTGAGACAAATTTAAGCAAACTTGGTCAGCATACGGGTATCTAGTTTAAAAAATGTGTCTGATGACCCTGCCTGCCAACCAACATTGCAGACATGGCTAAAATAGAACATAGGGGAGAAATGCAGTTTTTCACTTATATCTCTGAAACTAAAGCAAAAGTATAATGGTTACATTGTTTCATGCATTAATTGTAAATACAAATATCAGGTAAGCATCCTTAGAGCCTCTAGTTTGTGTAAGTAATCAAATGTATTCAAAAGGAAAATTCTGTCACAATCTACTTGAAAGTGAACAGTGAATGAATATTATTAATGTAAAGATAGGATTAAAACAAGTTTTATACAGAGATTTTGGGATCATCCATTTTAAAAGATCTATTAAGGGATGACATGAAAAGTTCAATGTAGTCTGACAAAAAACTTCATCCACATAGTTTTTTCACTGCTGATAGGCTTCTTCTGGTCGACCATGGGACCACTTGAAAAAAATTACTAATTGGACATTCAAACTCCTATAGAAGAACAACTGACAAACTAATCAAAACTTTCAACATAATGCATCAGTACTTAAAAACAATTTGAGAAACATGAAGCCTGGCAAGCTGTGTATCATCATTAACATTCCAAGTAGTCTTCAAGCTGCGCTTGGACGATTTTTTCTCAGCATTGATATAATTTACAATGAACTCTTTTCATATAACTTAAATTAATACTTACAAAGTTAACTGTTTCATATATATACATATCAATGTGTATGTGGAACAATGCTTTTTTATACGACCGCAAAATTTTTTTTTTTTTTTTTTTTTTGTGTTGTGTAAAGCTCTGCATAAATTATTGCTTTATATTTATACAATAACAATAATATGTAGTGTTATATTTCCTTTAATAGTTTTAATATCCTTTTGAAAAATGTCTTCAGCATGCATGTAGGAAAAGCATTGACACGTGTATGCTAGATAAGAAAGTAAACAGAAATATGAAAAATTGTAAATCCACTTTCCTGTATACATTTTGTACTTATTGCATTGAAATAAAATAACATCTTTTCCAATTGGAAGGAAACCTGTTTTAGAAATCTCAGACAAAATGGAAATAAGAAGATATCATGTGGTATGATTGCAAATGAGACAACTTTCCACCAGAGTTAAAATTAAGTCAATGTAATCAATAATAGGCTATCATACAGCCTTTAACAATGAAAAAAAACATATATCATATACTGTTAATTCAGAAATTATTGCAATGTTTTTATTATTGCGAAAAATGCAACAGGGTTATAATCACAATAATTAAAACTTGCATTTTAAAATTTATATGAATGAAACAGGATTTTTCTCAATATCGCAAAATTTAAAATCGCATTTTAGTCTTAAACATGTTAAATGACAAAATCGCAATTATAAATGCATATACAATAATTTCTAAATTTACAGTAGTCGACTTGAAAAGGCCGGACATGAAAAATGTGAATCAAATGAGAGAGAAAACTAAAGACCTAATTTTACAAAAACAATTTACGTTTATGACTGTTTTATATTTCAGGCAAAACAGAACATGCGCCACAAGAGTATCAGGTAAAAGGAAGCATAAACTGCTGAAGAGGATCAGACACCAACAGAAAGAAAAGATCAGAATGGACAGTAAGAAAAGAATTTTAACTTAAAAGTTGGGAAAGGGAAGCGGCTTGTTATCACGGTTATGGGAAAAAACAATTACACAACCTGATTTTGGGTAAAGATTGCATGAAATGCAAGCAAAACCCTATAATCATGATAATACTGACTTGATATATAAATTTTCCAAGATTTATCGCTACTTTTGAGATACACAGAATATAGCCTAAGGGCATTAATCATAATTACATTCTAAACATCCAATCCATGAACATTTCCAGAAAGGAGTAGGTCAGGTTCATCTGATGAAAGATTTTGGACACTTTTTAACACTTAAGTGTCTACTTTAAATTAAATTAGTTAACGTCATTTAAGTACTGAAATAGAATTAAAAATCAATTTCAAAAGACTTTACTCCTTCTAATTGTTAAGAAATATTATCGCTATTTTGTGCATTTTTCCTTTGATCTTGTTTTGTAATAGTTGTTCATATCATGCTACTCACTTGAGATGGAAAATTATCGCTAGAAACTAAGCAGGCACGTGGCGTTGCTAACGAAATTGACATGAAATTGACATGAAATTGACAATAGGTCGTCGTCATAGGTAAAATAGTGTTAAACAGATTATCATTGGTCATCTCAACTCGATTGAGATGATCAACGCTAATCTATAAATACAGTACATAGATAATGAATGACTTAAGCTTGAATGATATGAAAGGGAACTCCAAGTGAGGAGGTGCATATTATACATTTGATATTTTCTTGATATTGGACTAAAAGCAAAATACAAAATTCTTAATAACTGCAAAAGTAAGAGAGACGTGTTTTAATTTGTTAAATGAACAGGAAGACAATAAAACAAAACAAATGGACATATCAAATTGAAATTGAAATGGGGAATGTGTTTAAAGAGACAACAACCAAACCAAAGAGCAGACAACAGGTGAAGACCACTGTCATGACTGTGGGTCTTTAATACAGCAAGAAAATCAGGCACCTGGAGGCGAGCTTTAAACAGCTACATAGATACACTGATAAACAATACAGCAAAACCATTTTGGTTTATAAATCTTTTATAGAAACTTGCTCACTAGAATCTAAAAACACTATATATACTGATATAAGGATAATGTATGTCTTTAGGTTAAAAAAGTGCAAAGGAAAAAAATCATTTTCAGAATCTTTTAATTTAAAGAATGATTTTATTGCTATTACAGTTGAAACAGACATCCCTCAAAAGAAGCAAACTTCAAAAAAGGACCAGTCAAACAACAAAATGGAAACAGATTCTTGATGTTTGATAGACAAACAGACAGTAACCATGGGAACAAGGATTGTCACTGTGATATATGGACGAAAGTGGATAGTGTACAGTGTATATGTATTTCTTAAAGAAATAATAAAAAATTATCACAATGGAAAATATTTTCTATAATTTGCAACAAATGTAGGTTTCCTTTAGGGAAGTTCTTGAAGTATAATTATCTGTACTTTAATAAGCAAAACTACCGTAATAGCTAAGATAGATACAGAAAATCTACAAGGCTACTAATTATTGCTAATCAACGTGAAGAAAATTTAATTAGACTGTTATTCCATATAAATTTGAGTCATTGAATCTGTTCTAAATATTCATGTTGATATGTCGGACTCCCATTCAGAACTTGACAATATTGTTCTAATCACGTTTCTTTTTCATCTCAATACAATGATTGATGCAACTTGCACACACACACAGCATTTTTCTCAATTTTATTGACTCACTTTAACTCTAAATTGCAAATTTACTACCACACTATTTGAAATTTATTTTCATATTTTCTTCATTATAGAGCTATTCATACCAATGTGTGACTTCAGCCTTCTTATCTTCTTAGTGGTCATGTGGTTGCTGGCATGCCTCAAGGGCTAGAGGTTATAAGTTTAATCTCTGGCTTGATAAAGGTAAATACTTAAATATTGGTATTTGCTGCTTTTATGCTGAGCATGCAGCAATCAGGATTAGAATAATAGACTGGAATAATAAATTGTTTGGGTGGGTGAGATATTTTCCTGATGACTGTTTCCTAGTGAACTAGATCGTTAATCGTCTGCATTGAATGTCTGTCTAGTTCAAAGCATGTCTTTTTATGACAACTACAAGTTTGAGGGCATATTATTTTACCCCTGTGTGTCTGTCCCATAATGGATATAAGTTTTCACTTTGCTGGCTGTTTGTACATATATTGAAGGTGTGCATGTGGTCAGGGTTTTGATTTTTAATTGGATTTTTGTGACAAAAATGTCGGTTATTGATTTGGGGATGTACGGCGGGCGGGAGGGCGGGCCGCAAATAAATGTTGTCCGTGCATTAACTCATGAACTGTTCAACCAAAGCTTTTAAAATTTTAATATGTTGTTACTGACAACTAAATGAAGGTCAAGTTCAATAATGGCGATTTTGACTTTTACCGTTCAGGAGTTATTGTTCTTGAAAGATTGAAAAATTGTTTTTCCAGTCGTGTCCGTGCATTAACGCATGAACTGTTCTACCAAAGCTTCCCAAATTTTAATATGTTGTTACTGATGACAAAATGAAGGTCAAGTTCAATAATGACGATTTTGAATTTTCCCATTCAGGAGTTATGGTTCTTGAAAGATTGAAAAATGATGTTTCCCGTTGTGTCCGTGCATTTTCTCATGAACCATTCAACCAAAGCTTTTGAAATTTTAATATGTTGTTACTGATGACAAAATAGAGGTCAAGTTCCATAATGACGATTTTGACTTTTACTGTTCAGGAGTTATGGTTCTTGTAAGATCGTAAAATGGCGTTTCCATTCACGTTGTTGCATTTACTCATGAACCATTCAATCTAAGCTTTTCAAATATTATTATTTCAAAATGTTGATACTGATGACAAAATGGAGGTCAAATTTGATATTGATGATTTTTACTTTCACCATTCATCAGTAATGGTTCTTGTGATATTGCCAGGACACAAATAAATGTAAATAAATCCGGTTTGCTGTCGTTGTGACAGCCTCTTGTTATAAATATTTCCTCTTTCGGAAGATAGTTGAACTTTGTCATTTTTTGGATTATTTAATTCAATAAGAGGAGACTTTCCAGATGAAAGTTGTGGGGCATATTGTATAAATCCTGTCCGTTTGTCGTTCTGTTCGTCTGTCCCATTATAGGTATATAGTTATTCCACATAACTCATCCTACAGATTGAAGGTGTGCATGTGGTCAGTGTTTTGATTTTTATATAATTGCTCTTTTGGGAGATAGTTGAACTTTACCATTTTCTGGGTATAAGCGGTTAAAGCATCTGATGCAGGAATATTGGTACCATTAATGTTATTAAATATTACAGTTATTTTAAGATAACTTTTTGCATCTGCTGAGGCATTAATTGTGTCTCCCAGAGTATTTACTTGCATACAATAGAGTTTCTGAATAAATTCTCCTACAGTTTGAATGCAAGGAAATATCACTTTGCTTGCTGTTTGTTCATATATTGAAGGTGTGCAGGTGGTCATGGTTTTAATCGAGAATAATATTTGCTCTTTAGGAGATGGTTGCAATTTGTAACTTTTGAAGTATTTACATGTACTTTCATATGAGAGGTTGTTAGAATGATGAGATTTAACTATTGTATGTTTGCAACAAAACTGTCAGAAGACTCCTTTAAATAATGAATTTTACCTATTGGTCTTATAATGATATGACATTATCTCCGTGGTCTTCGTCTGAAAACATCTGGTTTCCAGACAATTACTCGAGTAAAAGTGTATGGATCTCTATTAGATTGAACCACAAGGTTTCATTACACAAAAGAAGGTTTGAGATTTGATTTTTATGTTGACATTCTAATTGTTCAGAAATTTTGGGCCAAAAAGGAACAAAATCCAGTATTTTTCTTGTTTCAGGACAATAACTTGTGTATAAGTGTATAGATCTCAGTCTATATAAAAAAAAAAATGTACCACACGGTTCCATAACATCAAAAGAAAGGTTGTGATAGGTTTTTGGGGTTATGGGCCAAATCATTTAGAAATTAAGTGCTAAAAAAGGTAAACAATGATTTTCTGATTTCTTGAGAATAACTTGAGTATAAGTCTATAAAATTGTACCACACGGTTCAATATAAAACAAAAGAAGGTTGGAATTAAGTTTTTGGGTTTTGCAGTAACCATTTAGAACGGAAAAAAACATTACCGAAAAGAATACTTTTCTAATATTTCGTAAATATTGGTTATTTCTTGGTCTATGAGGTTTGATTCAGTCTTAAATATATGAATTGTTTTGTATGCCGAATCTAGTGGTTTATTTGGATTTGGTTTTTGGCCTATTATCAAACTGGTACACATTAAAGTTCAAAGGGTTCAACTTTAAGCTTCGTTTAATTTTATCAAAAAATGATTTATTGCGGTTATTTTTATGCTGATTCCAAGCATGTACTTATAAGATTCTAGATATTGGACCGAAAAAGGTAAATATCCAATTTCATTTATTTAAAGTTCTTAGACAACATTCATTCTGTGCCAGAAACGAAACGATCTGATGTCAAATATTTAATCAAAATCAAAATTAAGAGCGGTATTGTACAATTGGCAGAAATTGGAAAGACATTCATAGGGGAAAAATATATGCAGCTTCAAATCTAATAAAGAGGAGCAGTTATTTATAAATATCAAGAGTTAAAAATTTACTGTTCATCATAAGATACTTAAAAAAATAATTAAAGGGAAGTTGTGTCGATTTTTTAAAAAGAAAACCGACATTGTAGGAATTTTTTTTGTAAAAGAGGGACGAAAGATACCAGAGGGACAGTCAAACTCATAAATCGAAAATAAACTGACAACGCCATGGCTAATAAATGAAAAAGACAAACAGACAAACAATAGTACACATGACACAACATAAAAAAAAACTAAAGAATACGCAACACGAACCCCACCAAAAATTAGAGGTGATATCAGGTACTCCGGAAGGGTACACAGATCCTGATCCACATGTGGCACCCGTCGTGTTGCTCATGTTATAATAAATCAGGTAAATAGTCTAATTCGGTAGGTCACATTCATGAAAGGGAAGGGGATTGTTGTTACGATATCATCTGTGAAACGGTTATTCCATAACGGTCAACCAACTCATGATGGCGTGCGTAAAGGTTACGCATGGTTAGCGTGTTCCGTTATTTCAAGGAAAAGAAATTCAACACTGAAAGTGAAACAATGTAAAATTGAGAATGGAAATGAGGGACGAGTCAAAAATGCGGCGGGGTTTAACATGTTTTTTTGAGATCTCAACCCCTCAATCGATACCTCTCGCCAATGTAGAAAAAAAACTAACACACAACAATACGCACTGTTAACTATTTGCTTGACTGATCGATCAACAATAACTCATTCTGATACAGGTAAAAACGATGATTAGAATATATTTACCACCTATAATATCAAATCAAGCTGACCTGACCAAAAAATCCAATTGCACGAGTTTGCTTTCTATTTATATCTATATTTATTTTTATATCGGGTTAAATTACCGTTCGCCGTCTTCGGAGGTCACCTCAATGATTTCATCAGGTCTAAAATACACATGAAATGCATATGTATAAATTGCTTATTTACAGACTTTTTAGAATTGGAGATACGTTTTAGTGTTTTATTTGTAAATCAAATATGAGTCGAATCCTTGAACATGAATTTGAATGAACAGCTTATATAATCCTTAAATGACAAATACAATTAAATACATAAAATAGCTAGACTATTGATTTTGGGATTCGAAGCTTGGGAAAGACGAAAGAACATGTCGTGGTGTCCACCAAGTATTCAGCATTTGACCTATCATATTATTGATATGGTCATATTTATTAATTAACATTTCTCAAAACTTTGGATTTTCGAACCCCAGCAATAGATTACATTTTAACGTTACAATTTATGTTAGGGAACATAAATTATTGTGCTCCTACATGTGCTGACGATGTAGCACTTGTCTCCAACAACCCTCTAGAATTACAAACCATGATTAACATTGCTTTGGATTTTAGCAAAAGAGAAGGGTATTTATTACAGCCTACAAAAAGCGTTATTATTCCAGTAAAAACATGCCGCAAATTTTATGAAATTGAAGATGGATTTTGGAAATTAAATGGAAAAAACATGCCAATTGTTTCGAACGCCTCACACATAGGAATTCAAAAATCTGACAAATATTCTGCTGAATCGACAGTAAATGAAAATATAAAGAAAGCACGTAGAGCAATGAACAGTTTAATGGGTACAGGCCTCCATGGAGAGAATGGTCTAGATAGTAAAACTTCAATAGCATTGATAAGAACATATATTCTGCCAATATTAACTTATGGTTTGGAAATTGTATTACCTAAAGGAAAAATACTAAATAATATATCTATTCAATATAAAAAATGGAACAAACAAATTCTGTCTTTAAATTCCAACGTAGCAGATTCTGCAGTTTATACTTTATCTGGTTTACTCCCTATAGAAGCTGAAATCCACGTCAAAGCTATCAATCTTTTTGGAAACATATCTAGAGCGAATTGTGATTCAATTGAATGGCGGCTAGCCGAAAGACAGTTACAGATAAAACCCCATAATAGTTGCAGCTGGTTTATTGAAGTCAAGGATTTATGTTTAAAATATGAAATTAATGACTTGTATGCTTATTTAACCAATCCGTTATCAAAATTCCAATGGAAAAAGCTAGTTAAATCCAAAATTCATGACTATTGGACATCTAAAATTACTGATGAGTCAAAAGGTTACTCAACTCTTAAATTTATGGACCATAAATATAATATTGGATCCGTACATCCTTTAGCTATATCAGTTAATGCAAATCTAAAGGACATCAGAAAAATTCCTGTACGTCTTAAAATTTCAACTGGGAACTATATCCTACAAACCCACAAGGCATCATTTTCAAAGAATAATTTTATAAGTCCAACTTGTAAACTCTGTGGTAAAGCGGATGAAACGGTGGAACATTTTATTCTATTGTGTGAAAAGTTAGAAGAGACAAGAATACCACTTTTGTCAAAGATCTTAGATAATGGAAGCCTGATCCTAGCCAAAGTTGCAACTTCGTTTCCAATTGATCTTATCCAACTAATTATCAATCCGTTCTGTTATGTAGACATTAATGCAAACAGAGCCGTTTTTGAGGAAACCAGTAACATTTTGGAACCCCTGTGTAGACAGTTGCTTTATAATATGCATAACAAACGCTATGCTTTATTAGCTAATATAGATAAGCAAGGCAGTAGAAAATCTAACTTCTAATTGCTTAATAGTGTAGTTTAGAAAGATTGGCCTTGCAAGTACATATCGGGCACACATGGTCCCAGAATGAGTTGTTTTTGTATTCAAAGAACATTTTAGTTTTATTTCTATCAAAGATTTTTCTTATGTTTTATTTGTGTATGTAACATAAATTCTTGAGGTGGCGGAAAATTTTTATATTTTAATATATGAAGTGATGCGCGTTGTATTGTGTTATATTGCGTATTGACATTTTCCTCTGTGTGAATGGAGGTGTGCCTTGATTGGCAGAACTACGATTACAGATTACAGAGTTAGCTGTATTTCTCAAATCCTTGAAGATTAATTAGTGTCCTGAACTCTTTTCAACTTCCTACTAGATGTGGCCTTTTTCAAATTTGACCAGTCTTCAGTAGACAAACGGCGTCAGCATGGTCAGGCAAACAAAATTATAATATGATGATTGTTCTTCTCTTTTTTTTAATCTCAAACGTCCCTGCATTATATACCCTTTAAACGAATGTACAAACATCATTGCATAATGGTACAGAAAAACAGTAAACAGACAAGACAGCAAATTATTCTAAATCGAAATAACCGGGATAATGTTAGCACCCGTACAAGCATGATCACAATAATCACAATAGTTATAAACAGACAATAACTAGAATTTAGTCTGCGTTTAAGTGTTTTCTTAACAATTTGTAAAAGGTTTCACTAAAACCTGTGTCATGTTTTCGATTGCTGCTATAGTGTGAATTTGTAATAAATACTGCAAAAAAACTACGTCCATTCCATAAAATATGAAGTTATTAATTTACAAAATTTTAACTCATAATTATGTATGACATTGTTAACTGCTATGAAATCGAAGCTTATCTATAAATAAATTATGAAAAATTTAAATGGAATGTATTCCAATTTTTATACCCGATGCTATTTCTTTATCGTAAATTAAAAATGAGTTTGTATAATTTTGACAAGTTATCCGAGAGTACAATGTATCATACGGTCAGTAAACAGTGCCTCTTATAATAACTTAAAACGGTTAAAATTTATACCTCAACAGATGCGGGTTTTAACAAACAATATTTCACTATTATAACTAGTGTCAAGCTATCCAGCAATTCTCATCCTGCAATTCTCTGTATGAAAAGCTATCCTGCAATTCGTCATCCTGCAATTACGTTTGGAAAACAACTTGAGCGACAATTTTGTTTTTCTCTAAAATCATAGTTATTGACTTTATTTGTTCGAAAACAAGATTTATATAGAAAATCAAAGATTTTTATATCCCATTAACAAAATTCTAACTATAGTTTGTAGATTTCTAACTCATATTTACGATTTTGTAATTAACATTTACAATAAAAAAAATCATGACAACGATTCAAATAAAGTATTATCTATCAAGTCCAGGAAGTGATTCGTATTAACGCATGTTTAACCAACATTTGCGATTTTCAAAACTCTTATCAACGACTAAAAATATAGAATTTTGATGTAAAATAAATTTGTTCATGGTATATCGACAATACAACTTCATAACTCACATTTCAAACCCATTGCCTTGGCTGTTCTGTATGGCTAGGAATTATAGACTCTGCTCTAATAAACAGCTATTGGATAGTACTACAACGAGAGGGCAAAGAATTTCTGGGGTAAGCATTCCTAAAGGTCGAAGATTTCGTCCGAAACATGGAAATAAAGCCAAATTCGATAAAATACGCATTTAGGGCACCCACTTTCCGACCCATTGTCTCGGCTGATCTTTATGGCTAGGGTTTATAGACGCTGCCTTAATAAATAGCTAAGAGATAGTACTACAACGTGAGGGTAAAGAATTTCTGGGGTGAGCAATCCTAAAGGTCGAAAATTTCGTCCGTAACACGGGAAAACGATCAAATTTGACAAATACACATTGGGGTCACCCACTTGTTCAAACACATTGCCTCGGCTGTGCTGTATGGCTAGGAATTATAGACTCTGCTCTTAAAAATAGCTATTGGATAGTACTACAACGAAAAGGCAAAGAATTTCTGGGGTAAGCATTCCTAAAGGTCTAAAATTTCGTCCGAAACATGGAAATATAGCCAAATTCGATAAAACACGCATTGGGGGCACCCACTTTTCGACACATTGTCTCGGTAGTTCTTTATGGCTAGGGTATATAGACGCTGCCTTAATGAATAGCTATGAGATAATACTACAACGTGAGGGTAAAGAATTTCTGGGGTAAGCATTCTTAAAGGCCGAAAATTTCGTCCGTAACACGGGAAAATGGTCAAATTTGATAAATACGCATTTGGGTCATCCACTTTTTCAAACCCATTGCCTCGGCTGTTCTGTATGGCTAAGAATTAAAGACTCTGCTCTAATAAATAGCTATTGGATGATACTACAACGAGAGAGCAAAGAATTTCTGGGGTAAGCATTCCTAAAGGTCGAAAATTTCGTCCGAAACATGGAAATAAAGCCAAATTCGATAAAATACGCATTGAGGGCACTCACTTTCCGACCCACTGTCTCGGTAGTTATTTATGGCTAGGGTTTATAGACGCTGCCTTAATGAATAGATATAAGATAGTACTACAACGTAAGGGTAAAGAATTTCTGGGGTAAGCATTCTTAAAGGCCGAAAATGTCGTCCGTAACACGGAAAAATGGTCAAATTTGATAAATACGCATTGGGGTCACCCACTTGTTCAAACCCATTGCCTCGGCTGTTCTGTATGGCTAGGAATTATAGACTCTGCTCTAATAAATAGCTATTGGATAGTTCTACAACGAGTGGGCAAAGAATTGCTGGGGTGAGCAATCCTAAAGGTCGAAAATTTCGTCCGAAACATGAAAATAAAGCCAAATTCGATAAAATACGCATTGGGGTCACCCACTTGTTCAAACACATTGCCTCGGCTGTTCTGTATGGCTAGGAATTATAGACTCTGCTCTTTAAAATAGTGATTGGATAGAACTACAACGAAAAGGCAAAGAATTTCTGGGGTAAGCATTCCTAAAGGTCGAAAATTTCGTCCGAAACATGGAAATATAGCCAAATTCGATAAAACACGCATTGGGGGCACCCACTTTTCGATCCATTGTCTCGATAGTTTTTTATGGATAGGGTTTATAGACGCTGCCTTAATGAATAGCTATTAGATAGTACTACAACGTGACGACAAACAATTTCTGGGGTAAGCATGCTTAAAGGCCGAAAAATTCGTCCGTAACACGTAAAAATGGTCAAATTTGATAAATACGCATTGGGGTCACCCACTTGTTCAAACCCATTGCCTCGGCTGTTCTTTATAGCTATTAGATAGTACTACAACGTGAAGGTTAGTTCTAAACGTTGGGGTATAGAATTTTTGGGGTAAGCATTCTTAAAGGCCGAAAATTTCGCTCGTAACACGGAAAAGGTCAAATTTGATTAAATATGCACTTAGGTCACCCACTTGTTCAAACCCATTGCTCGAAAGTTCTGTATGGCTAGGCATTATAGTCTCTGCACTAAAAGATAGCTATGGTGTAGTACTATAACGAAGAGACACATAATTTCTGTGTTAAGCATTCCTAGCGGACGAAAATTGCGTCCGAAAGATGGAAATAAGCTCAAATTCGATAAAATACGCGTTTGGGGCACCCACTTTCCGAACCGTTGTTTCGGTAGACCTTTATAGCTAGGCTTTACATACGATTTTCTAATGAATAGCTATGATATAGTATTAGAACGTTGGGGTTAAGAATTTCTGGGGAAAGTATTCGTAAAGGCCGAAAATTTCGCCCGTAACACGGAAATAAAGTCAAATTTGATAAAATGTGCACATGGGTCACCCACTTGTTCAAACCCATTGCCATGACAAATCTGTATGGCTAGGAATTATAAATTATGCTCTAATATATAGCTATTGGGTAGTACAACGACGATGGGAGACATAATTTCTGGGGTAAGCAATTCTAGCGGACGAAAATTACGTCCGAAAGGTGGAAGTAAGCTATAATTCGATACAATACGCCTTTTGGGCACCCACTTTCCGACCCATTGTAGCGGTAGTTATCTATAACTGGGCATTATACACGCTATCATAATAAATAGCTATGATATAGTTCTAAAACGTTGGGGTATAGAATTTTTGGGGTAAGCATTCTTAAAGGCCGAAAATTTCGCCCGTAATACGACAAAAAGTCAACTTTGATAAAATTTGACTTGGGTCACCCACTTGTTTAAACCCATTGCCCCGGCAGTTCTTTATGGCTAGGGATAATAGACTCTGCTCTAATAGATAGCTATTGGGTAGTTCTACGACGAGGGGACACATAATTTCTGGGGTAAGCATTTCTAGTGGCCGAAAATTGCGTCCGAAAGATTAAAGTAGCTACAATTCGATAAAATACGCGTTGGGGCACCCACTTTCCGACCAATTGTCTCGGCAGTTCTTTGTGGCTAGGCTTTACATACGATTTCCTAATAAATAGCTATGATATAGTTCTAAAACGTAAGTGTATAGAATTTTTGGGGTAAGCATTCTTAAAGGCCGAAAATCTCGCTCGTAACACGGAAAAAGTCAAATTTGATTAAATATGCACTGAGGTCACCCACTTGTTCAAACCCATTGCTCGAAAGTTCTGTATGGCTAGGCATCAAAGACTCTGCACTTAAAGATAGCTATGGTGTAGTACTATAAAGAAGAGACACATAATTTCTGTGTTAAGCATTCCTAGCGGACGAAAATTGCGTCCGAAAGATGGAAATAAGCTCAAATTCGAAAAAATACGCGTTTGGGGCACCCACTTTCCGAAACGTTGTTTCGGTAGACCTTTATGGCTAGGCTTTACATACGATTTTCTAATGAATAGCTATGATATAGTATTAGAACGTTGGGGTTAAGAATTTCTGGGGAAAGTATTCGTAAAGGCCGAAATTTTCGCCCGAAACATGGAAATATAGCCAAATTCGATAAAACACGCATTGGGGGCACCCACTTTTCGATCCATTGTCTCGATAGTTTTTTTATGGATAGGGTTTATAGACGCTGCCTTAATGAATAGCTATTAGATAGTACTACAACGTGAGGACAAACAATTTCTGGGGTAAGCATGCTTAATGGCCGAAAAATTCGTCCGTAACACGTAAAAATGGTCAAATTTGATAAATACGCATTGGGGTCACCCACTTGTTCAAACCCATTGCCTCGGCTGTTCTGTATAGCTATTAGATAGTACTACAACGTGAAGGTTAGTTCTAAACGTTGGGGTATAGAATTTTTGGGGTAAGCATTCTTAAAGGCCGAAAATTTCGCTCGTAACACGGAAAAGGTCAAATTTGATTAAATATGCACTTAGGTCACCCACTTGTTCAAACCCATTGCTCGAAAGTTCTGTATGGCTAGGCATTATAGTCTCTGCACTAAAAGATAGCTATGTTGTGGTACTATAACGAAGAGACACATAATTTCTGTGTTAAGCATTCCTAGCGGACGAAAATTGCGTCCGAAAGATGGAAATAAGCTCAAATTCGATAAAATACGCGTTTGGGGCACCCACTTTCCGACCCATTGTAGCGGTAGTTATCTATAACTGGGCATTATACACGCTATCATAATAAATAGCTATGATATAGTTCTAAAACGTTGGGGTATAGAATTTTTGGGGTAAGCATTCTTAAAGGCCGAAAATTTCGCCCGTAATACGACAAAAAGTCAACTTTGATAAAATTTGACTTGGGTCACCCACTTGTTTAAACCCATTGCCCCGGCAGTTCTTTATGGCTAGGGATAATAGACTCTGCTCTAATAGATAGCTATTGGGTAGTTCTACGACGAGGGGACACATAATTTCTGGGGTAAGCATTTCTATTGGCCGAAAATTGCGTCCGAAAGATTAAAGTAGCTACAATTCGATAAAATACGCGTTGGGGCACCCACTTTCCGACCAATTGTCTCGGCAGTTCTTTGTGGCTAGGCTTTACATACGATTTCCTAATAAATAGCTATGATATAGTTCTAAAACGTTAGTGTATAGAATTTTTGGGGTAAGCATTCTTAAAGGCCGAAAATCTCGCTCGTAACACGGAAAAAGTCAAATTTAATTAAATATGCACTGAGGTCACCCACTTGTTCAAACCCATTGCTCGAAAGTTCTGTATGGCTAGGCATCAAAGACTCTGCACTTAAAGATAGCTATGGTGTAGTACTATAACGAAGAGACACATAATTTCTGTGTTAAGCATTCCTAGCGGACGAAAATTGCGTCCGAAAGATGGAAATAAGCTCAAATTCGATAAAATACGCGTTTGGGGCACCCACTTTCCGAACCGTTGTTTCGGTAGACCTTTATGGCTAGGCTTTACATACGATTTTCTAATGAATAGCTATGATATAGTATTAGAACGTTGGGGTTAAGAATTTCTGGGGAAAGTATTCGTAAAGGCCGAAATTTTCGCCCGAAACATGGAAATATAGCCAAATTCGATAAAACACGCATTGGGGGCACCCACTTTTCGATCCATTGTCTCGATAGTTTTTTATGGATAGGGTTTATAGACGCTGCCTTAATGAATAGCTATTAGATAGTACTACAACGTGAGGACAAACAATTTCTGGGGTAAGCATGCTTAATGGCCAAAAAATTCGTCCGTAACACGTAAAAATGGTCAAATTTGATAAATACGCATTGGGGTCACCCACTTGTTCAAACCCATTGCCTCGGCTGTTCTGTATAGCTATTAGATAGTACTACAACGTGAAGGTTAGTTCTAAACGTTGGGGTATATAATTTTTGGGGTAAGCATTCTTAAAGGCCGAAAATTTCGCTCGTAACACGGAAAAGGTCAAATTTGATTAAATATGCACTTAGGTCACCCACTTGTTCCAACCCATTGCTCGAAAGTTCTGTATGGCTAGGCATTATAGTCTCTGCACTAAAAGATAGCTATGGTGTGGTACTATAACGAAGAGACACATAATTTCTGTGTTAAGCATTCCTAGCGGACGAAAATTGCGTCCGAAAGATGGAAATAAGCTCAAATTCGATAAAATACGCGTTTGGGGCACCCACTTTCCGAACCGTTGTTTCGGTAGACCTTTATGGCTAGGCTTTACATACGATTTTCTAATGAATAGCTATGATATAGTATTAGAACGTTGGGGTTAAGAATTTCTGGGGAAAGTATTCGTAAAGGCCGAAATTTTCGCCCGAAACATGGAAATATAGCCAAATTCGATAAAACACGCATTGGGGGCACCCACTTTTCGATCCATTGTCTCGATAGTTTTTTATGGATAGGGTTTATAGACGCTGCCTTAATGAATAGCTATTAGATAGTACTACAACGTGAGGACAAACAATTTCTGGGGTAAGCATGCTTAATGGCCAAAAAATTCGTCCGTAACACGTAAAAATGGTCAAATTTGATAAATACGCATTGGGGTCACCCACTTGTTCAAACCCATTGCCTCGGCTGTTCTGTATAGCTATTAGATAGTACTACAACGTGAAGGTTAGTTCTAAACGTTGGGGTATATAATTTTTGGGGTAAGCATTCTTAAAGGCCGAAAATTTCGCTCGTAACACACGGAAAAGGTCAAATTTGATTAAATATGCACTTAGGTCACCCACTTGTTCCAACCCATTGCTCGAAAGTTCTGTATGGCTAGGCATTATAGTCTCTGCACTAAAAGATAGCTATGGTGTGGTACTATAACGAAGAGACACATAATTTCTGTGTTAAGCATTCCTAGCGGACGAAAATTGCGTCCGAAAGATGGAAATAAGCTCAAATTCGATAAAATACGCGTTTGGGGCACCCACTTTCCGAACCGTTGTTTCGGTAGACCTTTATGGCTAGGCTTTACATACGATTTTCTAATGAATAGCTATGATATAGTATTAGAACGTTGGGGTTAAGAATTTCTGGGGAAAGTATTCGTAAAGGCCGAAATTTTCGCCCGAAACATGGAAATATAGCCAAATTCGATAAAACACGCATTGGGGGCACCCACTTTTCGATCCATTGTCTCGATATTTTTTTATGGATAGGGTTTATAGACGCTGCCTTAATGAATAGCTATTAGATAGTACTACAACGTGAGGACAAACAATTTCTGGGGTAAGCATGCTTAATGGCCGAAAAATTCGTCCGTAACACGTAAAAATGGTCAAATTTGATAAATACGCATTGGGGTCACCCACTTGTTCAAACCCATTGCCTCGGCTGTTCTGTATAGCTATTAGATAGTACTACAACGTGAAGGTTAGTTCTAAACGTTGGGGTATATAATTTTTGGGGTAAGCATTCTTAAAGGCCGAAAATTTCGCTCGTAACACGGAAAAGGTCAAATTTGATTAAATATGCACTTAGGTCACCCACTTGTTCCAACCCATTGCTCGAAAGTTCTGTATGGCTAGGCATTATAGTCTCTGCACTAAAAGATAGCTATGGTGTGGTACTATAACGAAGAGACACATAATTTCTGTGTTAAGCATTCCTAGCGGACGAAAATTGCGTCCGAAAGATGGAAATAAGCTCAAATTCGATAAAATACGCGTTTGGGGCACCCACTTTCCGACCCATTGTAGCGGTAGTTATCTATAACTGGGCATTATACACGCTATCATAATAAATAGCTATGATATAGTTCTAAAACGTTGGGGTATAGAATTTTTGGGGTAAGCATTCTTAAAGGCCGAAAATTTCGCCCGTAATACGACAAAAAGTCAACTTTGATAAAATTTGACTTGGGTCACCCACTTGTTTAAACCCATTGCCCCGGCAGTTCTTTATGGCTAGGGATAATAGACTCTGCTCTAATATATAGCTATTGGGTAGTTCTACGACGAGGGGACACATAATTTCTGGGGTAAGCATTTCTATTGGCCGAAAATTGCGTCCGAAAGATTAAAGTAGCTACAATTCGATAAAATACGCGTTGGGGCACCCACTTTCCGACCAATTGTCTCGGCAGTTCTTTGTGGCTAGGCTTTACATACGATTTCCTAATAAATAGCTATGATATAGTTCTAAAACGTTAGTGTATAGAATTTTTGGGGTATCCATTCTTAAAGGCCGAAAATCTCGCTCGTAACACGGAAAAAGTCAAATTTGATTAAATATGCACTGAGGTCACCCACTTGTTCAAACCCATTGCTCGAAAGTTCTGTATGGCTAGGCATCAAAGACTCTGCACTTAAAGATAGCTATGGTGTAGTACTATAACGAGGAGACACATAATTTCTGTGTTAAGCATTCCTAGCGGACGAAAATTGCGTCCGAAAGATGGAAATAAGCTCAAATTCGATAAAATACGCGTTTGGGGCACCCACTTTCCGAACCGTTGTTTCGGTAGACCTTTATGGCTAGGCTTTACATACGATTTTCTAATGAATAGCTATGATATAGTATTAGAACGTTGGGGTTAAGAATTTCTGGGGAAAGTATTCGTAAAGGCCGAAATTTTCGCCCGAAACATGGAAATATAGCCAAATTCGATAAAACACGCATTGGGGGCACCCACTTTTCGATCCATTGTCTCGATAGTTTTTTATGGATAGGGTTTATAGACGCTGCCTTAATGAATAGCTATTAGATAGTACTACAACGTGAGGACAAACAATTTCTGGGGTAAGCATGCTTAATGGCCAAAAAATTCGTCCGTAACACGTAAAAATGGTCAAATTTGAGAAATACGCATTGGGGTCACCCACTTGTTCAAACCCATTGCCTCGGCTGTTCTGTATAGCTATTAGATAGTACTACAACGTGAAGGTTAGTTCTAAACGTTGGGGTATATAATTTTTGGGGTAAGCATTCTTAAAGGCCGAAAATTTCGCTCGTAACACGGAAAAGGTCAAATTTGATTAAATATGCACTTAGGTCACCCACTTGTTCCAACCCATTGCTCGAAAGTTCTGTATGGCTAGGCATTATAGTCTCTGCACTAAAAGATAGCTATGGTGTGGTACTATAACGAAGAGACACATAATTTCTGTGTTAAGCATTCCTAGCGGACGAAAATTGCGTCCGAAAGATGGAAATAAGCTCAAATTCGATAAAATACGCGTTTGGGGCACCCACTTTCCGAACCGTTGTTTCGGTAGACCTTTATGGCTAGGCTTTACATACGATTTTCTAATGAATAGCTATGATATAGTATTAGAACGTTGGGGTAAGAATTTCTGGGGAAAGTATTCGTAAAGGCCGAAATTTTCGCCCGAAACATGGAAATATAGCCAAATTCGATAAAACACGCATTGGGGGCACCCACTTTTCGATCCATTGTCTCGATATTTTTTTATGGATAGGGTTTATAGACGCTGCCTTAATGAATAGCTATTAGATAGTACTACAACGTGAGGACAAACAATTTCTGGGGTAAGCATGCTTAATGGCCGAAAAATTCGTCCGTAACACGTAAAAATGGTCAAATTTGATAAATACGCATTGGGGTCACCCACTTGTTCAAACCCATTGCCTCGGCTGTTCTGTATAGCTATTAGATAGTACTACAACGTGAAGGTTAGTTCTAAACGTTGGGGTATATAATTTTTGGGGTAAGCATTCTTAAAGGCCGAAAATTTCGCTCGTAACACGGAAAAAGTCAAATTTGATTAAATATGCACTGAGGTCACCCACTTGTTCAAACCCATTGCTCGAAAGTTCTGTATGGCTAGGCATCAAAGACTCTGCACTTAAAGATAGCTATGGTGTAGTACTATAACGAGGAGACACATAATTTCTGTGTTAAGCATTCCTAGCGGACGAAAATTGCGTCCGAAAGATGGAAATAAGCTCAAATTCGATAAAATACGCGTTTGGGGCACCCACTTTCCGAACCGTTGTTTCGGTAGACCTTTATGGCTAGGCTTTACATACGATTTTCTAATGAATAGCTATGATATAGTATAAGAACGTTGGGGTTAAGAATTTCTGGGGAAAGTATTCGTAAAGGCCAAAAATTTCGCCCGTAACACGGAAATAAAGTCAAATTTGATAAAATGTGCACATGGGTCACCCACTTGTTCAAACCCATTGCCATGACAAATCTGTATGGCTAGGAATTATAAACTATGCTCTAATATATAGCTATTGGGTAGTACAACGACGATGGGAGACATAATTTCTGGGGTAAGCAATTCTAGCGGACGAAAATTACGTCCGAAAGGTGGAAGTAAGCTATAATAATTCGATACAATACGCCTTTTGGGCACCCACTTTCCGACCCATTGTAGCGGTAGTTATCTATGGCTGGGCATTATACACGCTATCATAATGAGTAGCTATGATATAGTTCTAGAACGTTGGGATAAAGAATTTTTTGGGCAAGCATTCTTAAAGGCCGAAAATTTCGCCCGTAACACGACAAAAAGTCAACTTTGATAAAATGTGCACTTGGGTCAACCACTTGTTTAAAACCATTGCCCCGGCAATTTTGGGCCTTTCAGAATGCTTACCACAGAAATTATTTATCCTCACGTTGTAGTACTATCCAATAGCTATTAATTACGGCAGCGTCTATAATCCCTAGCCATAAAGAACAACCGAGACAATGGGTCGGAAAGTGGTGTCCCCAACGCGTATTTTATCGAATTTGGCTTTATTTCTGTATTTCGAGCCAAATTTTCGGCCTTTCAGCATGCTTACCCCAGAGATTCTTTACCCTTCCGCTGTAGTACTATTCAATAGCTATTTTTGGAACAGAGTATATAATCCCTAGCCAAAAAGAACTGCCGAGGCAGTAGGTTGGAAAGTGCCAAATGCGTATTTCAGCAAATATGACTTTTTTGCCGTGTTACGGACGAAATTTTCGGCCCCTCAGAATGCTTACCCCAGAAATTCGTTAGCCTCACGTTGTAGTACTATCCAATAGCTATTAATTACGGCAGCGTCTATAATCCCTAGCCATAAAGAACAACCAAGACAATGGGTCGGAAAGTGGATGTCCCCAACGCGTATTTTATCGAATTTGGCTTTATTTCTGTATTTCGAGCCAAATTTTCGGCCTTTCAGAATGCTTACCCCAGAGATTCTTTACCCTTCCGCTGTAGTACTATTCAATAGCTATTTTTTGGAGCAGAGTCTATAATCCCTAGCCAAAAAGAACTGCCGAGGCAGTAGGTTGGAAAGTGCCCAATGCGTATTTCAGCAAATATGACTTTTTTGCCGTGTTACGGACGAAATTTTCGGCCTTTCAGAATGCTTACCCCAGAATTACTTGACCCTTCGGCTGTAGTACTTTCAAATAGCTGTTTATTAGAGCAGAGTCTATAATCTAGCCATTCAGAACTGCCGAGGCATTTAGTTTGAAGAGGGGTGATCCAGTTTCAAATAAAAGTTTTTTTAGTTGGTATGCCATGAAAAAAATATTTTACATCAAAATTCTATATTTTTAGTCGTTATTATGAAAATTGCAAACGTGGATTAAGCATGCGTAAATACGAATCACTTCCTGGACTGAACAGATAATACATTATTTGAATCGTCATACTGATTTTCTTCATTGAAAATGCTAATTACAAAACTGTAACTATAAGTTAGAAATCTGCAAACTATAGTTACAATTTTGTTAATCGGATATACAAATCTTTCATTTTCTATATAAATCTTGTTTTCGAACAAAAAAGTCAAAAGCTATGATTTTAAAGAAAAAATAAAATTGTCGCTCAAGTATTTGAGAATTATTGAATTTCTGGGGTAAGCATTACTATTACGCAATTTTCGGCCACTAGGAATGCTTACCCCAGAAATAAAGTGTCCCCACCTAATGGCTATCTATTAGAGCAGAGTCTATTATGCCTAGCCATAAAGAACTACCGGGGCAATGGGTTTGAACAAGTGTGTGACCCAAGTGCACATTTTATCAAAGTTGACTTTTTGTCGTGTTACGGGCGAAATTTTCCGCCTTTAAGAATGTTTGCCGTAGAAATTCGTTATCCCAACGTTCTAGAACTATACCATAGCTACTCATTATGACAGCGTGTATAATGCCTAGCCATACAGAACTACCGAGACAATGGGTCGGAAAGTGGGTGCCCCAAACGCGTATTTTATCGAATTTGAGCTTATTTCAATCTTTTGGACGCAATTTTCGTCCGCGAGGAATGCTTACCACAGAAATTATGTGTCTCCTCCTTATAGTACTACACCATAGCTATCTTTTAGTGCAGAGTCTATAATGCCTATACATACAGAACTTTCGGGCAATGGGTTTGAACAAGTGGGTGACCTCAGTGCATATTTAATGAAATTAAATTTTTTCTGTGTTACAAGCGAAATTTTCGGCCTTTAAGAATGCTTACCCCAAAAGTTCTATACACTAACGTTTTAGAACCATATCATAGCTATTTATTAGGAAATCGTATGTAAAGCAAATATGACTTTTTTTCCGTGTTACGGACGAAATTTTCGGCCCCTCAGAATGCTTACCCCAGAAATTCTTTAGCCTCCCGTTGTAGCCCTATCCAATAGCTATTCCTCAGGGCAGCGTCTATAATGCCTAGCCATAAGGAACTACTGAGACAGTGGGTCGGAAAGTGGGTGCCCCCAATGCGTATTATATCAAATTTGGTTGGATTTCCATGTTTCGGACGCAATTTCCGTCCACTAGTAATGCTTACCCCAGAAATTCTTTGCCCCCTGGTTTTAGTCGCACCCAATAGCTATTTATTAGAGCAGGTTCTATAATCCCTAGCCATACAGAACTGCCGGGGCAACGAGTTTGGACAAGTGGGTGACCCCAGTGCATATTTCAGCAAATATGACTTTTTTTCCGTGTTACGGACGAAATTTTCGGCCCCTCAGCATGCCTACCCCAGAAATTCTTTAGCCTCACGTTGTAGTCCTATCCAATAGCTATTCTTCAGGGCAGCGTCTATAATGCCTAGCCATACAGAACTGCCGAGGCAAGGGGTCGGAAATGTGAGATATGAAGTTATACCATTAAAAAAAATATTTTACATTAAAATTCTATATTTGTAGTACTTAATTTGAGTTTTAATAATGAGTTTTTTTTTTTAATGGCAAATGTTGGTTTAACATGCATTACTACGAATCACATCCTGAATTTAACACATAATAGTTTGTTAGAATGGTCGTCATATTTTTTTTAATTTTAAATGCTAATTATAAAACCGTTTATATGAGTTAGAAATCTACAAACTGTTTTTTGGTAATTGGATATAAAAATCTTTGATTTTCAATATAAATCACGTTTTCGAACAAAAAAGTTAAAAACTATGATTTTAAAGAAAAATAAAATTGTCGCCCAAGTTGTTTTCCAAACGCAATTGCAGGATGACGAATTGCAGGATAGCCGTTAACTTAAAGAGAATTACAGGATGAGACTTGCTGGATAGCTTGACACTAGTCAATATTTCTGCAGTGAAGACAGATAATTGAATTCACAAATTTTTATTGTTAATTTCATTTATTGATGTCTAAAAAAATCTAAATTGTATGTAAACCTTATTTACAAAACATAACTCTTTTTATCAGTAAAATTGTAAATATTTCAAAATGGTTCCTAGGGTGATCTCTTAATCATGATGAAACTATTGTCGAAGCTTTGTGAAATTCAATTGAGGTCTGGGAATTTTCATTATGTATAAATTACATTAACCCGAGATAATATAATCTCTATTTTAAGAACAAGAAAGTTCACCTATCACTATATTAATGGAAAACTAAAGCACACTATTCAAAGTTAAGTCCAAATGTCAATTGATTAATGTCTATAAAAATTCAGACATTGTCTAATTACATTTGTATACGTGTTGCAAGTTTGAGCTTTCTTAAAAGCTGTGGAATGTACAGCTCTATCCTAATTAATGTAATGAAGTATGTGTGCATGTGGTTGTTGATTTAGTATCGGAAATGTGGTATTTCTAGATATTGATTGATATGAAATGGATGTCTTAGACTTGGAATATCAATTTTTGTATATATTATATATTGCGATGAACCTGCAATGCGATACAATAACATATAATTGCAAACAGCTATACATATTTAGTTTCAGTAAAAATGATGTTGTTTTACTTTAAGAGTGTCCGTTATACACCCATGCTTTTAAGATTTGGTTTACTTTACTTGTTGAAAATCAAAACCTTTACATTTATACACGACTCTGGCGATTAGCCTCTCTAGAGGTGTGCATAGATTAGATGCATTTTTGTAACCATTTGGATCATGAGAAAATGCATGAATATTTGACAAAGTTATTGATTTCCTTTATTAGTAAAATTCGAAAGTATTGGAATATTTTCAAACTATTATATGCACTTGAAATTGATTTCTTATCAGATAAGGCATCTGCCGTAAAATCGGGGTAAAATGCAGTTTTTTGTCTTCTATTTCTGAAGCTATTTTAAAGCATTCAGAGCAGATCATCAAGTTTAGATTTGATGTATCTGCCCTGAAATTTAACATGTTTAAGACGAATCAAACATTCCATCTTTTGTTAGATTGCTGCCACTAAATTGTTATTTTTTAAGAAATTTTGCAGTTGTTGGTTCATTTTGATATATATAAAGATAAACTGTAAACAGCGATATATTGAGCAAAGTCAGATCTACAAATAAGTCACACATGTCAAAATTGTCAATTTACCTTTTAATAAGTTATTCTCATTGATAGTATTTTTTTTTTGTAAACTTCAACAATAATCTTCTCCATTTAATCTTCTGGACCAAATAGAACTAAATTTAGCCACAATTTTCAATAGGGTATCTTGATTGACAAATGTGTTGGATGACACTGTCACCAACAATCCTGATCGCCATGACTAAAATAAAACATAGCCTAGGTGTTAATGATAGAATTAAATCTAAGGCAAATTGTAAAGAAAACAATTTCAAATGGTCACAGCTTGAAAACTAATTTAAATAATGAGAAGGGGTCTTCAGTTACTATTGTAAGACTAACATGGGATGACTTGCTGCTATCTTAACAACTGGGCCAAATTAAACCTAACTTGTCCTCGGTCATTATTAGGGTATCTTATACTATTAATTATGATTTGAACTTTATTTTACATGATTTCCAAAAACTACAATAGATAGAGGTGAGATACACAGGCTATAAAAATAATAACTCCTTGTTTTGTCTTTTGTTGACAAAACGCGCGACTGCCACAACTACAGAATTTCAATCCTGGTATCTATGATGATCTATGATGACTTTATTTACAATCACTGGAGCGATGCCAATGCTGGTGGGGTTTTTATTTCCCGAGGATATCACAAGCGCAGTAGTTAGCACGTATGTGCTGACATTAAGGATACAGTTATAATTATAAATGAACTATTTACAAAACTTTGATATTTTAAAATACTAAGGCTTTTTTGCCTCAGGATAGATTACCTTAGCTGTATTCATGGTATTTGGCAACACTTTTTAGGAGTTTTGGTTCTCAATGCTCTTCCCCTTCGAACTATATTTGGCCTTTTATGTTTTTTGGATTCGAGCGTCACTGATGAATATTTTGTAGACGAACCGCGCGCGCGTCTGGCGCAACTATAAAGTTTCAATCCTGGTATCTATGATGAGTTTATTAGTACGTATTCATTCATCCTTGACTACTTACGTCTTAATTTAAGAGTTTAAGAATGAAGGTAAATATAGACAGACTCATCGAACGCACGTATGAAATGCTACTTACTCCTTTAAATCAAGACACACCATATCTATCTATAAATTATGCACACTGTTCAATCTTTATTTTCTTATATTTTAATTTAGTTTAAACATATTTTATTTGCTCAAAGCGAAAAAGGATCAGACACAAGTAAAACATACTTATAAAGTTTTCTCCACAATACAATATATATAACAATACAAATTGAACGTGAGCATACATCATATATAATATAAACAACATAAATATAACTTATCTATACTGAAAAAATAGAGGAAATGAGGAAAGAACGACAGAGATTAGGTTGATGATGATAATGATGATGATGTTTGTTTTACTTATGTTGATACTATACTACGAGGAATGGTTTTGATCTCTTTATAAAATTGAACACTTGTTTAACAATTTGCACATTTTGATCATAGGAAAGAGTGTCTTTTCCAAAACCAGTAGTGTTAAGTCCAAATTGCAGCCTTCGAGAAGCCAGCTGAGACCATTAAACAGAATAGCCCTTTCATTTAGATAGAAAGGACAATCAAAGAAAAATGGTGCATGTCCTCAATATCCAAACCACATTTACATGTTGGATCAGATATAATGTTAGCTCTAAATAAGTCACAATTCAAGAACGATGCCGAACATCTAAATTGGGTTAATATTATGTTCAATTTTCTTGGACCATATAAATAATGTTTTAAGTTAGATTGATTCTCATTTCGAATGTCGTATTTTTTTTATTCTACTTTGAATTTTGATAACGAGTCTACATTTCGAACTGATATGTTCAAATTATTCCAAAGTTTAACTGTTGATGGGATAAAGGATTGGGAAGTTAGTGTCAACCTGCAAAATGGTAAAATGATATCTTGTCCATTTCGCAAGGGATATTGTGTTGTACTTTGACTTTTAGGGGGCACAAGGTTACATAAATATTCAGGGGCATTATTATTCTGAATTTGATAAAATAATTGTAGTTTTCTTCTTTTTCTTCGTTCCTCTAAAGTTTCCCAACCAACCTCTTTTAAGACAGTCTCAGAGTGTGTGTAAACAGGCAAACCTGTTAAAATTCGTGCAGCTTCAAGTTGTAGCTGTTCTAGTTTAATTGAATAACCTTTTCCGCAATTGTCCCATACTTCAGTTGCATATTCAAAAATTGGTCTAATAAATGCTAGATATAATTTTTCCAAATTTTGTCGGCTAAGTTGATATTTGAGTTTTCGCAGTATATTCAGATGTTTTTTAACACTATTTAATATATTTTCAACATGGTTGTTCCATTTTGCGTCACTTCTAAATGTAACCCCTAGATGCTTATGAGATCGCACAATTGGTATTTCTTTGTTGTTCATAGTAAAATTAAGGTTTTGTATCTCATTATTTGAAAACATCATAATTTCGGTTTTTTCAGGATTGAAAGACATAAGCCACTTTCTTGACCATTCATCCAGCTGTCTCAGGTCACGACTAACAACTGACTGTATGAGTTCCTCGTCATGACCCGAGTAACTGAATGAAGTGTCATCTGCAAATAGTCTGCATAAAGAAGTTAACTGTTCAGCAATATCGTTAATATATATGATAAACAATAAAGGACCAAGAACGGATCCTTGGGGTACACCAGCTGAAACATTGCAAAAAGTAGAGGATGATTCATTAATGATAACCTTTTGTTTTCTTTGATATAGATAGCTAGTGAACCTATTTAAAAGATTTCCCTCAATGCCATATGCTTTCATTTTTTTCAGCAAATTTCTTTTGTTTCTAGTGCATTTAAGATACAATCATAGATTTCTATTAATTGATGCACTGTTGAATGTTTAGGCAAAAAACCTGATTGGTATTCATGACTTAGTTTGTTATTAAATAGATGATTTATACATGTTTAAACACAACTCGTTTCATAACTTTCCCCACGCAGCTAATTAAAGATATTGGTCTGTAATTAGATGGCAAAGAAGAGTCCCCCTTTTTGAAAATAGCTATTACGTTTGCAATTTTCCAGCTGGTTGGATATATACATTGACTAAGGGACTTGTTGAATATAATTTGAAGAGGTATTGCAACTTTATCTGGACAGATCTTGAGCATCCTGTGGCTAATCACATCTGGTCCCGAGGCTTTATTTGGATCAAGAATATTAATCATATCTATAATTTCTTGAATAGTGACATGTATGTCACAAATTTTATTGTTAGATTTAGTTGTAAATTGTGGTAAGTTTTTTTCTTCATTTAATTTGGAGATTAAATTAAAATACTTGTTCAAAAGCTCTCATTTTTCTTCATCTTTATATGCTATTTCGTCTATTTTTTCGGTATTTATAATATTTTGGAGTGGGGGAATTAGTAGGGTGCCCAGTATCGAAAAAGACGTCTAGTTAACGAGTTTAAGTTAACGGAGAACATACGGCTAAATTTATATGCAAACTGTTGAAAAATCATTATATTTTCCAATCATGAATGTCGTCGTATGCTGCCGTGGTCACGTTTTTCAAAATTTCGTTGTTTCTTATGGTACCCAAAGATACTGTACAGTACAGGTCATCTTAAACACAAAAAATAAAATTATTCCTCTTTGTTTTATTTGTTCAAATTGTACTTATCATTTAGCTTAAATATCAAATTATTCATATAAAGAAAGCTAAAAAATATTTATATAATTTAAGTATAAGTATTTCATGATTTTAGTAGGTCTATTTTTATAGCTGAAATTAACAACATTTTCAACGAAAGCAATTTTATTACGTGTTACTATCACGGGATTTTTATTCAGATTGAAGCAATAAGACAGGGTTCACATTTGTGCCAAATATCTTTCGTGTAATGTTAATCAATGTAAAGAAAATAGCAATTTAAAACATAAATTTAGTCCAAATTTCTGCCTCGATTCAAACACGCATTTACCTCGTGTCGTGAATCGTTTTGTAGTTCACACAACCAGGTCATTAGGACAATTGTCACTCACATCCAGAGGCGGATTTAGGGGGGGCCCAGGGGGGCCGGGCCCCCCCTTTTTGAGAAAAAAATTGGTTGCTTATATAGGGAATCACTGAAGCGTGACTGGAGCCCCCTCTTAGGTCAGTCAGTGGGCCCCCACTTATGAAAATTTCTGGATCCGCCACTGACATCGTTTCTCATTTATGCTTGTTGTATGATTATTTTTTATGTTTTGAATAGTCCAATAAATTTGAAGTTCGTTGTTTTGTTTGAGGAAATTTTTTTTTGTGTTGGTTTTTATAACTTTAATTGATTTATTGAAGTGATAGTTTTGTTATAATTGTAATACACAAATCAAATCCATCGGTCACGTTTCAGACCCGGAATATGGCTGAAGTTTTTTGTTTTATTTGAGGAAATATTTTTTGTTGGAAAACTTTAGTTGTTGTATTGAATTCATAGTTTCGTTATAATTGTAACATACAAATTAAATTATTTGGTCACGTTTCAGACCCGGAATATTGTTGAAGTTCGTTGTTTTATTTGAGGAAGAACACTTTAGTTGTTTTATTGAATTCATAGTTTTGTTAGAATTGTATAATATGGCACACATTCACAGTCCTGTTAAACTATGTCCATCAAGTCCGAAACGTAGTAGGAATGAAATACAATGGGATCAGTGTATTATATGTCAGGGTTCTGCTTCTGAATTGCTCATTAACATGCGAGGAATTAGCAAAAATAGCTTTATTGATGCTATGGGTGCACGGAAAGATCATGTATATTTTAGGATATTGCATGATGTTTCAGACCTAGAACATCTTCGTGCTGATAATTACAAAATATTATACCACCGTCTGTGCTATAAATCCTACACTAGCAGACACAACTGCAGTTATTTTAAAGCTGAATCGTCATTAGGTACGCCCGAGCAAACCCCTGCAGCAGTTCAAACATATGTGCCAAACATGCAGGTTCAATCTATTTGCCAAGTTTTAAATTGGGATGTTGTTTTTTTTTGTGAAAATAAAACATTAAACAGGAAGCTCCGCAAAGTAGAGTCAAATGACAGAAAGGATAATTTAAGAAGATCAGCATTTGAAAAGAATGACCTAAGAATGCTTCAAATGATGGATGACAAAGCATTTTTTGACAATGCAGTCTATCATAAAGGTTGTATTACCAAATATTTGTTAAGTAAAGCTAAGTCTGAAAGCTTAAACATTGTTAGTTCTATACTAGACCACGACACCGCTTTTCGGTCGTTAATTTCAGATGTACACGAAGATTTATTTGTTGGTAAAAAGGCATTCCCCACGTCGCAAATATTGGAAATATATATTTCTCATCTTCCTGATCACCTGCCAAAGACATACCCTGTAACCAAACTACAAGATAAACTGGAAAGGTATTACGACAAGGCAATTATTGTGCAACCACATCGCGGTTAAGAGAAGTCAAACTTTGTATTTAGCAGCAACGTATCAATAGGCAACGTTGTTGCAGCCGCGGGAAAGTTGAAATCAAAGTTAAAGACATCTGAAATTGAACAGGAAGTATCGCAAGTGTCCGACAATATCAGCGATGATCAAATATTACATTCCGCGGCTAAAATCCTTAGACGTGACATCGAAAATTTAACCGTTCCTACCGATGACTACCCAACTCCAAACGAGGCGTCCTTAGCCGTGTCTATGGAGCGGATGCCTTCATCGCTTACAACATTTGTCTGTTGGCTGATGGACAACAAGTCATTTAAAGACGCGTCTGAACCCTATGTTGTTCCGTTTGACAAAATAAGAAAGGTGATGGGTATAACTGAGTGTATTGTTTCGGTTTCCAAGGATACTTTTACTCCGTTCCACCTTGGTCGATCTTGCAGCTCGAAATCTTGATTATGATATCAAGTCCAAACTCAAAACTGATCATAGTGACCTTAACAAATTGAGGGTAAAATTAGCTACAATTAAAAATTCCTCCCTTGCAAAACTTCCTCCTTGTGAAACTACCTTTAAACAACATATACTAAGAGCTTCACTACAGACATATATTTGGATGTCTTCCCATATAGCAAAATTACCCCATCATTCTCCTCTGGAGTTCGGATGGGAAAAGAAGAACGGACTTGTTCCTGTCTATTTCAAAGGTCAGATTTCATCCGAATTTCTGCAAGATTTAGTTTGCACTTGTAAGGGGAAATCAGTGTGTTCAAAGGGCTGCATTTGCTTCGAACAAAATCTATCGTGTACAGATTTATGCCCATGTCAGGCAAATGACATTTGTCATAATGTAAGTACTCATCTGGTTACAGTTAGAAACATTGATGACGACGAAGATGACGATGTACAAGATTTCAATTATCTGTTGGTACCTTACCAATCATTGGAACATATAGAATAAAAAGTGTAAGCAGTCCGTAATGTTTTAATCTATTGTGGAGAAAGATGTGTAATAAAAAAAAAACAAAAAAAAAAACACCCTGCCATTTGGTCTCTGACCTTGACGTGGTTGGTAGGCTTTCAAATTAACAGGAGACCGTATATCATTGTATCTAATATAACCTTCGATCATAATTTTCTTTTTGTACTTGTTCTTTCTCTCGTCTTTCTTGTTTGTCTTCTGTCTTACTTATGTCACCATGTCTTCAAGATTTTAATGTCCCCATGGTATTTCACGCATTTTGTGTTTGCATCTTTTTGTAATATACATCGATGTTGTACATAACACTGTTCCTTAATAATTTTTTGAAAACTTGTAAACATTATGGTCAATTGTTGCTCATTTAGTCATCTGTATGTGTAGGATGCGGTAGTTGACTTGTTTCTAATAGACCGTTTTGTTTTCATAACTTTGACCCCCCTTTTTCTCCGTTTGCAATAAATTTGACTTTTGTAAAGCAAAGCTATACACAGAGCTTTATATTCAACCAAGTTTAACGTTAATGTTACACAAATTTCGAAACAAACGATAATATATACTATTTTATACCCAATAACTGAAATTTGATATTTACCTAGAAATTGACGAACACCTTACTATTTAAAGACGTAAAAACACATTTTGTTTTCAACAAATTATTAAAGTTAAGATTTAAAAAACATCTTTAGATGTTACTTGTATCGAATTAAAAAAAAAATGAAATTTCGAAATAAAAAAAGGTCAAGGTCACTGTTATTTAGCACCTGTTTGAAAATTTCAAATTTGCACCCTATATGCAAAAAAGTCAATCTAAAGTCATTTTTGGGGATAAAAGTATAAAAATAAGTTCTAAATCTAGATACAAAAGATATTTTTCTATAAATAAGTCGTTTTTATTTTGCTTCAAACGCATATATGTAGGAGGAACAAGCTATCTAAAAGTGACTGTGCATATTTCTTGAATTTTGGCTTTGACCTTTGACCCCGATTTAAAAAAAACGTGACCACGGCAGACAACGACGACAACGCTATTTCGATGAGGATTGTTCTCCTTTTTCCAATGATATAAAATATAGCCGTATGTTATTCCGTTAAGGCAAATCGATAATATTTGTTGATTGGGCACCCTACTAAATGTTATTTGATCCATTGTTAGATTTGATTAACATTTTCATAATTTTCCAATAAGTTTTTGTATTCGATACATTATTTAGAATGATGTGGTCTAAATTACTTTCAATTTTTCTTTAGCAACTTTTTTCATATTATAATAATTGACCCTATTTCTCTGTCGCTTGTACTTCAAAATATCAGATTGTTTTTTAGATTTAAAAGCCTTTTTTCGTAATCGATCTCTAGTCCGTATTTCTCTCCTTATATTTTAATCTTTGACGTAAGTGCAAACAAGTTTTGATATCGTAGCAACGAAGAAGTCTGGGGATTTCCATAATGTAATATATAGTTTCGGTTCTATGCGTTATTGAATTAAAGCGAATTTGCACTTGGAAACATATTCAACTGTCGGTTTCACTATTTCATACCATTTCAAGGAGAATTCAGTAAGAATTTATTTATTTGATAAAACATTTCTGTTCATATTTCATCTTTTTAATGAATACTTGTTTGAATGAAATGTGTTTTTTTTTTTGTATCTACAACCTTAAATGATTTTATTTTACAGTTTGTTCCTATTTAAGCTCTCATATTTTATGCATATCATATTATTTTAGAAATTTCAAATATAATTTATGTGTAAAAAGTTGTCACAAAAATAACGAACTGTTTAATTTTCATCTACTTATATTACAATTTTTGACGTGCAAAAAATGTTTTGATATCGTAGCAACGAAGAATTAAACAATGTCGCAATAGTCAGGGGATTTCCATAATGTAATATATAGTTTCGGTTCTATACGTTATTGAATTATAACGAACTTGCACTTGGAAACATATTCAACTGTCGGTTTCACTATTTCATAAATTTTCAGGGAGTAGCCCGTAATGAGTATTTATTTGTTTATTAAAACATTTCTGTTCTTATTTCAGCTATTTAATTAATACATGTTTGAAATGCGATTTTTGTATCTACAACCTTAAAAGATTTCATGCATTTAGAGTTTGTTTTTATAAAAGCTTTCATATTTTATGCATATCATATAATTTCAGATATTTCAAATATAAGTTATGTGTGAAAAGTAAAATCATAAAAAATATTGAGTTCCGATGAAAATTCAAAATGGAAAGCTCCTAATCAAATGTCAAAATAAAAAATAAAAACACATCAAATGGACAGCAATTGTCATATATTCCTGAATTGGTACACGCATTTTCTTATGTAACAAATGAGCTAAACCTCTCATACTTATATGGCAGTCGTATACAATTCCATTATATTGGCAACGATGTGTAAATAAAACAAACAGACATTATAGTTAAAATGTCAAGAATATGTCTACCAAATCATGGTACGTCACATCCGGTTATATAGGTCGAAAAATATTCCCTTGAATTTGATAGTTGTAGGTAATTAATCCTACATTTTATTGCAGTAAAACAGTTCTGTGTCGTTGACATATGATTTGGGTATTTCAAAACGCCATTATTGTTTTTATTTGGGGTTTCTATAGAAAATTTTGTAAACTGGAGATCACATGGTTACTAAATCTTGATTAAATCAGGGAAGAAATTTGATTGGTTAACTTCCAGTGATGGTTATTTTCTTATATGCAATGAAATGTTAGGTGAAATATTTTTCTATAGTACTGGACAGGATAAAACTTTGCTCATGCCAAGTATTTCTTTATTTGAAACAATTTGAAAGATAAATTCTGCCCATTTTTTTTTAAAGTGCAAATTTGACAAAGAATAATAGGGGAAAATCAATGGTGGTATTACACCTATAGGCCGAGATGAAACGATATTTTACTGATTCTCTAGTTTAGGTAATCAATACATAGCAGGGACGTAGAAATAATAAGAAGAGACATTAAGCTGTGATGTGGTTGTGATATGTTTCTTTACTATATGACTTTCTGTTGAGCACACGGACATAAATGTAGATGAATTTAAATATCATTCATAAGAACGACCGTGTAGTATTTAAGTCATACAATCACTACATTGTTGGCTGCTTTTTCGGCCGGTACAAACACAAACCGCTTAGAAAGTTTTTTAAAATTAATTTCTAATTCTGGAAATAGGTGTATTATGTACTCTTTTATTTTTTTCTGAATTATTTTCAAAATTTGATATTCAAATATCCACAGCATTCATACATTTATTTAAATAAAAATCAAGAGATTTTTCATAAGATTTTCCCCGTTTACACCATTTTTTACAAAACGAGGAAAGAACTTCTTATCATGCTTATGTGACCTGACGACACTGTATCCAATATATTTTATATCCTTTATCTAAAATATATTGGATATTATATCATGTTTCAAAAACAATTTCACCTCTCTGTCTTGGACGATATTGAGGGCCCCCGTCAAGACATGACCATAGGGATCATATTTGAACTTCGACGATTGACAATTTTAAGTAGACGGAGTATTATTTTTTACATTAACGTCTGATGTTACTGAAGTATAATTAAAAATAAAACTTCTGGAGGTTTTTTTGTATGTGTACGCAATAACAGGTTTTTTTCTGTGTTATCTAAATAGGAATATATAGAGTTTTGAATGGTACATTCATTTAATATACTCGATAAGTTGATAAAATCAATACCTCATTATAATCTTTAGGTTTATCAAAACGCGGGAACAGTCTATGGTGTCAAAAAGCTGTAATTATACGCAAATGTTCATAGAGTGGGCAGAAGAAGGAGATTGTGTTACACTCTTTGAAAATAACATGTAATTTACTAATTGGTATTTGACCAAATTAACATAACAGCTGATGCCTACCATTGTTTTTATACGACCGCAAAAATTAAAAACATTTTGGTCGTATATTGGTATCACGTTGTCGTCGTCCACGTCGTCGTCAGCGTCGTCCGAAGACGGATGGTTTTCCCGATAATAACTTTAGTATAAGTCAATAGAATTCATTAAAATTTTAACACAATGTATATAACTACAAAAGGGAGGTTGGGATTGATTTTGGGGGTTATGATCCCAACGGTTTAGAGTTTAGAAATTAGGGGCCCAAAGGGGCCCAAAAAAGAATTTTTCTATTTTCAGGTCAAAAAGTTGTGTTTAAGCATTTCAATTGCTCTGAAATTATACCAAAATGTTCATACCATTAAGTAGAAGGTTGGAATTTATTTTAAGGGTTATGGGCAAACAGTCTGACGAATTCAGGGACAAAAAGTGGCAAAAAAAAACAAGCATTTTTTGTAGTTTCGTGACAATAACTTATGTATAACTATATGGATCTCTCTGACATTATACCACAAGCTTCCATATAACAAAAGTATGGCTTGGATTCAGTTTGGGGTTAATATCCTTGAACATAGAGGAATAAGGGGCCAAAAAAGGCCAAAAAGAAGCATTTTTCTAGTTTACAGACAATTACTTTTGTTCAAGTGCATGGATCTCTCTGAAAGGTTTATTACAACAAAGGAATGGCTGGAATTGAGTTTTTGACTTCTTGCTTCAAGGGAGGAAGGTTTCGATAAGTGAGGGGCCAAAAAAGGGGCCCAAATAAGCATTTTTGTAGTTTTTAGTCAATAACTTGTGTTTAACTCAACTTTAAGTCTATGAATCTCATACCACAAGTTTCCATACCATGAAGGGATGATAAGTATTGACTTTGGGGGGTAATATCTAAAAATAAATTGGAATTAGGGGCAAAAAAAGGGGAAAAGCTAGGTTTTTCTGTGCAATGGACAATTAAGACAATTTACAAGCAGTGTAAGGGAGGTGACTCAAAAACATTTAACATACAATGTTGGGTATGTGTAGATTTACCTCCCTGAAACTGCTTGTAAATTATGTATTAAGAAATG
Source organism: Mytilus edulis (assembly GCF_963676685.1). Taxonomy (NCBI): domain Eukaryota; kingdom Metazoa; phylum Mollusca; class Bivalvia; order Mytilida; family Mytilidae; genus Mytilus; species Mytilus edulis. The sequence continues at coordinate 27,332,657 of NC_092345.1, read as the reverse complement.
TCCGGTTTTTGACTTATTGCAAAACAAAGGGGGTAGTAGTTTTCATTTTTTTCCCTCCAATTTCTCAAATCCTATTTTTGGAACGTTTGAAAAAGAAATCTTTACTGTGCAATAGATTAGTATTGTGCAATAGATTTGTAATATCTTGACATTTATTTTGTTTCAGAATCTCATATTAAGTCAAATATTTGATCACAATCCAAATTCAGAGCTGTGTATACGTAAAGCTTGAATGTTGTGTCCATACTTGCCCCAACGATCAGGGTTCGACTTCTGTGGTTGTATAAAGCTGCGCCCTGCGGAGCACCTGGTTAAATATTGAGAGGACATTATCAAGTGTATAATTTATACGATGAATAATTCGTTGATCTTGTTTCATAAATTTTCCATGAGACCTATCATTACTTTGTCTTTCAATAATATTCATGATATCTTATAGATTTAATATTATTTACCTAACAATAATATCATTTCTCAATATGAGGATATATTTAGGTGAGGTTTGGGAATTTGTGTCAGATGTTCGGACTCATTGGTGTTTTCCATATGATACAAGGTTAGATAATTTTCCCCATAACACCTATTAATCTTTTAACATGAGACTTAATAGCTCATAAAGGTCTTTTGACAAGATTTAAGCAGATACTTGATTTTCTTTCTTTTGATTTGGGACCCAAATAATACCAATGCAAATATAAGGTAAAAGTCCGAAGCAGACTTTTTCCCGCCATAACTTATAAATCAAATATGTCGAAAAAGAGCTCCATGACCTATCACTATTTTAGCATATTTTGATTCTTAACTTTTATTCTTCCAGCTAATAGTATCAATTTGCCAAAACCAAGTTGATTTTTCAGTAAACTACGGATAAAATGTTTTCAAAACTATGCCCTTGGTAATATTGTCTATTCAATGAAGCATATGTCGTCAAATTCGATAAAAATATAAATTCTGGTTGACTGCTTATCTCCGAGGGAATCATCAGCCTAGTATTCAGGGCTCGGTACTGTATGTTTTATAACATACCCTTTTAAATTTTTCGTTGACAAAATTTGAAAGAAACTATGGTTCCTACACCATCCGAATATCTAACCATATGAGGTTTTGCTTTTTCATTTTATGTCCTCTTTCTTGTAATACAACTCTTAAGTGATTTATCGATTTTTGACTTTGAGGAGTTTTGCTTTTATAGTGTTTACGATGAAGGTAAATTCATAAAAACTCTTCGGCCATACCAAATTTAAAACACGCAACTTAACTTCAATTTATAGTTGATTTGATATCAGTATCCGCACTGTTCAAATATTTTCTTTTATTCGAATCTTTTACGTAAATGGAAACCTGTGTCAACACCTTAACAACTATAAAGCTACAATATTGAAAACTCGATAAATCATTCCGAACGTCTGGATATATCCATCATGATAAAATAGTTTTACTTTCAGTTTCGGTTCCAGAGAAAAACCTGCGCTCGATATATGCATTCTTGAATTTTGGAAAGCGAATGTGTAGGTTAGGAAAATATTTCAGGGAATATAAATATTTTGTTGGTAAGAGAGTACATGCTTATTTGATACACTATTTCTTTTCACAGTACAATTATTTAATGCATGCATGTTTTAGATGTGTTTGTTTTTATACGATAGCAAAATTGAAAAAAGTTTGGTCGTATATTGGTATGACGTTGGCGTCGTCGTCGTCGTCGTCCGAAGACATTTGGTTTTCGCACTATAACCTTAGTATAAGTAAATAGAAATCTATGACATTTTAACACAAGGTTTATGACCACAAAAGGAAGGTTGGGATTGATTTTTGATTTTGGGAGTTTTGGTCCCAACAGTTTAGGAATTAGGGGCCAAAAGGGTCCAAAATTAAACTTTGGTTGATTTCATAAGAAATGAATTATTGGGGTACTTTGATATGCCAAATCTAACGGTGTATTTAGATTCCTAATTTTTGGTCCTGTTTTCAAATTGGTCTACATTAAGGTCCAAAGGGTCCAAAATTAAACTTAGTTTGATTTTAACAAAAATTGAATTCTTGGGGTTCTTTGGTATGCTGAATCTAAACATGCACTTAGAATTTTGATTATGGGCCCAGTTTTCAAGTTGGTCCAAATCGGGGTCCAAAATTAAACTTGGTTTGATTTCAACAAAAATTGAATATATGGGGTTCTCCAATATGTTGAATCTAACCATGTATTTAGATTTTTAATATTTGGGCCCGTTTATCAAGTTGGTCCACATTGAGGTCTAAAGGGTCTAAAATTGAACATTATTTGATTTCATCAAAAATTGAATTCTTAGGGTTCTATGATATGCTGATTCTAACCATGTATTTAGATTTTGGATATTGGACCATAATAGGTAAATGTCCTATTAAATTTTTAAAGTTTTTAAGTTTAAGTTCTTAGACCACATTCATTCTGTGTCAGAAACCTATGTTGTGTCAACTATTTAATCACAATCCAAATTCAGAGCTGTATCAAGCTTTAATGTTGAGTATACTTGCCCTAACTGTTCAGGGTTCGACCTCTGTGGTTGTATAAAGCTGCGCCCTGTGAAGCATCTGGTTATTATCTACAACCTCAAAATATTTCAACAGTTTGTTCTTAGTGAAAGCTAGCGTATATCTTCCATGCGCACGTACATTATATATATATTTGATTTTCCCGCTATATACTAGGGGTGTTAAAATCTGTGTCATTTTGTCTCTTGTGGAGAGTTGTCTCATGGGCAATCATACCACATCTTCTTTTTTATATGTAAAAAATTTGGACCATTGAGCAATAGAAAATACCTGCAATTTTTGTTTTCTTAAACAGTATTTATCATATAAACAGAATGACTCTCTTAATTTGCTGTTGGTTACCTATACTTATGTTGGAATTTAGAAAGTCTTGATGTGCATGCCGGTTTATGAATTAATAGCAGCTGTCGCTTAGCCTATCATACATGAGTTTATTAGATTCCCGCAGTTGTTTCAACTTGTTTTGTATACTTCTTATTATTTTCTGGCGAAATTTAAAGATTGGAGGTAATTTAGTGCCTTTGAAATAAGCAGACCCATTAGAATAAAATTCAAAACAGTGTGGCTGTGGCCATTGATTGACACATTGAATTCATCCATTGACTGGGACAATTTAGGTGAACGTTTGTATGTAACGACCACTGCTCACTATGTACTTTTTAAAGACACTTAAACTATGGGGTCACCAAAGGTTCTCAACACCTTAATAAAGTAATTCGAAAAATTAATCAGAAATAACACGATGTTTTGATTTATATCAATTATATAAATCAAAACATAAAGGTTATTCCTGATTATTTTTTCGAATTATTTTATAATTAAAGGCGTTAAGAAACCTTTGGTAACCCCAGTTTAAATGTCTATCGTAGGTACGTCGTGAACAGTGGTCGTTACAGACAAACGTTCACGTAAATTGTCCCAGTCAATGGATGAATTTAATGTGTCAATCAATGGCCACAGCCACACTGTTTTGAATTTCATTTTATTATTGTCTTATTCGCAGACATAATTGACAAGTCGATCGGCCTTGATGTGGAGGAGATATATAGGGGTTTCCTACATTCATAAGTCATATTACTTGTCAATGAATATAATTATATTTTCAAAACACAAACCTTATAAACATACATCTGTCAATTTTTATTAGTAAATTCACGTCTTGAAATCAGAATGTAGCTTTTCAAATGAATCAGAGGTTGTCTTCAAATTATCAAAAATGGTACATGTATTTTATTTCTTGTAACTTTACAATATTATGTTTTTCATTTTCAAACTTTTCTTGTTTAGGCTTTTTCATTGTAGAAAATGTTGTTTTTTGTATTAGTTATATTGTATGTCACGGGACACATCATAGACATTGATATTATTTGAATTACGTCCAGTTTGTTGTATAACCCAACATTCTATGATTCTGACCAGATCACTAAATAGTCATTGATTGTAATATCCATACAAGGATGGTAGTTCAGATGCGTTGGAAATTTCCATTGTTTCACTTCCACTATATGGTTTGTCTTGATATTCGATGCTTCGTGTTGTTATAATAACAACCATTTGTGTAGTCGAATGTTGAAACATACAAATTGTAACTACGTTTTCAGCTGATGCATTTGAGCTTATGATACCACTTTGCGTCCGTCGTCGTCCGTCGTAGTCGTCGTAAAATATTTCAAAAATCTTCTTCTCTGAAACTTCTTGACCAAATACCTTCAAACTTTAACTGATTTCTAATTAATAGATTGTATCCGAAGTTTTGATCCATCAAAAACATGGCCACAATAGCTAAAATAGAACAATGGGGGTCAAATGCATTACTTGGCTTATATCTAAAAAATACTACAGCTTTAATAGCAAATCTGACAATACGTAAATATGTTCAATTTGTCAAGATCTATCAGCCGAATCGAACAACTCATTGTTGGGTTGTTGCCACTAAGTTTGTAATTTTAATGAAATTTTGAAGTTTTTTGTTATTATTTTGAAAACTATTTTATAGATAGAGATAAACTGTAAACAGCAATAATGTTCTGCGAAGTAAGATCTACAAAAAAGTTCATATGACAAAAATAGTCAATAGACCCCTTAAGAATAATTGCCCTTTAAAGACAATTTTACACAATTTATTTATCATATTTTTTAACATTTAAAAAAACATTCTTTTCTTAAACTACTTTGCCTAATAATTCCAAACTTTAAATGAATGTTCTTTTAGATATCTAGTTTATGAACTGTATCCAAATTTGTTATTCATCAATAATCATGGCGGCCATGGATAAAAATGTAACGTACGGGTCAAATGCAGTATGTGGCTTAAATCTCAAAAACTAAAGCATTTAGTGCAAATCTGACATGGGATACAAATGTTCATCAGGTCAACATCTATCTATCCTAAAATTTTCAGACGCCTCAGACAACCCATTTTGGGTTGCTGCCCCTGAATTGGTAATAATACAGAAATTTTGCAGTTTTAAGTTATTATCATGAATATTATAATAGATACAAATAAACTGTAAACAGCAAAATTGTTCAGAAAAGTAAGATCTTCAAACAAGTCAACATGACCAAAATTGTCTATTCTCATCATTTGATTATATGAAATATAAGAAAATGAAAAAAAGAATAATAAAATACTTTTCAATGTAAAATTATTCTTAAACATTTATTAACATATCCTCCGTCCAACAGTAATCAATGCTAACATATATATTTCCTTCCTACAGAAACAGTTGTAGGGTTGCATATAAATACTGAACTTAAAAAAAATAACTACACTAAATGAAGAATTTCCTTTATTGGCATAGATATCCTAAAAAAAAATATTTTTTGACAATAAGTTTGCTTACAAGAAACATAATGTGTCACTTACCTGCAATGGGTACTTATTAATTGAAAACAATGTATTTGCTTTTGTTGGTTTGTCATTAATATTCTTAAAATTTAAAATAAGTTTGTAGCGCAAGCTCGATGAATGTCACAATGAAACTTCTGAATTAAGACACATTAGTATTACAATTAATAATACAAAGTTGCAATATGTTCGAAAGAACTTGCCGTGCGTGCAAATTATACAAATGCTGCTCAATTGTAAAAAAACAGTTTTTTCCTAAACGTGCTACATGCCCTTATTTGAAACTGAATATATTTTCTGAAAACGTTAACAAGACCAGTTCAATCAATACATCAACTTCACTAATCAATGAATTAGTTATTATAAGAATTTATCGCTTATCAATAAGTGAACTTTAAAAACAACACCATACATTTAATTTCGGTTCCTCACTTACAAGCGATATCGATATATTGAGTACGCAATTGAAAATCTCAAAATGCATATTTTCTTTCGTTATTTTATCACATTTGTTATAAATTTTAAAATGAATTTGTGGTTTGAAGAATATCCAAATGAAAGATTTCCATAATGGATAATTTGGTTCTTATTTGAAAATGACTATATTTCCCGACAACTTTGGCAAGGAACAGTTCAATCAATAACTCTAGATAGGTATGTGTACACAATTGTGACACTAAAAAAAATTGTTGAAAGTTAATTCTAAATTTAAAAAAAGGGATAAATATGGCAGATACAAATAAAAAAAAACATATCAGGATTACACAAATTAACACGAAATCAGAGGTTTGACAAAAATCTGACCCATTTATATAATGAATACTGTAACTTCAATCGCCTCTTTGTAGTTTAAAATACTTATATTTCTATCAGCAACCTTGTTATATACTGTTGCTGAATTTCTCTTCCTTATCATATATCAGAAAGCTTGATACAGTGTGATGAACATGGATCACCTGTTTTATTTTACTAGGGTTAATCTTATTTCTTTTATCAAGCTGAAACATTGTTATACGAACTCGTTATGTTTGAAAGTTGAACAGTTGTCTACTTTTGGTTTTGTTTTGTTTACATTGCTATGGATATTTGTAATATTTAGAATCAGTAACGGACCGGTCGTGGTTAGCATACCCGGAAATATTCCGATCGGTAGTCGTAAACATAAGGGCCGTCATTCAAACGTTTTAGCATTAAGGGTTAGGTAATTATAAACACTCATATGAATAAGACATATGGTATCGTCCAAATAGTTATCCGTATTTTTCTTCATAATTTTGCGTCTGAAACCATGTTTTTCATACTAATCAGACCGTTGGTTTTCCCGTTTGAATGGTTTTACACTAGTAATTTTGGGGCCCTTTATAGCTTGTTGTTCGGTGTGAGCTAAGGCTCCGTGTTGAAGGCCGTACTTTAACCTATAATGGTTTACTTTTTAAATTGTTATTTGTATGGAGAGTTGTCTCATTGGCACTCACACCACATCTTCCTATATCTAATCAGGATGCAAATTGTAGATCTATCAAATGTCCATTACCTTTTTTCATTACAATTTCCTAGCTATCAGATGTCATTTATAAGTAGGATTTTAATTGTTTTACATTGTCTTATCGGGGCCTTTTATAGCTGACTATGCGGTATGGGCTTTGCTCATTGTTGAAGGCCGTACGGTGACCTATATTGTTAATGTCTGTGTCATTTTGATCTTTTGTGGATAGTTGTCTCATTGGCAATCATACCAATCTTCTTTTTTATATAATACAGTTCTTTGTGTCATTAACTAGTCATGCCCTTTAATCTAGTTTAACAAGACAGGGTTCATTTTCATATGTCACAGTCATAGTGAAAAATATACTCAAAAGTCAGTTAAAGCAGACAATTTTTTCAATGTGTAATATTTTGAACACTCATTTAGGTATATTCGCCTCATCATACGATTAAGAAGTCCTTTTTCAGAAAAAATTTTCAAGTAGAAATTTAGGTATATATGGTCCGAGAACACAAATAATTCGTAGTGCATTTCTTTTAGAACATAAATGAAAATTAAAAAATTCCCACCTGCGCTTTCTCAATGAAATTTTTACAGTGTGTTGTACTACTTTTGGGACAAATTATATCAAAATTATAGAAAACTTCATCGCCTCTAACTCAAAATATGGACAATTTTGTGTTTAGGGTGTCTTGAAATCTTTTGACAGCTTCCGAAGTGCTAATTTTTAACCTTTTTCAGCTGGACCAAATCACTACTTTTCTGTAAAATTCTGGACCCAAATTTTTTTACAGTGTAATTTCACCCCCCTACTTACAATTTGAGGCATTAAACATGGAGAAATAAATTTGGAAGAGGTATAAAAATTATTGGCAAGTAACCCACTGTTAACACTAGGGACTATATTCGTGAACAACGAAAATCAAGGGACGACAATTGTGGTCTCGGACCTAATAGGATAGAAAGAGTTGACAAATCTTAAAAAAACTTGGTATGACCAAAGCTTAATAAATTATAACACTACTTGCAAAGTTTCGTAACAATAGGATATATATTATAGACAATATGTTAAATTCTATACTCATCTTTGCGTGTTAAATTTTGACGTTAAAATTGAATAATTTCAACTATCAACATTTTGGGCTTTGAAAATTAAAATATTGCAAAAAAATACTTTTTAAATGCCCTAATATATCATTTATTATGTACTAAAAGCAATAGAGTACTCATTTGATTTATCAGAGTTACCATAATTATTCAAAAGTCAAATTTATATCAGCCTGGGCCTAAAAATTGAGGTTTTTCAATGAAAGGGGGCCTTACATGAAGATGTAATATTTTCCAGCAATTTTAAATTTGTGAAGCTTTTTGGTTATAAATAATCCTTACATATGTATTGAATGTACTTTAAATGGAAAGAAAAGTCACAAATAACATATCATATTAGTTTAAAAGGGTCTTAAGCCAAGTAAGACTGGAAAAAAATAAGGGTCAATTTAGGCCGTGCCACATATTTACATTAAAAAATGCATATTGAGGCTATAAGAAATAAAAAATTGTGTCTTTTTTATCATTTCTATACTCATGTGATATGATACAACAAATCTGAGCACAAAAAGGCTCTTGCAATTAACTTTTCTTACAGACAGTATGGTCTGATACAAAGATTTTTGCCTTTTTAATGAAAAACTTGATTGTAATTTTAGTCTCAACAGGCTTATATTTAAACCACTTGCTATCCTACAGAAGAAAAGAAAGATATTATGTGAGATGGAACAGGTACAATAGACATTGTAAAGTGCTTTTGATACAAATTTAGTGAGGTCTTTATTGTGGACTTCAAATTTTATGTACCAAGAACCCCACTTTTGACTTCATCCAAACAGGGCGTTAGACAAGGGTCATTTATACAACACATTTTGTACATATTGTCTGAGATAATCTTCTTTTCTGTAGATTCTGAGTTCAAAAACAAGTAAAAGAACTAGATAAAGGCATAGAAACACAAGTATTGACACATGAAAGCCTGTCAGATAGAAAGTCAGGATGCCATGTATGCATCAGTATTAAAAAAGCCTTGAAATGCCTATTTTGACCATAAAATGCCAAAATTGGTCATTTTTGCAGATATTCTATTAAATAAAAGTTTAAATCCTTTAGTTTCATGCTATTTGACAAATTGACACCACCAAATCATTTAGGGAAGATGCCAAAGTACAGATTCTATATTTACAGACTTCACCTCTTAGGTCCGAGAACACAAATAATTCGTAGTGCATTTCTTTTAGAACATAAATGAAAATTAAAAAATTCCCACCTGCGCTTTCTCAATGAAATTTTTACAGTGTGTTGTACTACTTTTGGGACAAATTATATCAAAATTATAGAAAACTTCATCGCCTCTAACTCAAAATATGGACAATTTTGTGTTTAGGGTGTCTTGAAATCTTTTGACAGCTTCCGAAGTGCTAATTTTTAACCTTTTTCAGCTGGACCAAATCACTACTTTTCTGTAAAATTCTGGACCCAAATTTTTTTACAGTGTAATTTCACCCCCCTACTTACAATTTGAGGCATTAAACATGGAGAAATAAATTTGGAAGAGGTATAAAAATTATTGGCAAGTAACCCACTGTTAACACTAGGGACTATATTCGTGAACAACGAAAATCAAGGGACGACAATTGTGGTCTCGGACCTAATAGGATAGAAAGAGTTGACAAATCTTAAAAAAACTTGGTATGACCAAAGCTTAATAAATTATAACACTACTTGCAAAGTTTCGTAACAATAGGATATATATTATAGACAATATGTTAAATTCTATACTCATCTTTGCGTGTTAAATTTTGACGTTAAAATTGAATAATTTCAACTATCAACATTTTGGGCTTTGAAAATTAAAATATTGCAAAAAAATACTTTTTAAATGCCCTAATATATCATTTATTATGTACTAAAAGCAATAGAGTACTCATTTGATTTATCAGAGTTACCATAATTATTCAAAAGTCAAATTTATATCAGCCTGGGCCTAAAAATTGAGGTTTTTCAATGAAAGGGGGCCTTACATGAAGATGTAATATTTTCCAGCAATTTTAAATTTGTGAAGCTTTTTGGTTATAAATAATCCTTACATATGTATTGAATGTACTTTAAATGGAAAGAAAAGTCACAAATAACATATCATATTAGTTTAAAAGGGTCTTAAGCCAAGTAAGACTGGAAAAAAATAAGGGTCAATTTAGGCCGTGCCACATATTTACATTAAAAAATGCATATTGAGGCTATAAGAAATAAAAAATTGTGTCTTTTTTATCATTTCTATACTCATGTGATATGATACAACAAATCTGAGCACAAAAAGGCTCTTGCAATTAACTTTTCTTACAGACAGTATGGTCTGATACAAAGATTTTTGCCTTTTTAATGAAAAACTTGATTGTAATTTTAGTCTCAACAGGCTTATATTTAAACCACTTGCTATCCTACAGAAGAAAAGAAAGATATTATGTGAGATGGAACAGGTACAATAGACATTGTAAAGTGCTTTTGATACAAATTTAGTGAGGTCTTTATTGTGGACTTCAAATTTTATGTACCAAGAACCCCACTTTTGACTTCATCCAAACAGGGCGTTAGACAAGGGTCATTTATACAACACATTTTGTACATATTGTCTGAGATAATCTTCTTTTCTGTAGATTCTGAGTTCAAAAACAAGTAAAAGAACTAGATAAAGGCATAGAAACACAAGTATTGACACATGAAAGCCTGTCAGATAGAAAGTCAGGATGCCATGTATGCATCAGTATTAAAAAAGCCTTGAAATGCCTATTTTGACCATAAAATGCCAAAATTGGTCATTTTTGCAGATATTCTATTAAATAAAAGTTTAAATCCTTTAGTTTCATGCTATTTGACAAATTGACACCACCAAATCATTTAGGGAAGATGCCAAAGTACAGATTCTATATTTACAGACTTCACCTCTTAGGTCCGAGAACACAAATAATTCGTAGTGCATTTCTTTTAGAACATAAATGAAAATTAAAAAATTCCCACCTGCGCTTTCTCAATGAAATTTTTACAGTGTGTTGTACTACTTTTGGGACAAATTATATCAAAATTATAGAAAACTTCATCGCCTCTAACTCAAAATATGGACAATTTTGTGTTTAGGGTGTCTTGAAATCTTTTGACAGCTTCCGAAGTGCTAATTTTTAACCTTTTTCAGCTGGACCAAATCACTACTTTTCTGTAAAATTCTGGACCCAAATTTTTTTACAGTGTAATTTCACCCCCCTACTTACAATTTGAGGCATTAAACATGGAGAAATAAATTTGGAAGAGGTATAAAAATTATTGGCAAGTAACCCACTGTTAACACTAGGGACTATATTCGTGAACAACGAAAATCAAGGGACGACAATTGTGGTCTCGGACCTAATAGGATAGAAAGAGTTGACAAATCTTAAAAAAACTTGGTATGACCAAAGCTTAATAAATTATAACACTACTTGCAAAGTTTCGTAACAATAGGATATATATTATAGACAATATGTTAAATTCTATACTCATCTTTGCGTGTTAAATTTTGACGTTAAAATTGAATAATTTCAACTATCAACATTTTGGGCTTTGAAAATTAAAATATTGCAAAAAAATACTTTTTAAATGCCCTAATATATCATTTATTATGTACTAAAAGCAATAGAGTACTCATTTGATTTATCAGAGTTACCATAATTATTCAAAAGTCAAATTTATATCAGCCTGGGCCTAAAAATTGAGGTTTTTCAATGAAAGGGGGCCTTACATGAAGATGTAATATTTTCCAGCAATTTTAAATTTGTGAAGCTTTTTGGTTATAAATAATCCTTACATATGTATTGAATGTACTTTAAATGGAAAGAAAAGTCACAAATAACATATCATATTAGTTTAAAAGGGTCTTAAGCCAAGTAAGACTGGAAAAAAATAAGGGTCAATTTAGGCCGTGCCACATATTTACATTAAAAAATGCATATTGAGGCTATAAGAAATAAAAAATTGTGTCTTTTTTATCATTTCTATACTCATGTGATATGATACAACAAATCTGAGCACAAAAAGGCTCTTGCAATTAACTTTTCTTACAGACAGTATGGTCTGATACAAAGATTTTTGCCTTTTTAATGAAAAACTTGATTGTAATTTTAGTCTCAACAGGCTTATATTTAAACCACTTGCTATCCTACAGAAGAAAAGAAAGATATTATGTGAGATGGAACAGGTACAATAGACATTGTAAAGTGCTTTTGATACAAATTTAGTGAGGTCTTTATTGTGGACTTCAAATTTTATGTACCAAGAACCCCACTTTTGACTTCATCCAAACAGGGCGTTAGACAAGGGTCATTTATACAACACATTTTGTACATATTGTCTGAGATAATCTTCTTTTCTGTAGATTCTGAGTTCAAAAACAAGTAAAAGAACTAGATAAAGGCATAGAAACACAAGTATTGACACATGAAAGCCTGTCAGATAGAAAGTCAGGATGCCATGTATGCATCAGTATTAAAAAAGCCTTGAAATGCCTATTTTGACCATAAAATGCCAAAATTGGTCATTTTTGCAGATATTCTATTAAATAAAAGTTTAAATCCTTTAGTTTCATGCTATTTGACAAATTGACACCACCAAATCATTTAGGGAAGATGCCAAAGTACAGATTCTATATTTACAGACTTCACCTCTTAGGTCCGAGAACACAAATAATTCGTAGTGCATTTCTTTTAGAACATAAATGAAAATTAAAAAATTCCCACCTGCGCTTTCTCAATGAAATTTTTACAGTGTGTTGTACTACTTTTGGGACAAATTATATCAAAATTATAGAAAACTTCATCGCCTCTAACTCAAAATATGGACAATTTTGTGTTTAGGGTGTCTTGAAATCTTTTGACAGCTTCCGAAGTGCTAATTTTTAACCTTTTTCAGCTGGACCAAATCACTACTTTTCTGTAAAATTCTGGACCCAAATTTTTTTACAGTGTAATTTCACCCCCCTACTTACAATTTGAGGCATTAAACATGGAGAAATAAATTTGGAAGAGGTATAAAAATTATTGGCAAGTAACCCACTGTTAACACTAGGGACTATATTCGTGAACAACGAAAATCAAGGGACGACAATTGTGGTCTCGGACCTAATAGGATAGAAAGAGTTGACAAATCTTAAAAAAACTTGGTATGACCAAAGCTTAATAAATTATAACACTACTTGCAAAGTTTCGTAACAATAGGATATATATTATAGACAATATGTTAAATTCTATACTCATCTTTGCGTGTTAAATTTTGACGTTAAAATTGAATAATTTCAACTATCAACATTTTGGGCTTTGAAAATTAAAATATTGCAAAAAAATACTTTTTAAATGCCCTAATATATCATTTATTATGTACTAAAAGCAATAGAGTACTCATTTGATTTATCAGAGTTACCATAATTATTCAAAAGTCAAATTTATATCAGCCTGGGCCTAAAAATTGAGGTTTTTCAATGAAAGGGGGCCTTACATGAAGATGTAATATTTTCCAGCAATTTTAAATTTGTGAAGCTTTTTGGTTATAAATAATCCTTACATATGTATTGAATGTACTTTAAATGGAAAGAAAAGTCACAAATAACATATCATATTAGTTTAAAAGGGTCTTAAGCCAAGTAAGACTGGAAAAAAATAAGGGTCAATTTAGGCCGTGCCACATATTTACATTAAAAAATGCATATTGAGGCTATAAGAAATAAAAAATTGTGTCTTTTTTATCATTTCTATACTCATGTGATATGATACAACAAATCTGAGCACAAAAAGGCTCTTGCAATTAACTTTTCTTACAGACAGTATGGTCTGATACAAAGATTTTTGCCTTTTTAATGAAAAACTTGATTGTAATTTTAGTCTCAACAGGCTTATATTTAAACCACTTGCTATCCTACAGAAGAAAAGAAAGATATTATGTGAGATGGAACAGGTACAATAGACATTGTAAAGTGCTTTTGATACAAATTTAGTGAGGTCTTTATTGTGGACTTCAAATTTTATGTACCAAGAACCCCACTTTTGACTTCATCCAAACAGGGCGTTAGACAAGGGTCATTTATACAACACATTTTGTACATATTGTCTGAGATAATCTTCTTTTCTGTAGATTCTGAGTTCAAAAACAAGTAAAAGAACTAGATAAAGGCATAGAAACACAAGTATTGACACATGAAAGCCTGTCAGATAGAAAGTCAGGATGCCATGTATGCATCAGTATTAAAAAAGCCTTGAAATGCCTATTTTGACCATAAAATGCCAAAATTGGTCATTTTTGCAGATATTCTATTAAATAAAAGTTTAAATCCTTTAGTTTCATGCTATTTGACAAATTGACACCACCAAATCATTTAGGGAAGATGCCAAAGTACAGATTCTATATTTACAGACTTCACCTCTTAGGTCCGAGAACACAAATAATTCGTAGTGCATTTCTTTTAGAACATAAATGAAAATTAAAAAATTCCCACCTGCGCTTTCTCAATGAAATTTTTACAGTGTGTTGTACTACTTTTGGGACAAATTATATCAAAATTATAGAAAACTTCATCGCCTCTAACTCAAAATATGGACAATTTTGTGTTTAGGGTGTCTTGAAATCTTTTGACAGCTTCCGAAGTGCTAATTTTTAACCTTTTTCAGCTGGACCAAATCACTACTTTTCTGTAAAATTCTGGACCCAAATTTTTTTACAGTGTAATTTCACCCCCCTACTTACAATTTGAGGCATTAAACATGGAGAAATAAATTTGGAAGAGGTATAAAAATTATTGGCAAGTAACCCACTGTTAACACTAGGGACTATATTCGTGAACAACGAAAATCAAGGGACGACAATTGTGGTCTCGGACCTAATAGGATAGAAAGAGTTGACAAATCTTAAAAAAACTTGGTATGACCAAAGCTTAATAAATTATAACACTACTTGCAAAGTTTCGTAACAATAGGATATATATTATAGACAATATGTTAAATTCTATACTCATCTTTGCGTGTTAAATTTTGACGTTAAAATTGAATAATTTCAACTATCAACATTTTGGGCTTTGAAAATTAAAATATTGCAAAAAAATACTTTTTAAATGCCCTAATATATCATTTATTATGTACTAAAAGCAATAGAGTACTCATTTGATTTATCAGAGTTACCATAATTATTCAAAAGTCAAATTTATATCAGCCTGGGCCTAAAAATTGAGGTTTTTCAATGAAAGGGGGCCTTACATGAAGATGTAATATTTTCCAGCAATTTTAAATTTGTGAAGCTTTTTGGTTATAAATAATCCTTACATATGTATTGAATGTACTTTAAATGGAAAGAAAAGTCACAAATAACATATCATATTAGTTTAAAAGGGTCTTAAGCCAAGTAAGACTGGAAAAAAATAAGGGTCAATTTAGGCCGTGCCACATATTTACATTAAAAAATGCATATTGAGGCTATAAGAAATAAAAAATTGTGTCTTTTTTATCATTTCTATACTCATGTGATATGATACAACAAATCTGAGCACAAAAAGGCTCTTGCAATTAACTTTTCTTACAGACAGTATGGTCTGATACAAAGATTTTTGCCTTTTTAATGAAAAACTTGATTGTAATTTTAGTCTCAACAGGCTTATATTTAAACCACTTGCTATCCTACAGAAGAAAAGAAAGATATTATGTGAGATGGAACAGGTACAATAGACATTGTAAAGTGCTTTTGATACAAATTTAGTGAGGTCTTTATTGTGGACTTCAAATTTTATGTACCAAGAACCCCACTTTTGACTTCATCCAAACAGGGCGTTAGACAAGGGTCATTTATACAACACATTTTGTACATATTGTCTGAGATAATCTTCTTTTCTGTAGATTCTGAGTTCAAAAACAAGTAAAAGAACTAGATAAAGGCATAGAAACACAAGTATTGACACATGAAAGCCTGTCAGATAGAAAGTCAGGATGCCATGTATGCATCAGTATTAAAAAAGCCTTGAAATGCCTATTTTGACCATAAAATGCCAAAATTGGTCATTTTTGCAGATATTCTATTAAATAAAAGTTTAAATCCTTTAGTTTCATGCTATTTGACAAATTGACACCACCAAATCATTTAGGGAAGATGCCAAAGTACAGATTCTATATTTACAGACTTCACCTCTTAGGTCCGAGAACACAAATAATTCGTAGTGCATTTCTTTTAGAACATAAATGAAAATTAAAAAATTCCCACCTGCGCTTTCTCAATGAAATTTTTACAGTGTGTTGTACTACTTTTGGGACAAATTATATCAAAATTATAGAAAACTTCATCGCCTCTAACTCAAAATATGGACAATTTTGTGTTTAGGGTGTCTTGAAATCTTTTGACAGCTTCCGAAGTGCTAATTTTTAACCTTTTTCAGCTGGACCAAATCACTACTTTTCTGTAAAATTCTGGACCCAAATTTTTTTACAGTGTAATTTCACCCCCCTACTTACAATTTGAGGCATTAAACATGGAGAAATAAATTTGGAAGAGGTATAAAAATTATTGGCAAGTAACCCACTGTTAACACTAGGGACTATATTCGTGAACAACGAAAATCAAGGGACGACAATTGTGGTCTCGGACCTAATATGCACCTTATTGGAAAACTGATATTAGTTTTTATATAAACTGCTCTTTGTATCATGTAAACATAATTTTCTACTTGTTGTGAAGGCATAATTCAGAACAAACTTTGTATATTACCAATAGATCAAGATTTTTAATGAGATACTGTTGTTGACTACCTTACATTTTGTAAATGTTTACTTATTACTATACCTACAACATAAATATTTATCAAATGCACACGTTTGTATGCAGTCATTTAAATTACATAACATCTACCAAACCGCATTCATGACTTCAATAATTACCCTCCGTTATCGATTGACAACTATTACATTACAATTTGTTATTATTATGGCGTAAATAAATACGGAGTTTTTTTTACCCTTTTCCCCTCTAATTCACGGTAAGTATAGTGTGCGGCTGAGATCGTGTTTGTTTTTTAGAGTATCGCCTATCGGTCCAATTTTTCCAACTGTATATATTAGATTTTTTTCGAATAATATGACATTAACTATTGTTATTATCAGTTGGTATTTTAGGAGGCTGTTTTCCTGTATTGAAGCTTGTATCAGTAGAAAATCAGAAAAAAATCAACATAAATCTAAATATTCTACTATAAGAGCCCCTCCATAAAAAAAATAAAAATGGTATAATACAATATCATTTGAATTCAATGGAATATCTTATAAAATGAAAGTACACTTTATAATTGCATGCGTCCAAAGTCAAATATTTTAAAGCCAATGATGTATGAGAACGGAAATATTGGAATAGCTATATGACCAACAGGACCTAGAAAAATCCAATTATATCAAAAGTCAACTTATCTTAAACGCCCAGTGGCAACAAGTACAGGCATGCTCAGATCGAGATTAGATTAACATTAAATCCAATTGGGGGTTATGTAACAGAGAAAATTTGGATAAATGGCGGAAAATTTAGACTGCCACAAAACCTTTTTGGTATATTGGATAATCACATAAATGTTCACTTGCCACCTACGGACAACTCAGAGGTCTGTTACAAGTTTTGTTAACGAGTAGTGAGCAGGACACTATCCATACCCTCCATTCTTGCGTGACGAGGTTGTGTACTTGAACATCGCACACAGTCAAAGGCAATGCTTTTAATTACGATCGGAAGAGGACCTAATTGACTATTTCTATTATGCAGCCCCTTGGGAAGGCAATAATTTTAAAAAGGATTGTTATAAATAATTTAATACCGAAGTACAAATACCTGAGCTGGTGATAGACTCGGGGAATTATCCAATGTATTATATAAAAACGAAATAATAATACTAGTATATAAGCTTAATGCGACCCTTTTGAAATAATAAATAATCAACGATTATGTATAAGTATGCGTACACCTCACAAATATGCATCGTCAATTTCTATTCTTTTAATTTCTTATGAAAACCTAGCTATTAAACTGCTTTATATGTGTGTGATCAAGAATAGCATACGCTTGATAAGACTCTACACCACAGTTAGAGCATTGTATACATCCTTTGCTTGTAAATATTTGGCTTTGAGCGTTCCTGATGACGTTATAATGCAGATAATCCGCATCGGACGCATATTGTGTTGATTTCATTTATACAGTACTAAGTCGTTAATTCTGCTGGTGGACTATCATTCTCCGAGGATATCATCAGATCGGTAGTCAGCACTTTGGTACTGACATGATCTAGAAAAGCGCTTCGAACGCATGCAATTTTTTATCGTGTTGTTTTGAACATTGTTCCTCATTTCCATTTTTATAACATATAATTATAACGACAAGCAGTTAATGAAACGTGTAAGATGAATATTCTCTACAAAAAAAACATACATTTAATCGATTTACACCGTTTCTGTATATATGTCTAAATCCAACATATCTGGGATCACTAAAATATTATTTACATCCCGAAATAACAACTGTATGAAATCCAAATCGGTACACTTTCCTAAAGTTTTCGGAATACAAATGAAAAATGCCTTTTGAATGAAATAAACGTGTTAGCATTATCAAACTGGTTTTCAATTGTATCGTGTTTTTAATAGTACTTTATTTTAAGCTTTTCATATTTTTAACGTCAAGGCACCAATTTATCTTTTTAAGACATAGTTATTGTATTATTTTCGCACGAGAAAAGAAGGAAGTCTCGAAAAAGCACGGACTGATCTTGAAAATAACTCGGATATATAAACCTAAAATAACAAACATACCGCACTCTGAGTAAAATTATAAAAGTCCCTACGCAAATGGCAAAATCAAATGCTTTTAACACAAACTAATGTGGGGTTGATAATATCTGTGTAACACTTAATCCCATGTACTTTCTACTCTATCACACATGGTTTAACATCGTTTTTACCTATTACCGGAAAGGGAGTTTGTTTATTTTACATTATTGGTCATAATCACTCGAAAACGCGGAAACATACTCAACAAAACCTATCAAATCACTACAAAAAAAGCTATTCCTATCCGGACACTTTACCTACAGTGTAATTGATAAAAAAAATACGAGTCATCTGTTACCCAGTTTAATCCAGTTGCAACAGTAATAAACAATAGTTTGTTTAATTGGTTACGGTCCCTCTTATAAATACACAGACATTAAAGTGTGTTATTTATATGTTCAACTGTATTAGAATTTGATGCCAGTGGTGACTTCAGAGAAATAATTGTGAACAAGATTTGTGTTACCGAAGTACATGATATTGACCTGTCAATAAGTGTTAAAACTCTCATTTAGCTTTCATCTATCAGCGGACCAAATTTTCAACAGTTCATGGTGCCATATTTGTAAGGAACTACTAGTCATTCTTAATAGGTGAGTATAAAACCAATTCATTAACTTCAATCTTTCGTCCTACATGTAGTCCCTGTCGTCCTCTCCTCTATCCATTGTAGTAGTACATGTATTCGGGTGTCGATCATGTGTATTTCAAACTAAAGTTAAAAGATCTGATAATGAATCAAATAGTTTGCAACTTATATACTATAATAATTCTTATTTTACATATAAGATAATACGTTCATATGATTGGTCGAGAGGACTTACGGAAGTTATTCTTGACGTTGTTTATTTTTCGTTAGACCGAACTTCTTTTTGTAACCAATGAAAATAAAATGGCGACTAAAATAGGTTTTGCTCGACGTTAAAAATATTTATTTTCGCTTCGCGTTATTTGTTTAACATTAGTAGCATTAAAGTAAAACAGCATGTTTCCCGCTGGTATTTTATCTGATTCTAAGGTCGTTCTATATACTGTGTGTGTATGTGCAATTAATGATCTTTTTTTATGGAGCTGGTACGTGTTGTTAAGTCATTACTCGTTGCCAGGTAAACTATATTTGCGACAGTAAAACTACCGATGGACGTCCTTAAAGCTTCAAATACAATACTGTTATCTCTTAATTAGTTTGTGATTAGGTGTAGTTTAGGTGTACCACTTGTCAAGTGGTAGCTAGTCAATCATATTTGGTATGCAGTTGAATAAGTATTGGCACACCTCATTTCCATGGAGATTATTTGGCCCTGCCCCTCAATCGTGGTCTAATGACGTCGAAACTTTTGCTTATTTAAACATGTATTAGTTTGTGATAAGATCAGTTCAAATGTTAAGTCAATGATATTCGGTATTCAAATTTATTGGCATTTGCAAGTATTGTTTCCATGAAGATTATATGTTTGTATTTAGGTTTGGGACCGACTTATAATAAGTAAATGGTATTTGGTATGAAGTTGTGTTAGCATTGGCACATCTCATTTACATGGAGATTGCTAAGCAATGTAACTCAGTCAGATTTCATTATTTATATGCAAATATGCTGACGTCATGTAAAAAAAGAAATTAGGCGTCCTTTCATGTCATTTCACAATTTTCGCACCATACGAAGATTATTATATAAAAAAAAGTATTAAAATGTCTATCGACTATTAAGATCATTATTACGTGCTCACTCTATAGCTAACGTATACATTTTTCCTCAACGTGAATGTGAATCAACATTATACCCTTAACAAATCGATACATCTGTTGATGGATTATCACCTTCAAAGGAGTAGGTTCAGTAAGACCCCTTTTTGGCCCAAAAATAGAGCACTTTTACAAAATTATGAAAATGTAATCTTTAAGCTATTTATTGGAAAGAAGAATGCTACTACTACATAAATATGGGCTGTTTTTGACTATATAATGCACATATATCGGGTACTAGCATCATAAAGTCATGCTAGATTACTGAAATCTTCACAATTTCAGCACTTTAGTATAATTTTAGACGGTTTCCGTTGAGAGTTAAAACACAGTTGACTGTTCCAGACAGTAGAGCCTATTATGGCGTCGAGCATGTACATTCGGGGCAGTAAAACTGGAACCGTTAGTGTTATTGTTACTCTTGGTCGATACCTTTACGGTTCCTCCAGGGTATCACCAACCCAGTGGCCAGTACTCCGGTACGGTTGCATGAAAATGTTTTGATTGTATATAACTACTCAAATTTTGGAATTCATTTTAAATTAAAATATTATATCCCTTATACAAAATTCGTTTTGAATATCCGGCTTTAGGTTATATTTTCTATCAATATTGATCACCTCTTCAACTTTCGTATTAGGTTTTGGATTTACTAATGGTTTGACCTCTAGCATCATGGAAGATACATTAATTTTAAAAATGCGCTATGTTGTGTAGTAGAATTGGAATCGTTTATGTTGTAACCATTCATTCAGTCGGAAAGCTGACCCTGGTTTGACGCAATGGACGTCATGTGATTACCATATATGGACATTTTTTTACCAAAAAAAGTGAAGCTCATTTTTTGGAATTTGTAGTTTTTTGCATGAATTAAAACTCATTTCCTTTTAAGTGAACATTCTTGAGTATATAAGAAATATATTACTAAACTTAATTATGGAGTAAACTCATTTGTTTCTCTCAAAATGTGTCTTCAAAGTCAAGGTGTTGACGAAACAAATTGGTCACAGAAAATTTAAATCGTAATTTTCTTTCTTAACTTCTCGGAAAGCTATGCTGAATTTAAATTATGTTATGTAACATAACTTGGAATTTGATATGTCAAATTTGTGCCAGTTGATATGCTAAGACACGCAAATGTGCCACTTCGATGTGTCGATATTTCTGACGAAGCGGGGCCGACCGTAATTCACGAGTTACGTCCCTTGTTTGACACTATCATGAACAAACTATTGTTATATCAAGCACCAAATGCTGTTTTTTTACGTGTAGATATTATTAAAAATTATCTTATTAAATATATTTTGATACTGTAAACATGTGCCAAAAAAATAGAGAAACACATTTTATCACTTTTCAGAACTCAGTCCCAGTGAAATAGGCCCTATGTGTCCCTATGTGACATAATAGGGTTAATAATTTGATATTAATTTAATATTCCAAGAGTTAATTTAATATTCATGTTTTGGTAATTATTTTTACTGCTGCAGCCAAATTATTTTAACACAGAAATAAATGTCTACTCAATTTATACAAGGGGTAGTCTAAATATTCATGAATAATGGATCAAGACAGTATTAAAATGATAAAAAACAGGAATTCCTTTTCATTACTGACACTTGCAAGTTGGTCCTACCTTTTACATTTAAACTTAATAGTTATCAAAGGTACCAGGATTATAATTTAGTACGCGAGACGCGCGTTTCGTCTTCATAAGACTCATCAGTGACGCTCATATCAAAATATTTATAAAGCCAAACAATTACAAAGTTGAAGAGCATTGAGGATCCAGAATTCCAAAAAGTTATGCCAAATACGGCTAAGGTAATCTATGCCTGAGATAAGAAAATCCTTAGTTTTTCGAAAAATTAACAGTTTTGTAACAGGAAATTTATTAAAATGACCACATTATTGATATTCATGTCAACACCGAAGTGTTGACTACTGGGCTGGTGATACCCTCGGGGACGAAACGTCCACCAGCAGTGGCATCGACCCAGTGGTATAAATAGTTATCAAAAGTACCAGGATTATAATTTAGTACGCCAGACGCGCGTTTCGTCTTCATAAGACTCATCAGTGACGCTCATATCAAAATATTTATAAAGCCAAACAATTGCAAAGTTGAAGAGCATTGAGGATCCAAAATTCCAAAAAGTTGTGCCAAATACGGCTAAGGTAATCTATGCCTGGGATAAGAAAGTCCTTAGTTTTTCGAAAAATTAACAGTTTTGTAACAGGAAATATTAAAATGACCACATTATTGATATTCATGTCAACACCGAAGTGTTGACTACTGGGCTGGTGATACCCTCGGGGACGAAACGTCCACCAGGAGTGCCATCGACCCAGTGATGTAAATAGTTATCAAAGGTACCAGGATTATAATTTAGTACGCCAGACGCGCGTTTCGTCTTCATAAGAATCATCAGTGACGCTCATATCAAAATAATTATAAAGCCAAACAATTACAAAGTTGAAGAGCATTGAGGATCCAAAATTCCAAAAAGTTGTGCCAAATACGGCTAAGGTAATCTATGCCTGGGATAAGAAAATCCTTAGTTTTTTTGAAAAATTAACAGTTTTGTAACAGGAAATTTATTAAAATGACCACATTATTGATATTCATGTCAACACCGAAGTGTTGACTACTGGGCTGGTGATACCCTCGGGGACGAAACGTCCACCAGCAGTGGCATTGACCCAGTGGTGTAAATAGTTATCAAAGGTACCAGGATTATAATTTAGTACGCCAGACGCGCGTTTCGTCTTCATAAGACTCATCAGTGACGCTCATATCAAAATATTTATAAAGCCAAACAATTACAAAGTTGAAGAGCATTGAGGATCCAAAATTCAAAAAAAAGTTGTGCCAAATACGGCTTAGGTAATCTATGCCTGGGATAAGAAAATCCTTAGTTTTTCGAAAAATTAACAGTTTTGTAACAGGAAATTTATTAAAATGACCACATTATTGATATTCATGTCAATACCGAAGTGTTGACTACTGGGCTGGTGATACCCTCGGGGACGAAACGTCCACCAGCAGTGGCATCGACCCAGTGGTATAAATAGTTATCAAAGGTACCAGGATTATAATTTAGTAAAAGAGATCATAATGAAAGTATTCTTAATTTAAAATCTTCATTATTTTTAATTTATCAAAGGAAAATTAGTTTGCAATCCTTGTATGAATAAACTAAATATAACAAAACATGTTGTCTCATTGATTTCATGCAAGTTATAGTTCTAATGAATGGACTGAAATTATAAAAATAACACACTCAACCAATAAATAAATGGTGCTAATCATGAAAATAAATAAGAACAAAATATACTCAGTAATATTTTTCTCTTTCTATTCGATTTGAAAAAAATAATAATAACATTAAAAAAATATGCATTTTTACATTTATATAAAAGTATTTCAGAACAGTTTCTGGGGGCTAAGTCAACAATTATTTTTTAGATCTCAAGTCAAAATTAAGTCACACTTCATGTCACTATGATAATACTTTGAATAAGATTGATTAAGATGATAGTTGAAGGCAGCAACCATTTGTTTTCAGGGAGGGGGAAACTATGGATTTGTTTCCAGACAAGTTGAAAACAATTCTTCTCTTTTAATTTTAGCATTTCATTTAATGGCAGCTGCATGAGGGTAAAACAAACATTTGTTTTTCTCAGGGTCAAAAACAAATTATTTTTTATTCAAAAATTGGAAACAAACTTTTTTTCTTCAAAACAATCAATAGCCACCACCCCTTATCCCCACCAGAAAATCAAATGGTTGTTGGCTGCCTAAGTTCAAATTTAGGACAATACTTTCTCATTTACTTTTGCAGGATTCCTTTATCACAAAAAAAATATATTATTGTAAACAACGAATATGTTTTATGTCAGTCATCTAAAGCAGTTAAGGTTGTGCAAAGACAGTATAAGATTTCCTTACCTTGTTTTAGTTAAGTCATACATTTC
The DNA here is from genome assembly GCF_963676685.1 of Mytilus edulis. Classification (NCBI taxonomy): domain Eukaryota; kingdom Metazoa; phylum Mollusca; class Bivalvia; order Mytilida; family Mytilidae; genus Mytilus; species Mytilus edulis. The sequence goes on along the minus strand of NC_092345.1, from coordinate 27,308,164 downwards.
ACTGACTTAAAGAGAATAATTAATCCAGTCAAATATTCACAGCTGATCTTGCCATTACTTTTTCAAACAAACATACTAAATGTGTGTACATGGACTGTGTTCAGATGCCAGGTGACATCGGTGTAGGACCGAAAAACTACAATGTCAAAAAATGTCTTTCTTTTGGAATTTAGTTCAAACGGGGTTTCCCAGGGTAATAGAACGTTATACTTGATGTTTTTTTTTTTAATTTTGAGATACGTATTATCAATTGTTTGTATAGTACATATAGTCTTTGTTAATCTGTGAAAAATAGAAGAAAATAATTTTAAACGACGATCAACGGCATTACGGGATCTAATAAACTCCATACTTAACAAATCGACATAAATCTATTTCAGACCCTAATGGCAAGTAGGAAACTGAAAAAAGGATAAACTTCAAAATTGGCGCCAAAAAAAAAATCCGCGAAATTAACGCAATTTCAGAATGGCGGGTTTTAATATCAGTCCCATTGTTTTCTTAAGAAAGTAGCAACAACGGTCGTTTCTAAGGGCTTGCTTTCCGACTGCACTGGAATAAGAACTATCTGTTTTCTATTTATCCGGTTTTGCTCCATTTTGAATTCATGCAATTTTATAAAGTTTTCTTTATTTGTATCTTCTTAGTGGATTATGAGATCGCTTACTTCTACTGCCTCTTATTTTCGATACTTTATTTTGCGACATCATATTGTTAAGGTTTTGTATATATGTGTCAATTTCAACAAAATGAACAACTTATTGCGTGGAACACTATATCTACAATACATATTTTAAGACTCCTCTTGTCCATATTTAAATTTCTATAATACTGATACCAAAGAGATGCTTGATTTTTGTTTTAGTTACAACTGATTACATTGTCGCTTTAAATATATATTTTGTTCATTATTTGTTGTTTTTTTTATTATCTAATCGACGCTTATGTTAAAATAAAATTGTGATGAGGTAAATAACATAAAAAAAAAGTTTGTAAGGGCTTGAATTTGGTTAATTTTTCCACGAGTTGATGCTTCATACTAGATATTTTCTCATTTACTTTTGCAGGATTCCTTTATCACAAAACAAATATATTATTATAAACAACGAATGTGTTTTATGTCAGTCATCTAAAGCAGTTAAGGTTGTGCAAAGACAGTATAAGATTTCCTTACCTTGTTTTAGTTAAGTCATACATTTCACTGACTTAAAGAGAATAATTAATCCAGTCAAATATTCACAGCTGATCTCGCCATTACTTTTTCAAACAAACATACTAAATGTATGTACATTGACTGTGTTCAGATGCCAGGTGACATCGGTGTAGGACCGAAAAACTACAATGTCAAAAAATGTCTTTCTTTTGGAATTTAGTTCAAACGGGGTTTTCCAAGGTAATAGAACGTTATACTTGATGCTTTTTTTTTAATTTTGAGATACGTATTATCAATTGTTTGTATAGTACATATAGTCTTTGTTAATCTGTGAAAAATAGAAGAAAATAATTTTAAACGACGATCAACGGCATTACGGGATCGTTAAAAGACGGCCAATTTGACATGTTTGAGATTTGTTTTTCCTTTTGATAATAAACTCCATGCTTAACAAATAGACATAAATCTATTTCAGACCCTAATGGCAAGTAGGAAACTGAAAAAAAGGATAAACTTCAAAATTGGCGCCAAAAAAAAAATCCGCGAAATTAACGCAATTTCAGAATGGCGGGTTTTAATATCAGTCCCATTGTTGTCTCAAGAAAGTAGCAACAACGGTCGTTTCTAAGGGCTTGCTTTCCGACTGCACTGGAATAAGAACTATCTGTTTTCTATTTATCCGGTTTTGCTCCATTTGGAATTCATGCAATTTTATAAAGTTTTCTTTATTTGTATCTTCTTAGTGGATTATGAGATCGCTTACTTCTATTGCCTCTAATTTTCGATACTTTATTTTGCGACATCATATTGTTAAGGTTTTGTATATATGTGTCAATTTCAACAAAATGAACAACTTATTGCGTGGAACACTATATTTACAATACATATTTTAAGACTCCTCTTGTCCATATTTAAATTTCTATAATACTAATACCAAAGAGATGCTTGATTTTTGTTTTAGTTACAACTGATTATATTGTCGCTTTAAATATATATTTTGTTCATTATTTGTTGTTTTTTTATTATCTCATCGACGCTTATGTTAAAATAAAATTGTGATGATGTAAATAACATAAAAAAAAAGTTTATAAGGGCTTGAATTTGGTTAATTTTTCCACGAGTTGATGCTTCATGCTAGATATTTTAGCGCCAGCGGCAGCGAGGGGTAAATATCAACACTAAAGATCAACCCATGTTTAAATCAATACAGGTTTTAAACCCACATGAATTATTTTTTATTCTAACAGGACAAGATATCAATTCTTTGGGATCATAGACTAAAGGCTCTATGTAAAGGGAAATTTTAGAATGAAATTCAAAACAGTGTGGCTGTGGCCATTGATTGACACATTAAAATCATCCATTGACTGGGACAATTTACGTGAACGTGTGTCTGTAACGACCACTGTTCACGACGTACCTACGATAGACATTTAAACTGTGGGGTCACCAAAGGTTTCTTAACGCATTTAATTATAAAATAATTCGAAAAATTAATCAGGAATAACCTTTATGTTTTGATTTATACAATTGATATAAATCAAAACATCGTGTTATTCCTGATTCATTTTTCGAAATACTTTATTAAGGTGTTGAGGACCTTTGGTGACCCCATAGTTTAAGTGTCTTTAAAAAGTACACAGTGAGCAATGGTCGTTACATACAAACGTTCACCTAAATTGTCCCAGTTAATTGATGAATTTAATGTGTCAATCAATGGCCACAGCCACACTGATTTGAATTTCATTCTATGTTCCCTCAACTTAGCAAACTGTTAATGTTGATGATACGACAAAAAATATTGAACGTGTGACATTTTTATACGATACAAAAAAACAAACTGAGACAGATTATGATGAAATTTATAGTAGACTATCCTACTTTCAGTGAAGATATGACGTTATACAAATTATCTCAATCGTTTTGTTTTTGTAATGTTTTTACAACTTTCAGTTTCCCATTTGTGCATTTCCCCTAAAAAATGTTTACATTCTTAGTCATCGTTTAATGACGTCATTTGACGTTAGGTTAATCAATAATTTGAATATACAACATTGGAGTAAGAATTGAACGGCATAAACAACTTTTGACGTTACACCTAACGGCTGATATATATATATATTTTCGAATTTCAACACGAATGTGTACTCAGAGCCTTTGAAGAACGTCTTATAAAAATGTCTATTAACCACAATAGTGTTCATCAAATCGAAAAAATCAGAAATAAAGTTACTTTAATTAATATGATTATTATTAATATTACTTATCTCATTGGCGCTTATGTGGATTCTTTCTAATGATAATGCAAGATATTGTTCATGTGTTGCTGTTTTGTGTTGATTTAAACCGATGGAAACAAAAGTAAAAGGTGAATAAACATATCGTTGATGTTGAGTTTCGATCCACAATTTCTTTCTGTAAACATTTAATGTGCACAGTTTGTCCAGTCTCGATTTTATGAAATTATTTTATCTATTTATCGGTGCATATGGATTTGAAGACATTTCTTTCACCTAACACAACAAATTATCTATTCAGTGTAAAGTATTCCAGGTTCAACCCACCATTTTTATCTTAAAATGCCCTGGTCCAAGTCAGGCCATTGTTATATTATAGTTCGTGTCTGTGTGTGTTACATTTTAATGTTGTGTTTCTGTTGTGTCTTAGTTCTCTTATATATGATACGTTTCACTAAGTTTTAATTTGTAACCCGGATTTGTTTTTTCTCTATCGATTTATGAATTTTGAACAGCGGTATACTACTGTTGTCTTTATTGACCCGGAGAGCATGATATTTTTCGGAATTCGAATAAGTCGAAATAATGTCGTTGGTTCCTCTGAATTTCTGGGATCAACTGTAGTTCGTCTGTCTTATATGTTATCGACGTAAGATTATATATCTAACATGTCTAATATAAACTCTATTTGAATAACTAATACTTAAAATTTGTTTATTTCTATAAACACAAAATTATAATATAATACTCAGTTTATTGTTTTCCTTTCAGAAAACAGCTTTAAATTCGTTATTGAATCATGGTAAGTATTTCAACAGTTCAACTATATAAAACTCTCGCTATTATTTTGTTTGTCATTGATTTTTTTGTTTGTTTTCTTTTAGGGATCATTACAATATCTTTAATCTATTCAGATGAATCGTAGTTTGCTATAGAATATTGCATGTTACTTTACACAGATCGGAACAGTTATTACCTGTATGAAAGTAGCTTTGTTCAAAGAGGGGAGAAAGATACCAGAGGAACAGTCAAACTCATAAATCGAAAATAAACTGACAACGCCATGGCTAAAAAATAAAAAGATAAACAGAAAAATAATAGAACAAAAGACTCAGCATAGAAAACTAAAGACTAAGCAACACGAACCCCGCCAAACAATAGGGATGATTATATACATCTGGTGTTATATGATTGAACTTAATATAATTTAAGCAGTAAACAAACGTTATCAATTGTAAATCACAATATGGTCTTTATTTAAGACAACAGATAATAAATTTTCTAACTTGCTTTAAGACATTGTTAAAATCCTTGCTATGATGTCCTAACCGCTGTCCCAAGTCTTAGTGTACGAAAAAAAAACCAATTTTATATGTTTATGAACGCATCGAATTTCAACATTAGTAAATAATTATAAGATAAAAAATTAGAAACATTATCAATAGTATTATACAGATAATTAATAATACGTATCTAATAATTTGACATTCAATCTTTATAAAAGAACAAAATATATAACAACCTACTACTGTATTTGTAATATTTAGTGGATAAGAGAAAGAACACACAAGTGAATATTAAGGACATGTTCTAGTCATAAGAGTCTTTTGATTAACAGGCCCAGTCTGCCTAATACGTGCATGTTTCCTACCTTACTTTTAGCTAAATGATAATCGTAAACCAATTGTGGTTGATGTAAGCCAATATGTTTCATCACATGTGTTTCAAAAGTGATCATAACACAAACCGTACATTCAACTATAAAATAACATGAATTTCAAAAACTACAACTGTTATATATATAATTTTGTTCTGGTATTACCTAAGTTGAACAAAGGTATACAGAAAAACATATTAATTAACATTGCATTGCATTGTACATCTGTTACAACTACCTGCTCTTATGTACAAAACACATTAAACAAAACCAAATAAACGATACACAACAGTCAATGTCAACCAACAGATAACAGGATTCTGAATTAGGATAGGAACATTATCATTGTGACTGATGCGGTATTAGGTGATCACCGTTAGTTATCTTTCCCAGATACTGTTTCTAGATATATCGAATGACAGTAGTATTGTGACAAAATGATTTTACGTCGATAGTTTATCATGTCTTTACTAGTTAGTTCACATTTCAGTTCAACGACAACTGTATAGAAACTCATTTGATATCGTCCGGAGTAGAAATAAATTCACAAAAATATCGAACGCCGAGGAAATTTTAAAACGAAGAACGAAGTCCATAATTAAATGGCAAAATCAAAAGCTCGAACACATCAAACGAATTTGATAACCACTGTTTAAATCCCTACTTTATACCGGCAGCTTCATATGTAAAAAATGTTGGACTAAACCTGGTATTGGTTTAAGGGGTATGATATCCTATTCATCGAAATAACGAGGATCTTTGTTGTATATTGTTAGCTTAGACAACTTTGTCTCATAAAATACTAGTCGTTATGTTCGGTTTTTGAGTGCAAAGAAGAGTAATTTTTATAAATAACTCTTTGAAAAACTTGTGTTTACTTAAATACTTATAATAAATGAAATGCATGGACTAAAACTCTATCCACATAAAATAATCATCAAATTTTATAAAGATACAAACCTTTAGGTATTATCTTTTATGATAAGTATATTTGATCTTTTGTGTTCTCAATTAGATATTCATATATAATTCAACTGTAACAGTGAATACATATATAATGTATAAAAATAAAAAATGATAATGGTTGGACATTAATATGATTAAGGTTTCTTTTTTCAAGTCTTGACAATCATTTTAAAAATTACCAACATATAAGGGACAAAATCTAAAATTAAACTTTCTCAAAGTACGAATATAACATGACGGGTGCCACATGTGAGCAGATGCTAATCCTTCCGGTCCACCTGCGATCACCCCTTTTTTTGTTGGGGTTCGTGTTGCTTAGTCTATAGTTTTCTACGTTGTTTCTTCTGTACTATCATATGTCTATTTGTCTTTTTTATTTTAAGCCATGGCGTTGTCAGTTTATTTTCAATCTATGAGTTTGACTTTCCTTCTGGTATCTTTCGTCCCTCTTTCATATTAGAGTTACTTTATGAATTTACACAGCATTTCTAATATCATACCTAGCTTGCTAAGATGATTATGTCGTCTCATCCTTGTCTTTTCCTTTACATGAAAATGTAAAAAAAAATACTATCTGTAGTAAAACTTGAGTGGTTATTTATCACTGGTTAATTTCCCAAATAAAACCATTCTCACACAAACTGTGAACTGGTCAAGATTTGATATAATATTGACTAACTTAAATTATTGTTTGCGTCATGATTCTTATTTTGTACTGTAAAGGTTTAATTTGTTTTTATTTAGTATACATTTTTGTCGTATTTTGTTTATGTACACATATGCCAATTTTTAGTAATTTCCAATGTACACCTCTCAAGATGATCTTCCGAGCATAAGGGTTTTGACACAGGTTTCCATATCGACTGAGGTATCCTGGTTGTTGTTTTTCCTGACCGTCGGGTTTGTTTATGACATAGTTAAACTTTTCAATTCAAATTGGAAGTTTGAATATTGTTAATATATATAATGATATTATTTTCTTTAAATTAGTATGTGTATCAGTCATAGATTAAATTAAGTAGTGTTTTTGGCGATCGGCGATCGGCAATAGTCAAATATGTTTGATATATTTTTAGTTTGCCATTTGTAAGAATATCGTTTACTATAGTTTTTCCTCGTTTCGGCTAATAATAGCAGCAAATAACAGCAGCAAAAAGAACGGTTTGTGAAGAAAGTGTAACAGTGTCGACCACTTCCGAGACGTGTCATGGATAGTACCCTTTTTGATCATATGGATACTTGATATCAGATCATGACTTGACAACAGACAATAAATCAAATGAAAACTATATCTAATTTAGAAAAGTACAATAATTGCATGTATTAAAAAGTCGGATGAAACAAGAGTATAAACATTTTCAAAAAATGAAGTACAAAAATAATGAAAATCAAATGTAAAATGAAATATATTTCAAAAGTTTAATTTAAGTTACAGCAATTATGCATTGCGTTGTGTTTAATCTAGAAAAAACTTTTTTTGGGGGGAATGAAAGTTCATTATCAACGCAAGTTCTTGTGTTGTCCATATGGGACGGTCTATCGAAAGGTATTTTTGCAAGAGAACATTGGTTTCCTGAGCTTTATTAATCGCCATATAATATATGGTTGTATCTCTGGTTTCTCCTGGTCGTGCCTTGGCTATGGGTACGTTTTGTTTTTGTCGTTTGTAAATTTACTGAATTATGAATGGAAGTCTATTTAAACAATGCACGAAGCATTTATCATATGTTGTATAATTCAAAATAAAATCCGGCGTCCAGAGTACTTATACTAGACAGCTATAGTCGGATAAATTGATTTAAAATCTAATTTATATATTAATAATGAAAAGCGTACACACAGTGTTGGAACAGAACTGTGCGGGATTTTTAAAAAAAAAATTGGTTATTCGGGAAACTGTCAATTGGGGCTCCGACAATCAAAACTCAAATGTTACTATACAATGTTTCTGCTGTGAGACTTGGTGACGAAACCATTCTATCTGTAAATATAAACCAATCAAATTATAAAAACGATAAATGTATCTAAACGTTTCCTTTAGAATGGTGAATTTCCGAGACAATTGATAAATTATGTCAAGCGATATAAAATGTCCAAAAGAAAAACATAATAATTAAAACCCCAATCGCGTCAACCAGAATTTGCACGTATAACTTTTCTGATATATAGCCTGTTCTGTCTGAAAGTTTAAAAGATATTGTCCAAGTAGAAATCCAAATATATTCATTATCTCAATTGACTGAAATACATCTAGTTTCAGCTTATTAACATTAATAATATATTTTTCCCCCACTAAAAATGAATGTCTCTTTTTTCATCAATTAAGACTTAGTTATCCAAATGTAAAAATTTATTTGATATTGTGACAAATCATTATCTGGACTGATAATTGTTATTAATTTACCTATTATTTATTGTATATAACATATACTTAATATTTGAATATTGCCGGGTGGTCAACTTCTCGGGAGAGCACAAACACTGATAAATGCATTGACTTTCATACTCATTATTTAAATCATTTGTACCTTGCAAGCGATAAGTGCCAGTTTTATATGTATATCTTGGTAATGTTTATCTATGAAATACTTTGATTATCCCGTCATATAGTGATTCATTTTGACAAATCTTGTCGTGAGAAGCAACTTGTTTACATCTGCCATGGCACCGTTTTGCGACCTCATATTATTATTTGTTTAAGTTAACACTTTATCAATGCAGATTGATTACGTATTTATTATGTTCCCTTTTCATTAACATTGTCTATATTCATAATAGACCAGGGTTTTCATTGATCTCATTTAAGCATTATATCTAGTGCGTAAGGTTATGTAAATTACACCTAAGTTCATACGCCGTATCGAAAAAGGAATTTACTGTCCGTTTAAAAATAGCATTACATAAAAATGTCCTTTTATTTTTATTCGATTTTAATATAATTCGGACAAGAAACACAAAGTTAGGACAACTTAATAATGTTTTTTATTTAAGAATTACGAATTCTGTTTGTCTTTTAAATTATAAACGTTACTAGCCAAATGACGTAAGAAACGTTGCATTTGATTGGATGATTTGATTAAACTTGGTTTTAAAGCGCTAAACCTCTCACTTGTATGACAGTCGCATCAAATTCCGTTATATTTACAAAGATGCTTGAACAAAACTTTCAGGCAGGTAAGACTATATATATATCAGAAAATTCTGGAACATGTAATAACGATTGATTGTCAGTATTGCTTTGACACTTTTTATCGCTAATGGGTGAAAGATTTATTCGATACTTTACCATTCTAACGAAAAAATTTGAATACATTTAACGTTTTTATAACTGCATTGGTTCATATTTACATATAGCAGGTTTTCGTAACAAAATCTTGAAGCAGAAACTTTATTTACTTAAATTTAAGGACTATCTTTTCAAGTTTTCTTGACTAAGTTTATAATAGCGGTGTCGGTTATTGGTACTAACCTAACATATCAAACTAATTAGCATGTAAACGTTGAACTATCTTTCAGAAAGGTGCTTGAATGTCCCGCTCATATAAGAAAAAAGTAGAGATAATCAGCTAGTCAATTGTGATTACATAGTTTTTCATGCACATTGTGAAGTCACATTTTAAACTGTCGTAGAGTTTTATCTTTAATTGTATACCAATAATGCATAGAGGTATATATTATAAGATTGAAGCCAGGTATGTATCATAGCCAACAGATAAAACAAATCTGAGTTGAATAACAGAATAATATCGATAAAGGTTGAAATTGACAACTAATGTCGAATTAAGAGATGATAAGAGCTAGTGCTCAGTCGAATATATGATCTGTATTCTCTTACAGAGTGACAATGTAATTTACGCAGATTTTCCAGATGAAGGTTTTGATACATTTATCAAAAATAACAAACTTATGCCAGAAGAAGAAGACACCTTAAACGAATGGATGACAAAAGATTACAGTCAACCATGTAATACAATGTTTGTCATATATTCAGCAAGTGTTGGTTCCCAACGCATTATTAAAATCGGTAATGGTACTGAGCGTGTTGTCATCAAAATACCAATTCGATCCGGTTATTCAAACCAAGCAATGCAAACGCAAACGCAATCCAGAGTGGTTAAATTAACCGTGCATCAACAAGAAAATCACACCATTCACGGATCATCTGGAGGCGACAGAGGTGTTTTAGGAGCAGGTGCTGGAGCAGTTTTAAGTGGTGCGGCATACATAGCGTGTGCTGCGAATCCAGTTACAGTACCTTTGCTAATATTATCAACAGGAGGAGCTATGATTGGTGCTGCGTTAACAAATAAACCAAAAACTGAAGGAACGTCAACAAACCGATCTCGTACAATAACGTTGGAGTGTCCTGTAGATGAACTGGACAGGCTTTCTGGTATGATCGATCAGTTACAGGGGACAAAGATGAAGGCCCTAGAATAAAATAAATGCCATGGCCAATGGCACGATTTGAATTGTATGGTTTACACATATAGCTTTGAAAGGATGGGTTATACTCTTCTACTGTAACTAAGGTCAAAACACCTTCATAGTAATGACAACCTTCAAAGTAGTCATAATATCATTGTATCTGTTCTGTGCAGTCATTGAAAGCCATCGTTTGCTTCTAATACTTCCTTCAGTTTTAATTTCGAGTGCTCCTTAGTTATGATTAGGACTACTGACACTCCAGTATTTTGCAACCGTCTCTATTTCAAACAAAATTTTAAATTTACAACTTCTCTTTGACTAGCATCACAATTAGATATATATATATATAATTACCCCGCAGTGGTAGAACAAAAATTGAAATGAGGAAGGTCAAATTCTTCCTATTTTCATTATATTTTTTGTGAAGTTTTGTGATAATGATTCCTAATAAGTTAGGAAATATTTAAATATTAAAGACAACAGTAGAATACTGGTGTTCAAGAATCATCAATTGATTGAGGTACAAAAAGGGTTACAAACCAAAACCGAGGGAAACACATCAACTATAAGAACAAACGCTATCACACATAGAAACGAACTATTTGATATAAATTAGTATTTTTTTACAATATTTCGGTACACACTTTAATCAAAGATTTGTTAAGTCTTGCGCAGTTAAATAGTCGTTAGCATTATTTTCAAGGTCGTGAGCACCAGTTTAAAAGTCTTGAGTACTAGTTTAAGAGACGTGGGTACGATTTTTTCAAACTGAAGCTCACCAGATAAAACTAAAATACATATATCATATTATCGTAAATAGGCTCATTTCACTTTCGTTTTCAATTTACTATTTTGGGGGGTATTTTTGTTATTATGAATTTAATTTATGCATTGTAAATCTTTTTTTTTATCTATCTACTGAAGTAATAAAGGTATAAAGTTATTTTAGTCTGTGGTTTACATTATAAAATAGTTACATAAGATGAATTTTATACAAATCAAATCAAATCAAATATATTTTAAAGCTAATCAAAGCGCCCACAAGGAGAAGAACAATCAACATTAATTACATACAAATGATTACAAGTGATTCAATATGAGTAAGACACAATGTTATGAAAAATAATATTTATTAAGACAAGTAGAGGAATACAAGCACAGTGTTATACATTTCTCTTATCTGAATGACACACAACAGAATGATGAATCAGCAGCAATTTTATGAGTTTCCAAATTTTTAGTATAAAAGGTTATCGTTTGATCTGTTGATGACGAATAAATGAATTTTTTTTCGAAATTTTGCCAAATTTTAATAAAAATCATAGTGTACTACTTCTCAAATACTTTTAATAAATGTTCTTCAGTACATTAAACTCTGTGTCTATTGAATTTATCAATTAAATGCAAATAAGACTGTTTTTTTCTGAGTTTGGTCATGAACTGAAATCTGTTACTACTAAGTATATAAGAGCAAGTCTGCTATTAAAAGCCGCAATAAGGGCCTACTGGAATGTCTAAAACCTGTCGATTAAATTTGATGCGAAACTTACCTATTATTAAATATTATCAAAAAGAAATATAACAGCTTCAATCATCTCATCACACCTCTAGCAAGTATATCTAGCATATTTGCTTTCAAATTAGAGAAGAAGGCTTTAAATGAGTTGCAGTAAATATATTTGCAGTTAGATTTACCGACCAACCATTTAATTAAATAGGAAAACTTTTGTCTGATAAGATTGTGCGAAGGTGGAGTGTAAACAGTTGAACAGTCAAAACTTCCGCAAAAATCAAAAGTACTATCACAAGCACGTAATTTATCAACACGACGGGTGCCACATGTGAAGCAGGATCTGCTTACCCTTCCGGAGCACCTGCGATCACCCCTAGTTTTTGATAGAGTTAGTGTTGCTTATTCTTTAGTTTTATATGTTGTGTCATGTGTACTATTGTTTGTCTGTTTGTCTTTTTCATTTTTAGCTATGGGGTTGTCAGTTATTTTGTTTTTTTTTATTTATGAGTTTGACTCATAGTATGTAATGTGACATTCCACGTGGTTTATATTCCCTTCGACTGCAGTATAACTGGGAATGTCACATTATACCCTGTCTGATGGTACGAAGATAACTTTGATACCATATCAAATAAAATTGGACGAGGAAAGTTTTCAAAATATTCATATCTAAAGCCCATCATGATAAAAAGATGCAACGTTTATCGTCTTGCCGTCTACAACGTTCAAATATTAATACTACACTCTAAATTAAATAATACTTGGAATTACCAATAATAAGTTATTCAATTAATTGATTCAATATTGATCATTGATAGTAATGTTTTGAATAGGGGCATTAAGGCCCGATTTTGGCCCAATATTATGAAATGTTTGACAACTTTTTCAAATTGGTACATAATGTTTGGAAATGCATAAAGTGAAGAAAAACAATCAAAAACATATAGTTTGTTATCTGATGACGTCACAATTACTTCATAATGTATACTGTTTTCATAAAAACGATGAAAAATTAAAAAAATTATGCAGTTTTCCATGGTTTCTTCCAATGTGGAAAAATCCTGTGCAGCCAAGAAACAACAAAATCATTTAAGAGAATCTTTACTATAACTATGGGCATAATTCCATCAGATATAAAGTTGTTTCTTGGGTGAGCACATACTTGCCAATCTAAAATATATTTAAAATTTGATGAAAAACTAGAAAAAAAAAATATTTGACAAAATTTGCAAGTTTGGTCATGTTTGTTGCCATGGTAACTGGTTAAATCTGACATTTGTTTTTATTTTATGAATACCTCATATCTTAGTCTTGTTGGGGCAAATTTAAATATATGAATGATAACATTTAGATTTGCAGTTAAATATTTCTAATCATCTAGTTCATGTAGTTGTTTGCATTTTTTGCACAAAAAAAAGTCCTCTTCGGGAGGAGTTTCAAAATGCCTTCCTTTTCAATTAATAATGAGTGATCACTGATTCTAAGTTTTTTTCTAAATTCAATATTTAAGCTAGAGAAGTAAAGTTTTATCAATAGATTTGGATCAATTCCATTACAAGAATTATAAGTTTACTTTTATCATCACTGAATAGTACTCAACTTATCAATCAACAGGTTGTTGTAATATGAGTTTAGTTGTGGTTTAGTATAGTCCCTAATATTTTTAATTGTTTTAATTTATCACAGGTTTTCAGTCGATCTATATCAATGTTGGTTTCAGAAAGAATATCGTTTGCAAAAGTGAACCATGAGTAGGTCCCTCTAGAATTCCACATTTAAGTTACTTGAAAAGATTAATGTAATAAGGGATTAAACATTTGAGTTTATCACTTTACTGATAATACAGGTTTAATAAAAAAAAATGAATTCCGTATTTGTTTTTGAGCTCCTCTCCTTCCGTACTCTTAACCTTGTACGTGTTTGTGACCTTTTCACTGTGTGACGTCACTACATGTATCATACGCCACGTTTATAATTTTCCAACGTTCGATGCGAATTTATAAGGAAGATTGCTAAATAAAATTAACAATCCAGTTCCATCCTCAACAGTGATGTAGCCTCAAACAAAAATAGAAAAATGAATATTAATTTACGGTATCACTTATGAAAAAAGAAAACCAACTTCGAAGCGAATTAAACTTAATGTTGATAGTAATAGACACCTCGTGCGAATCAGCACATTGATGTGGTGGCTACTTCTTCTACCCAATGTTGCTTGAATACAAACAGAACTGAGTGTATTGCTTCTATTCAAAAAACCAATCTAATCATGCGGAGTTTCACACAGACACATAAGACAATCCAGGACAGGCACCATGTTTTGAGATCCGATGTCGAGGATAAATTATCAGTGCACAGATGGTACAAGTTGTCACTTCAGTATTTTGCAGCAGAGTAGTTGATAGCGATAAAAGAATGTTTTATCAAGACAAGATATATAGATACACCGATTCAGCAAACATAATAATATGAACATGTATATCCTTACAGGGGATCAATAGGTCGCACCTTTTTAATCAAAATAAGAGGCTTAAGTTGCTAAATACAGTTTTGCACTTGACCAGTGGGAACATTTCCCTAGTAAGTCACGTTCATAAAAGCATCCCTACTTATTGGACCCAATTGCGGCTCATATACCGAGAAAAGATTAAGGAGTAAAATTGTAATGGAGAGCTTTTTTTTTTAGATATTGACTATATGATGTCAAAATCGGCTATAAAAGATTTGGCTTCCGATTCGTACTTGGATAGTGATTGTGTTTTAAAAGAAGATGCTCTTATTGTGAATAACGAGAAACCAGTTTCTTTAAGCAAATAATACAGATACTCGGACTTTAGCCTTTATGATTTACATGGCAATTATTTTAAAGTGGCCGTCAAAAGCCAAAGAGTATTTAAAATATATGCAAAGCATTCGCATGGCGGCTTCTAATTGTACTAATAATGGTTGGACGGTGTATGATGTCACTTGTCAGAGCAGTATCGATTAAAAAAAGAGCTTTATTTAACATCCGCCTGGCCTCACAGTCATAAAACTTTCGAGCATGATTTTTGTACTCCGACTCGAAAATCAACCAATCAAATTGCTGGATTTCATGTTTCGAGCATGATTTTTGTGCTCCGAGCACTGAGCAAAGTTTTATGTCTTCAAGGCCAGGGGTTTTATGGATATTGAGTTGTGGGTTTTGTGTGTTTTCACAGGACACGTCAATCAGTCATAGTCTGTAGCCATGAGCAATAACTAGAGGACGACCATTTGATATTCGGGCATACACAGCATTAAAGTTTGGTTGTACCTAGGCTCTTTTAAAAGTATTGGCAAACATGTTTCGACGAGCGGAGCGAGGCAAATTGTTTTTGAAGGGTTTTGAACCGCTGTAGGCCCAAGACGCTGTAGAACAAATGATGCAAAATCATGCTTTCAGGGTGTTCCACAGATCCTTTCTTAATCTGAAAATGCAAGTTCTGATTTAATAATTTTTTGACAATATTTTGGTCTGAAAGCAAAATGTTTAGATTCAGTGTAAGACTTAAGTTTCTATGGACAACATCAAAAGACCAATATAAATGTTAAAGCAAAAAAGTAATGCACATAGTTAAGTCTGTGGCTGCTGTTTTTGGTCAAGTTAATAACAAAATTACTTAATTACAAAATGAATGCAACACTAACAGAATACAGAAACAAAAGACAAATAAATAAGAAACATTGATCCTGAAAAATCAAGGGCTACGTCTGAGGGAGAACAGAACTTGCTTCTTGCAAGGCACTCACGGTGAACACAATTTGATGACATTGATATGGAGACAAGCGTTTGTTTTTAAAATTTCCTACATGAGGCATTTGCCTCAATGTAGTTACGGTCCTGTTATAAAAGTGAGGTAAGTGTTCCTGAGACAATATTCCTCAAGTTAAATGAAACTAATTTTCAGACATTTCCAGTATATTTAAATAATGTTTATATTTTTTATTATTAAAAGATATGTGAAGTGTTTCACGAATTTTTTTTGGGGAAAAGATGAATTAATGGTGCCATCTCATACTTCCGATTAGACCTGCTGAGTTATTTATTTTCAATACTTTGCGAGCCAGGTAATTTATTTTCAAACTACCACAGAACAAACCATTATTTTTTTTTTATTATTAAGGCTGAGTTATTTATTTTCAAAATCCTCCTCCCCCCGCCCCCCCACTCGAATATCAAATGGTCCCCTTATCGTCCCTTCTTGAATTATCAGGATTGTCAGGTCTCGGATTTCGATCCTAGCAGAATTCAAGCGGACAGTTCCCCTAATGGCCTCAGTGGACTGTACATCAATGATGCGTTTTTATTTTAGTCTGTGTCAAAAAGCGTTAATAGGTATGTGCACATAACGTAATAGCTGTTTGCACATAACGTAAAAGATGTTTTGACATAGTTATTAATGTATGATAGGCATTTGCACATAACGTAATAGGTGTTTGCATACAATGTTAAGGTATATGCACATAACGTAATAGGTGTTTGCACATAATGAAATAGATGTTTGGACATAATTATTACTGTATGATAGTCATTTGCACATAACGTAATAGGTGACATAGGTGTTTGCACATAATGTAAAAGGTATTTGCACATAACGTAATGGGTGTTTGCATATAATGAAATAGGTGTTATACATAACTTAATAGGTGTTTGCACAAAACGTTATAGGTGTTTGCACAAAATGTTATAGGCATTGGCACATAACGTAATAGATGTTTGCACAAAACGTATATGATGTTTGAACGTAACGTTACTTTATAAGTGTGTCACTGTGCACATAATGTATCAGGTGTTTTAACATAATGTAAAAGGCACAAATTTGCACATGACGCAATGATTATGAATGCTAACAGAGAGTATAAATTGTTCGGCAAAACTCATATGAACTATACCATGATGTATTATTTTTTCACTGGAGATACATAGACAATAACTGTTTAGTGTCTTTAATTCTAATATGACGTGCTTCTTTAGCTTTGTAAAGAAACCATACTTTATTATCCAATAAAATTAGTTCACACATGCGTATATTGACCACGGCAGAAAATGAATTTTATCAAATTGGTATACGCATTTAATGTATTTCATTAACTTAAGACACTTTCAAACACTAAAATGATATACATTTTGTTACTAATACTTTTACAATGACAACCATGTGTTACAATTCGAAATTGACATATTTGACCTAGATACCGCAACGTTCATGTTGGCTGTTCTAACTTCAAAACCCCTCCCTCTGAAAAACACGTTTCATCTATAATGTTAAAAGGCATGTATAATAATAATTTCACTCAAACATATGATCTGACGATAAAATATAAAATAAAGTAAATAGGTTAATTATATAACTGTTGTACTGAAATGACAAAATTGTTTCATATTTATGATAAAATGGATTGACCCTAGCAGCGAATCGAACCCCATTCTCCTATAAAAAAAAAATAGGCGTAATTACCAATATACCACCAAGGTTTCCAATCCATTTTACAAATGCAACAAGATTGTCATTCAGTATTAATTTTAATCATCATGTAATACAGCATTTAAAATCGTTTGATGCACAAAGGCGTGCCCTTTTATCAACTGTACAGGGTGTAGCTACCGCAAGTATAGTCCAAATAATTTTGACGTCTGGCAAGGCTATTTTATTTTTTTTCTGGGACGCCGTTGTAGCTGAGACATATAATACATATATGTCTCTGGTTGTAGTAAGGCGTCCCAGAAAAAAAAAATAGCCTTGCCAGACGTCGTAATTATTTGGACTGCCGCAAGTATAAAATGAATCTCTGTCAAAGGGCTCCTCCTGCCAAGTCTCGAATGTCAGCACAACTTTATCAAGGAATACTCTATCAGATATGAACATATTTACCAATGCTACAATAACCAGCGAAACATTTACAATTAATTTAGTAAATAAAGATCGACCTACCCGATTCTCCTTGTGCGTCCACCGCCGTTGACAACTGACTTGAAAATGTACGTGTCAGAAATTGATCTCTAAAAACAGACGTTGAATTTTAACTTTTCTGTTATATTGTGACACAAATATTGTTTAAGTTAATAAATTTGTTAATTTCTGTTTCAATTTAAAATTTTAGAAATACAACTTTGCGAAATTAAACTGGTTTGAACTAGTTGGATAAAAATCGACAGGAAGGTTGATGGCAGAGCCTACACAAATACCGTACCCTTATAAACAGCGAACATAGAAATTACCGTAATTGTTCTAATCAGAATCGAAATAATTGATGCCAGCTATACTTTATTTTAGTTTTAACATGGGTAGGCATTATATTCGTGTTATTTTAGCACTCGCTATCGCTCTGGCAAAAATAATCACGAATATAATGACATGTTAAAACTACAATAAAGTATAGCATAGCGATATCTGTAGGGCTGTATATCTGTATAGTAGGACACCCAATTGCAGGATAAATATGTATAAACACAACATAAAACCGTTAGACCATAACATCATGAGGTTTTCATAGAACAAAAATGTATCAAAACAAAACGTTTAGAACATTCGGCATAACAATGACACTTGTGACAGGACGCAATTATTACCAGACTTACTTAAAGGAAGAAAAGTCACAACATATAGAAAATATGAAAGAATGTAAAGGTGGTTGATCATAAAGTTTGGAGGCATTCACAGAATATATAGTAGTTACAGCATAATATAATGCCTATTTCACACAACAAAGTTTAGCAATGACATATCATACAGTTGTTTGACCAAACAATCGATTTTTTTGGCATAACACAGACATGCTGTGATAGGAAATAAAGGCTCCAGCACATAACATGAAGAAGAAATGACAGGACGTAAACACAAAGCGACAACACACATTAAATATTTACACTATTTAGACAGTTCCAGTGTTCCATAGATATCTCGAAGACTTTATTATTCCTTAAGGGGAGGCAGATCTTTATCCTATGAGCATGTTACGTACCTTTTTAAAACTAAATACCCTTTTACAGAAAAAAAACATGCTTTAAATTGTGAATAAGTCTCATTAGACTCGTTTTTCGGTTTATTTCCATACTTAAAAATCTCTTTTTTGTGGCGTTAAAGACCAAACACTTGCACATACGTTAAGATTTTAAAATAGATGGAGCATCGCGTTGAGAGGAATGTCGGATACAGACATTAAAGTTGGGTGTCTGGTGGATACACCAGCTACATGGAATTTCGTATTTCTTGGTTAATAACTAAGATATGGAGACCATAAAAATGTATTTTATATGTTTTGAATCAACTTTAAGCAAAACTTCATTTTCGTCGATCCTGCGACTTCTGTCGCAAAAAACTTGACATAGAGCTAATGGTCCGGCGGCAGCGGCAGGTTTAGTTTACCTCTTAAGAGCGTAATATTTCAGAAGGTAGAAGACCTGGATCGTTCATACTTTGTACGTATATGTCTTATGTTATGTCTTTGTCCTTTACATCATTTTTATGGTTCAGTGACAACTTGATAAAAAAAATCGATATGATTCTTATAATTATTAATTTCTTTCTTATTATGAGTAATAGGGTAACTATATTTAGTATGTGCATACCTTGCAATGTTCTCATTCCCGCGAACATTTTTCGTGTTTAAGTCCATAACTCATATACTAGAAGCAACTTTATTTGATATATAGATTGATTGATTTGCCCTCATTTTAATGGTTCAGTGGTTAAAGTTAAAAGTTTTTGTCTGTTCTTATATTGTATGCAGTAGATCAACTACTAGTATATTTGGTGTATGAGATTAATTTTCGATATACATGTCAGTCTGTCATGTTTTATTTGACCTTGACCTCATTTTGACGGTTTATTACTCAATATTGATTTTGCTTTTGTCTGTTTTTCTTACATACGTGTATGGAATGATTGTAAGGTGTATATAAAGGCAACAGTAGTATACCGCTGTTCGGAACTCATAAATCGATAGAAAACAAACAAATCCGGGTTACAAACCAAAACTGAGGGAAACGCATCGAATATAAGAAGAGAACAACGACACAACAGAAACACATTATTAAAATTTAAAACACACAAAAACGAACTCAGTATTAGACAAAATCTGGTGAGAATAACAAATATAACATCAAAACTAAATGCATGAATTTGGGATAGAAAAGTACCGTGACACGTCTTATAGCAATGCGAATTGACACTGAAATATAAGAGGAAACAAATGAGACAACAGAAACACAACATTAAAATGTAACACACACAGAAACGAACTATAATAAAACAATGGTAATTTTCCTGACTTGGTACAGGACATTTTTTAGAGAAAAAATGGTGGGATGAACCTGGTTTTGTGGCATGCCAAACCTCCCGCTTAATAGCAATGTTAGATATAACATTAAAACGACAGCACAACATGACAGGACCACGTCAATACAAATAAATAGAACATATAAGACAGAGAAACACACGAATAATAGCTAACAAAAGGCACCAGGTTTAAAATTTAATACGCCAGAAGTGCGTCTCGTCCACACAAGACAAACCAGTGACGCTCAGATGAAAAAAGTTCGAAAGCCAAAACGAGTACAAAGTTGAACAGCACTGAGGACCAAAAGTTCAAAAAAGTATGCCCAATACGGCTACGGTTCTCCGCCTGGGACAAGAACATCCTTATTATTTAGAATAATTTATACTTTTCCAAACAGTAAATTTTATAAAACTTGACTACATATAATAGATATACATGATAAAACCGAAGTGTTAACTAACTACAGAATAAAAACGGATACATTACATAGACCAACATAATGACCGACTTTAGAAACGCAACACCAATTTTCTAAAATTTCTTCGAAAATAGTAAAAAAAAATGGTGTACACCCGTCATACATTTATCTGGTTAGTAAAAATCAATCATTGTCTTATCTGAGCAAGTCAGGTAATTACAGGGCGAGGGGAGCATGAAATGTGTGACGCGGGACGGCGAGTAGCTGAATAAATTTTAGACCTGTTTTTCTTGTCTAAAAGATGCGTTACATTCTTTGCCTTCCTTTAACAGTTTAACCAATTTAACTGTTTGGATTTCACAATGCCGAGACTTAGTGATAACAATCGTAATCAAGCTATCGGAATGTTACAGACAGGAATGAGTCAACGTGCTGTTTCAAGACATTTTAATGTAAGCAACTCAACAATCAGTGGTTTATTTCAACGCCACAGATACCGCTAGATTGACTCAAACCTTTTTGAATTTGAATGGAGTAGATGTTCTTGAATGGCCTGCTCTTTCGTCAGACTTAAATCCTATTGAACACATGTGGGATGAGTTGGGCAGACGCATTCGTTCTCGTCCGCATCCGCTGACTACCCCGGCTGAACTTGGTATCGCATTACAACAGGAATGGCAAAACATCCCCCACAGAACAGTCAGAAACCTTTGTCAATCAATGCGAACATGATTAGAAGCTGTCCTACGGAACAACGGTGACCACAACCGATACCGATGATTTAAAACCGAACTGAAAGTGTGTACCTCATTACTTCGATACAAAACATTGCGTCATTGCCATTGGTTTCGAGTAAATCAAAGTATATGTCTGTCTTGAAATTATCATCTGACCATGACCTCATTTTCATGGTTCATTAATCAATCTTGGTAAGTTTTTTCGTTTAGTGTTTCTCTTAGATACATGATGTAAATCGTCAACTTTATTTTAAGCACGTTAGATGTATGATTGTAAGGCGCACATGCCAGTCTTGCAGAGTTCACCTGACCTCTGTCTCATTTTCAGGGTTCATTGATTAAAGTTAAGTTTTAATGGTTAAGTTTGTTTCTTCGATGTGCAATAGGTCCATTAAATATTTAAGCATATATGGTGTATTGAATTGTGTACATATATTTGGTTTGCCTGACCTCGACTTCATTTTCTCGGACCATGTTAAATTGTTGTGAAACTGTTAAACTATTCACATGTAATATCAGTGGTAAGAAAAGTAAGTGAGACATTTGTTAACATTTGGTGTCAATGCAGAACTGAAAACTGTCGTATTTAGGTCATGAGATCATCTATTGTTTATCGGACGGCCAGAAATGTCAAAATGTAGTCAAAATTAAGGGGTTCAAAACTTGAAATACAGTCGAAAGGTTATGTGTTTCCTATGTATTGACAGTGAGGGATAAAATAGACATTTTTGGTACTTTCAGTCGAAGAAATTCTTAAACTATTCGCCTCCTCAAATCGTTTGGGTTCGAAAGATTAAGGTTTATTCAAAAGAAAGGCGCTTATTAAGCAAATAAGATAAGATATTATATTAAGCTTACAAGAGTTAATGCAACATTTCTCCTTGGTACATGTACCACAGAGAAGTTGTGTCCTTTTTATAAATGGTTCCTCTTGTTTACCAGAACGGCCGGTTCATTACTGCTACCAGTTTTGAACTATTTTATCCTACGAGTACTGGGGAAAGCGCTATTCAGGTTATTACCTAGCATCAGTGTTGGGTCGTGCTCCTCGTTCACTCTCATTACGCTAGAGGAACTTTTGTTACTTCTGTTACCAGAAGTCAGAGCACCTACTTGCCAATATTACAAATGCCGGTGGTTTGTATCGTCTTGAAAGACCTCGTTTACTGTTTTTTCCTGCGGCCGATATTATTTCACATAGTATTTCTTGAATTATTTAAATCTTTGATTAGAATATAGATGTGGATTGATTGCCTTTGAGACAAGTAAACTGTTGAAACAACGTGGGTGTAGCCAATTGCAAGCAAAGGTGACCAAACAATCTTCAATAATGAGCGAAACTCATACAACATGTGTAACATTTTATTCAACACAGTGTTTCTTGAATTATTTTTAAATCTTTGATTATGTAATATTTTAAGTAATTTCAAGTGTTTATTACAAGTAGATACTAGTAATGTAACAAGTAATTGTAAGTAATTCACATAGCTACTC